>NC_089495.1:139715474-140421724 GCF_036850765.1 Saccopteryx bilineata
TTCAGGAACGGCTTTTGTTACTTGTTTCCCTTGGAAGCAGGAGCTCCGCAGAACCAGTGGTGGGGCTCGGACGCAGCGCGGAAGCTCGGGGCCTTCCCCGCCGCCAGGGACCGCGCAGGCTCCCAGGCCCCCGGTTTCCCGCTCGCCCCGCCGGCCGCGCACCGGTGCTCGGACCCGGCTCGCGCACACACTCCCCGCCGGCTGGGCTGCGGAAGCCCCCGCCGAGAGCGCCCTGACCGCCCCACGCGCCTCGAGTCCGCCGGGGCCCTAACCTCCGCCCGAGGGTCCGTGCGGACGGTCCCGGCCAGGAGCGGCTCCCGCCCCGCGGCGCTCCACAGACATCTCCGACCGCGTCCCCGCGTGGGCCAGGCCCGCGACCCCCCAGCCCAGAGCGGGCCCGGCCATGGCCACGCGCGCGCGCCCGCCCATTTCTGGGACTTCGGGCCACCGCGGGGGCACAGGGCTTTCAAACTGCGCCCCCAGGACCAGGAGAGACGCGCCTACCGAGCGCCAGGTTAGCCATGCCGAACATCGGAGCCGCTGCGCCGTCCTGCGCCGCCTCAGCTCTGCTGAGCCTCGCCCCCGCCGCCTCACGTCCAGCTCGTGGCCCGCGAGGCAGGCAGGAACTAGGGGGAGCGGCGGGGCGGGCCGGAAGACGCTCGCCAAGCCGTGGCCACGACTCATTGGTCCCGAAAGCCTTCGCTTATTTGCATAGCCAATAGAAGGCAGCCGGGTAGAGGTTATCGGTTTGTTTTTTTTTGTTTTTTTACCGGGGCCAGACGAGCAGCGGAAGGAGGGACTTGCTGGGGGCGGGACTCTCAACCTCTGCTTCCCAGTGGCCTTCTCCCCCCATCCCGCTGAACCTTCCTGGACTTTCGGTACTTTTTCCTTAGAGTCCAGTATTTGGGTTTTCGTACCCATTGGATCCTTAGTCTCTCTTTACCCCCACCTGGCCTCTAACGAGCCCCTTTCCAGCTCTCATTCATCTTTGGCCTCCCCATCTCAGCTTTTTTGTCCCCTGGGAGATAACTTTCTGTGGGCCCTCAGTGAACTAGGACCTTATTAAATGACATTAATTTTTCGTGTTCTCAGATGGACATTCAGTCAAAAAACACTTGCTAAGCACATACTGGATACAACCAAGTATTTATTTTATTTACTTGAAAAGTTACCATGTCCTGGGCACCTGACTGTGAAAACAGATAGGACCAGGTTCCCCATGGAGCTTAAGTTTCAGGGCTCCTCACGGGGTTTTCTTCCTTGTCCTGGATGGGGCCCTAGCAACAACTTCACATAGTCATGTATCTTGTAAGATTTGCAAAATAAAATATTTAAACTATAATGGGCTAAGACTAAGGTATCTTTCCACTCTGATCTCTCCTCCTGTGTTTGGAGTAGACTTGGGCATGTTGCTTTTATATTAGTAATAGTTCATTTCTCTGTAGTGCTTAATACACAACACAGCTCAAATTCTGGCAAAAACAGTTATGACCACAGTAGGGTCCAGGAGTGGTAGTGATTGGTAGGGCTTCCTGGAGGAAGTGACACTAGACTGGTCTCTGGAAGATTTGCTAGATAAATAGGAGAAAGTCATTCCAGGCACAAGAACCAAAGGGAGTGAAGAAGGCATGCCCGGGTGAACTGACACCATGCAGAGGAAGCTGGCAGCCAATGCCAGACAAAGGGTTGATGCTTGGGGCTGTGTGACATTGTGAGACATTCAGATCTATGTAGGCTGGCCCCTGCGGGTCCCTAAGTTTGATTCTCTAAGATCTCTTTGGGTTTATTGGTGCTGCTGTAAAATCTAAGATTTTGATGTGTCAGGAATATGGCCTCTAAAACAACCCTAAAATCTCACTGGCTTGTGCCATAAAGGTGTTTCTTTCTTTCCTTGGATGCAGTTTTCACGTGACTCAGGGACTCTGGCTCCTCCCTTCTTACATTGCCACCATCATCTAAAACAGTGATTTTCAACCTTTTTTGAGCCGCGGCACATTTTTTACATTTACAAAATCCTGGGGCACGCCACCTACCAAAATGACACAAAATGACACTCTAACACAGTACATATTATACGTATAGTTAATAATATAGTTTCTAAATGTATTTATACTCATTTAGTGTGAAACCTGGGCCTGTTTCGATTAACACAAAAGGGATATCCTGGCAAGAATGGTAGAAAGACACACACGAAGCTCTTCCTCAACAGTTCTAAGTCTCTCTCTGTTTTTAGTTTTTATCGCAGTCAAGCTTGAGAAGCTCAGCTCACATAGATATGTGGTTGAAAATGGGAGCAATGTCAAAATAGCTTTGTTGGCCAGAATGGGGAACTCCTTGGCAGCAGATAACCAAAAACTGTCCAAAGGAAGATCAGCAAACTTTAGCTTTAAAGTTAGATAACATTGTGATGCATTGTATATCACCCTCTGTGGGGGGCCTATTTTAAAAAGAAAAAGGTCAAATATCTATATACACCATCAGGATAGACATAACCAGCTGAGGCTGAGGCTTCATCTAGTGGTGGCAACATTTACCTCCAGTCCTGACCAGGATTAGAAATCGGGACCTTGGGGAGGAGTAGCAGCTTCAACTACTCACCTGCCCTGGCCACACAATGACAAGTGCACGGCAGCCCGAGCGGGGACCTTCCTGGGTGTGGATGAGAGGTAGCCTACTATTGGTTCATCGCTAGTGGTCGGGATGAATCCTAGAAGGTGATTGGTCAGTGAGTGTTCCCTGTGCCTCCACTCTTCCTATCGCTGATAGCTGGAGGGATTGTGAGGGGAATGTTTATGTTCGGATGGAGGCAGCTGGCGGCGATATGGCTGGCGGGCTGTAGTTTGGGGACCCATGTTTAATTTCCCCACAGCACACCTGACCATGTCTCATGGCAGACTAGTGTGCCGCGGCACACTGGTTGAAAAACACTGATCTAAAACATGCACCCCCACTCAATATGGTAGGTATTGCCCCCACAGAGGCAAAACTGGCTCTTAGAGGGGAGGGGTGAACAAAATTTTAGATATTACCAGGGCTACAGTACATAAACTGTGTTTTTCATATTTCATGAGACAGAGGAAATTAGGAAAAGAAATGTCTAAATAGGCTCCTTAGGAGGATGCTAATAATCACTTTCAAAATTTTTTATTTATTAATTTTAACAAGAGAGGAAAGGGAGAGAGAGACAGAAACATCAATCTGTTCCTGTATGTGCCTTGACCAGGGATCAAACAAGCAACCTTTGTGCTTCAGGACGATGCTTTAACCAGCTGAGCTATCTGGCCAGTGCTAATAATCATATTTTAAAAAGGCTGAGAAACACTGTTCTAGAACAGGGGTATTCAATAGAAATATACTGAATATAATTCACAAAAATTAGAAGATATTTCAAAATGAATATGAAGCAATAAGATATCCCCTAATTTTTGTGAGCAGTATATAATGTGAGCCACAACTACATATAAAATTTTAAAATTTTGAGTAGCCACATTAAAAAAGTAAGATTAATTTTAACAACATAGTTTAACCCAAGTATCCCAAATGTTATCATTTCAATATATAATCCTATAAAAAAATTATTGCTGAGCTATTTTACATTCTTTTACAGCACATCTCAGACCCACCACATTTCAAGTGCTCAATGGCCGTGTATAGCTAGAGGCTGCTCTATTGGACAGCACAGTTCTAGAACCTCCTTAGAGTCCTTGATTGGTGGTTCTGCATTTGACTGACCAAAGAGTAAAGAGAACAAGGAGGATGGCACAGATAGCTTGGGCCACACCTTGTACTGTCCTTCCACTCATATTCTGCTGGCCAGAAACCAGCGCTGTGGCCCCAGATTAACTGCAAGAATGGCTAGGAAACAGCCTTCTCTGGCCAAGGAGAGAAATTGCATTGGTTAGGGTCAGGACAATCTTTGCTGTAGTCTGCCCTCTGGCCTCCATCTCTCCGTGTTATTCTTTCTCCACGCAAGGAATACACTCAGTCCTTTCCCAGGAGGTGCCACCCACTGTCTGTCACTGCATCCAGCTCAAAGTCCTGAGTGTCTGTGTGATATGTTGACCCACTAGATAGACATCATGAACTAAAAAAAATAAACTATCCTCCCACCCACAAACCCCCGATGTACGATGTTAGTGCAGACAGAAGAATCATAAACACTCCCTTTCATAAAGGAGAAAAGTAGATACACAGGGGTCCCTGGTTCAGCAATTCTGACATCCTGATGGGTGGACATTGTAAGGCTTCCATTCTGGGGAAAGGCGGTTCCTCAATCAGGGCCTGATTCTACTCCCTGGGAAGAACCCTGTGGCCCCCACTACGCTCTAAGAAATCTTCCCTGGTGCTTGGTTTTCTACCCACATCTAGAGTAGGAGAGGAGAAGCCTGCCCTCCTGGGATCTGCCCAGCCTTCGAAGCCTGCCTCCTGCCTGTGGAAGACTGATCACATTGCGAGTCCTGAGCAATCAGTCCTCCATAGCAGGTCCGTGGGACCAGCCTCCACAGCCACACAAACACAGAGACAGCCACCACGACGTTCACTTTGAACACCACTATGAGTTTTAAGAACAAAAGATTATAACCTTTCACATGAATAAATTCCTTGACTTCTAGAACTTTGGCCTATGTTTAGTATGGCTTTTTGGGTGCTTAGTAAATGAGAATGGAGTGTTCCAGAGTTGGGCGATTTGAGACAATTTCAGAAAATCCCCTTGACCTTGGCTGGAAGCTGGGCCCATCAAACACCAGCTCCAGGCTCTTATTCCTGGGAAATACAGAAAGGACAACAATAATATTCTCTGAAGTACAGCAGGCTCCTCTTCCTGTTCTGCTTTCATAAGCTTGCTTTCCAAGCAGGAAAGAATAAAGAAATCTATAGAAATAGAAAGTTACTTAGGCTGGGAGTCGGGAGGATGGAGGACTGGGGTGGGGATGGGGGTTGATAACTAACAAGGTGATGAAAATATTCTGTAAACTTCAACTGGGTGAACTGTATAGCCTGGGAATTATATCTTGATAAGGCTGTTTAAAAAAACCCAAAAAACTAAACCAACAACTGTGCAGTGGCTTCCCATAAAACGCAGAAGACAAATTCATGCTGGTGACCCTATGAGATCCCTCCTCTGACATCATCTCCCTCCCTTTTCCTTGGTCACTCCTCTCCGGTCCCACTGGCCCTATTTCCTCCCTCAGACTCTGCAGGCTGCTCCCAGGCCTCAGGGACTTTGCGCTCCCTCTTCCCATAACAGTCTGAGCTTAGCTCATGTCCTCAGGCTTTTCTCAGACCCACCAATCTAAAGTGGGAGTGCCCCCACTCAGGGCACTCTATCCAACACTGTGTTCATTGTCTCCACAGAACTTAAAGTAATTTGTAATTAACTCCATTATTTACATATTTGCATATGTATTGTCTGTCTCCTTCACTAATGTAAGCTCCACGAGGAAGAAACCAGGCACCTCTGTGCTCTGATGAACCCTCCATCTAGAACAGTGACTTCATAAATACCTGTTATTGACTGAAATCTTAATGAAAATGTAGACTTCTTAAAGAATTACAGAAAAAAAATCATATTTTCTTATAATCCTCTAGATCTAGAATAAAAATGTTTATAAAAAGGCAATTTTTAAATGTTATTTAAAATTTTTTACTGCAATTAAAAAATTATTAGACTAACTCTTAGATTGGTTTTAAGTTCATGGCAAAGTTGAATGTCAAGTACAGAGAGTTCCCTTGTATCCTCTGGTCCCCCACCCCCATGGCCTCCCTCACCCCCACTGACTTTCCCAGCCAGAGCAGCACATCTGTTACAATTAGACCCACACCAACACATCACTGTCAACCAAGGTCCATCATTTATATGAGGGTTCACTCTCCATGTTGCACATTCTGTGGGTTTAGACAAATGTGTAAGACATGTATCCACCCTTATAGGACCCTGTGCCCTAAAATCCCACTGTGCCTCACCTGTAAAAATGTATATGAAGCTCACTGGCTGGGGAGGGAGAATCCTTGGAGGGTGAGGGGAGATGACACAAGTAAGCTGCAGGGTTTCCTGTTCTCTTTAAGAAGTCCAGAGTCAAGGGGGCTTGAGGACCCAAAAATAGAAGGTGCCCCTTCAAACCCAGTGATATGGCTGAGAATCTGTCTCCCCTCCTCTCTGCAAGCTCCAGGATGCAGGAAGCTTCCCCCACATCCAGATTCGTCCCTGGGAGGAGAGCAGACAGGGAACAGGCCACCTCTGTGCTTGGTCTTTGCCAAGGAGCGCAATATTGACCATGAGAGGCCTTGCTGTCTCTCTTCCCTCTCACTGCCAGCCCCCTCTGGACTCCTGTGAGAATCTGGGGCACACGCAAACTCATAGGGAACCCCTCCTTTGGAGGGGGGCACAAAGGCAAAGTGACTTCTGGCTCTGGCTCTGTGGGGAAATTCTCAGGGGCACTCTGCTGAACTCCCGTTACCAGGATCAGTAAAATGGGACTTTACTCTTCCTGTCTATTGACACAAAAACTCCATTCAAAGCCACAAATTGGTGTAGTCTGGAGATTTTATCATCTCCTTGCCAAGCTGGCTCTTCCTCAGGTCATCAGAGGCAGAAATGGGGGTGGGGATCATCCTGGACCCTCACCTCTTTTCCCTGGGGCTGGGTCCCAGGTTGTTTCCATGACTGTGCCAATCTCTGCAGGTCTCCATACTCCCCAGAGTTGCTTGTCTGACTGAACTAAATCTCTCCTAGGTATTTTCTGGGCCACTCGGTACCCGGAGCCCTGTCCTGCAGGGTCCCTCCCCCAGGCAGCACTCAGGACTGCTGTCTCCTCAGCCTCTAAACAGAGCATCATTCGCAGCCCCCGTCCCTCTCTTGCTTGAGTAGTTTGCCTGTCCTGCTCCTGGGTGTTCCCATTCCCACACCTGCCGTGTCTGATACTGCCTGTCACTTTGCCAAAAGCTGTAAAGCGAAGGATGTTGATGTTCTACTTGCCAAACAACAGATCCGGTTGGTGCCAGGATCTGCCCTCAGTAGCAGGTACAAGGGATGATAAACACTTTGGTTTTTTCCCCTTTCACAAAATCGATCACCAAATCCTGCCACATTTGTCACCTAAATAACATTTCTTCTTTCCTTCCACGCAGATGCTGGCCTCACTCAGATTGCAGCACCTTGGGCCTGAACTGTTACAAAAGCCTCCTTGCTTTATCCCCTCTTGTTCCTCCTCTCATCCCTCCTTCCCCAGAGCTTCCCAGAGTTTTCCAGAGCTTTCTAAAGGTTGAGAGAAACCTAGGACCTTTTTTTAATGATTTTAATTTGTGTTTACATAGATTCAAGTGTCCCACTGAACATATCTCCCCTGACCCCCTTATTCCCTTCGGCCCCCTCTCCCCAATTCCTTCCCCCTTTCCCTCCAGGATTTGCTGTCCTGTTGTTCTCTATAACGCTGTGTTAATGTATATAGAACTTCATTAATCTCTTTCCCTTCTCTGATCCCATCTTCTCTTCTACTTTCCTTCTGACCACTTTCCCTCTGGTCCCTTTGATCGCACCTCTGCCTCTGTTCCGTTGCTCAGTTCACAATGTTCATTGGATTCCTCAAATTAGTGAGGTCATATGGTATTTTGCTTTCTCTGCTTGGCTTATTTTACTTAACATGATAGTTTCCAGGTCCATCCATGTTGTCACAAAAGGTATGATTTCCTTCTTCCTCACGCCACATAGTATTCCATTGTGTATATGTACTATAAGGTCGGTGGATAATGGGGGATGGTCACTTGGGAAACTCAGACCCGCGAACTTTGGCTGGGACTGCCCACAACTAAGCGCGCCAAAAGAAACTTCGCAGGAACCCTTGGGAAAAAAAGCTACCATCTGCCAGCCAGTGAGATTTCACCACGTCATGTTAGCTTCACTTCCCTAGAGGGACCCCTTTAAATATCTCCCACGCGGTTTAATCTGCGCAAATTCCCTGGCCTCCATCTGGCCTCCATCTTTCTTTCTTTAGGGCCAGGGAACATTGCAGGGCGGGATGCGCTCTGTACTCAATAAAGTCGTTTACTATTCCACACTTTGTGGCTTCGAGCCCTCTTCCTTCCTTCTCAGCGGAGGAAAATACCTTACATGTACCATTGCTTTTTTTTTTTTTTTTTAATTTTTAAAAATTTATTTATTCATTTTTTTTAGAGAGGACAGAGAGAGGGAGAGAGAACGGGAGAGAAGCTGGAAGCATCAACTCCCATATGTGCCTTGACCAGGCAAGTCCAGGGTTTCAAACCGGCGACCTCAGCATTTCCAGGTCGACGCTTCATCCACTGCGCTACCACAGGTCAGGCTATGTACCATTGCTTTTTAATCCACTCGTCCACTGAAGGACACTTGGGCTGTTTCCAGATCTTCGCTGTTGTGAACAATGCTGCCATAAACATGGGGGTGCATTTCTTCTTTTGAATCAGTGATTTGGTATTCATAGGATATATTCCTAAAAGTGGGATAGCTGGGTCAAAGGGCAGTTCCATTTTTAATTTTTTGAGGAATCTCCATACTGTTTCCCGCAGTGGCTGCACCAGTCTGCATTTCCACCAGCAGTGCAGGAAGGTTCCCCTTTCTCCACATACTCTTCAGCACTTATTATGTGCTGTTTTGTTGATAAGCGCCATTCTGACTGGTGTGAGGTGATATCTCGTTGTGGTTTTAATTTGCATTTCTCTAATGATTAGTGATATTGAACATTTTTTCATATGCCTATTGGCCATCTGTATGTTCTCTTTGGAGAAGTGTCTATTCATCTCTTTTGCCCATTTTTTGATTGGATTGTTTGTCTTCCTAGGACCCTTTCTTGCCGAGGTCCAACCCCGGGGAGGATCCAGGGGTCCCACAGGAGGAGACGGCGTCGGCGAAAATGGAGTGAGAGAGCCAAATTCTTTTCTTTCTCTTTATTCTCTGGTTAGCATTTACTGCCAGGCATCTCTCCCAAATGCTAGTATAGCTCCCTTTTTATACACGCACACTGAGTTACAATCACATGGTGTTAATTATTGCTTTTGTTTCACTATGTTTGCATGTTTCCAGATAACAGTTAATTTACATCTATGAATCACAAACCAGGTAGCAAATCATTCAAAATACAAAATAACTTGAATAGCGGTAACAACATCAGTAAAAGCTTTTAAAGTATTAGTACTAATAGTTAACTAACTTTACTGCTGTTGTGAGTTAAGGGGCAGAGAGAGATTTAGCAGACGACTAACAATGGACCACCGCTTGCTCAGGTAAATGGCCTTGAGTTTATGCAGTGTCCTACTTTTTCTCACAAGATTCTAAAAGGCTTGCCTCTAAAGAAATTAACATAACATTAAGAATAGCTTTCATCCAAAGATATGCAGAGTGCACTTGCAAGATAGCCCAGCAGCAACACACTCTATTCTTCTCAGAGTGTACCACTATCTGCAGATCAAATAAGAAGAAAGGAATGTTTCTTTACTCTATCACATGAAAAGGCTAGGGAGAAAAAATGTTGAGTTAAGTGAAGGCCGAGAGGTGCTCTGTGCACAGCCACTGCCTCCTACCCATTCACAAGTCACAATCTATTCTTTCTAACATGATTAAGAAGGAATTCTCCTACAAACTTAACCCTTTACGAGGGATATCATAGCCAGCCTCTTATGTCTATGAGCCCAGTTCAAGGGGCTTACAGGCTTTTCTGTGGAACTCACACCCTCTGTCTCATTTCCAAAGAAATCACTACGAATCTACCACGGTACTATTATCCCTGTGCCATATAATAGCACACACCCAGAAAAGGGGGGATATAAGGCCAGATTAATTCAAAAAGTCAAAGGGGGAAGTATTGTTGTGCCTTTCCTTTGCGGTGACTTTGTCACCCCGCAACCATTGGTCTTCACTGCTGTGACTTTGTCACCCCGCAGCCATTGGTCTTCTCTGCTGTGACTTTGTCAATCAGCAGTTTTTGATCTTCTTCTGCTGTGACCTTGTCAGCCAGCAGTTGTTGATCGGCTCCCGACACTTTCTTATTTATTTTTTTGACATACTGAAAACCAAAGACATGTCAAAGCAGGGTTACAAAGTTATGATGAATTTTACATGTTTACTTTGAACAGAATTAATGTTTTAATTTTAAAAATATATAATGCTGAGAGTAATGGCGGGGTAGGAAGTGATACCGATAAATCTCCCCCAAAACTCAACAAGATCTTCAACCAGAAACAGAAAAACCTATCCTTGGAGCCTCCAGATGTTTTGCAATACACCCGAAGGTATGGTAGAGCGAAAAATTGGCTAAATATATAAGCAAACCCCGAAGGAAATAGGGAGTAAGAAATGCTCCACCTTCCTCACTAACCTAAACAGGGTGGCTTTCTCTGGGAACTCTGAATCTAGAAACTGAGGCGGGCAAAGGGGGTGAATAGATCCAGGCCACAGCATAAATGGCCGAACCAGGCTGTGGTACGGAGATCCAAGCCGAGGAAAAACTGTTCCTGTGGCAACCCGGGCAATACAAGCTAACACTCTCGCCAAACCCAGACAAAAAAAGACAAGCGGGGCAGCCATTTTACCCGATCTCCTGGACGGCGCGCGCAGATAGTGGGTGAGGGATTTCTTCCAAAGCCCCGGGAGTGGGTACCCATGTTCCTCCACAGAGAAGCAGAGTCAGAGGCCTTTGTGTGGGCCGAAAGCGGAATCTCAGGACCGCCCCAGTGCCCTAGGAAAGCCGCGCACGGGAGGCAGCGAGAACTAATTCCAACAGTGGAACTTTTCCATGCTGGTGGAAGTTTCACTCAGAGGGAAATGCGGCTGGCCTGATATCCTGGTCTGCGCGTGCAGATAGCGAGAGATTCCTCCGAGTGCCTTGGCAGTGCGTGCACATATTATCGCACAGAGGGGCAGAGTCAGGGGCCTTTGTGTGGGCCAAAGCGGAATCTCGGGCCACCCCAGCGCCTTGCAAAAGTCACACACGGGGACGGAGCTAGAGCCAATTCCAACACTGGAACTTTTCCATGCGGTTGGGGGTTTCACTCAGAGCGTGAGACTGCTGGCCGGATATCCTGGTCTGCACGCGCAGATAGTGAGCGAGAGTTTCCTCTAAGCGCCCCGGGAGTGGGCGCCCACCTGTGTTACCGGACAGAGTGGCAGAGCCAGAGGTCTTTGAGTGGGCAGAAACCCCGCCTGATTATGCTAGAAGCTCTGACTGACTGAGCCTTACCCAGAGCCCTGTGCTGAGTGGAAATAGAGTGGGGAGTTGCCAGCTTTTTGAGCCTCTTACTATCCAGGCAGAGGCAGCAGCAACCCCATAGCTGGATTATCAGGCTACTAATTGAGGAAGGGAAGACTAGGAGAAAGGCTCCAGGAACATGGACTCTCTCACTGTCGGAGCCTATAAATGCTAATTAGCCTCGACTGCCAACGAGACTAAAGCACAATACATGACATCGCCATAGAGACTTATCAACTGCAAACCTCTACCTGAGCGTGCCAAAGGGGCAGAACCCGGGGTACAGAGTCACCGACCAGGAAGAGGAAGAGAAAAGAAAAAGCAAGAAGATAACCTCTCAAAATCAAGAATAATCTGCAGACTTTATAACCTATCCCACTTTTTTATATTTGTTCATTTGTTTCTCTTATCTTCATTCTTGATATTTCTTTTCCTCTTCCAATTTGGCTGATTAACTCTCTGCCGGTCTTACTCTCTCCTCTCCTTGAACTACACTACCCATAAGTGTTACATCTCCCATTATCTTTTCTTTTCTCTTCCTTTCTCTCTATGAGGGTTGCACTCCAAAACCCTTAACTCTCTCTCTCTCCTCTCTTTTTCTTTTTTCTTCTTTTAGTGGTTCCCTCTTTTTTTCTCTCTCTCTCTTTCTTTTCTCCCTCGATATTAGTTTCTTCCTTTCTCCTTTACATTTCCTCTCATTTAAACCTCAATAACAAACAAATTATCTTATCTGGGACTCAAACTTATGTTTGTGGCATTTTGGGTTTTTTTTACTTCACCTTTTTAACTCACTAGCAGTGCTCCCATCCCTGGCTCTCCATTTTATCTAGTTCTTGTTCCACTAAATACAATAGTAATTTTTTAATTTGTCCCCCCATTTTTCTGTTTCCCTCTTATTCCTCTCATCATAACTCTTAGTCAACCAACACCTAAAAGCAAATCATTTTATTCTTGACCCAAATTTTTTCCTTATTTGCTTTTTGTGGGTCCATACCCCCTTCTTTTTTCTTTCTTTCTTTTTTTTTTTTTTGCCCCTTTATTACTTTTCCCCAATTCAGGCCCTCCATTACAGGCATTGTTTGTTATAATTCACAGTTCACCACAAGATTTTTTCAAGAAAGAGGGGAGAGGAGAGGAGAGGAAAAAAGGAGAGGGGGAATAATTTCCTTTTTTTAATTTTAATTTTATTTTATTTTTCTTTATTTCATTATTAATTTTTTTTTTAAAAAATCAACTCTTTTCGATTTTTTATTTTTTTAACTTTTTATTCTTTATTAAATCTCATTAATACTATCAACAAAACCACCCTCAGATGCCATTAAGGAAGAGAAAATCGAATATCATGGATACAAAAGAAAGAGAGGTAACACAGCTAGATGAGGAAAAATCTATGGAGAAAAAATTTAATATATTGGAAACCTTGGAGCTAAATGACAGAGAATTCAAGATAGAAATCCTAAAAATCCTCCAAGATATACAAGAAAACACAGAAAGGCAATTTAGGGAGCTCAGAAAACAACTCAATGAACATAAAGAATATATGTCCAAGGAAATTGAAACTATAAAAACAAATCAAACAGAGATGAAAAACTCAATTCACGAGCTGAAAAATGAAGTAACAAGCTTAGCTAATAGAACAGGTCAGATAGAAGAGAGGATTAGTGAAATAGAAGACAAGCAACTTGAGGCACAACAGAGAGAAGAAGAAAGAGATTCAAAAATTAAAAAAAATGAGATAGCCCTACAAGAATTATCTGACTCCATCAAAAAGAATAACATAAGAATAATAGGTATATCAGAGGGAGAAGAGAGAGAAAATGGAATGGAGAACATACTCAAACAAATAATAGTTGAGAACTTCCCAAGCCTGTGGAAAGAACTAAAGCCTCAAGTTCAAGAAGCAAACAGAACTCCGAGTTTTCTTAACCCCAACAAACCTACTCCAAGGCATATCATAATGAAATTGACACAAACCAACAGCAAAGAAAAAATTCTCAAGGCAGCCAGGGAAAAGAAGAATATAACATATAAAGGAAGGCCCATTAGATTATCATCAGATTTCTCAGCAGAAACTCTACAAGCTAGAAGAGAATGGACCCCAATATTTAAAGTCCTGAAACAGAGGAACTTTCAGCCACGAATACTATACCCATCAAAGCTATCCTTCAAATATGAAGGAGAAATAAAAACATTCACAGATACAGAAAAGATGAGGGAATTTATCATCAGAAAACCCCCACTCCAGGAATTACTAAAGGGGGTTCTCCAATCAGATACAAAGAACAAAAAAAAAAACAAAAAAAACAGAGCCACAAGTAAAAGCTCAAAGAAGAACACAATAAAACCAAATTTAAACTGTGACAATAACAAAAAGAAAGGGGGGGGGGGAGAAGATGGAGATTAACAGTAGCAAAGGACGATGGAGTGCAAAAATACTCACAAAATAGTTCACTACAATGAACAGGGTAGGAACCCTTTTCATTACTTAAAGGTAACCACCATTGAAAAAACCACCACAGAAGAACATGAGATAAAAAAGATAGCAACAGAGGAAAGATGTATGGAATACAACCAAATAAAAACAAAAGATAGAAAAACGAAAGAGAAGGATCAAACAAGACACAAAACTAACAGAAAGCAAGATATAAAATGGCAATAGGGAACTCACAAGTGTCAATAATTACACTAAATGTAAACGGATTAAACTCACCAATAAAAAGGCACAGAGTAGCAGAATGGATTAAAATAGAAAATCTAACTATATGCTGCCTACAGGAAACTCATCTAAGTAACAAGGATAAAAACAAATTCAAAGTGAAAGGTTGGAAAACAATACTCCAAGCAAATAACATCCAAAAAAAAGCAGGCGTAGCAATACTCATATCTGATAATGCTGACTACAAGACAGCAAAAGTACTCAGAGACAAAAATGGCCATTTCATAATGGCTAAGGGGACACTAAATCAAGAAGACATAACAATTCTTAATATATATGCACCAAACCAAGGAGCACCAAAATATATAAGACAGCTACTTACTGACCTTAAAACAAAAACTGACAAAAATACAATCATACTTGGAGACCTCAATACACCGCCGATGGCTCTAGATCGGTCATCCAAACAGAGAATCAACAAAGACATAGTGGCCTTAAACAAAACACTAGAGCACCTGGATATGATAGACATCTACAGGACATTTCATCCCAAAGTGACTGAGTATACATTTTTCTCCAGTGTACATGGATCATTCTCAAGAATTGACCATATGTTGGGCCACAAAAACAACATTAGCAAATTCAGAAAAATCGAAGTTGTACCAAGCATATTTTCTGATCATAAAGCCTGAAACTAGAATTCAACTGCAAAAAAGAGGAAAAAAATCCCACAAAAATGTGGAAACTAAACAACATACTTTTAAAAAATGAATGGGTCAAAGAAGAAATAAGTGCAGAGATCAAAAGATATATACAGACTAATGAAAATGACAATACAACATATCAGAATCTCTGGGATGCAGCAAAAGCAGTGATAAGAGGGAAGTTCATATCACTTCAGGCCTATATGAACAAACAAGAGAGAGCCCAAGTGAACCACTTAACTTCACACCTTAAGGAACTAGAAAAAGAAGAACAAAGAAAACCCAAAACCAGCCGAAGAAAGGAGATAATAAAAATCAGAGCAGAAATAAATGAATTAGAGAACAGAAAAACTATAGAAAAAATTAATAGAACAAGGAGCCAGCTTGTTCAACAAAAGATCAACAAAATTGACAAACCCTTGACAAGACTTACCAAGGAAAAAAGAGAAAGAACTCATATAAACAAAATCCAAAATGAAAGAGGAGAAATCACCACGGACACCGTAGATATACAAATAATTATTGTAGAATACTATGAAAAACTTTATGCCACTAAATTCAACAACCTAGAAGAAATGGATAAATTCCTAGAACAATACAACCTTCCTAGACTGAGTCAAGAAGAAGCAGAAAGCCTAAACAGACTTATTAGTAGAGAAGAAATAGAAAAAACCATTAAAAACCTCCCCAAAAATAAAAGTCCAGGCCCTGACGGCTATACCAGCGAATTTTATCAAACATTCAAAGAAGACTTGGTTCCTATTCTACTCAAAGTCTTCCAAAAAATTGAAGAAGCAATACTTCCAAACACATTTTATGAGGCCAACATAACCCTCATACCAAAACCAGGCAAGGATGGCACAAAAAAAGAAAACTACAGACCAATATCTCTAATGAATACAGATGCTAAAATACTAAACAAAATACTAGCAAATCGAATACAACAACATATTAAAAAAATAATACATCATGATCAAGTGGGATTCATCCCAGAATCTCAAGGATGGTTCAACATACGTAAAACGGTTAACATAATACACCATATCAACAAAACAAAGAACAAAAACTACATGATCTTATCAATAGGCGCAGAAAAGGCTTTTGATAAAATACAACACAATTTTATGTTTAAAACTCTCAACAAAATGGGTATAGAAGGAAAATATCTCAACATGATAAAGGCCATATATGATAAACCATCAGCTAACATCATATCAAATGGCACTAAACTGAAGGCTTTCCCCCTTAAATCAGGAACAAGACAGGGTTGTCCACTCTCTCCACTCTTATTTAATGTGGTACTAGAGGTTCTAGCCAGAGCAATCAGACAAGACAAAGAAATAAAAGGCATCCATATCGAAAAAGAAGAAGTAAAGGTATCACTTTTTGCAGATGATATGATCCTATACATCGAAAACCCCAAAGAATCCACAAAAAGACTACTAGAAACAATAAACCAATACAGTAAGGTCGCAGGATACAAAATTAACATACAGAAGTCAATAGCCTTTCTATATGCCAACAATGAAACTATTGAGAACGAACTCAAAAGAATAATTCCCTTCACTACTGCAACAAAAAAAATAAAATACTTAGGAATAAACATAACAAAGAATGTAAAGGACTTATATAATGAAAACTATAAACCATTGTTAAGGGAAATCAAAAAAGATATAATGAGATGGAAGAATATACCTTGTTCTTGGTTAGGAAGAATAAATATAATCAAGATGGCTATATTACCCAAAGCAATATACAAATTTAATGCAATTCCCATCAAACTTCCAATGACATTTTTTAAAGAAATAGAACAAAAAATCATCAGATTTATATGGCACTATAAAAAACCCCGAATAGCCAAAGCAATCCTAAAGAAAAAGAATGAAGCTGGGGGCATTACAATACCTGACTTCAAACTATATTATAGGGCCACGACAATCAAAACAGCATGGTATTGGCAGAAAAATAGACACTCAGACCAATGGAACAGAATAGAAAGCCCAGAAATAAAACCACATATATATAGTCAAATAATTTTTGATAAAGGGGCCAACAACACACAATGAAGAAAAGAAAGCCTCTTCAATAAATGGTGCTGGGAAAACTGGAAAGCCACATGCAAAAGAATGAAACTGGACTACAGTTTGTCCCCCTGTACTAAAATTAACTCAAAATGGATCAAAGATCTAAACATAAGACCTGAAACAATAAAGTACATAGAAGAAGACATAGGTACTCAACTCATGGACCTGGGTTTTAAAGAGCATTTTATGAATTTGACTCCAAAGGCAAGAGAAGTGAAGGCAAAAATTAATGAATGGGACTACATCAGACTAAGAAGTTTTTGCTCAGCAAGAGAAACTGATAACAAAATAAACAGAAAGCCAACTAAATGGGAAATGATATTTTCAAACAACAGCTCAGATAAGGGCCTAATATCCAAAATATACAAAGAACTCATAAAACTCAACAACAAACAAATAATCCAATAAAAAAATGGGAAAAGGATATGAACAGACACTTCTCCCAGGAAGAAATACAAATGGCCAACAGATATATGAAAAGATGCTCATCTTCTTTAGCTATTAGAGAAATGCAAATCAAAACTGCAATGAGATACCATCTCACACCTGTTCGATTAGCTATAAGGAACCCTCATCCACTGTTGGTGGGAATGTAAAGTAGTGCAACCATTATGGAAGAAAGTATGGTGGTTCCTCAAAAAACTGAAAATAGAACTACCTTATGACCCAGCAATCCCTCTACTGGGTATATACCCCCAAAACTCAGAAACATTGATACGTAAAGACACATGCAGCCCCATGTTTATTGCAGCATTGTTCACAGTGGCCAGGACATGGAAACAACTAAAAAGCCCGTCAATAGAAGACTGGATAAAGAAGATGTGGCACATATACACTATGGTATACTACTCAGCCTTAAGAAAGGATGACATCGGATCATTTACAGCAAAATGGTGGGATCTTAATAACATGATACGAAGCGAAATAAGTAAATCAGAAAAAACCAGGAACTGCATTATTCCATAAGTAGATGGGACATAAAAGTGAAACTAAGAGACATTGATAAGAGTATGGTGGTTGGGGGGGGGGGGAAGGGGGGAAAGGGAGAGGGAAAGGGGAAGGGGGAGGGGCACAAAGAAAACTAGATAGAAGGTGACAGAGGACAATCTGACTTTGGGTGATGGGTATGCAACATAACTGAACGACAAGATAACCTGGACTTGTTATCTTTGAATATATGTATCCTGATTTATTGATGTCACCCCATTAAAAAAATAAAATTATTTAATAAAGAAAATATATATATAATGCTAAACAGTCATGCTAATCATTAGATAATTGTGGAATTAAAAATAATTAATATAACAATAGTACATTCCAAGTGGTGTGACCTGGTAACAAGACACAAATTCAAAGTAGTTTCACAAATATCACATTTTTATACTCTCTGCCAGTATGATCTTGTGACTAAATATTGAACCTCATTTGGAGATAACCGCTAGAGTCTTTGGATTCCTTTGAGAATTAGAAGCTGGCCACAATGTCCTTCCAGCCTCTGACAGCAGCACCAATCAAACTTCAGCGCCTCGGGTGGCCGTACTGTGAAGTCCAAGTGCTTTAGCCCCGCCCTCCAGGCTCCAGCCACTCTGGGTAGACCATCTTACAGGAAGACTGCTGTCTCTCTCTCTGCTTAGAATGCCTGTGCTCTGTACTGCTCTTGGCTGATTTCCATTCACTCTCGAGTCTAAAACTAGAGTTATCCTTTCCAGTAGCTTCCCCACACCTGTCCCCAGGGAAGGGAGAGGGACTGATCCCTGTCCAGCATCCTCCTCCTCCTGCATCCTGTTCCTCCAACTTCCCGCCACAGTGTGCACCTGCCTCCTCCAGAGCTCTGTAAGCAACTTGAAGGGCCATGACTTGGTCAGGTCTATATCCCGGCTCCCAGCAGGGGCCAGGGGAAATTAATAAATGAACCTTCCAATGAATGCCACAGAGCTCTATGCCTATCAGTTCTGCATTTGTTTTGGGCTGGATAATTTTGTTTGAGCTGGAAGAACTTGGTAAATTTGCAAGACTGGGGCAGACAAGTTCCAGTCCAAGGCCAAAGTCCTTTCTCCATCTTTCTTGGGGAGGAGTTGATGGGGGCGTGGTTATCGCGCCTGAGTGTAATCAGAGGGACCACCAGGTGGCACCAAGTCCCTGTGCTGGGTGGTTGTAATTC
Source organism: Saccopteryx bilineata (assembly GCF_036850765.1). NCBI lineage: Eukaryota > Metazoa > Chordata > Mammalia > Chiroptera > Emballonuridae > Saccopteryx > Saccopteryx bilineata. The sequence continues at coordinate 139,734,296 of NC_089495.1, forward strand.
ATTTTCTCCCTTGCAGGGTCCAGGGAGCATATTCCAAGAGAGACTGCAAATTGTTGTTTTCTCCACGGAATAACCATGAGCTCACTTTACAATTCTAAATCCAGCCCATGGAGGCAAAGAAGTTTTGTAAAAGATATCTAAATTCAGTTAAAGGGAGAACTTCATACAAGGAAATTGTCAGAATGTGGTCTCAATTTGGAGGCTGCCGCTCACTGCACTGCTCTCCCAGGGCCTCTGGTCACCCTGCTGCAGCCGCCCTGACCCCCAGAGAGGGCGTGGCAAGGCCCCGGGACACTCATGGAGGCTGCCTTCACAGAACAGACTAGAACCCAGGTCCACTACCCATGTTAACCTCTGGTGGCTGGTTGTTCAAGAGGCAGATGGGGACACTAGTGTGATCTCATCCAGGCACAAATACTCAGGGAAACTCTTCAAGAGAATATGTCATTCCTTGTGCCCCAATTAACCTTTTGGTCCCCTTCTAGTTGGTAAGAAACCCCTCCAGCTTCTCACTGTCCTGAGCTATGTATGAGGTGGTCCTTCCCACCTTGCTCAGCTCAGAGGGCCACTGGGGAAGTGCAGAACAATCCATACTGGTTCCGGCACCTGCTGGAACAATCCTTCAGCCCGTGTCTTTCTTCCTAGGTTGACTTTAACTCACAGTCAGCTCAGGACAGTTTTCATATGTACTACCTGGAGCCACAGAACGGTTTACTGCAACAGAATGAATACGATGAGTATTAGATTTGAAGCCTGACAATCAGGCCTCATGTTAATTTGGCTCTGTGACTACTCCCGCCATCCCTTGCCCAGGGTCAGGGCCATAACCTCACCCAGCTCCAGGGGGTCCACTGATATTGTAGTTTGCGTAAACAGTACCCTCTTGACCTGATATCCAAGGGCTATCTCATCTCTGCAAAGTTACTCAGCGTGCTGAGAATCCTCTGTTCTGGTCACCCTGCCTGGGGTGAAGGTGACCCATTTCCTCCCTACTGAAAGCCTCTTTGGCCATAGTGGTCATAGCCTCTCCACTTCTAGCTGCAGATACTGTGTTTTATCTGACCACCATCTATGCAGCACAGGGATAGCTCCTTGCCAGCTCTCTCTATGGCCTGGATGGGACACGTTGTGAGGTGCTAACTCAGGCACAATAAGCAATGTTCTGATCACACTTGAGGCTGCAGCCCACCTACCCCAGCCCCTGGTGGTCAGACCAGCCTCACAGAAGGGGCAGGCGTCAGTTTGGCCTTCAGATCCAGTCTGGTCCAGGCTGGCCCCTGCTTGAGGGCCAGACTCTGGGATTTGGTGTTCCCTTTTTTCTATTTCCCAGCAATGTGCCTGGCACACAATGGGCTCCGCAGTGATATTTATGAAGGAGGTGGGTATGGAAATCAAGGCTGGAAAGATGCAATAATGTCCCTAGGGCTGAAAGCTACAAAGTGCCCATAGGCAGAACTCTGGGCCGCAGGGCCAGGGAGCGGCAGCAGGGAGAACCTTGCCTTTCTCCAAGGAGTATCCATGAGCTCACTCTACAATTCTAAATCCAGCCCATGAAGGCAAAGAAGTTTTGTAAAAGATATCTATATCTAAATTCTAAAGGGAGAACTTCATACAAGGAAATCAGAATGTGGTCTCAATTTGGAGGCTGCCGCCAGAGCTTCTCCGTGTTTTCACTTATCATGGGATGATGCCACAGGGAAACGAAATTCTGAAATGAATTCCTCTCCATACCCCAGTCCCCCAAACTTCTGAAGAAGGTTTAAACCTGGTGTGCCCAATTTTCTAAATTCTGTTGCAAACTTCCAACAGCTTATACATGAGCACAGTGCAGAAGCGCAGAAAAAAAAAATCCCCAGACAATTTTTATTTCTTCTCTGGTGGCGGCAGCTGCACAATTTCCAAAGGAGGCAGCAACTCCGTCTCTACTCAAATGGGCTCCACGTCTGAGCAGAGATTAAAATGGTGACACTCTTGAGCTGGATCAAAGGGAAGTTCTGCTTCTATATGGGCTGTGTATGCTGCCTGCAGCAATGTGCTTTGAAGAGAAAAAGACTCTTGGTGGAAAGGGAACATTCTGGAACCTTCTAGATGTGTTTGCCTCCTTCTCTGAGAGGTTTACCTGCCTTCTCAGGGCTGGGTACCAACCTCTGGCACGGCCCCAAGCAGCTCTGCCCCATGCATCCACTCACCCCTCCAGGCTGGGACTCTGAGGGGTGGGTGCCGTTGGGTCTGGACAGACCAGGTACTCAGTAAACAGTTGATTGGATGAAGGACCCAGTCACAGGAGCCTAGGAGGGTCCTGGTCCTTCTTAGGAAAGCAGAGAGGAAGGTCTTCTCCCTTCCATTTGGACTGTTAGCATCTAGCACACAGAAGACATCCAGAAAAGTTTTGTTGAACAAAGTAATGTCATAGCATGTGTTTGAATATGAGTGTCTGCAGATGTGGGGAGAGGCAACAACCAAGAAATGTCCGATCCTTCTGTTTTATTGAGTGCTTGTCTGGTCGGGAGCCACCTCACACATCACCTGAATTACATCAGGTGGCCCTCAGGAGCAGTCTGTGAGCTGAGAAAGGTTATGATTGTTTTAGACATGAGAGGGCAGAGAGGTTCTGGGACTTCCCCAGGGTCACAGGGCTGGCAGGTGATGAAGGTGGGTGACATAGCCAAGTCGGCCCGGCTGCAGGGTCTGTGTTCCTGATCATACTGGCCCGTGGTGATTCAACATGAGTTCGTTTTCCACCCTGTCACTGGCTGGCCTCATTCGTGGGCTTATTTCTTCAGTTCCCCTTTGTCTTCCCCCTCCAGGGGCCCAGGGCTCAGTCTGGCAGCCTCCAAATTGAGACCACATTCTGATTTCCTTGTATGAAGTTAAACTGAATTTAGATAGCTTTTATGGCCAGGAGAGGAGCTGGTGTGGCGGGCCGCGTCCACCAGGTGTCGCTGCAGGCAAGGCTGGCGTTGGCCCCAAGGCCCTACAAGCTAGGGCGGTGGGTGGGGAACGGGAAGTGGGGCTCCTACATGCATTGAAATCCATTTCTACGAGCGGAATCTATTATAGAAATGTTTTAATAAGCGGTTGTAGGCCCATGAGGAAACCGTTGTGAGCGCTGGTCAGGGTTCTACCTCTGAGCTTCACTTCCCGCGGCCTTGAATGCAGCAAGGGCAGCAACCCCGCTTGGAGACCAAGGTGCTGCCCTACCTGAGACCCTAATAACCCAGGTGCCCACGGAGGTCGATGCGTTCCTGGAGCCTCGGCCTAGTTCCTCCCCTTCTGGCAGATTCGCTGTGACAGGACTTCTTAGAGTTCTGCAATAAATTGACAACGGCCATTTGTCCATATGGACAATGACAGTAGCAGCCAAAAAGAAAATCTCACCTCCCTCCTCTCCTGATCGAAATCTCACAGAGAGGTAGGGCACAGTCAGGAAGCCGCATCCTCAAATCGGGTGTCTGGAGAGGGGGCTCCCCATCTCATAAGCAATCAGAGACTCTTTCCCATGGAGGGAGCAGGGTGGCCCTCTTTGTCCTGGTTTCCATAAAGAGGTGGGACTAACTTGGGGTACCCACGAGCAATGGCAGGGGGCCTGCTGGAGGTAGCCTCTGCTGTCCAACCTGTGCATTTTGGGGTCGAGAACAGAAACCCACAAGCAGGATGTTATGAGTTGAACTGTGTCCCCAAATCCACATATTGGTTCTGCACCTCTTGGGGACCGGCCTGGTGTTTGTTAGTGAGGAGCCCTGAGGAGCCACTGCACCACCTCACCTGCAGGTATTGTAAAGTACCAAAAGCTACAGAATCGATATTAATATTTTAAGAGGCTTAAAGAACATTTTATTAATTTGGGTTAAGGTATGCAGAGAAATTTTGTGAACAATCTCTGTACTGTGTGATTGGCATAAAACCAGGATGGCCCTTGGCATTGTATTATAAATGCAAAGGGAGGGAAAACATGGATTCCCTGACATTCTGCCACACCTGTGGGGAAAGGGATGAATGGCTAGCCAGGTGCAGGAAGAGAAAAGCCAAAATAAACCTTTTCTTATAGTAATGAGCCATTTGTGGGCATTTGTTCCCACGGAAACTAACTCTCCCATATGAATGCATATAGTTAGTGTGTGACTCTGGACAAAGAGATGGCGGCTAAACCTTAGAAAATATAGGAATGTCTCTTAATATGTAAAGAGATATCTTTCTATCATTGTGTTGACTTGTAAATTTTGTTTTCTCCAAAATGATGTATGGCTTGCAAATTGAACATGGTCCTATCATGTTAAAGGACATATGACTATAACCAATAGTGGTAAAGGGCACCTAATTGCAATTTTTGCGTCTGTACAAGGTGTCGCTTACAATACTATAAAAACTAAGTAGAACAAAGGGCCGGCGCGCTCTCCCTCAGATTTTTGTTGGAGTTGCTGCCGCTTGGCCAAGCTAGACAATAAAGCTTTGGTGTGTAATCGACGGACTTTGTTCGTGTCTTCAATGTTTTGAGTCCCTCTGGATTAAGCTTAACATTAGTGTGCTTTCAGCTTATGTACCCTTCCTGCTTACCCCCAAAGGACTTGAGGTAGTGTGCCAAAAGGGGACAAAAAGCAGATGCATTTAAAAATTGGGGCATGGAAGAATACAGGTAGGGTAGAAAGAGAATCACTTACGGGAAAGTTCATCTGTGCACATTCCATTATGAAGTCAGGGCAGAGATTCCCAAGAGCAAAGACAGAAACCCAAACAAGTATTGTTTTTACCACACGAGGTCAAACAAACCTACCAGTCCCATATGCATCTGCATGTACAAGTCTCAAAAAACAAAACAAAATAGAAGATTGAGTGAAAAACAGATGGAAAGAAGTGAGCTGGGGCGGGGGGGAGTGAACGAACTGGTCCAAGGCTGCACAGTTAATAGGTGGCAGACACCAGATTGAAAGCCAAGTGCTCCTCCTGGCTCTGCAGCTGGGCTCGAATGTAGTGCATTCATTTTTGTCTTTCATTGCAAACAAGACAGGTTCCTGCCCTCGACAATGGGAGGGAAATCAGGACTGAAAGGTTCCTTGTGCATCGGAGGTTTTAGGCTTGGTGCAAGGTTTCAGAGCAGCACAGTGAGAGTGGGGGGTGGGAGCATGGCTGAGTGTTGAAGGACAAGTGGCTGGCTGTGCCTGGGGCTGGGTGGATATGCCAGGCATTCCCAGTAGAGGGTACAGCAGGAGCAAAGACCTGGGGCTAAAAATAGCTTGCATTCAGGGGAGCTCCAGGGCTCAGTGTTCCTGGAGCGAGAAGAGCCCACAGGGCCATGTAGCCAGGCCTGGGGGGGTGGGCAGATGAGGCAGACTTGCAGATGAGGAGGGTGGACTGTATCTTGGGGGCCACCAAATGGAGTGAGACTGTGATTTATGGTCCACCCTGGGACACTTTTGAGAGTGAACAGGTGCTGAGAAATAATTAACAGGTGTTAATGGGTCTATGGGAAGCACAAACTGCATGCCCCAGACACCTTCCTAGAGAGCCCCTGTAGAGTTTGAAGTACCAATATGAAGTGATCAGATCTGCGCTCTAGAAGGGCTGCTGGCTGCGGTGCACACGATGGGTTGGACATATTTTTATTTGAAAAAGTGAACCACGCTCAATGTAAAGAAATAAGACGGACTAAAAAGTATACAGTAAACACGCCACTGCCCCCACCCTTACCCAAAGTTCTCCTTCTGGAGAGCAAACAATGTCCTCAGTGTCAGTGGTGTCTTCCAGAGTCTGAATTGAAGAACATATATGTCCCTGTCCCCCTGTGGCCTAGCAGTGACCCATGACTCAACAGTTGTAGTCCTTGTTCTTTATTCCTGTGCCTGAGAGTCGTCTTGGTTAGTACACACAGCCCTGCCTCTGTCTCTTTGTTGGCTTTAAAATACTCCGTGAAGGATTTGGCTGGTTGGTTCAGTGGTAGAGCATTGGCCTGGCATGTGGATGTCCTGGGTTTGATTCCCGGCCAGGGTGCACAGAAGCGCCCATCTGCTTCTCCACCCTTTCCCCCTCTCCTTTCTATCTCACTCTTCCCCTCCTGCAGCCAAGGCTCCATTGGAGCAAAGTTGGCCCCGGGCTCTGAGGCTGGCTCCATGGCCTCTGCCTCAGGCACTAGAATGGCTCCAGTTGCAACAGAGCAACACCCCAGATGGGCAGAGCATCACCCCCTAGTGGGTTTTCCGGGAGGATCCTGGTCGGGTGCATGTAGAAGTCTGTCTCTCTGCCTCCCCGCTTCTCACTTCAGAAAAACAATAAATAAATAAGACACTCCGTGGTCCAGCACGTTGTTTCCCACATTTCCCCTGTGGGTGGGCACTGCAGTTGTTACAAACAATTAAAAAGAATGTGTGCAGGGAATCAGTTCCCTGCCATGGAATTGCTGAGTCGCAGGGCATATCCGTTCATAATTTTGATTGGTATCACCAAGTTGTACTCCCTGGGAGGGAATCCATCCTCTGCATGGGTTCCTGTGCCTGTGGATATGAACTGCACCAAGTCCTGGTGATTGGGGAGGTGGGTTATCTGACGAGAGGCAGGGAAAATGACAGGTGATAATTGTGACAGTCCGGGAGAGAGACAGGAGGTCATGGTGGGCATGGTGCAGAAGCAGTGATCTGGGGAAATACTTGGAGGTGAAGTAGTCTGACCAGGTGATGGCAGGATGACTTCCACTTCTCTACCTTGGGTAACTGAGGGACAAAGATGACCTTATCTACTGAGACAGGGGATGCAGGCTCCTGGGAAGATGAGGGAGCTGCTGTGGAGGAGCAAGGGGCATCTCGGTGGGGACAATCCACAGGAAGGTGTGTACATGGGCCTGAGGCTGGGAAAGAGCCATTCCTGTGGGAGGTCAGGCCTGTTTGCCGATGAAACAACCTGGGCCAGTGTGCCGGGCAAGACAAGCTGGGGGCCTGGGATGCAAAATTGCAGAAGCCCTCCCTCTCAGCCTGGGACCTGCATGTGCACACCTCTAGAGTGAGGGCCCTGCGGGAGGAGCCTAGGGGGCAGCCATATTTAAGGGGCAGGTTTAGGGCAGAGGCACACAGAAAGGAGAAAACAGGCACAAGGAATGTTCTGGAGGCTACGAAGTGATAGGTCTAGGATGAGAGGGACTAGAGAGTGTCCATCAGGTAGGTGACTTGGAGGCCATGGGTACCCTTAGCGGAGCTGTTTCAGGAAAGCGACAGAGGCTGAGAGTTTATGAAACAATAATAGGAACCAGGGTGTTCACTCATTGGCTGTCTCCTAGCAGCGTCTTCTCAACAGGGGTAAGAGTTCTAGACCACGGGACCAAATTATACAGGGACACGGTGTTCTAGAATGTCTGCAGGGGTTTGTCAGCCAATTTCCTACATAGAGGTACGAGTAGATTGGTTAAAATTACTCCCACTTTTCTCTAAATTTCCAGGTAGTCAACGGCAGGTGTTTATTATGTTAATAGAAAAGTTGAATGCTTTGCGTGGTCTCTTCCTGGAATTCAGAGTTAACTGGAGGGGAACAGAGTAGGAGAGGGTTCCTGGCAGGGAAAATGACTTTAAATTGTATTTTGCCACCATTAAAATTTTTTTTCTACTTATTGATTTTAGAGAGAAAGGAAGGGTGGGGAAAGAGAAACATCAATTTGTTGTTCCACTTGTTTATGCATTTATTGGTTGACTCTTGCACGTGCCCTGACTGGGGATTGAACCCACAACCTTGGGTATTGGGGTGACAATTAATCAGCTGAGCCTGTTACCTTTTAAATCAAACATCACTACGTGTTAGGACTTCACTGTGGGGTTATGTGCCTTCCCGAGACAATGCCCTCCTTTCCCTGCCTGTGGGTCCCCCACATCGGTGGTGGCTGACTAGTGAGGTCCAGAAGACAGGGAGAGGGTAGCAGGCCTCCCAGGCTGTCGTTCCCCTTTGGGTGCTCCCCTGGAACCCCCCAGGCCTCGGGGAGCTCTTAGCCGACCCGATGTGTGATTTTGTTCTCTTAGCACCATCTCTGTTGGTCAAATAAGTTTGTAAAATATGATTTTTATGTTTGTTCACTTCTAGTTTGCATTGGGGGCTGGGCAGTGCCAGATAGATGTGGTCTGTGAAATTGTCTTGCTAATGTTTGCTGGAGAAGAGGTTTTTTAGCCAGAAAGTTTTTGAAAAGAGAGGGAGAAGGTGTGCAAATGAGGAACCAGAGCTGAGGGGCTTTGCGATCTCCACTAAGACTGGTGGGGCCTTTGATTCTAGGAGAAACCGGAGAAGATTCTCCTGGTTGTGGAACCAGATAATGTGTCAGGGATTTGGGAGCTCTGAATGAGTAAAAGGGAAGTGTTTTCCCTGCCTGTTTGCTTATTGGCTGGTGCGAGACTTTAATAAAGGAATGGCCCACCATTCTTTGGCTCCACTATTTCTTTACCGTCTGTCCAAATCTAATGGGAACCTGCATGTGCATGGCTGCGACAGTCGTGATTACTGGCCACATAGTCTCCCGGTAGGCAGTGAGCTGGTCTCTGAGGCAGGGGCTGCTCTTAGGCCTCTCTCCATAAAGTTCCCTTTTCTGGGTAAGTATTGAGGGGCTACTGTGTGACAGTTCAGGAAATTAAAGGATGCAAAAGGTCTGGTCTCTTCCTCTGAGGTCCCACGGTTGAGTGGAGTAGATAACCTAGCAGCTTCCTAGGGAGAAGTGCCATAAACCAGAGGAGTAAGCCAAGATGAGCTGGGAAATCAGTAGAGACTTCCTGGAGGAGGTGATCTCTGAGCCAGATCTCTGAGCACAAGAAGGAATCAGCCTGGTGGAAGATGTGAAAAGATGTTTCCGACCACTGAAGCAGTTCTGCAGACTCACAGGTGTGGGCTAGCATAGCAGGTTGGGGGGGGGGGCTACAGAACAGTGTGCCAGCAATCCTGAGACCCAAAGTCTAGAAAGGCAGTGTCCCTGGCATTGTGCCTGGCACACGGTAGCCTTAGCTATTGTCATGTTATAAAAACAACAACAGGACAGGGACCAGGTCTTTCTTTAGGCAAGTTGGCGTGGCGGCCTCCTTGTCCCGCATGGTTACAGACAGGATGTGGTTACAGCCTCTGAGCCTGATGAGCACCACAGAGGATGCGGTCAGCTCGGCCCTGTGGGACTGGGGGCAGCATTCTCGAAGACCCTCGCAGATAAAAGTGGAGGTGACGCGGGCGCCCCTCCGGTTCTTTTGAGTGTGATATAAAATAATACAAAATAACCTTGGGGGGAGCCAAGCCCGGGTCTTTTCTCACTTTGTTTTTATCATACACCTTGGCTAGTCCTGAGGGATGGCAGGAGCTCGCTGTGTGCTTACCGAAGGCACACCCCTCATGGGAGCTAACTCGTGTTACCCTCAGGGTGTCTTTAGGAGATCCGAGCCAGGAACAGGGCCAGACTGCTGCTCGTTTCTTCTTTGGACAGCGACAGCAACAGCTCCAGACACGTGGCCGAGGCTCAGGACACCAGGAAACAGCATTCCTTGGGCACCTAGGTAACTGTTTCTGAGTAAAGCCCTTCTGAGTAGAAACTGGAGGTGACGGGCTCGTTCTGCTAAGGGCCGGGAGTGTTTCTGATTCTGCCGGGTACGTCCTCCTCCTGCCATATTAGCTTCTTGTTTGGGGCTCTGGGGAGACCGAATAAGACATAACCATGGTAACTAATAAGCAGCTAGCTCCAACCCTGGTTGCTAACCGCTGGGTCAGAATCGCCCTGCTGGAGGTTCCTTGGTAACTCGCTCAGGAGGGCCTGGAAAGGTGCTGTGTGGGGGTACATCCAGGCCCTGGGACCCCAAGGCAGGTGCTGAGGGAGAAACACCCACTTACAGTCCGGAGCCCTGGGTTTGGGCCCCGCCTGCTGCTCCGCCTGTGTAATCTTGGGCACATCACTTCCCTGGGGTCTCTTAGACTCTGCACATGAAGGTAGGGTGGTAATCTATGGCCGCTCTAGACCCTCATGAGCATGAGTTAAAGCTTGTGAAACATCCTTCACAAATAACTTGCAGACATGAGGTTCGCGTCTTTGTGGGTGGTAGAATGAGGGAGGTTGGATGATGTATCCTAATAAACATCTTTTTATTACAGTAATGTTCAAATACTAACGAAAATAGAAGAGAATAATGATTTCCCCAGTACTCATCACCGGCTAACAACATCTGTCTAGTCTTGTTTCATCCATACGTCAGCTTTATGGAGGTATAATTTGCATACAGATAATGCACCTTAATGTACCTGTTGACGAATTTAGACAAATTTAGACATTCTTGTACATTACCACAATCAGATACTTAACATTTTGTCACTTCCCAAAGTTTCCTTCATGGTCCCAGAGGAAGCAGACTCTCCAGGGGACACGTGGGTCATCCTAGGGGTGCTTGGATTACAAGCACAGTAGCTCGTTGTTCTCAGTAAATTTTGATGGTGCCTTCTCCCCTCTGAGAGTCGCAGACCTTTGAGACGTGATGTTCCCCTTTTCTTATTTTTTTTTAGTGAGAAGAGGGAAGGCAGAGATAGACTCCTACATATGCCCTGGCCAGGATCCACCTGGCAAGCCCAATAGGAGGTGATGATCTGCCCATCTGGGGCCCTTGCTCCGTTGTTCAGCAACTGAGCTCTTCTTAGGGCCTGAGGTGGGGGCCATGGAGCTGTCCTCAGCACTCGGGCCCAATTCACTCCTGTTAAGCCATGGCTGTGGGAGGGGAAGAGAAACAGAGAAAGAGAGAGAGAGAGAGAGAGAGAGAAGAGAGAGAAGGTTGGAGAAGCAGATGGGCACTTCTCCTGTGTGCCCTGACCAGAAATGGAACCTGGGACTTCCACATGCTAGACCAACACTCTACCACTATGCCAACCAGCCAGGGCTGATGTTCCCCTTTTCTTGGTGAGAATCAGGTAGGCTCATCTCCTCTGTGGGCAACATTTGGGAGCCAGCTTTCCACCCACGCATCACTTAAGCCAGTCTTTCATTGTCCAGGTTTCTTTGGGTCTCGTCATTGGCACCTCCAATCTGTGACTGTCTGGCTCTACAATTTCTCTGGGTTGATTTCAGGGGCAGAAGCATCAGCAGTCTCAGTTTGCCATCTCTATGTGACTTTCCTTCTAATCACACGGAATCAATGGCATCAGAGGGACTCACATCATTACCACATGGATTGTTGAGGCCAGTATGCCAGGTTCTAATGTTGTACACTGCCACTTTCTGGGTGCGTTGAATCAACCCGCCCACCCCACTTACATTTTATATTCTCTGATGACTGATCCTGAAGTCTAGCTAATCTTTTTATTTTTTATTTATTTTTTATTTTTCTGAAGTGAGAAGCAGAGAGGCAGAGAGATAGACTCTCGCATGCGCCCAACCGGGATCCACCCAGCATGCCCACCAGGGGGCAATGCTCTGCCCATCTGGGCTGTTGCTCCAATGCAACTGGAGCCATCCTAGCGCTTGAGGCAGAGGCCATGGAGTCATCCTCAGCGCCCGGGCCAACTTTGCTCCGGTGGAGCCTTGGCTGCAGGAGGGGAGGAGAGAGATAGAGAGAAAGGAGAGGAGAAAGGGTGGAGAAGCAGATGGTCACTTCCCCTATGTGCCCTGGCTGGGAATTGAACCTGGGACTTCCACATGCTGGGCCGACACTCTACCACTGAGCCAACCAGCCAGAGCCGAGGTCTAGCTAATCTTGATCAGCATTTCAGTCTCAATCAGGAGGGAAATTTGCTAATCTTGCGAGTAACACACAATGGTGATCTAATAACAGAGTAATAATGCCAGTTTAATTATTCCTGCTCTTCGTGACTATTTTAAAAATATAAAGTCTGTTGGCAGCAAATAATTACATACCAGTACATGTTTCAGTGGTTTAAACATTTCTTATTTTCTAATTCTAGGTATCTGGTTAATGTAATGGGCATTTTGATTCATATGCAGTAAAACATCCAAGTGTTTGCAAAATGAAATATGGTATTGAAGTCAGCTTATAATTCCTGCCTCCAACAGCTCAAGCAACACCGCTCCTAGGAAAGCCCAAGGCTGACCTTGGCTGCCCCCAACTCTGGGGAGGAGACGAGAACCCACGGGATCTGAAGCCAGACAGACCCATGTTCAAGTCCGGCCTGTGTCATTCACTAGGTGTGATGAAGACCAAGGCTGTGATTGTCCTGGTCTTGGATTTCCTCAGATGTCAAAAACAGACTCATATCTCATACAGTGGTCAGGAGGACATTTGCTCTTGGTGTTTGCTTGATGGAAGTGAACGTCCTTTGCTTTTCAAAGTTATCACATCAAACTCTACACCACCAAGGGCTTGGAGGTCTTTTCTCATCCAGTTTATTCCATACAGAGTTGAATAGATTCTTCAAAACAGAAGGAGGGGCATTTGTTCATTAAAAAAAAAGAAAAAGAAAAATTACCATGATGGGGAATGGTTGGTGGAATCTGACTACGGATAAGTTCTGGTCCCTGAAAAGAGAGAAGTATCCTTAGCCCAGCAGGAAGGGCACAGCTTGAGTGTCACTGGGGGTTAACATGGGAGAGATCGGTGTGGATCTAGCCAGAGGAGCTTGGCAGGAATACTTAGTCCTGCAGCTGTGGGAGGCCTTGCCCCCTATAGTCCTGTCCCAGGCAGGAGACCAGGAGCCAGACTGCTGCTGCTCTGTCCCAGACCCCGTGTCCACTCAGCGCCCACCCCATTGTCCTTGGGCTCCTCGGGAGCACACAGGATGGCTTACTGGGCAGTGGGGCTAATAGAAGAGCCCCTGTTTAGAGGTATTTTCATCTTGTTCTAGTGTTCTGTTTTTGGTTTACTTGTTATATCCTGTGTACAATGTGGTAGTTCAATCATATCCACCACTTATAAAATTTATGAAAGATAAGGTACACTCAGAGATTCATACTCTAAATATAAAAAGAAACCAATGGAGCAAAATGTAGGCCAGAAACGGACCAGGCAAACACAGAAACTTGATTTATGATAAAACACGGCAGTGTAACCTACAGGGTATGTACTTCTTGTTAACGCTGCTGCTACTGAGATCAAAATAACCACATAGGAAAACAATGAAGTAGAATCCTTCCTTACGCCATTTACACAAATCAATCCCAGGCTGATTAAGACCTAGCTATGAAATCATAACACTTTAAGAAGATAATTCTTATCTTTATGCTTGTAGTTTAGTGAGAGGTTCTTAAATGAGATACCAAAAAGTACAGATCCTAAAGGTAGAAGTAGGTAAATCTGGTCACATTGAAAGTACGAATTTTTGTTTGTTAAAGAGACAGGAAGAGAATCCACGAATCTCTCCACTGCTGGTGGGCCTGTCAGTTGGCACAAGCGATTTGGAAAGCCACTTGGCATTGCCCAGTAAAGCAGAGGATGCCCACACCTACACACCTGGCAGAGTAGCCCTCTCGGGAATGTGTTCACATCATACTCCACATCTCTTGAGTAATAGAAGGTCTTGTCAAGAATGCTCGGGGCAGTGCTGCTCCTCGTGCCGAGATTGGAAGAATCTCGGTGTTTGTTGGCAGGAGGAGGGTAAATAAGTTTCTGGTATATTTAGACAATGGAATGCAATACAGAAGGGAAAGCCAATGAAGTTCAGGAATATATAATGGGGCAAAAACAAAAACAAAGAAAAACCCCAAAGTGGTAGAAGAATGAGTCTCTGTCATTCCACTTCTGTAACGTTCAAAATACACAAAACTAAATCCATTTTCAAGGGTGCAAACATGGTAAAAACTGTGGCGCCTAAGGAAATGTAAACACACATTGCAGTTCATGATAGATTTGGGGGAGGGGAGAAAAGGAGAAAGGGGAAAGGGAGAAGGAGGGGAGGGGGAGGGGGAGGGGAGGGGGGAGGCAATGGGGAAGGATGCACAAGGCAGCAAAGGCACCAGTGAAACTCTCGTCCTTATGCTGGGTTGTGGGTTTGTGGGTATTTGTAACGTGGGTAGTCTTTACACCTGGCACACTGGTTGTGAACATTCTTCTTTATCTATTTATATCTACTAACATCCATATCTACTCAATAAAAATGATGGTTCAAACACTTTGGGTTTACAAGGGAGCATAATTGTTACCTCTTCTTGGCCAGTCCTGCCTGCAACCTGACAGCAGTCTGAGCTTGTCATTGCTCCCCTGGGTCTCCTGTATACAGTCCTGGCTCCCACCCACAGTAATGGGTGTGCTCGGAACAGCTGGAGTGAGGATGGGACAGTGCCAGGGACAGGGACCACACCATGGAGGGAGGCAGGAAGTGTGCCTTCCAGCAGGGCACCCTACACTTTCTGTGGTGACTTCAGAAGCAAGGAGTTGCCTGTGTCTTCCTAGAGCCCATGTGGACTGTCTTTGTCTAAGAGTAGTTTAGCTGAACCAATGCCAGGCCCTGCTCGGCCCCGGGAGATGCCTCATCAGACAAATAAAGCACCCAAAACCAAGCTCTGTGAGGTGGAGATAAGAACAGAATACAGAAAGTCGATGCACCATCATCCTGCTTTACCTATGGTTGTCAAGGTTACCCGAGCCTCGTGTTTCTTAGTAACCACTCCTCCCAAAATAGCCTCCATTGGTGGTAGCCAGCAACTGCATCCTGTATCATGAGCATCTTTTACAGTGTTTGGAGGAGACAAGGCAGCCACCTCTCCCCGTGGAACGAGGTTACACAGATAACCCACAGCCGTTCCTCCTCTCGTCTTACTGGAGTGGGTGAAGAGTTATAAGCCCCATTTTTCAGATGAGAAGACAGCCCAGAGAGGTTAAAGGGGTTGCCCAAAGCCAGATGATGACTCACGGGTATCAGAACTGAGGGAAAACCCAGATTTTCTTTTTTGGTTTTTTTTTTTAATTAATTTTAATTTATTGTGTTAACATAGATTCAAGTGTCCCTCTGAGTATAACACCCTCACCCCCACCCTCATGTCCCTATTTATACCCCCTTTGCCCCTCCTCCTAACTCCCTCTCCCCTTCCCTCTGGGATTTGCTGTCCTGTTATCTGTATCTCTGTGTTATGTATATATAGTTTCACTAATTCCTTCACCTTCTCTGATCCCATCCCCTCATCCCCCTGAAAACCCAGATTTTCTGAGGCCGTTCATGAGAAGCCTCCCTACAGCCAGACGCTGCCTCTGCCTCATTGCTGACATGTTGTTACCCCGCAGGGGATGTGTGTGGGTCAGCTGTCAGCTATTGAAGGTCTGAGCGTATTGGGTCTAAGAGCTTATACTGCCATTGCCCCACCTTCTTCACCAACAGAACCCCGATTTTCTTCACGTGTGGAGGATATCTGCATTTCCTGGGGCCCCAATGCCACAGGTGAACGTCTGTGATGATAGTTCTGTTCAGCTTGTTAGTGAATGGGACCCAGTCGTGGCCGATGGAGGTGGGAGAGTCTGCAGGGGGGAGTTCTGGGAAAAGTGTTTTCCTCTAAGGAGAGAGTTACTAGGAGGAAAGCCCCAACTCTATGACTGCTGTTGCTTTGAATGTAACAGAGCCTATTTGGTGGCGGCCCGGGGGCATGTGGCTGATGACAGCCGAGTGGATGGGCAGAAAGCCCCTGGGTCTAGCTCCGAGAGGCCGCCTCTCCCTCAAAGCCAGACCCCTGCCTCAGTAACATCTTGTTGGGTCCCCTTCAACTGCATTTGTGGCCTCCTGCTCTGCGGTGAGCTCTATTGGGTGTGTCCTGCCAATTCTACCAGGCTGCGAGCTCCCCGGTTCTTTGTCCTTTAACCACCCCCACCCCAGTCCAACCCTTCCACGGTAGAGGGGGTGGTAAGGACATCATTGAGGGGGAGGGCCGGTTCTCTCTGCTGAATGGTCTCTGGTGGGAGGTATCTGTACCCCCATTTATGGGGGACTCCTCGGTGACTCTGCAGCAGGTCCTCGGTATGGGCCTTACTTATAGCTGAAACACAAATTGTCCTCCTCAACATCTAGAGGGCAGGCTTCTTTTGGCCACTTTCAGGTGAAAATCCTTCACAGAATAGAAAAGGTCACAGAATGGGGAAGAAGTATTGCTCATATACAGACAACTCTCACTTTCGGAGAGAACTGTCACTTCATGCACTCACTCCCCCTCCATTCTGTCCACTAAATGTCTGGGATGTGCAAAGCATCGGGTCCAAAGGGAAAGTTATACAAAAATAGTTAAGATGTGGCTCCCAGCCCCACAGAGCCATCAGCCCAGCGGAAAGAGAATTCACGTCCACAAAGAGCTGCGCTAAGTTCTGTGGGAGGGGCCAGCACGGCCGGTGGAGGGATGGGGGCTACGGAGGGCAGGGAGATGCCAACTGGTCATTTGAGTCATAAGGAGACAAGACTGGAGGAAGCAGAAAGCAGGGTGAGCTTGGGTCCCCGAGTGCCAGGTGAAGGAGGGGGGACTTCATGTGGCCGGCAGCACCTGGGAGACGTGGAAGGGATTCAGGTGAGACAGGGACACATACATCTCTGTCAAGACCGTGATGGGCCAGGTGCATTGAGGAGCGATGCAGGAGGAGGCAGGCAGGGAGGAGCAGGTGTCCCTGTGAGAGCCACCCGGACGGATGGAGGTGCTGCCTGGCACAGAAGAGGGGCCACCCTCTGCTGAGGAGAGAAAAGAGTGCCAGACAGACGCAGGGCCAGCAAGCACGGACCCTCGTCCTGGTCTGGCCTCTCAGTCGGTATCACCTTGGTGAAGTCATTTGTGCTTCTCTGGGTTCTGTTTTCTCAGTGTAAGCCAAATGGAGAGACACAGAGGTCCCCACCATGCTCGGTTTTCCGGTCATCTAGGCATGAGAGACAGGTGCAGAAATCTAAATGGGTCCTGGGCTTGGACTGGGTATGGGGACAGAATGAGGACTTAAAGATGCCTCCTGCTCTGTCAGGAAAAGGAGGGTGGCTCAGGAGGAGCAGAGACCTTAGTGCAATTGCTATGTGACCTTGCAGCCCCAGGGCTCCCGCGAATGCCTTCCTGATAGAACCACCTTAGCCACCAAGCCCACACATGCTCAGACCTCAGGAATGCTCCTGTCTGCCGTGGCTTGTGTTTCTAGCTCTTTTTGACTCTTTCTTTTCTTGATTCCCAAGCATGCATCAGACTTAATGAAGCAGTTCTATGATTAAACCACTTAGAAATTTAGAAGACAGGCCCTGGCTGGTTGGCTCAGTGGTAAAGTGTCGGCCTGGCGTGCAGAAGTCCCGGGTTCGATTCCCGGCCAGGGCACACAGGAGAAGCGCCCATCTGCTTCTCCACCCTTCCCCCTCTCCTTCCTCTCTGTCTCTCTCTTCCCCTCCCGCAGCCGAGGCTCCATTGGAGCAAAGATGGCCCGAGCGCTGGGGATGGCTCCTTGGCCTCTGCCCCAGGCGCTAGAGTGCCTCTGGTCGCAACAGAGCAACGCCCTGGAGGGGCAGAGCATCGCCCCCTGGTGGGCAGAGCGTAGCCCCCTGGTGGGCGTGCTGGGTGGATCCCGGTCGGGCGCATGCGGGAGTCTGACTGTCTCTCCCCGTTTCCAGCTTCGGAAAAATACAAAAAAAAAGAAAAAAAAAAAAAAAGAAGAAGAAGAAATTTAGAAGACAATGTTCTTGGGTTTGAATGACATAATTAGAGATTGGGTGTGAAAAAAACCATATTTATTTGTAAAAGAATTGCCTGACCTGTGGTGGCGTAGTGGATAAAGCATCGACTTGGAAATGCTGAGGTCGCCGGTTCAAAACCCTGGGCTTGCCTGGTCAAGGCACATATGGGAGTTGATGCTTCCAGCTCCTCCCCCCTTCTCTCTCTCTGTCTCTCCTCTCCTCTCTCTCTCTCTGTCTCTCCCTCTCCTCTCTAAAATGAATAAATTAAAAAAAATTAAAAATAAAAGAATTACATATACATCTCTTGTATCACCCCCTTGTGCCACACCCCTGAAAAAATAAGTTCACTCAGAGCACTCAGAAATGAGTTACTTTGTGCGTTTTGGTAAAAAGCAAAGGTAATTCTATTTCCAGTGGCGTGTGCACTCTGTGAAACTCTTTGAGGTGTGGCTCTGAACCACAGCTCTGGTTTCTTGTTGCCAGGAAGGAAGGCCAGCACCGTTTTCACTTTTGGAGAAGTGTGTGATGCCACTGAGAGCTGCTAGGGTTTGCTCTGCAGGACCCACACCTGCTACAAGGCTAGGGCAACAGGCTATTCTTTGTGGTGAACCATCAGCTATATTTTAAGTTACCTTTTTGTTGATGGAGAAGTGGAGGCTTTAGGATGTGGAAGAAATGGGCATGGGGGACTTTGCTGGGTAGAGTCTGGAGCGAGCCACCGAGGCCTGGTGGGGTGATCTTGGGCTCCCCATCCTATTTCCTGCCTGCAGACACACTGTGAGTACCCTTGACCTCGGCATCAACCCAGATTTGTACAGCTCAGTGATTTCCAAGGCTCATCGCAGATGTGTCTTTTCTGGTTTCAGGTCCTTCTTGGAAACAGGCGCAGGTAGTTTCTTTGAAAGGGCACATTTACTCACTCAGAGTCCAGGGGAACTCAAGTTGTGCTCAGTTACTCTCAGTACCAAGTTAGACACATATAGGGATGTGTGAGTGAGGTGCCGGGTCTGGGGCCAGGAGGCAGCTTGCTTGGCAAGGTGCAGAGGGCATTGGACAGGAGCCAGGAAGAGCCGAGGTCACCCCTTGACGTGGCCACTTACTAGCTACTTGACTGTGGAAAAGCAAATTGGCCCCTTTGAGCCTTATTTTTCTCTTCTGTAAAGTAGAGTTGGCTATACTACCTTCTTCTCGAGGGTGTCATGAAGCATATGTGAGACCAGGGGTGTGGAAGCACTCTGTCAAGGAGGTAGCACCCTGTGAATGCACCAACTTGAGATTATCCCAAGGAGGGTGGGATCAGAGCATTGGAGGACCCCTAAGGAGGGTGTGCCCCAAGGAGGTGGGATCAGAACATTGGAGGACCCTGAGGTCATGTTACCTGTTCATGGCTTAGCCTGGAAACAAGCGGTCCCCTGGCATAATTTAGTGGAGATGTGATTAAGTGTAGTGATTGCCAAGGTGGCTTTGCCCAGTCACCTGAGTCTCAGCCTCTTGCCAAGGACCTGGCCCACAGTCCCTGTCAATGACAGAATAGAATTGGGTGGTAGTATGTAGGAGCTGCGATGAACAAAAAAGAAGGACAATGCCCTCTCTCTTCTCCACACCCCTCCCCATCTCCCCTCCTCCTTATTTTAATGTTATTTCTCTCTGGCTGGCAAGCTGTCCCTAGAGCTCTGATTATTCAGTAGTCACCTTGCTTTTAAATGTTTTCCATGAATTGATTCATTGATTGAACAACATGTGTTCAAATGTACTTCCTTATGTTGTACTTTGACATGAGAACGTTGGTTTTCACGTCGGAAGACCAGGGGTGGAGCTCAAGGACTGCTGTGTAAGTCAGGGGACCCTCCAAGTCTCAGTTTCTCTATCTGGGGAATTGGGGAGATAGCAAGTCCTTCCCCAGAGTCTTGGCACAAGCCCGGTGCGTGTGAAGGCTCGGTGTTATCTGGGAAGGTACGTGGGATTTGTCATGGAGCAGATTCCTTCTGGAGAGAACAGGCAGTTGCCCTCCAGGGAGGAGTGATGGGAGCCAGGAGCTTGTCAGGCAGGATCTCCGAACTGGGAAGAATAGCTTTAAGGGCTTCTGGAGGCTCCTGGGTGTACTTACACCCCATAAATTCTTTATGAGGAAGTTAAACCAGCAGGCTCTGGCCCTAATGGCAATTCCCAGTTCCTCTGTAAACTCTATGATGTTCTTGGGAGATATGAAAGCTATTTTTTTCTCCTCAAATATTGAACAACTAGGAAAGGGGTCCTTAAAGTGCTTTTTTTCCCCCTCAACACTGAACTATTCGGTACTTGAAAAATTGTCTATTAGTCTGCGTGGGCTGCCATAAAAAAATATCATCATCTGGGGGCTTCCACAACAGAGGTGTATTTTCTCACAGTTCTGGAGGCTGTAAGTCCAAGGTCAGGGTGCCCGCAGGGTCAGTTTCTGGTGAGGACCCTTTTCTGGCTTGTGGATGGCTGCCTGCTTGCTGTTCCTGACATGATGGAGAGAGGGTACTGGTGTCCCTTCCTCTTCTTATAAGGACACTAGTCATCTCAGGTCAGGGTCCACCCTAATGACCTCATTTAACTTTCTTTACTTCCTTAAAGATCCCATCTCCAACACAGCCACATGAGGCTAGGGCTTTAACACATGGAATTTTGGGGGGACACAGTTCCTCCTACAACAGATCTCAAGTGTTGAGTCTGCAGAAGTGGACGTTCAAGTCAGACTGACCTGGATTCAAAGCTAACCCGCCACCTGGAGCTGGAGGGACTTGGGCATGTTGTTAACCGCTCCCAACTCATTTCCTGTCCTGTAAAATGTGGATATCAGGACCAGCACTCCCAGGGTTTGAGGCGCGGTTAGGTGAGGAAACAAGAGTGGAGCACTGAAAACTGTACTGGGAGCCTGGCTGTTTTCAGTGAGAGTCTCTTGAGATGTCAGCCCTTGGCACTTTGCTCTTTGCACACAGAAGAGGTTGAGCTGTCCTTAGGTCTGCTCCTTCATTCTGGAAGTCCGTAACCTTGAGATGTGAGCATGGTGTCTAGCAAGAGCCACTGGGATCTGTCCTTGGCCCCAGTGAGGACCATAATGCCTGTCAGGGTTATGAACTAAGGGACCACATGGGAAATGCCTGGTTCGGTTCCTGGCTAACCATGATGCCCAATAAATGATCTTGCGTTGAGCTCCAGATGGAGCCCGAGCTGGGAGGATGTCAGTCAACAAGGATTTATTAATCACCAACTAAGTGCCAGGCACTGGGAATCTAACCATGGAAGACACCAATCCTGCTCCGATGGAACTTAAAAGCTTTGGAGAGAAGGGAGACATTACTTAGATTATTAAAAAGGCTCATGTCTGCGATCTTGGGTCTATGCGCACCTGACTGGGGCCTTGCCACTCCTGCTGCTGCACAGACGGCGTCCCCCGAGGGGTCCCCGGGCCTTACCAGTGCATCCCTTGTGGGAGAGGGACTCCAGGGGTGGGGAGAGTGCCCCAGTGCCTGCCCTGAGTCCCTGGCACCTCATCGAACGCCAGCTTAGCCAGCAGCTATGCACTCACTCTCCACCCTCTCCAGTTTCGGTGTCCTCTAGGTGGCCACTCCTGGTTTCTGCGAGTCCAGTTGGAGAGCTACTTCCTAACCCCTGGCCCTGCTCACAGGGGGAAGGATTCGGTTTATAACAAGCACGTTCCCAGGAACTGAGGCAACTTGTCTGTTGATACTACATGTGCACAGTGGTTGCAGGTGCTCTGGACAGGGCTGGTCTGCTGCTCACTCCTGCACTCTCGCCCAGCTTTGCTGGGGACTTGCTAGTGGCACAGACAAGTTCCCCTCCTGGTGATACTGAGGGTATTGTCATCTGAAAAACGCATGGGGCAGGTTAGGTAGTGCGAAGCAGCCTGATTGGGCTGAAAATCACCCAGATTTAGCAGAACTTAGAAGAGGGGACATCCGCTTGTCACCTTGACTGTGTCAGGAAACCTTTTTCCTTGCAGAGGGCTTGATGGAGTAGAAATCTGAGCCACTTGCCTGGAGAGCTTCTCAAATGCCTTTCTGAATGGTTCTAATTCCCTTTTCTCTTTACCAATAATCAAGGACAGCAACAAATGGAATTTTTAAAAAAGAAAGAGAAAGCCTTGGAAACTGGCGAGCTCAGTGCCTCAGTGAGCACCACAGTCCTTTGATGTTCAGTTGGTCTGTCTCCGCAAGGACCTGTGTTTAGATGTTGGCACAGAGACTGCTCACCACCGTTTGTCTTTTCGGCAGTAGAAGCCCCTGAGTGCTAACCAGGCACACAAATAACCACTACAGACCACATTGCATGGGCTCCCTTGTAGCTAACTGTTCATGTAATTGGCCAAGAGGATGTGACAGGAGATGGTGCATGTGCTTTCCAAAATTTTATTTTTAAATACATAAATAGCTAGCCCTGATCACTCTTTCCAACTTTCCTGAGCTCGGATGTGGAAGTGGGTTTGAGGAGCCAGTGCTCGCTATCTGGAGAATGATGACAGCCTAGGGGATAGCAAAGCAACAAGACAGAAGAAACCTGGGTCTCTACACAGCGTGTCATCAAGCAGAGACACCTGCCAGCCTTGGCCCACTGCCCACATTCAGACTTATGCGAAAAAGAAACGCATTTCTATTTTAAGTCATTGTCTTTGGGAGCCTCTGACATAGCAATTCAGCCTAAACTCTAAGTAATACATATATTAGCCACAATAAGATATGGTTAGGTGTCTAATTGTTGGTGATATGGTTCTATGCTGGACGCTGTTCAGACTTATCTGTTACTCCCCCTGATATTACATAGATCGCTAAGACTTTGTAAGATATTACAGTGGATGTATTCTGCCCATCTTTCTTCTAATTTTGAATTCCTTTTAATTTTAAAACCAAGTGTATGCCTGGTAGCACTTTTGGAAGCATCCCTCTT
This sequence comes from Saccopteryx bilineata, assembly GCF_036850765.1. Lineage (NCBI taxonomy): Eukaryota > Metazoa > Chordata > Mammalia > Chiroptera > Emballonuridae > Saccopteryx > Saccopteryx bilineata. The sequence continues at coordinate 139,756,763 of NC_089495.1, forward strand.
GACAAGCTTGAGTACTTTATTTATATTAGGCAGTGACAAATATATAATCTGATGGATTTCCCTTATTCTTTGACTTCCAGGTATATTAAGTGCTTATGATAATAAACCTATTCCCTGGCCGGTTGGCTCAGTGGTAGAGCGTTGGCCTGGCGTGTGGGGGACCCGGGTTCGATTCCCGGCCAGGGCACATAGGAGAAGCACCCATTTGCTTCTCCACCCCCCTCCCCCTCCTTCCTCTCTGTCTCTCTCTTCCTCTCCCGCAGCCAAGGCTCCATTGGAGCAAAGATGGCCCGGGCGCTGGGGATGGCTCCTTGGCCTCTGCCCCAGGCACTAGAGTGGCTCTGGTCATGGCAAAGCGTCGCCCCTGGTGGGTGTGCCGGGTGGATCCCGGTCGGGCGCATGCGGGAGTCTGTCTGACTGTCTCTCCCCGTTTCCAGCTTCAGAAAAATACAAAAAAAAAAAAAAAAAAAAGATAATAAGCCTATTAACAGAGGTTTCTTTTAATTGTGCGTCTTCACTTATGTATATTTAATTTTTGCTTGTTAAGGAACTTGCTGTCTCTCCCGTCACACCCCTTGGAGCCTGGCCCATGCTGCCCCCTTGCAATCTGTGTCTTTTCCCCTGTGCACTACAGAGGTCCTTTCCTGGTGATTCAGTTTAAGGGGCTTCTTTCTGGGCTGATGGCCTTCCCTACAGAGCACACCTTCTGGACTTCTACTGGAGTGTCTGTCACACTGAATTTGCTTTAACTGGTTGATGTCACTGCTACAGTGTGAGCCTGCTGTGAGTCTCACTACCAATTGTCCCCTTTACAGATAAGGGTGAATTTGTCCAAGACTGAGCCTTTGTAAGTTGGTCTCTTGCAGAGCTCCATGGAGACCAGCAAAAGCCAAGAGCTTGAGGCAGTCGATTCCTGATGTGGCCATGTCACACAGGCTGTAATGGCAGGGCTCCGACCCCAGGCCTTGGTAACCACACAGGAGGGACTGGCGGTCTCCTAACCATGGAGGCTGAGATGTCATGGCCGAGTGGGAGTCAACATCCCATGATGTCATGCTGACGTTGGGTCCTGACCTCTGATAGGCTAGAAGAGAAGCCAGTGCCCCTCTAATCATGCTGCTAAAAAGCCTCATGGCCCAAGGGTGAGGGTCCACACCTCTCTGATCTGATGCCCACCTGCTACTGCTCCATGAGTCCCCTCAGTGAACAGGTTCCAGGGGACCAGCTATGTGATCTGCCTGGCTATTTGCCCTGCTTGTTTGATACCCCCAAAATTCGTTCTCTCTTTCTTTCTTTTGGTCATAGACCCTAGTGAGTTTTTTCGGTACATATGGTTGCTCAACTAGAGGCGATTTTCCCCAGCTACCCTTGCAGTCCATATGGCTATATGACTAAGAGTTAGTCAGTAGGGAGTGGATGGAAGTAAAGTGAGCAATTTTCAGACACTGGCTTTTATTAGGAAATTGATGCCCCCCCCCTTCATGTGGGCTGGAAACTGGAGGAGTGATATGAGTGAATTTTGATTGAGATAGAAAGATAACACCCTAGGGTTTGACAAAGCAATAATCTAGGAAAGCCTTAGGTGCTGGGAATGTGCTATGCCTTGATCTGGGTAGTGGTTACACAGGTGTGTACATATATAAACATTAATTGAGCTACCCTCTTAAGATTTCTGTACTTTATTTATACATAAGTTTTTATCAAAGTAAGAGAAAAAAAAGATAGAAAGAACCTGGTTCCCTGAATGACCCTGTGGAGTAGAATTCACTCTGGATTGTTACAAAGAGAAAAATAAATTCCTTTGTGGTGAGTGCTATCATATTTGAGGAGCTTTGATTCTAGCCATTTAGCTTGTGCCTTAACAAATATACTTCTTAAGTGTAGGAATTTTTACTCTTTATTTTGTTCCCATTATTTCCACAGAGCTTGGTGAACAGAAGGTGCCTCATATCTGTTTATTGAGTGTATGTTGTTGTATGTGGCTTTTATTGGCATGTTAGGACATCCAGTATCAGTACATTTGGAAAACAGAAAGAGATACCACGTGCAGAGGGAGGGAACCTCCCTGCCCAGCGTGACGCCTTAGTGTTAGTGCGGCTTCTCAGCGCCTACTTCCCTGTTGCCTCCTTTTAGTGGGCTCAGCTGCAGCCAGTGGCTTTCAGCTGGCTTCAGTAAAGGACGAGGACTTTCTCAGACAGGAAGTGCTGCCTGCCCTGCTGACAGGTGCCGAGGTGGGTGTTAATTCCCCGTGATGCACCCTCACCCTGTGCTCCCTAGCTGTCAGGGAAAGGTGTGAAGGACAGTGTGGATACCGGCAGAGCTGTAGGAGTGGGAAGGCTGCCTGTGCACCTGGTCACAGGCAAGGTTAGGACGCAGAAGGAGGAAGGGCTGACAACGCAGTGGCAGCCTCTGTGCCCGGGAGGTTCCTCTCTGGTACTGTTAGCAAATAGGCATTTCTGTGATCCAGCTCTGTGGGGGCTGTGGCTGGAAGGGCACACAGCACACACCATCCCTGCCCTCAAGAGGCTCACAGTCCAGCTGGCAAACATGCCCCCAAACAAGTGCTACGATAAAAACAATACCAATAACACTACATTATTTACATCTATTGGATGTCTGGCACCTTCTATACGTTATTTTATTGTCACAAAAATCTTGCAAATAAGTACTGCTTATAGATAAGAAAACAGAAACTTGAAAATGCAAAGCAAATAGATTGAGAAACGGTCGCAGCGAGCGAGGTCTGAGGATGCTGAGGCCAATCTTCCTACACTATATCCCACTGGAGCCGGGGCCACCCTGGCTGGGGACCAGGCGTAAGGACTGTAATAAGGACTCTGTATGATCCTGGGGGACAGGCTGTGGTCTGCAAGGGGCTTCCACAGGCCCTGAACTCAGCCTTCAGCAATGAGTGTTAATCCACAAGGGGACAAAGTGTGGGACATTCTGGATTGCAGGAGCAGGTTGTGCAAAGGCCCAGAGGAGAGACACCATGGCACATCTCTGTTTGGTGTCACTAAAGCCCTGGGTGTGCAAGGGGTGAGGGAAGAGTGAGAGATGAGGCCAGAAAGGTGAGCAACTGTCTTTTGGGGTGAGCCCCTGAGGGCAGAGGGCCAGTCATCCATCAATGGGATGACATCACTGCCAATGGGAGGGTGCTTGTTTATTGATTCATTCATCTGTTGTTTTCTGATTGGATAGACCTGTGGGCCTGGTTGTGGGCCTGTGGAAGGGAGCACCTCCCTGGGGGGGCACCCAGACTGAATGGACCTTGCCTGGCTCCTCATTCTGTTATTCCCCCTGGGGGACACGTTCTATAGGAAAAGAGCTCTATGGTAAAATAGATTGAGAAAATGGAGCTTATTTCCTCCTCAGAAGTGGTGACAGGTTAGCTTATTAAAGTCTCTGAGAAGTAAAGAATCTGTTTAACTTTGTGCTAGTTACCCACGGCTGCTGGATTATTTAAAGAACAGAAAACTATAATCTGTTCTGGAGGCTGGAAGCCAAGGTCAGGGGTCAGCTGGGCCAAGCCCCCCGCAGAACTGGTGCGGGAGAGTCTTTGGAAGCCTCTTCCAGGCTCTGGTGTTGCTGGCAGCCCTGGGGGATCTGGGTCACAGCTGTCACCTCTGTCTCTGCCTCCTGCTGTCCTCACGTGGCTGTCTTCCTCAGCTTATAAGGAAAGCAGTCACATTGGTCTAAGGGCCCACCCAACAGCAGCATGACCTCATCTTTAGTATTAACATCTGCAGCAAACCCTTTCTAAATAAGGTCACATTCTGAGGTTAAGACTTCAACATACATTTTATGGGGACACAATTCAGCCCAGGACACTTTGTGTAACCCAGAATTTCCAAAGAACCTTTTTTTTCCTTTTGAAAATGCCCAAGGGAAGAGGTAACCATAGAGGAGGCTCCCAGTCATAAAGGGAATGCTAGTCCCGCTGAGGGAGGAAAGGGCAGGTCCACCGAACAGGGACGCAGGCGGCAGCGTGCAGGCCTGCCCTAGGGGTGGAGGGTGGCTCCTCACTGTCCCAGGGGCCTGGTGCCTGCTGTCCTGACTCCCACCAAAGCCACCAGCTGGCTGAGGCACCACAGAGTGTGGAATGGAGCAGAATTTGGGTCCAGGTGGCCTGTCTCCAGAGGAGCATTTTGTACTTCATGACCCTTCAGAACAAAGAAGCTGCAGAGACACCTGTCACACCCGGGCCCGCGCCGCCTCCCAGGCTCTGGGACTGGGATGTGGGACGTGTTTGCACATCCACTAAGCTGGCTTGGGGAGCACACCCAAAATAGACCACAGGTCTGCAAACAAGTTTCCTTGCTGGGCTTACAATCCTGCCCATGGCTCCCACCTCTCGCTCTCTGGGGAGAAGGTTAGGGAAGATGTATAATTTTCTCAGCAGTGAAAAGACACGGTTCAAGTGCAGGGGTTGCCACCACCCTGCTGCGTGGCCTATAGCAAGCTCTTTAACTGCATCTGTGCATCTAGAAGACAGAAACAGTAACCCCACTGACCTTGCCTGACCCCTATGGTGAGGGCCCACTGTCCAGGCAGAAGAGGAGGGCTAACCCCACTCCCCTCATCTCATTCTGTTCCAGGGACAAGAAGTGGTGACTCTGACAGTTCCTGGTCGGGTGCAAGGTCTATAATATGCCATCTGAGTGTGACAGAGCGTGATCTTTATAGCTCTCTCTCTAGGGTACAGTATTTGGTAATGTGTTAATCAGGAAAAGTAAGGACAAATAATGCATCCTTACTCTCTTTTAATGTCAAACTTTTGCAAGAAGGGAGTATTCTTTGATTATAGTAATAATAATACTAATTTTAAGTGAGGTTGATTGGGATGTCATGGAAGTTGTAAAATTTAGGTATACAGTTTTGTGAGATTTGTCAGTGTGCACATTGTGTAAGCATCATCACCGTCTATGCAGTTTGCATCTTCCCCCAAAGTCCCCTCTTTTCCCTTTGGAGTCAGTCACTCCTCCTGCTCCCCAGACTCTGACAACATCTAATTAGATTTCTGTTCGAACACTTTTGCCTTTTCCTGAATGGCGGCATGTAAACAAAATCATACAGTAGTAGGTTTTTGTGTCTGCAAAGACCCATTTCCAAATACAGTCACATTCTGAGGTGTTGGGTCAGGACTTCAGCATCTCTTATTTGGAGGACAGACACTACTGAAGACAACAACACAACCCCACAGAGTTAGGGCTCCCCAGGACATTATTTGGAAAATGCTGCCTTAGACACTGGACCCAGGGTTCTATCTACATTCTCATCCCCCACAATGTGGCCATCAAAAGGGGCAGCTGTGGAATAGTACAAAGATGACTGGTTTTGTGTGTGTGTGTGTGTGCGTGTGTGTGTGTGCAGTGAGGGGGGTTCTGAGAAACTTAGGCCCACATCCTGGCTTTATCATGTAGTAATTGTGTGACCTTGGGCAGGTCATGTCACCGTTCTGCAATATTTTTATGACCTGTGAAACTGGAATAATCATCATCTGTCTTAGCCGCTCAGATGCAGTAAAAAAATACCATAGGCTGGGTGGCCTAAACAACAGACATTTATTTCCTCACACTTCTGGCAGCTGGGAGTTCAAAATCAAGGTGCTGGTGGGCCTGATTTCTGCTGAGGGCTCTCTCCCTGGCTTGCAAACTGCCACTTTCTTGGAGCACATTCTCTCATGTCTTCTCTTATAAGCCCACTAATTGTATCAGATTAGAACCCACCCTGATGACCTCATTTAACCTTAATTACTTCTATAGACGCTCCATTTCCAAGTGTAGTCACATAGGGACTTGGGGTTTCAACACATGAATTTGGGGAGGATGCAAATATTGGACTCATAACATCGTATGTTCCAGTGCTATGAAGAGGATTAAATTAGGTATTGGATATAGCCACTAACATGAGCTCTTGAGAAAACTGTGCCTCCTATAAAAGATCACAGGAGAACTTTATTTAATGAAACCCTATTGATGCTTCCTGTGTGTCCGGGTGCTAGAGATACACGGAGGAGTGCTTCCAGCAGGAGTAAATCAGACACTTACACAGAGGAAGAATAAGGCACTGGCCAGGTGGTTCAGTTAGCTAAAACATCATCCTGATACACCAAGGTTGTGGGTTCAATCCCCAATCAGGGCATATACAGGAAGCAACCAATGAATGCACAACTAAGTAGAACAACAAATCGATGTTTCTCTCCCTCTCCCTTTCTGTCTCTCTAAAACAATAAATTTTTAAAAAGTAAAAAGATTAAAAAAAAAAAGAATGAGACCCTTAGGTGCAACATACAAGCTCTTCCCCAGTCCCATCATGATTTATGTCCCAACCTCTACTCTTAGTCCTGCAGGCAGTTTGAGGGTCACAGTAGTCATCCAAGGGAAGGAGAACGGGACCTGACAGGTACTGAGTCCCTACAGTGTGCTCAGAGAGCTCACAATCGTGGCCACGATCGGTTTCCTTTACTCTGACTCAGCAGTCGGCGGATGAGACTTCTGAGGCTCAGACAGAGCTGTTGAGTGGAGAGCTGGGCTTTGAACCTGGGTCTGTCTGACCTCATATGCCTTGGAGCTAGTGGTCCAGCCACAATTTTAAATAGACTGCTCTGTGGGGGTACATTAGTTTTGTCTTTATGTGTGTGAGGATCTCATCTGAGTCATTTATACCTTCTAGCACAGTATGAGGAGGGGTCTATGGAATGAAGGTGGAGCAGTGATGGGTGGGCAGATGTAGGTAGTCAAGTGTCAGCATCTTACCTAGGAGTCCTGCAAACAGCCCTCATCCCCAACCTCTGCCAGGAGTCTCCCGGCCACAGGCTGGGACCACCACTTTAAGTTCCTGATCCTCTCTCCTTTTTATGTACAAAGGATAAGTGAAGAGAACCTGACCAGGCAGTGGCGCAGTGGATAGAGCATTGGACTGGGACACAGAGGACCTAGGTTCAAAACCCCGAGGTCGTCAGCTTGAGTGCGGGGTCGCTGGCTTGAGTGTGGGATCATAGACATGACCGCATGATCACTGGCTTGAGCCCAAGGCCCAAAGGTCACTAGTTTGAGCCTAAGGTCGCTGACTTGAACAAGGGGTCACTCACTCTGCTGTAGCTTCCCCCGCCCCGGCAAGGCACATATGAGAAAGCAGTCAATGAATAACTAAGGAGCTGCAAAGAAGAACTGATGCTTCCCATCTCTCTCCCTTCCTGTCTGTCTGCCCCTCTCTCTGTGTCACACACACACGCACCACACACAAAGATAAATGAGGGGAGAAGAGAATGGCAGTGGGCTGGGGAATGAGATGTCTTTCCTGGTATTCCTCTTGTCCCAGATCAGAGGCTGCCTTGTCCCAGTGTCTCAGCCTGGAGCTGTTCTCCTGGGGTCTGGCTCCGACTGGCTTTCTTGTGGCTTGTGGCTGGTGTTGCAAAGGGTGCAGCAACTATGCTCTGAAAACTGTCATAGAGAAACCCCTTCCGAAACCTACGGGGCTGCATGGCAGACTTTTTCAGCCTTCATCCTGGTTGAAGAGACTTGGGTGTCTAGCTACAATCATTTAAAAGTCAATTTACCCCAGGCGGCAGGGAATAAAGTGCTCTAGAGCTCAAATGGAGTGATTTCTTTTTTTGCAAAAGTCAGACACTGGGTAAATCAACACCGCTCCCATTCAAAAACCATCAAGAATCAAGGTCTATTTGTTAAGCTGCCTTTTGGTACAGACAAGCTGCCAAGATTACAAAGGGAACATTTGCTCCTGCCATGGCTTGGTGGGGCCAATCTTCCTGCTCCCGCTAAGGACTTCCAGTTGCTTAACCCCTCCATCCCACCTCCCCTGCACCGTCTTTTCCTCAAGCTTTCCTCCAAGCTGTTGTGAGCCACAGGCCAGTGAGTGACGTCTATTAATGATTAAGCCTCTCTGTCTGAAGGACTGTCTCTTCCATGGTGTTGGTATTATTTAACTCTTGCTTTGCAAATTAGTTTTCTCACATATTTATACACTCTTTTTCCAAGAGGACTGTCAAAGCTTGAAGGCAGGGGTCATGTTCAACGAACGAGGTTTTCACTGTTTTGCACACAGCGTTCTATTAATACCTGTGGTTTTAGGATGCATGTGCAAGTGCATGCGTATGTCACATAGGCACTATTGCGGGAATGGAAGCGCGGAGAGCCAACCCCAGAGAGGCAGTCGGCAGGCAGCTTGTAAGCTCAGCTGCTTGGTGGGAAGGTTAGTTACAGGACAAAGTCAGCGATTATTTAAGGGACTCTGTAATGAGGGAGGCTGTTAGAGAATCAGCCCAGATGACATTTTCTTCTAAGCCCCCAAATGCAAGATCCTGGTGGAGGCTGCCCAGAGAAATAGAGGAGCCTATTTGCATGGAGGAAAGCTGTCCCTTCAGACATTTATTCCAGGGCAGAAAAAGACAGGAGCCGTTGGGAAAAAGAAAATCAGTCAGTGGAAGACAGATGCAGACGAAGATATGGGCAACTCCTTTCCATCCTGTTTCAGCTTGGGACCGTGGGATTCTCCCCACGGGTTTTCCTGAGGCCATGACGTTTATTTGCAGTTAATACAGAAAGGAGTAGAATGCAAGAGGAAAAGGAAGTGACATGTCCCAGGTACAGTGGGGAGAGCTCAGCTGTGAACAGTGGAAGCAGATTCTGTGTGCTGCCCTGATAGCTTAGTGAGCTCTATTCGTTCTGTGGGGTTGTGGGGTTCAGAACAAGTCACCCCAAGAAGTGTCTCAGTGGTATACAGATTGTTTTGAGAGAAAGGCAACCAAGACCCTGTGGGCTCAGGAAAACTTCTACCCAAACTTAACTACTTAGAAGAATTTGAATTAGGGGCCTTGCCCATAATAAGAGATTATCAGAGATAATGACTTTTGACATGTGCTCTTATCATCCTGCACTGACCCTTTGAGGCCCCGAGGCACCTACTGCATGCCTAGCTCAGGCTGTCTTGTATTCCTGGTTCCCTTTCTGTCTCTGAACCTCTCGTGCATGTGGGGTCTCCGATCTCTCATGCATGCTGGGTACCCATACACACCTGTGTATTAAATTTTTCTGTGGTTATTTTTCTGTTACTAATCTGTCTCATGTTTGTCTGACTATTAGACCAGCTGAAAGAACCCAGGAGGGAAGAAGAAAGTTTCTTCCTCCCCCACAGTGTGGTTCAACGATTCTCAGCTACCCCTGTGGCCGTCTCCATAATTCTGTGTTCGGGGAAAAAGAACTTTAGGTGTTGCTCACGACGTGCATCTCACTGACATTCTCGGGACCGGGATCTTCTGAGGCAGGTGCCACCCACTCCTGGCATACAGGATATTCCTTGTGACTGGAATATCCCAGAATTAGGCTCATTTACAAATTCTGACAGACCTTATACCCCCAATTTTTTTTTTTTGTATTTTTCTGAAGCTGGAAACGGGGAGAGACAGTCAGATAAACTCCCGCATGCGCCCGACCGGGATCCACCCGGCACGCCCACCAGGGGCGATGCTCTGCCCACCAGGGGGCGATGCTCTGCCCCTCTGGGGTGTCGCTCTACCACGACCAGAGCCACTCTAGCGCCTGGGGCAGAGGCCAAGGAGCCATCCCCAGCGCCCGGGCCATCTTTGCTCCAGTGGAGCCTTGGCTGCGGGAGGGGAAGAAAGAGACAGAGAGGAAGGAGGGGGTGGGGGTGGAGAAGCAAATGGGCGCTTCTCCTGTGTGCCCTGGCCGGGAATTGAACCCGGGTCCCCCACACGCCAGGCCGACGCTCTACCGCTGAGCCAACCGGCCAGGGCCCCCAATTTTTTTTTTATTCAAAACATATGGTTGCATGTATTAGGATGGCACCCCAAGTCCTCACCCTGGGCACAGCCCTGTTCTTGGAGCATACCAGCCTCTCTCCACGTCCTTGCACTTCTGGGTGAAAAGCCCCCCCCCCCCCCAGCTGCTTGTTAATTTCTCAGTCTGTAGGATTCCATGTCACCTTTCTGAACTTATTTTTCTTAATGTGTATGACTAGAATAATTATCGTATGTTTTAGTCTGCTCTTGCTGAGATAACAGAATACTGGGGTGGCTTTAACAACACAAAGAGATTTTCTCACAGTCTGGAGGCTAGAAGTCCAAGATCAAGATTCTGGCTGATTTGGTTTCTGGTGAGAGTCTGCTTCCTGGCTTGCAGATGGCTACTTCTTGCTGTGTGCTCACATGGCCTCTTCTCTGTGCTCAGGCAGAGAGAGAAAGAGAGAGAGAGGCTATAAACAGAGCTTCTCTCGGGTGTCTCTTCTTATAAGGCACTAATCCTATTGGATTAGGGTCCCATCCATAAGGCCTCATTTAACTTAACTCACTTCCTTAGAGCCCCATCTCCAAATACAGCCTCACTGGGGGTTAGGGCTCACTCTATTAATTCAGAGGGGCACATTCAGTCCCTAACACCAGATTCATAGTAATGTTTTGCAGCCCAAGAGCACATGGGGGCAACATGTTAGGAAGCAGAGGCCCTCACTTGATAGCTGGGGAAACTGAGTCCCTGAGGGGAAGTGACCCAGCGAATGAGAGAGGCAACCAGTTGTGTCCACCTTCTCTTTCCTCGCAAAGACCAGCACTTGAGGTAGAAGTAGCTAAGGTGTGGGGCATCAGGAAAAGCCTCAGGATGCACTCTGGTTGGTTTGGGAACTGTGCATCTGAGTCTGGGTGGAGAGAGTCAGGGCAGGTCTCAAATGTCACCTGAGTACAAGTTGACAATTGACAATTCTTCAGGGCCAGATATATCTTTTTTTTTTTTTAGCTTTCTTTCAGATTTTATTTTATTGATTCAGAGAGAAGAGACAGAGAGAAAGAGAAAGGCAGGGAGAAGGAGGAATGAGAAGCACCAATTCACAGTTGCTTCTCGTATGTTCCTTGACTGGGCAAGCCAGGGCTCTTGAACCGGCAACCTCAGCATTTTAGGTTGACACCTTATCCAGATATATCCTTTTTTTTTTTTTTTTTCATTTTTCTGAAGCTGGAAACAGGGAGAGACAGTCAGACAGACTCCCGCATGTGCCCGACCGGGATCCACCCAGCACGCCCACCATGGGGCGACGCTCTGCCCAACAGGGGGCAATGCTCTGCCCATCCTGGGCGTCGCCATGTTGCGACCAGAGCCACTCTAGTGCCTGAGGCAGAGGCCACAGAGCCATCCCCAGTGCCCGGGCCATCTTTGCTCCTATGGAGCCTTGGCTGCGGGAGGGGAAGAGAGAGACAGAGAGGAAAGCGCGGCGGAGGGGTGGAGAAGCAAATGGGCGCTTCTCCTGTGTGGCCTGGCCCGGAATCAAACCCGGGTCCTCCGCACGCTAGGCCAACGCTCTACCGCTGAGCCAACCGGCCAGGGCTATCCAGATATATCTTGAAATAAATATTTTCTTCCAAATTAAAAAAAGTAATACAGCCTATATTCTCTATATTTACCAAAGCCTTCTAGAGGTCTAGAGGTCTGGGCAGCACCCTATCATCAAACAGACATATTTCTGGGGAGAAATCTAAGCATCTGCACACCAAGTGGGATAGATAAAGACAGCAGGTCAGGCCTGACCTGTGGTGGCACAGTGAACAAAGTGTTGACCTGGAACACTGAGGTTGCTGGTTCAAAACCCTGGGCTTGCCTGGTCCAGGCATATACAGGAAGCATCTACTACGAGTTGATACTTCCCACTTCTCCCCCTTCTTTCTCTCTCTCCTCCTCTTCTAAAATAATCAATAAGAAAAAAAAAAAAAAAAAAAAAAAAAGGACAGCAGGTCAGGTCATGGCTAACATTGTCCTCAAATGAGAATGCAGACACCTATGCATGGCTCCTGGGGACTGTGTGGTGTACCAGTGTAACGATGGGACGAGCCTGACACCATGGTGGTAAAGGAAAAACAGCATATGAAGAGAAAGACTGGTGAGTTTGCAGGCTTCTTCCCATAGCCTGTCGCTCAGCCAACCCATGTGCTTCAGAGACAGAGGGCAGCCTGTCATTTTGCCAAAGGTGGTGGACCCCAGCCACAGCTTCCACAGCTGCTTCCATGCTCCCACGTGGCCAGACAGACTCTCCATCAATTTCCCTCCACAGCCTGCTGAGCTGGAAATGGCCTGCCCCACCCCCCAGCTGAAGTGTCCGGATGTTTCTCTAGGGTCAAGGCTGTAATCAGCACCTGTCATAGTAGCGGGCTCAGATGGGAGTGGGGAATTCCACACTCATCCCCAAAGCTCTTCCTCGAGAAATTTTCAGGTCTAGGAAGAACATTTCCCACTTGGAGGGGTTAATAAGCCCTCTGACACCATGAAGAGGCAGGTGGTGTTTCGCTGGGTTTGTGCCTCCGAGTTTACATGTTTGATTTCATCCTGTGCGCTGGCTGATGCCTGATGAACTATGAAACTGGTTCAGTAATGGACTCAGAGCTGTGCACATTAGCGCCAAATCTGGGAGTGGGTTTTGCTCTGCTCCTCGAGAATTAGGAGAACCATCTGTGAGCAGAAGGGATCATTTGCTAACAGTTACTTTATCGCCATAGCTGTTTTCCACAAAGCAAAGGAAAGGGAAGATGACCTTGGAAGCTCTGTTGATATTAACTATTTTAGGGAACTCTGCAATCAGTTACATTTGTATCCAGTGGCAAATGGATTGCTGAGAAGGTTGTGGTCTTACGGGACATGGTTGTACAGGTCACCAGGGTTTTTGTTTCAATTTTGAAAGGTGCCAAAGCTGGTCACATGCAGTAGTAGGTTGTTGTGACCATAATGATGACAATTGTAAGGAATGGTGTGAGGTACCATTTGGTTTTAAAATTTTTTCCCATTCATCATTTCCTTCATGTCACACAACAGCCTTGTGGTGTAGTTTCTATTCTGACATATATGTCCAGCTTATAGACTTACCTGCCGACTCAGAGTGGTTAGATGGCTTACACACAAAAAAGTGAGAGGAACTGCTATTAGAAGCCATTCAGCCTGACCAGGCGGTGGCGCAGTGGACAGAGCATCGGACTGGGATGCGGAGGACCCAGGTTCGAGACCCCAAGGTCGCCAGCTTGGGCGCAGGTTCATCTGGATTGAGCAAAGCTCACCAGCTTGGACCCAAGGTCACTGGCTCAAGCAAGGGGTTACTTGGTCTGCTGTAGCCCCATGGTCAAGGCACATATGAGAGAGCAATCAGTGAACAACTAAGGTGTCCCAAGGAAAAACTAATGATTGATGCTTCTCATCTCTCTCTGTTCCTGTCTGTCTGTCCTTATTATCCCTCTCTCTGTCTCTGTAAAACAAACAAACAAACAAACAAACAAACAAAAAAACCAGTCATCCATTTCCCAGAGACGATCCTTTATTTTCCTTCATTGGGAGGTAGAGGTGGGGATGGTGACATGAGCCTTATAAGGACACCTGACCTCTTGGGTTAGGGTCCAGTATAATTCACAATTCATCTGAAATTGATTACATCTGCAAAGACAACCTTTTTGGAATAAGGTCATGTATGTTTGGTCTTGGACCCTGATCCTGGCATAGAGCTCCTACAGCCCCTGCAGGTCCTGCTGGTGACATTCAAAAAGGTCTCCTGTTGTTATGTTAATGAGGTGACTTCCTGGGGAGGGGGGTGCTTCCCTGGAGAAGAAACCTTGTGATTAAAGGGTTAGAATTTCCAGTGCTACCCCCAGACTTCCACCCCCAGGGGAGAGAAAGAGAGGGGCTAAAGATTGAATTCAATCGCCAATGATTGCATCAATCATGCTTATGTAATGAGGCCTCAGTAAGCACCTGAAAACACAGAGTTCTCAGCTGTGAACACGTGGAGATGAGGGGGGAGTGTCATGCCTGGGGAAGGTATGGAAGCTCCATGTGATAGGGGCCTAGTGTTGTGTATGGAACCTCAGTATTGTGTATAGAGAGTTGGACATAAAGAGGAACTTTAAACTTGCTTTTAGTAGCTGCTTAGAGTAGAAAATCCCCAATAGTCTGTACAGGAAGTTAAGCATTGACCGGAGCTTGCCTGTGGCAGTAGCTTAGAGTAGAAAATTTTTACAAGCCCAACTAGTTAGATATCTTGACTTAAATCTTGCCTACAGAAGCAGGATGTAGTTTTATGCTTTTAGCCTTGCAGCCTTACAGGAAGAACTGTAATCAGCTTTAGAACAAAGAATGCTTTCTACTGAAATGTCCAGAATGTTGGTGCATACTTGTTGTAATAGCTATGTTTTTGTGGTTTATCCCCTTAAATACTGCTCTCTCCCTAGGCTCAGGGCTGTTAGCTGTTTCTCAGCTAGCAGTCTCCCGCAGGCTAATAAAGGCTCCTTAAATTTATAATCAATTTGGGCTTCAATCAATAATGACTCACTTCAGTCCATAGCACTCCACTCCATGCCCCTTCCCACATACTTGCTGTGTGCATACCTTCCATGGAGTGGTTCCTGAGTCATAATCTTTTCTAATATGCTGGCAATCTAATAAGTAACACATTTCTCTGAGTTTTGTGAGCCATTGTAGTAAATTAATCAAACCCAAGGAGGGCGTCATTGGAACCTCCAGTCTATAGCCAGTTGGTCAGAAGCACAAATGACAACCGGAACTTGTGACAGGGCTCTGAAGTGGGGGAGTGGGTGGCCATGTGGTAGGACTGAGCCCTTAGGCTGTGGGATCTGATTCCATCTCCAGGCAGACAGTGTTGGGATTGAGTCAAACTGAGGACACCCAGCTGGTGTTGGAGAATTGCTTGTTGGTGGGTGTTGGTCAAATAAATTTTTAAATATAATATATATGTTTGCTCGCTTATAGTTTGTATTGTGTGTGGGGGACAGGCTGTAAGCAGGCCTGGTCGTTATAGCCTAAGGCTTAGTTTTAAGACTAAGCTTTTCCCCACACCCTTGACTGTTGCATGATGTGGGTGGTGCACTCTCATGAGGAAGCCCATTATGCCTCAGATAAGTGACTTTGTATCAGAGACTTCCTTATTTGTATATTGGATTAAAGGTTTTGATTTCTACACTATAAAATGGGGGCAGACCAGAAGCTTGCTCTCTCTCGGTTCCTGAGATTAGCATTAGAGGAGAGAGCAGAGAAAGGCCAAGTGGAGGAGACAAGGAGAAGCAGCCAAGATGGTGGAGTGCTGAGGGAGAAGCCAGTTAGTGCAGAGTTTGGGCAGAGAGAAGGAGGTGGGGAACAGAGGTGAATGAGGCTAGTGAGCTAGAAACCTTACATTCTAGGAAACTCAGATAAGTCAGTAGCTTTATGAGTACTGAATGAGTGGGTTTTGGAGCCCAGTGTGTGTTTTTACTTGCCCACCGGGTGCAAACTAGGATTAAAGCTAATGGCCCACCAGTTCTTGGCTCCATTGTTTCATTACCGTCTGTCCGAATCTAATGCGAACCTGCATTGGCCAGGTGGCTGTGATGGTGGCCATTGCTACTGGCTTTACAGTGGGGGAACATCATCCCTCCTCCCACTACACACATGTTGGAATCATGATCAGAATCCTCTTAGTCAGAGTTAGGACTTCAACACAGACTGTAGGATGCACAGGTCAACCCATAACACACTGTTAGTAGTGAGGTCCTATAACCTGTCATACAGTTGTGCAATCACCGATATCAACACAACCTGAGGACACCCAGGGAAACAAACCCCTTGTCATCAAAGATAAAAATGAAGTTCCAGGTTATGACCCTACAAGTTGTTCTTGATTGTGTTTATGAGATGAGGGCTTTAACTCTCCCAAGGAATGAAGAGCTCTGTTTTAGTCCAGTGTTTTAGAAAACAGAGCTGGAGGCGAGACTTTTTGGGAAGGGAGAGAGATGTTGCAAGTACAAAAAAGCAAGGGGAGGGGTAAAGGAAGTGAGACAAGAAAGGAGGGAAAGTGAATTCGAAGTGATACAAGACTAGGCAGGGCAAAGCCCCGTAAGAAACACAGCAGGTTTGAGTCACTCGGATGTCTCTGGAGAAGCAGGATGAACCACTGCAGTGCAGAACAACCCATCAGGGTGGGGGTTTCTAGGAAGGGCAGGAAACTCATCAGCCAGCCCCTCTGCTGGTTAAAGTTCACCCTCTTGGTTATTAACTCTTCCAAAGTCCTGGGTTGTGTTGTTTAGCCCCCCATGGGACGCCTCTGGGGAAACCAGAACCATGAACTCTGCTCCAACTGAGCCTGGAAGTGGTAGGAGGAGCCAGTGTTGTTTGCTGTGGCCACCGTGGGGTAGAGCAGTGGTCCCCAACCTTTTTCGGGCCACGGACCGGTTTAATGTGAGAAAATATTTTCATGGACCAGCCTTTAGGGTGGGACAGATAAATATATCATGTGACTGAGACAAGAGTCAAGAGTGAGTCTTAGGCGATGTAACAGAGGGAATCTGGTTATTTTTTAAAAATAAAACATCATTCAGGCTTAAATATAAATAAAATGGAAATAATGTAAGTTACTTATTCTTTCTCTGTGGACTGGTACTAAATGGGATAGAGGATTGGGGACCACTGGGGTAGAGGACAAGTCTGGACAGGACAGTCTGGGGCCGGCTGCATGTGTAGACCATGCTGCTACAGGCTGGGCAGCCAAGGGTCTGCAGTGCCTGTTCAAATCACACAGCCAGGAGAGCTGTGGGAGGCTTGCATGAGTGGGCACCCTTGGCTGCAGCCCTACAAAGGACCCAGAGCTGGAAAGAGCCAATCTGGAGGGCAGAGCTGGACCACTTCAGTCTCTAAATGTCTTGACTCTATTTTAGAAACCCTTTTGTAGGTTGCTAACACCTCACTGCCATTAATTCGTGGACATTTTAAAATTGGGAAGTTGATTTCAGCTGTTATCAGAAACATGAGCCTTCAGGTGTGGGCTCACACTTGCCACGCCCCGACTAGGCTCTGGGTGAGAGCTCCGATGGAAGCCGCCCCTCCTGTGGCCTGCGCCAATTTCACAGGGAAACAACAGTCTCTGCTGAGGAAGTGCTTGCCATTCCTTAAGCGGAGGCACAGACCGGTGATTTTAAAGCCCTAAGAGGAAACAGCCAGGGTGCAGCTGCCCTTATTTGGCTCAAGAGCCGGTGAGATGAATCTTCCTTAAGAAGAGCAGGGACCTGCAGATGTGCTGCCCTGGTTCCTCACCAGCAAGGGCTGTGGCCTCAGCCATCTACTCCTCCTGGGCTGGCTGTTTCCCATGCCATTCTCCTGGTGATTTCTGGGTGAAAGAATGTGCATAGGGAACCCGAATGTTGTGCATTGTGGAAAACCTCCCACTTGCTGTGGAGTTTCCATCTCCCCTTCCTGCAAAATCCCTCAAAATTAGAGCCTTTGGCATCTATCCATCATCCATCATCTCTCCACCCATCCATCCAGCCATCATCTATCCATTCACCATCCATTCATTCATCATCCATTCATCCATCCAAGCATCCACCCACCCATTCATCACCTATTCATTCATCCTTTTGTTGCTGGGGTTGTTGAACAAAGACTTGAATTATAAAAGATCGCCTTGGCAAGTGAGACTCACGGAGGCCAAATGACTTGCCCAGGGTCCTATAACTAGTATATGGGAGAGATGAAACTCAAAGCTTAGTTTTCTGAATAGAGAGCTAACTTGCCCAAAAGAAATTGCCTGCACAGTCTCAGAACAAGGAATAATTTCACTTTCAGGAAGCAGAAAAAGGCCCCTTCTTCCTGAGAGCTTTCATGTTGTACCTGTCCGTTTCCTGCATGTCATGAGCTCTCCATCACTAGAGGCATTCAAGCCAAGACTGACGCCTGCATGGTGGGATATAGTGGATGGAAGACCTAAAGGATCTGAGTTTTCTTCCAGTTCTGGGGTTCTGGGGCTCCAAGCCCTCTGGAAACCTGGCGCTATTCGGGCCTCATCTGTACAATGGTGAAGTCCCATTTGGTTGTCATAACCATCTGAGGAAGAAACTTCAGCACCCCAAAGGGCTCTGCTGGGCAGCCCATGGTATGACTAAGGCACGGGATGCTTCAGAGCAGTGGTTCCCAAACCCCGGGCCGCAGACTGGTACCGGTCCGTGGGCCATTTGGTACCAGTCCACAGAGAAAGAATAAATAACTTACATTATTTCTGTTTTATTTATATTTAAGTCTGAACGATGTTTTATTTTTTAAAAATGACCAGATTCCCTCTGTTACAGCTAAGACTCACTCTTGACACTTGTCTTGGTCATGTGATACATTTATCTGTCTCACCCAAAAGGCTGGTTCGTGAAAATATTTTCTGACATTAAACCGGTCCATGGCCCAAAAAAGGTTGGGGACCACTGCTCCAGAGGACAATGAAACCATATGCATTTGATGACTGGGTACTGATTTGGAGGAAAGCACTGAGCTCATGACATCATAATTATTTGGATCCTTTGCACTGAAACATCCCACAAATGACAGTAATTATCAAGTCCTCCCTGACATGACATTTTCTTCAAAACATGAACGCTGTTCCTGAATTTTCTCTCTTTAACTCCATCTCCCTTCCCTCCTTCTTTCCATCCCACCTCCCACTCTGATCCCTCTTATTCAACCCATACCCATAACTTTCCACTCCCCACACCCTGCCTTGTCTCTCCTCACTTGACCCCATAATACACCCCCTTCCCATTCTCTGGCAAGGAGTAGGCATGGAGCTGGGACACTACAAGGTGCTTCCCAGAGTGGGACCCTGAGGAGTTCCAAAGGAGTGTTAACATTGGGCTGAACTGACTTCCGAGGCTCTTTGCTGAATACCATGGGATAGAGGGAGGTGGTGGCTGTCCCCATACCTCAAATTCCCTTCTGTCTATGCTGTGCTGGGGACCAGATTTCCTACAGGATAGCTCATCTTCAGTAACAAGCTCGGGACCTGTGGTGGTGCAGTGGATAAAGCGTCGACCTGGAACGCTGAGGTTGCCGGTTCAAAACCCTGGGCTTACCTGGTCAAGGCACATATGGGAGTTGATGCTTCCTGCTCCTTCCTCCCCCTTCTCTCTCTCACTCTCTCTCCTCTCTAAAAAATTAATAAAAGAAAATTTAAAAAAATCCTTTGCCTGACCTGTGGTGGCGCAGTGGATAAAGCGTCGACCTGGAAATGCTGAGGTCGCCGGTTCGAAACCCTGGGCTTGCCTGGTCAAGGCACATATCGGAGTTGATGCTTCCAGCTCCTCCCCCCTGTCTCTCTCTTCTCTCTCTCTCTCTCTCTCTCTCTCTCTCTCTCTCTTCTCTCTAAAATGAATAATAATAATAAAAAAAAAAACAAGCTCGGGACTTGGACATACACCATCATTTTTAACTGCATTAATTTGTTTTCTTACTGTTGAGTTTTAAGAGTTCTTTGCATATTTTGAATAACAGTTTTTCATCCGATGTGTCTTTTGCAAATATTTTCTCCCAGTCTGTGACTTGTCTTCTAATTCTCTTGCCATTATCTTTCACAGAGCAGAAGTTTTTAATTTTTAATTAAGTTCAGCTTATTAATTATTCCTTTCAGGGATTGAGTCTTTGGTATTGTATCTAAAAAGCCATTGTCATGCCAAAGGTCACCCAGGTTGTTTTCTCCTCTGTTGTCTTCCGGGAGTTTTTATCATTTTGCATATTACAGTTAGGGCTTTGATCCATTTTGATTTGTGAAAGGTGTAAAGTCTGTATCTAGATTCATTTTTCTTGCATGTGGACATCCAATTTTTCTAGCATCATGTGTTGACTATCTTTGCTTTATTGTATTGCCTTGTTCCCTTTCAAGGGTCAGTTGGCTATTTTTATGTGTGTGTATATCTGGACTTTATTCCATTGGTCTAGCTGTCTATTTTTTGCCACGTCCACACTGTCTTGAATACTGTTGCTGTACACTGACTTAAAGTCAGGTAGTGTCAGTCCCTGACTTTGTTCTCCTTCGGGGCTGAGTTGGCTATTCTGGATGTTTTTCCCTCCACGTGAACAAACATTAGACGTTACAATTCAGTTGTCAATATTTACAAAATAACTTGCTGGATTTTTATTAAGATTGCTTTGAATTTACAGATCAAGTCAAGAAGAACTGACATTGTGACAAAATGAATCTTTCTGTCCATGAGGGTGGAATATCTCCTAATGATCTAATAGTTCTTCTCTGATTTCTCTTACCAGAATTTGTAGTTTTTCTCATACAGATCTTGTGGAAATTTTGTTGGATGTATACCTAAGTATTTCACTAAGGTGGGGGGGGCAGTGCTGATGTAATGTAAGGTGATAAGGTGTGTCTGAGTTAATCAGAGGGAGATTCTTCTGGGTGGACCTGGCTGAATCAGGTAAGCCTCTTAAAAGAGGACTTAGGCCTCCACTGAGGTCCAAGAGGTTCAGCTGCTGGCCTTCGAGAAGATTAAGACTCCACGAGTTCTATAGTTGCAAAGAAATTAATTCTACCATGTGAGCAGAGAGAGGGTCTCGAGCTTCAGATGAGACCCCGGTCCCAGCCACACTGGAATGAGGCCTGCGAGACGGTGAGCAGCAGACCAGCTAAGCCATCAGACCAGACGGCTGACCCGTGGGCACTGAGATAAAAATGTTTTGGATATAAACTGCTGGGTGGGTGTGGCACCTCACCACACAGCGGCAGAGAACTAAAACGCTGCGCACGGCACTGCCCTTTGGCAAACAGGCAGTTAGGGGTGTGCGCAAACATGGGGCTTACATATCTTTCAAAATTTTCACGATGAATATACCGTATTTTTTGCTCCATAAGACGCACGGGCATTTTCCCCTCTACTTTTTGGGGGAAAAAAGTACGTCTTATGGAGCGAAAAATATGGTATATTAATTTTGCAATTAAAGAAAGATGCAAAAGGGCTTGTTTTTCAGTTTTCTTTTCTTTTTATGGTCCCAGGGAGCTATAAAAGCAAGCAGCATTCCGGCACTCTTCTGGTGACCCCTTTGATCCAAACTGTGGGTGGGGCCCATTTGACAGCTGTGCTTTCTTTTCCTGAGATACTCACAGGAACTTAGTTTCAGCCCAGAGGGGACCCTGTCCTCCGGCCTCCCGGCAACTGCCGGTCCTGTGACTCCCACATCTCTCTGCACATCTGGGACATGTGGTGACTCTGTCACGTTCTCAGTCCTCGCGCCACAGCTGGAGCTGCGTGAGTCAACACAGAACAGAACCGGGGAGGTGGAGCTGTGCGGACACATAGGGGTCCTCCTACAGTGGGCGGGGCACTCAGGGAGCCAAAGTCCCCTCCCCTCTTTCCTCCACCCTCCCCTCCTTCCTCCTCCTGTTGCCTTCGTGCTTTCAGGATCTTCTAGTTCATAAAGCCTTTCACACACACCCCTTATTTTATTCGTTCTTTATAAGATCTTGTACTTGTTCCATTTTGCAGATGAAAAAACCGAGGCATAGGAAAAAAAAAGAAACTCGAGCCCTGGGCAAAAAAACCCTGATGTTTTCTGATTATTCAGTTTTACATCATTTCCCTCTCCATCCCCCCCCTCTCCCCCCCCCCACACACTCTTGTCCGTCCGACACTCCCTCCCACCCAGCTGGCTTTCTGCACTTGACGTCCAGTGACAGTTTATTCAGACAGGAGTAGGTGGGCTTCAGGTCAAGCAGTCCTTCAGGGCCCCAGGAGTAGCTCACTATACTGATAGTTGCACAGCAAATAATGAAAGTAAATTTTCGATGGAGTACAGAACGGGATCTTGATGAAAGGTATTATTAAATTCAGCAAAGCACAAAGAAAATTTATCTGAACAGAACTGATTATTTCATTAAAAAAAGGTAATAGATTACAGCTTGCCTCATTTGTTGTCTAGACAAATCACTTAGATAGACAGGTACTGGTTTTAATTAGTGCCATAAAAATTAAGCATTCTGTAGCTCAAAATGTTATTGTTCAACAAATAAAAAAATACATATTTAATAAAGTACAATACAGCTCAAACAATCACTCCCATAATGCCTAGATAGACTGTAGGGTTTTTTCCCTTCTCCATTTAAATGAAAAACCCATATGAGTCAAAACTGCTGCTGCTTCCTGTGTCTGATAGAAGGTTTTATGTTCCCTCATTCCCACATGATATCACAAAATGTACAATTCTAATAGCAGTCACATGCAAAACTGAATACACCACAGCAAGAAACATTCCATTTTTAGCTCCCAAAAAAGTTCAGACTTTTCCCTGATTCAATCATTCAGGAAGTTCTCAATGGATATTGGTTCCTGACTCAAGTTTCTATGCATCAGTGACCCAGTGACCTTCAATGAGAAGGTGGCAAATTAATACATACTTTTAAACCTATGGTACCCCAGTGTGAACCTTCTCAAAACTCAGACAGGGTCTAGAGGTCAGATGACAAGGGGTCTATGTCGAGAGCCTTGGAAGAGGGGGAGGTCGAGGAAGAACTTGGCAGGTTTTAGGAAAGAGGGTGGATGTAGTTTGCTCCGGGTGCTAGAACAAAATTCTTCTGGCATCTGGAAGTCTAAGATCTAGGTGCTGTCAGGGTTTCTGGTAAAGCCTTTCTGCCTGGCTTGCAGATGGCTGCCCCCTTGCTGCACCCTTACATGGCCCTTCCCCTGTGACTGTGTGTGGAGAAAGAGAGCTCTCGTGTCTTTTCTTATAGGGACACTAATTAGATTCAGCCTCACTTCATTAAACCTTAATTATCTCCTTAAAGGCCCCTGTCTCCAAATACAGTCACATTGGGGGTTGAGGTTTCAACATATGAATTGGGGATGTGTGTGCACAATTTAGTCCATAGCAGGGGAAGAGAGAGGGACCAGGGAGACCATTAAGTGACAAAGAATCCGATGACTTAACCTGCTGGTACCACTCTGGTCGGGTGAGCGGAGAGGCGTGGGAGAATGAGTGAGGCTTGAGGGGGACTGAAGGGGTTGCATTCTGGGCTCAGGCATGTCAGTAGCCAAGGCTCTGAGGCTTATGAGGGTTTGAGGGACCTGGGGGGTAAGGACATGAGGTATGCAGGTTTGAAAGGCCGTGCTAGCCTCCACTCCCTTACCTTGGCAATGCCGGGGTTCATGTGCTGAAATCTCTTCCCTCCTCCGCTGTCTGGCTTCAGGCTGGCCTGGTGCCTCCAGTAGGAGTCTCCCCTCCCCCCCCAGCCCTTTCTTGTTACCAGCCCTCCAGCTTCAAACAGCTCCCTCCCCTGACCTGTGATTTGCGGCTGTCTCTCTCATGCTTGTTCTCAGTGTGCACCTGCTCTGCTCTGGGCTGTTTGGGGGTGTTTCCTCTGCTATATTTTGTATCTGCTATTTCCTCCTCTCTCCTTCCACTCCAAACCAGCTTTCTCCTCTGGACAGGGTCTGGGCTTTGCCGAATGGACATTCTGGAGTTGGAGTCAGCCTCTGGCTACTAGAACACTGATTTTTTTTTAACCATATGTGACATATTCTGATGTTTTCTATTATAAACAAACCCCTTGCTATAAAAAACATGGTGGTAATACTCAATACATTCATTGGACAACCAATCAACTACTGAGACTGATCTGAGGTCTGAAAAATTGATGTGAAGTCCAGAACCCTCTCAGGGCCAAGTCGGTTCCAGGTGGTCCGTTTCCAGCTTCACCCTTCAGTTTCAGGGCCAACCAACCTGCCTGCAAACCACGTGCCGCCCTCTGCATCAGTGGCCCTCTCCCAGGTGGGGCAGGCAAATCAGGTGAGGGCCTCGCACCTGAAGGCTCAGCTCCAGCACATGCTCCCCCCGAGGCCTGAGCATCCAGGGTGGCAAGCTGCAATTATCAGCTACACAAAAAACACATTCTCTGCTCGAGTATGAACCCACGACCAATACATATTTGAAAAAATGATGGAATGAACGAGTGTGTTTAAGACCAAGAAGCTTAGACTAAGATACAATGGGGACTGACCTCTGCCGGTACCAGGGAGCAACTGAAGACAACTGGGCCAGGGAGTAAATGAAGAAGGGCTGGGTGATGACGAGCAGGGTGTATGGAGGAGGGGAGGCGCTGCCCTGTATTGAAGAGAATTACTGGCCTTAGAGCGAGGTGGGCCTCAGGTCAAACCCAGCTCCACCATGACTGGCTGTGTGACCAGGACATGGGAGGCTAAGCATGTGAGTGGTGACAGCAGGCAGTCCAGGTACAGACTTTGACTTTGCCACTTGCTGGCTGAGTAATCTTGGTAGGTTACCTGCCACCTTGTTTCCGCAGAGAGGTGCTCCGGGGGTGAGGAAAGTGCAAAGCATTCAGCAAGTGCCTGGCTCACCGTGCATTTATAAAAAATATATTATTATTGCTCGACCTTTCTGAATCTCAACTTCTTACTCTGTATCAACAGGTTATGGTTTTACTTTATTTACTTACTTATTTTTAAAATTTATTGATTGATTTTTTTAGAGGGGGGAGGTAGAGAAAGAGAGAGAGACACACACACAGACCTGTTCTTGTATGTGTCCTGAGGGGAATTGAACTCACAACCTTTGTGTATGGATGCTATCCAGCCAGGGTTATAGGTTTATTTTAAATAAAAAGAAAATAAAATGTGCAAAACAAAGTTTCACCAAACAATTCTGTGATGTATTCTAATATGCTATCTCATTAAAGAAAAAGAGTACTGTCAGTGAGGCAGCAAATTGATTTCATGATCCATTCATGAGTAGAAACTTAAGTTAAAAGAAAACCCAGCCTATAGAATATATTTCACCTGACCCATGGTGGCACAGTGGATAAAGCGTCGACCTAGACTGCTCAGGTCGCCGGTTCAAAACCCTGAGCTTGTCTGTTCAAGGAACATATGGGAGTTGATGCTTCCTGCTCCTTCCCCTGCTTCTCTCTCTCTCTCCTTTCTAAAAAATAAATAAATATTTTTTAAAAGAATATATATTAATAGACTTTATTTTTCAGAACAGTTTTAGATTCATAGCAAAACTGAACAGAAAGTACAGAGTTCTCACATACCCTGCACCCCACCCCTGCAGCTTCCCCCACTACCAACGTCCCCCACTAGAGTGGGACATTTGTTATAGCCCAAGATCCTATGCTGATGTGTCTCTGTCACTCACAGTCCACAGCTTACATTACAGTTCACCCTCAGTGTTGTACATCCCGTCGGTTTGGACAACTGCATAATGACACGTATCCAACATCGTTGTATCATACAGAAAAATGTCACTGCCCTAGAACTTGTCTCTGCTTGGCCCACCCATCCTTCTCTCTAGAATATTTTCTAAAACACGGTCCCCAGGTCACAGACGACGCTGGGTAATTTGCAGTGTAGATGACAGAAGCTGTTGCAATGGCTCCGGCCTGTGAGTGGCTGAAAGACAGCTTTGGCCACAAGGCTGGGAGAGAGGGGAGGGTGTGGGGACACTGTGCAGGAAGGACAGGCAGGCCTGAAAGAAAGAGTGGGTGGGGAATGGGGAGGTGGGAGCCCGGCTTCTGGAAGCTAGTGGTGTGGTTGGACTGCGGAGAAATGGGAGGCAGAGGACAGCGAGGGCCTGCCGCTTGTAAACCAGCAGGGGTGTGTCCAGTGGGAAGGAAAGCTGGGAATTAAGAGGAGCTGGACCCTACTCCCAGTGCAGTGTTGACTGTGGGCAAGTCCCTGCTCTCCTGCAGGGCGTTGGATTGATGTCCTCACTGTGCAGCGTTCAGGTGAATGTGGGACAGTGCCGCCAACAGCAGGGCAGCGTTAGAGACAGGTAGAGACGCTTCGAGGGCCAGGCAGGACAGGGGGGCGGGGGGAACACCGCGCAGGAGCAACCTCCCAGGGGCTTTCTTGGGCACGGTTCCCCGCGGAGCAACAGGCAGCCGTCTTCTTTCACCATCTATCTTCCCTTAGAGAAACTTCCAGCCTGAGACGACCCGTCGCTTTAAAGGCCGGGATCCTGGAGGGGCGGGCGGTCGCGCGGTGGCGGCAGCGGTGCCGTCTGCCCAAGGGTTAACCGTCCCCCGCAGCTGCCGCGCGCGCGTGCCTTGCAGAATTTCACCAGAAGAGGGTACAGTTTGAAAAGCTCTTGACGTCAGGCTGGAATTCCTATTGTGTTTAGAAACGGTTTTGGCGAAGCAAACCCAAGTTCGCTCTCGGAACACCTTGGCGGACTGCGCGGGTCCGGCAGCTTAGGGACACGTCCGGCGCGGGGGACGCACGCAGGGACACGCGTGGCTCCGTGACCCGTCAGTCGCTGTCTGCGCGCCCCGGGGCGGAGGACCGAGCCTTGCTTACTCACCAGGAGATCCCACTTCTGCGAGAAGCAGAGCCCAAGGGGCGGATTGCGCCGCCGGGAAGCTGGGGTGAGTGCCCAGGAAGAAGCCGGTGGCCGCGAGCGCCCTCCACCCGTGTTCCCCGGCGCCCTGATGCCCGCCGGGAGCCCAGCGGCCAGGTGCATGGCTCCTCCGCGGCGCGCCCCAGCCGGCTGCTCCCCGCTGTAACTACCCTTCTAGGCAAGTGGGTGCCGGGTGCCGGCCGGGCTTTCCCGAGGACCGCGCACCGGTGGGACGCGCGGACCTCCGGGCGGTGGCGGCAGCGGGGCGCGGAGCCGGGAGAATGGACGGAACCGGGGAGTGCAGTCTCCCGGAGCCTGGCAGCCAGGACTCCCGGGCTGGCGACGACATCGAGATCGTTGTCAACGTGGGGGGCGTTCGGCAGGTGCTGTACGGAGACCTCCTGAGCCAGTACCCCGAGACCCGGCTGGCGGAGCTCATAAACTGCCTCGCGGGGGGCTACGACGCTATCTTCTCCCTGTGCGACGACTACGACCCTGGCAAGCGCGAGTTCTACTTCGACCGCGACCCGGACGCGTTCAAGTGTGTCATTGAGGTGTACTATTTTGGGGAGGTCCACATGAAGAAGGGCATTTGCCCCATCTGCTTCAAGAACGAAATGGACTTCTGGAAGGTGGACCTCAAGTTCCTGGACGACTGCTGCAAGAGTCACTTGAGCGAGAAGCGCGAGGAACTGGAGGAGATTGCGCGCCGCGTGCAGCTCATCCTGGACGACCTCGGCGTGGACACGGCCGAGGGCCGCTGGCGCCGCTGCCAGAAGTGTGTCTGGAAGTTCCTGGAGAAGCCGGAATCCTCGTGCCCGGCGCGGGTGGTGGCCGTGCTGTCCTTCCTGCTCATCCTCATCTCGTCCGTGGTCATGTGCGTGGGCACCATCCCCGAGCTGCAGGTGCTGGACGCCGAGGGCAACCGCGTGGAGCACCCGACGCTGGAGAACGTGGAGACGGCGTGCATCGGCTGGTTCACGCTGGAGTACCTGCTGCGCCTCTTCTCCTCACCCAACAAGCTGCACTTCGTCCTGTCCTTCATGAACATCGTGGACGTGCTGGCCATCCTCCCCTTCTACGTGAGCCTCACGCTCACGCACCTGGGTGCCCGCATGATGGAGCTGACCAACGTGCAGCAGGCCGTGCAGGCCCTGCGGATCATGCGCATCGCCCGCATCTTCAAGCTGGCACGTCACTCCTCTGGCCTGCAGACCCTCACCTATGCCCTCAAGCGCAGCTTCAAGGAGCTGGGGCTGCTGCTCATGTACCTGGCCGTTGGCATCTTCGTCTTCTCAGCCCTGGGCTACACCATGGAGCAGAGCCACCCTGAGACACTGTTCAAGAGTATCCCCCAGTCCTTCTGGTGGGCTATTATCACCATGACCACAGTGGGCTATGGCGACATCTACCCCAAGACCACACTGGGCAAGCTCAACGCAGCCATCAGCTTCCTGTGCGGGGTCATCGCCATTGCTCTGCCCATCCACCCCATCATCAACAACTTCGTTCGGTACTACAACAAGCAGCGCGTCCTGGAGACGGCCGCCAAGCACGAGCTGGAGCTCATGGAGCTCAACTCCAGCAGTGCTGGCGAGGAAGGCAAGGCGGGCGGCTCCCGCAGTGACCTGGACAACCTCCCGCTGGAGCCCGCTGCCTTTGGAAAGGAGGAGAGTTGGAGCAGCCGGCTGAAGATCTCCCAAAGCGACACCTTCATCCCACTCCTGACCGAGGAGAAGCAACACAGGACCCGGCTCCAGAGCTGCAAGTGATGAGGGCCATCTGGGTACAGGCGGCTGGATGGTAGGACCGGCCTGTCACTGACTGCCTGGGAGGGGCTGCCCTCTGTACCCCGACCCCTCCTGAACAGAACTCTGAAGGCCCTCTTGGGCACCTCTGGTGAGGCTGGGTAAGACCCCTTCGTGTTGCTGGCTGTCCAGGAGCCGGGGGACGGGGCGGGGGATGTCCAGGCACCAAGGGTAGTGTGGGGTGGCAGCCATGTGTTACCGATGGCAAGAACCCTCATCCAGTTCTGTATCTCTTTCAATAAAGCCCCCTGCTCTGTGCACACCCCCTCGTTGCAGGTTCTGTCACAGGCTGGGTATCCTCAGCCCTGCCCCCTTCCCCAGATACGGGTGGCTCAGGCATGCCTCCTTGCCAGGCCTGGAGGTAGGTGTACAGCCAGGGGGGCTATTTTTAGTTGAAAGCTAATTAAAGAAGGGCTCATACCAGGGTTCAGTGCCAAGGAGCCTTGCCACATTCCAGGAGGCTCTGTGCCTGAGACTCCTGTTTCCTTCTGAGGAAAAGCTTGTTCCCTGGGCATTCCCAGGAGGGAACAGAGCCGAGAACACCAAGCAGCATGGTTTACCATTCATTTATCACCTGTGCGAGGCCCTTTTCACAACTTCTTTCCATTCCATCTAACAGCCCTGCTAGATAGGTATCTCCATTTTACAGACAAAGAAACCAAGGCCCAAGGTCACACAAAGGAAGGATGCAATTCCAGATCTGCTGATCCCAAAGCCCATGCATTCTTTTTGTGACTGGGTAACTTCAGGACAGAGGCATATGCTTGAGCTCATGAGGGGAGGCTGGTTCTACAGACCAGGACAGGTGCTGAGCCCACTGCCTGCCTGGTCTGAGAGCCCCAGGGAAGCAGAGACAGGCAGGCCCGCTTCTCTAGGCTTCTACCTTCCGGGAACCCCAGAGTTCTGTCTGTCCTTCCCCTGCTGAGGCTGCTGGTGCTGAGGGAGGAGAGTGCAGGAGGAGGGGGAGGGGAGGACCAGATGCGGAACCAGGGGAGGCGGTCCCCGATCTGCACCACCCTGGACAGGTCTTTCCTCTTCTCTGGACCCCGGTTTTCCCATCTGTATAAAGAGGGATGCTTTCTTGGGTTCCCATCAAGGTCTGACCTTCCAGGATTCCAAAGCCTAGGGCTGTGGGGCCTGTTGTGTTGGGGACTCAAGGGGGTGGGAGGCTGTTATGCTGTAGGGAGCCTTGGAGGGGGTGTCTTGAGAGAGTCAGGGCTACCCTTGTGGGGTGCAAGTCCCTGAGCCAGTGTTGTGCGCCTCTCCCTCACATGTTTCCCCAGGGAAATACTGCACCAGGTGAACACGGAAGGCAGAGGTGGGGTTTAAGCCATAGGACTCAGTGGGAGGCAGGAGGGGGGTCCGGGAAGAGGAGACTGTTGTGTGGACTCAGTAGGGTCTGCTGAATGGGTAGGTTGACTCTTTTTGTCCCCTTGAGCCTGGCTCCCAGCCTCTGCTGGCCTAAGGGCTCTTGAGTCTGGAGTGGGAAGAAGCTGGGGGCAGGGACAGCTGGAGAGAGGCCGGGAGGTGCCATCCCTGCTGTTTACCTGAGGGTCAGGGGAGAATGTCTTGACAGCCACAAAAGCATCCCAGAGCCCAGGTCATGCAGTATAAGGAGGAGACAGCCCCGAGAGAGTATCTTTCATGCATTAGGATCAGACAGGATCCAAGGCCCAGAGGAGCCCAGAGTGTGACAGATAATCCTTATACAGCGTCATGCTTTGTCATAGTGGAGCATCCAGGGGCCTTTGGGAACCAGGTGGAGGAGCAGCCTGCTCTCCTTGGGAACTCTCTCTAGGGTACATTAGAACCACAGAATCCCGACGTCCAGACTGTAGCTGCACCTGTTGCATTAGAATTTAGGGTGATACCCAAGCATTAGTACTTTTTTAAACTTTAAAGTGCACACAAGCTCTTGCTAAAATGCAGACTTTGAACCAGTAGATGTGCGTGGGCCCGAGACTGCACTTTCCAGCTCCCAGATGAGGCTGATGCCGTGGTCCACGGACCACACTTTGAGGAGCAAGAGGCCAGAGCAGGAGCTGGCCAGCATGGCCCCTCACCTGTGTTTGAACAGTCCATGAGTCCGGAATGGTTTTTACATTTTTAAATGACTAAAAAAAAAATTCCAAGAAAGAATAACATTTCATGACACATGAAAAGTACCTGAAATTCACATTTCTGTGCTTACAAATAACGTCTTATTGGACCAGAGCCACATCCATTTCTCGGGTTGTCTTGAGCTGCTCTCAAGCTGCAGGGGCAGATTTGAGGGGTCATAACAGAGATGATACAGCCCTCAGGGCCTAGAATGTTGATGATTTGGCCCTCTGCAGTAAAGTCCGCCAATCCTGGGCCACAGGCAGTGAGATCTAAGTCTCAGAAGCGGAAGCACAGAGCGTGGCCAACACCAGGAACAGCCCGAGCAAAGGCAGACGGCGTGGGAGCCTGAGAGAGGGTGAGGCCCGTGTTCCCCTCACAGCGCCTCCCAGGCCACAGCTCCCTTCCTTCTTTCCCCTGACTCCCAGTTTCCTGCCCGGCTTCTCTGCCGTCTGGCTCCTGCTCTGGAAGCTGGCTTCTCTCCCTCTCACCTGGCCTCTGTCTTCTCAAACCTCCCCCCTCCTGGGGATCTTGGCCCTACATCCTCTTCTCCACCTGGGACAAAGCTGATGAACTTCTCCCTGTTCATTCCTGTTGGGAGAGAGAAAGGTGTGTGTCTTGGAATCCCAGAACACCCAAGTTGAAAGGAGAATAGCATCCTCTAGTCCCCTCTTCACCTCCCACCCCCCAAGCTGATGAGAAAATGGGCTCCAGATCACGTACAGCTGAGTGAGGGGGATTAATTAAAGGCCCGAAGGTCCACCCCCTAGAGCGAGAGGTCCACCTTGTTCTCATGAAGTTGGGAGCACACAATAAATACCATGTTGAAGATAGAAGATTGTGACTACGGGACTGTGTGTGTGTGTGAACAAATCACACAGTGAATTAGTTATCTGCAGTTTTATCGACGGGGAAACAGAGGCCCAGAGGGCAAAAGCAGCAGGCTGATGGGAGAGGAAGGAGCTATGTCCATGGCCCGCAGCCCCAACTTATCTAGAGCCCGAGGGCGACCCTCTCCCGGCCTCCATCAGGACTCAGTGCCCACAGGCCCACCCAGTGATTGCCCCCGGCTCCCTGTAAGGTGCAGGGTGCGGTCATCTGTCCCCTCTGGAGGACTCCTTGTTGTGTGGGGTTTTTAAGGAGAGAAAGAGAAGGAAAACATTTTCTCGAGCCAGCAGCTTTGGACCAGATGCTGGGCCATGTGGAGTTCAGGGTCCAGCTTGGCAATTATAGGAGGTGCCTGGAGCCCAGAACCCACCAGCTGGGGTCTGGAGGTGCCACATACAACAACGAGATGAAATATCCAGAGGGGGGGGCATCTGTGACTTAGAATTATTTCACCCATACTCCCCAAGGACACGTGAGAGAGGCATGCAAGACCCTGGCAACTGCCCAGGGCTATGGTAAAGGGGGAGCACCCCTCATTTACAGGGGTCCTGCCCATGGGGGAGTGTGGGCACTGACAGGCCAGTGTGGGGAATGGTTTCATGGCAGGACCCTTGTCTCCCCCCAGCCCTGACTGTGAAGGGGCTGCCTGATCCTCCTGAACCCCAGCCAGGTTCAGGCCTCCCCTGCCCCTTCACGAGGATAATTAAATGTCTCCCTGGTCCCCTGACATCTCCCTGGGTGACAAGGGACAGGTGCTTCCTGAGAAGCCTTCCCCCTTTCCGCCTGTGAGAAGACAGCTCTGTGCACTGTGCTCATGGGACCCCGTGTGGCAGCAGATTTGAAAGATTTCAGCCACAACCTGAGCTGGAACACCCCCCTCCCACCCAAATGCTTTTCTCCACTTGTAGCAGCCTAAGACATAGCTACAAGGATGGCATGTTTCCCAACAGGGACAAACAAAAGCAGAAGCAAGAGTTAGGAGACTCTCTGCTGTCATTTTGTAGTTTTGAGGTTATTGGCATCAGCCAGCCAGACTCGGGGCCAGGACTGCTGGAATGGTGACTTTATTTCCCTCTCCAAACTCCCGGCCAGAAAGGTATGACAGCCCTGGCCGGTTGGCTCAGCGGTAGAGCGTTGGCCTAGCGTGCGGAGGACCCGGGTTCGATTCCCGGCCAGGGCACATAGGAGAAGCGCCCATTTGCTTCTCCACCCCTCCGCCACGCCTTCCTCTCTGTCTCTCTCTTCCCCTCCCGCAGCCAAGGCTCCATTGGAGCAAAGATGGCCCGGGCGCTGGGGATGGCTCCTTGGCCTCTGCCCCAGGCGCTAGAGTGGCTCTGGTCGCAACATGGCGACACCCAGGAGGGTCGCAACATGGCGACGCCCAGGATGGGCAGAGCATCGTCCCCCGGTGGGCAGAGCGTCGCCCCTGGTGGGCGTGCCGGGTGGATCCCGGTCGGGCGCATGCGGGAGTCTGTCTGACTGTCTCTCCCTGTTTCCGGCTTCAGAAAATTGCAAAAAAAAAAAAAAAAGAAAGAAAGGTATGACTGCTTTGGCTTCAGGTGAGATCCTTGCATCCCAGAGTCACTGTAGATTGCCTGTGGTCACACAACTGAGAGAGGTCAGAGTGGTATCAGTGTTCTATCAGCCTCATAGAGCAAGCTGGGAAGTCTATATCTTGTTCTATACTTTGGAAGAGAACATGGAAATTACCCCACCACCTCTAGACCAAATCCTTCCCCAGCTCATGGGGCTGTGCTTCTCCTACAGACCTTTTAGCATCCCCTCTGATGCTTCCTCTCTCTTGCTCTGTCCTCTAGCATCTTGGTTACCTTTCAGTCTCTCACTCCCTCCTGCCACAGGGCTTTTGCACATGCTGCTTGTACCGTTTGATGGAAATGTTCTTCTCTCCCTTGCTTACTTAGTGTTTTTTCTGTCCTTCAGCCAAATCATTGCGTCTTTCCCTGATCCCCCTGTCTGGGCCAAATAACTCTTGTCTGGGCCATGTGCCTCTCTCTTTACACTCATCACATTTGCAATTTTACCTTTTTTATGATTGTAATTTTTTAAATTTTTATTATTTTATTGCTTGATATTAGAGAAGGAGAGAGGGAGGGAGGGAAGGAGAGAGAGAAAGAAAGAGGCATTCATTTGTTGTTCCACTTATTTATCCATTCATTGGTTGCTTTCTGCAAGTCTAGGGATTTAAACTGGTGACCTCAGTGTTCTAGGTCAACACTTTTTCCACTGCACCACCACAGGTCAAGCCTTTTTCATTGGTTGCTTTCTGTATGTGCCCTGACTGGAGATCGTACCTGCAACCTTGGTGTTTCAGGCCAAGGCAATATACGAATTTTATTTATATAACTAACATCCCTCTCTCCCACTAGACTGTCAGCTCTTCGAGGATAGGGACTGGGTTTCTGCTTGCCCTTGAATTCCCAGAATCAGTGCCAACCACATAATCTGTGCTTAATAAGCACATGATGAATGAAGGAATTTGCCCCTCACTAGGAAATGAGACATGTTAGCTTACTTATGGTCGATAATACTTCCCAGCCTACCCAGTTTCTGCCAAATACTAAAGAATTTTTTACTTCTTTTCTAACTACCCTTCTGCTTTCCGTAATATATACAAACTTCTGTGTTTCTCAACCCATCAGCTCTGGTCAGTGTCTCGACTTCACAGGACATAAGAAGTGAGGTTAGGTGCTTGTCCTTCCCTCCCCACATACTGCCCACTCTCTGGCCCCCATGCCTCTAGTTTCTGCATGCCAAGCTTTAAAACATGTACACCCTGTTCTGTAACTATAATTATGTCTGTGCTTTGACAGTCAAGCTGATTCTAAACAAATTTAAACCCATAACCAGCATTTTTAATATTATGGTTATATAATCATTCTTCTCCGCAGACGGAAAGAAGGAGATGGGACCTGATACCATTAGGTGAAGGGGGCAGTGCATAATTTTTTAGAATTTCATTGTTTTGCTATGCTTTCCCACCATCACTGTGATGATCCATTTCTTTACTATTACGGGCTAAAGATGAATGTATGTTTTTAAAGACATTTTTTCCCAGAGCCTTCTAATTTTCTGGTTGGATTTGCAGCACTTGCTTTTGAGGTCTATGGCACAGCTGTCCTCCTGCGATCTTTTCTCACATTGCGCCCCTGAGTTGGTGTAAAGTTTTTTTTAGTTTCTTGGCTGTGGTCATCATCTTTCTTGGATTCCATTTTTGTTTGCTGGAGGTCTATCCCTGGGTATATATCTCAGGCTGGGTCTATGGACGATAAACCTCTGAGTCTGTGTATGTTTGGATCTGTCTTTACTTTTCCCCAGCATAAGACTGTCAGTGGGACTGAACAATGTTTTCCATGCTAACTCACCTGAAGTTGGTCTTCTGTCTGTTCTTTTGCAGGTCATTAGATTTTTCACTCTGGGGGCCTTTAGGATTTCTCTGTATCTTTGAAATTCTGAAATCCTTTCAGACATAAATGTCACCTAGAAAACATGCAGCTTTTTAAGCTTTTCCCTTTCAACATTTGGTAGTGACTTTCGATTTGGAAACCAGGTCTTTCTTAAGCCCAGAGAAATTCACTTCTATTATTGTCTTATTGTCCCTCATCCGTTTCTTCCATTATTTTTACTCCAGCCACTCCTGTTAGAAATTGAGGATAAATTCTACTTATGTTTTCATAATAACTTGGTTTTGTTTTCTCTTGATTTTCACCCTCTTTTCGAAGATTTCCTTGGCTTTGTTGTCTGCCCTATGGATGTGTGGTGTGTGGCTATGCCCACATTTTCATCTAATTGCCTGAATTTTTTCAGAATTATGACTGAGTTTCCAAGAATTCTTACTTTTCTGACTGCTCCTGTTCGAGATCAGCGCACAGTCCCATCCAGCCCGGATCTCTCGTACAGAAGCCGAGGGAGCAGAAGTCAGGGTTGTTTTGAAGGAGCCCGAGTCCGAGCACTACGGCAGGTAACAGTGGGACCCTCTCAGGGTCTGGGGCAGTGTCTGCAGGGAAACAGCAGGGCTTTGGGCCCAGCGAGACCACAGCTCAAATCCTCCTCCGGCCTGGTCTTAACTCTGGTAGCCTCAGTTTCTCCATCTGCAAATGGGGGAAACACTTCTGACCCCATAGACTTGCAGCGGGGATGAACAGGTCATGTGGACACGGCTCCGGTGGGCCCCTGGATTTGTACGCTGATTGTGAATGAACCTTCAGCAGTTCTCCCAGCACCAGCCCCTCTTCCCACAGCCGTTCACCAGGGAAAACTGCCTTGTATCGTTCTTCCCTCCAGAACTGTCTGGCTTTTGGACTATATATATGTAGGAATGTATGTATGTATTTTAGTCTTTTCTGGGCAGCTTCTCATGCATATTCAAATCCAAGTACTTAGGGTTTTGAGAATGATCCGAATGTTTGTTGCACAGAGTAATTGATCTCAATATAGCCACACTACCGAAGGCTGTGATGTGCCCCTGCCTCCTCTGGCCCCATAACCTGTTAAGGCTAAAGATCAACACATCAGATACACCCACCCTGGCGCAGTCTAAGGGAGCTTAATCTTCAAGGCGAGAGGCGTTCTTTCCTCCCCCTGCGATTTTGTTTTTCTTTGAAACTTGTACCTCGTTCTTTGTTTATCATCCTTTCTATAGGTGACCTAAAGTCAAGAGGGGGATATCGGGGAGGTGATACATGTCCCTAAAGCTCTGGACAATGACTGCTCCTTTCACTCATCAAAGCCCAGGGACTCATTACAAGACACCCCACATGGCTGCCCCAGGGCTGACACAGCCCAGAGATGTCGACGGGGCGCTGCAGGTAATGCAGCAGAAAGGGAGGAGGCTCCCAGCCACCAAGCCTGGGCTTAAATTCCTTCTGTCCCTCCTCCCAGTGAGGGTTGGGGCAAGTCATCCGCCTCCCCCTTTGGCACTTGGACCAGGAGGTGATGGGGTGTGAGGGAAGTCCTGTGTTACATCAGCCGAGGTTACCTCCTGGCTGACCAGGTTCCTGGCTGTGTGAGCCGGGGCAGAGGTCCCCACCTACAGAAAAGGGGTCATGGCAGTTGTACTGAGCTGCTCCAAATAAAGCAGTGTGTGGGCAGGCAAGGCGCCTGTGCAGTATTATTAGTACAACCCGGACAAGAAGACTGTCACCCTTTTTCAGGAGACCTTCAGGGGCACAGAAATATTTACAAGCTTTTTTATTTTTAATGAAATGCACAATTCCATATTTATGATTTGCAATAGCAACTTTAAAGGAGTATCTGCCGCAACCGTTAGAAATAGATTGATGGTCACTGATGTGGGGGGAAGAACTTTGTACGTATCGCAAAAAGTAAGCCATCTTCATTTGTTCTGAGAACTTGACATGAACAAATGAAGACATGTGACAACTGTATCCATTGTCTGCGGCCAGGGACACAGAAGGCACAACCCATCAGCTCAGCGCTCTATTCTAAGCACGCCAATGAGCCAAAGAAAGCCGAGGGTGTTGTAATAAAAATGATAGAAGCTGGGTGCCAGCAGTAAGCTGGGGAACATGGCCTTCTGGGTGCGCACGTGTCTATGTTCTCTGCCTGTTGAGTTGTGGGGGGGGCGGCGCCTGCCCATCCTGGGTGCTGGTGTCTCTGCTGGTTGGGGAGGCTGTGACGGGTCCCTCAGCACAAGCGAGCAGGGGGCTCCCTCCAAGAGAACGTCCTGAGATTTTTATTTTTAATTGTAAACTTGATACATGCCTATTCTATAAAAATAAAATAATTCATAAAGGCACAAATTAAAAGTGTGAATCCAACCACACAGAGGCAACTAGCCATTGTTCAAATTTTGGTGAAATCCCACCAGATCGCCCTCCAGACACAAATAGTTTTACTCACAGGAAGACACATATCTCTCTGCCTGTGAGTTGAGATGGAAAAGGACCCACAGGGTGCTGCTGTCCCCCCCAGGAGAGTGGCTCTCGTTATGGCCTGCGGATGGCCACTCTGTGCCCACATTTATTTCTGTATGTGTGCAAGTGGGGGAGGCGGGAGAGAGCTGTCTCCAGTCTCTTCCTACAGGGCACTAATCCCATCATGGGGCCCCCACCCTCACCTCATCTAACTCTAATTACCTCCCAATGGCCCCATATCCAAGTACCATCACATTGGGGGGCAGGGTCTCAACATATGAATTTGGGGGAATGCCAACATTAAGTCCGTAATGGGAAGAAGCCCTGACTGGGCACCTACTGTGTGCCCAGCGTGGTGCCAGCTACTTTATACCCACTGGCTTATTTGCTGTGACACATCCTGAAAGGCATGGATGACAGTCCTCATTGCACCCATTAAAAAATTAAAATTTGTGGTAGAGTTGAGATTTAAACCAAGATAGTCCTTTTGCTACTGGGCAAAGAGTTCATGAAAAAGAAAGTTCAAAAATGGCTCCAGAGGGAGGAAAACCATCCTGTTAGAGGTGATGGGGGCTGCTCTGGCCACTGTCCTGCCCCCTCTCTCCCTCTCTCTACATGCAGGCACTCCTGGGAAGGGATGGAGTACAGGTGGCTGGCTGCTTCAGGTGCCAGAGGGCTTGATCTGCCCACGAAATGCCCTGTATTGACTCTCTGCATCATGGAACGGGGTTCTCAGAGCACTGTGGCTTGTGACACCGAACCTCAAATTGGGCAGAATAAGTCCTTAAAGATAGTTTTCTCTACTGATTACACTGGCTGTTAAGCAAACCTTGTTAGTAATTAGTCTGCCAAAGATAGCAGCCCCTCAGAGGGCAGAAGAAATGGTAGTCACTGCAGCCAGCCTTTCCAGCAATCTCCTGCAGAAAGAGCCACCACATCTCCAGCCCCTCCAGGATCTCCCTGGGCCATTGCAAACCCTGGAGGCTGAGGCCCCGGACTGCTGCTCACCAGGCATGCCACCCTCTCTGAAACTGGTTTCTTCCTCCATTAAACAGAAATCACAGTTTCACCTTCGTCATGGACTTCATGCCCAGCTGTGCAAACCTGCGCCCTAGCCTGACAGCTGGGATGGGAGAGGGGATATTGGGGAGCCTTACTGATAGTGGGTGTTTGAGATGAACCTTGAGAGCCCTAAGAGCAGAAGACCGGGCTGAGCATGGGGAGTCAGATTCAGGGCTGCATCAGCAGGGACCCTGTCACCGAGGACTGGGAATCTTGGGCCAGGAGGCACTTGATCCTGAACTCTACCAGGGAACAACTGGAAGTCTAAAATGGGAACATGACAAGACCAGGTTACTGAGTTAGAGGAAAGCGTTCAAGACGGGGTGACAACGGGCTGGAAGGCAGGGAGAGACGGGGGAAGGGAGACGAGTTAGGAGGCCATGGCGGGGGTTGGGGGAGAGGTGGGGTTGTCAAAGGCCTTCCAGAGGACAGTCAAGCCACAAACTTCTGCTGACCTTGCCCGTGGAATTTGGCCAAAGGGTGCACAATGGAAACTTGCCAGGAGTTTCATTTCTATGTGATTTGGGATCATCTGAGATCTCTGTCTGCCCCGCCCATAACCCTCCCATCAAGCAGTGACCAGGGACGGTCACTGGAGCCCCAGCCATGGATGGGCTTCCCGCAGAGAGTGGGAAGACGGAGCGAGGGGGTCCCTGGGGGATGGCTGCCTTTAGGAGGTGGATGGAGAGAGGCACCAGCCCCAGAGACAGGGATGGGGGGTAGGGGCGTGAGGGGGTAGGAGAGGCTGGCTGGGGGAGCAGTCAGAGCTGTGAGCAGGGCCAGGAGAGCACGAGGTCACGGGCGGGTGTCACGTGCAGAAGCAACATCAGAAAATACTTTTTCAGAATGGGTTTTTCTGCCCTGCTGGCTAGCTCAGTTGGTTGGAATGTCATCCCAATACACCAAGGCTGAAGGTTCAATCCCCCGCCAGGGTACATAAAAGAATCAACCAATCAGCACATAACTAAGTAGAACTACAAACTTTCTCTCTCTCTCTCTCTCCATCCCCTTCTCTCTAAAATCAATAAAAAAAAATTTTTTTCATACAACAGATTTTTCTGATTATAAAAGTATTTTGCATTGAATAAAAAACAGAAAAGTATAAGAAAGGAGAACCAACTAGTCAACTGCTATTCACACATGGTTTTTAATACTATGTATAGATATATCTACATAATGTTCTTATATATATTTTATATAAACACATAAAACCTATACAATATATCCAAATATGTATAAAATGCAACCACAGCGGCAAACATAGACATTACTTTGAATTCTGTATTTTTGGGGGTCATAAAAGTTTTCAGAAACATAAAGCACTATTCCTACCGCACTGCACATCAGGTATGCTCTTTCTCTTTCATAAATGCTGCAATGGTGTACATAGTCACAGTGCTGTCCCCTCCTGGGACTGAGGGACTGACCCCAGCAGATACTTGAATAACCTGCTACAAGTGGACTGGGGACCAGGGCAGGATGGGGGGGGCACAGGCCCCTGGCTGAACCCTTTCCATTTCCATGGATTTGGAAGGGAGTGTCCGTCTTCAGAGCCTCGTCAATCGTTAGCATTAAGACACGTTGCTAATGCTCATTCTGTGTCAAAATGCTCTGTAAATGCTAAAACCCACCAAGCCACAGAAAGCCATCTCCCTGCTTATAAGCCCTTAACCAGTTTTCTGTTTCAAAGGGATCTGGCCACCAGACTTCCTGTGGGCAGTCACAGGTGGCTTGTGGGTCCCAGGTCTGGAGGGACGGCAGGCAGTGATGCCCACCATGGCTCTGCTTCCTATAGGGCTGCAGTGGCGATGCAGGAAGTTATCCCAGCAGAGTTCGGGCCCATTCCCAGGGAGCCCACCACTAAGACACAGGGCTGTGCTGCCGGCTTCTCCTGGCTTGAGGAGGTGGCTGACCCACTCCAGTTTGTTTATGGCA
This sequence comes from Saccopteryx bilineata, assembly GCF_036850765.1. NCBI lineage: Eukaryota > Metazoa > Chordata > Mammalia > Chiroptera > Emballonuridae > Saccopteryx > Saccopteryx bilineata. The sequence continues at coordinate 139,796,609 of NC_089495.1, forward strand.
GGAGCCATCAGTTGTCTCTTGCTCAGCTCAGAGGGCTAAGACCTATAGTAACCACAGCATGTTAGAGCTTGGGGACTCTGAGGGGGAGGCACAGAGAGGGGAAGTAATTTTTGCAAGGTCGCACAGCAAGGGACCAACCCAGATCTCTGCCTTTTATCTAGCTCCCGTGCAGCACTGTGTCTCTTTACAGAATGTTTCAATGATCATTATTTGATTTTATTCTCAAATCATCCTGTGATGTAGGCAGAGCTGGAGAATGGTGTGACATCACAGTGGTGGTGATGACGATGGTGGTGGTTATGGAATATCAGTAACTAGAGCTACATTTACTGAGGGCTTACTCTGTGTCGGTGTCTCTGGCTGGAGACCTCATCTCATCGAATCCTTGCAATAACCACAGAGACAGGTTCTTCTGTCAATTCCTGTTTACTGATGAGGCACAGGTTCAAACATTGTTACAGTACTCACTGCCACCATTTACACCAGGGGTCCCCAAACTACGGCCCGCGGGCCGCATGCGGCCCCCTGAGGCCATTTATCTGGCCCCCGCCACACTTAAAGAAGGGGCACCTCTTTCATTGGTGGTCAGTGAGAGGAACATAGTTCCCATTGAAATACTGGTCAGTTTGTTGATTTAAATTTACTTGTTATTTATTTTAAATATTGTATTTGTTCTCGTTTTGTTTTTTTACTTTAAAATAAGATATGTGCAGTGTGCATAGGGATTTGTTCATAGGTTTTTTTTAGTCCAACCCTCCAACGGTCTGAGGGACAGTGAACTGGCCCCCTGTGTAAAAAGTTTGGGGACCCCTGATTTACACGATGATCTCAGATTGCCCAGGAAGTGTTCATTGGGGACTACTATAGGCCCCTCCTAAGAAAGCCTTCCCTGATTGCTGGTCACCTCCCCAGGGGGGCTCAGGTGCCCTCTGCTATCGCCCCTGGCCACTTACCTGACCCTGGTCTGTGGCAGCCTGTGAGCGTCTTGAGGTCAGGAGCCACATATTATTTGTCTCTGGCCGTGGCCTGTACAGAATGGAAGTTTAGTAAGTGTTTGTTGACTGACTGAATGACTGAAAAGAACTAGATTCCACCAAGTTAAAATCCACAAGTACCCTTTTGAAAGGACATTCCTTTATTTGTACGATTCTCTGTTATTCTTGTCATGGTGAAAGGTCATCTGCCGTGACTTTTAAGATCCTTCTGCATCTCACCTGTTGCGGTCCCTGTGCTTGCCCACTTGATCCAAGGTGACCCCGTTTCTGTGATCTGTCTCCACCTTAGGGTATGCAAGGAGCACGCTTGCCCTTAACCCCACTATGAAATCAGAGGTAATAAAGCAGCTAATTGCCTGGCCCAAGGAGATGTGCGAGCATTTCATATTAGGAATGTGTCCTTGGCTCAATTTGTGAAGAAGATTGCAAAGTGGAGTCAGAAACTTTCTCTCAGGGAATGAAGAAATACAAAATCACCAAACAGATGACTTCAGTGGAATCCTATGTCCCTGGTGGAATCCCATGTCTCCTCGTCCCTGGCAATGACAGAATTTATAGACATTACCCTTTCCTGCAAAGAAAAATCAGATCTGAGAAGCAAACTGAGTTCTTACAATGACATTCCCATCTTCCAAGGGTCCTATCTCCTGTCTTTCTCTTGTGGAGCACTCAGCACACGTCAGTCCCTGGGGTCAGATGGGCCCCTTCCTCCAGGCAGGAGGGAGCCTTCCAGGATCTGCCTGGGAGGCAGAGTGCTTGCCTGCTCTCAGAGCTTGCCATTCCACGTAATGCTATGGAGAGTGATCAGATCTTGCTGAATCTAATGTTTCCTCTCCATAAAGTGGAACATTCCTTTTCTGAGTTGTTTGAGGACGGAAGTAGAGGGGCTCACTGGTGGATAATACGGTAATACTCTTGTTCTCCTTCCCTGTCACGCCGGGTCTGAGTGCGGCTTCTAACATGAAGTGCAGCTCCCAGCAGGGCTGGAGCCTGGGGACTCTGCTGCACAAACCAAAGCTGATTTTCAGACAATAATAGGGCAGAAGACACCTGACAGCCATGGGGTGGGGGCAACATACAACCCAAAATATGCTGTTTTCATTTCAAATAAGTGGTGGACAGAATAAATAAAGCAACTCACAGCATGGAACTAAAAGTCCAGCAGCATTAAAAACCAAGTGTCAAGAAAATCTATGAAATATAAGGAAAAAACATTGATAACTTGAATGTCAAGAGACTTTTAAAATACGATGCCATCTGTTCTCAATATCTATGAGCCAGTCTCTATTTTGTTGGTTAGTTTATTTTGTTCATTAGATTCCTCATATGAGTGACATCACGTGGTACTTGTCTTTCTCTGACTGGCTTAGTTCCTTTATCATAATGCTCCCCAGGCCCATAAATTCAATAAAGAAATATATATGATGCTGAAGGTAAGGTAGAAACCATCAAAGATAAAATTGATAAATCTGGTTACAAAAAGAGAATAGTTATATCCTAAACCAGCCATAAGTATGACCAAAGGTCAGCGACAGCCTTGGGAAATATATTTATAACCTATATGGCTAGTAAGGGGCTCAACAACCATAATATAGAAGGAATAGAAAAGAGAGAAGTCCTCCAGTAAAAAAAAAAATGACCAAGAAGGCATGGAAATATATCACAAACGAGAAATATAATTGGTCAATATGTGAACAAATGTTCAACTTCATATTAATCAAATAAATGCCACATGAAATATTATTTTTCCCTATTCCACAGCTGGCAGAATTGGTAAGTCAAGGTGCCTGCAGATAAAGCAGCACTCTCACACACTACTCCTTGGTATATAAACAAATGTAGTTTTTATGGAGGCGTTTGGTGATGCATCTCAAGAATATTAAATTTTGCATACCTTTTACTCAGTACTTATATCTTCAGGAATTTCTTCCAAGGAAATAGTCATGACTATATTCAGAAACGTCGCTACAAGGATGTTTATAGTGGCATTGTGCACTCAAGCAAAAAAGTTGACAAAGTAAAGGATTGATTTAATACTAACACGGATATTATGCGATCATTAAAATAATATAGAGTTATTACTTATTGCTAGCTTAAAAAGATAAGCAATTATAAATTAGCAATATATTTATTATAATCCCTGATTCACTTCGTTTGAGTACACATATGCATAGAAAGAAATACTTTATATATGTTGACAGCAGTCAGCTCAAGGGAATAATTTTTATTTTCTACTGTTTGGTCCTCAGTAACTTTTATCTGCAATGAATGTTTATTACTTTACAACAAGACAACATTTTTATTTTAAGAAATGTTTATATAAAGAAAAGAATGCTCCACTTTGACTACTTTTTATTGATTATATTGTCCTGAGGTTATCTCTGAAATGTAGGTTCATAATGGTGACATGGATGGGAATGCCTCCTATAAAAGGTACTAGAGCCGAGTGTCTAGTAGCAAACTCCCCACTCTGAAACAAATGAGTGAAATGGGAACACAAGGCCAGATGGTCTTCCAAGTCCCATCAAAATATAAAGTCTTAGGTTCTCTGTCTCCTCCCACCAGTAGTGGCTTTGTTGGCTGTGGTCAACGTCCAGATGGGCAGTCATGGAGAGAAAGTGTCTGTTGGCCACGGGCAGGCTTGGTCCAGGGTGGGAGCTGATGGGAGGGCTGTGATGATGGAAGCGCTAAAGGTGACATAGGAAGCCAGCACTGGGAAGATGAGGGCTGGTCCTTGGAGGGAAGCCAGGAGCCACAGTGATGGCTTAGGCTCTGTCCTCGACATCCTGCTGTCTCCTAGCGGAGGAGAATGACTTGGCTCCCTTCCCCTGGTCCCATTGCTCACTAGGTCCTGGTGGCCCCTCTCAGAGGGACACAGCATCAGCCCCATGGCAACACCGAAGGACTGCTGAATGTGAGAGGAGATTGCATCTGGAGATGAAATGGGTTGAGAGCTGGTCACCACCAGCTCCAGGGGTAGTTCTCATATGATCCTCCTGCCATGCCCTGGGGATATCATTGGATTTTCAGCCTCTGAACCACAGTATAGAGTTGCCTGGAATCCAAGAGAAGGGGGCACCTTTTCTTAGCAAGGTAAAGCTCAATATGAGACTGATGCCTTGGGTACAGAAAACATTTTAAATGTCATTCTGGTCCCATCCATGGGATATGAGTGGGAGATGGGTTTTGAACCACATGCCCCCCATCCCAGCCACAGCTGGATGAAGAGCTCCACAGGTACCAGCAATCTATGACACAGATGCTGGGAGAAGTCTGGGACGCACCACCGCCAGCCAGCCAGCGAGCTGGCCCAGCAGGTCCTCCTCTTAGGAATGTGAACATGGAAACAGGAGGAGAATCTGCAGTTAGCAGTGGGAAGTGACGGTGAAAAGGACCAAGGAGAGACAGCTGTGGGCCAGAGCTGGGGCATGAGAAAGCAGAAGCTGTAACCGCAGGCACGGGGACATGAGAAGGCTGACCTATGCTGCCAATGAGCCGTGTCACCAAGCAGCCGGGGATCCTGGCTCCACTGCAAATGCCCCAGAGTGCTCCTAGGATCGGTGCAGATCCTACCTCTAGAAGTACAACCTGTGTAATGACATGTGGCTCCATGGCCGGTTTAATGTTCCGCTGCCACTATCTTGAAATTTGCAATAATTTTTGAACAAGGGTCCTTGTTTTTCCATTTTGCACTGGACCCTGTAAATTGTGTTATGAATATTGCTCCTATTTTTAAGTCAATATTGAAATAAAATTTTTATAATAGTAAAATCGCCATTTCAATGATTTTAAAGTATACAATTCAGTAGCATTTTTGTTTGTTTGTTTTGAGAGATAGATAGGAAGGGAGAGAGATGAGAAGCATCAACTTGTAGTTGCATCACTTTAGTTGTTCATTGATTGCTTCTCATACGTACCTTGACAGAGTGGCACTCAAGCCAGCAACCTTGGTCTCCAGCCAGCAACCTTAGGCTTCGGGCCAGCAACCGCAACCATGGGATCATGTCAATGATTTTATGCTCAAGCTAGTGATCCTGTGTTAAGCTGGATGAGCTCACACTCAAGCTGTGACCTCAGGGTTTCAAGCCTGGGACCTCAGACTCCCTGGTTGATGCTCTATCCACAGCGCCACCACTGGTCAGGCAAAGTAGAGTTTAATATAATCACAATGTTAGGGAACCATTAGCACTATCTAATCCAGACATTTTTATCACCCCAAAGAGAAACACCCCCTCCATTAAGAATTCATCTATTATTCTGGATTTTTTAAGCCTTATGTGCTCCCTGGATGACCAGTTAATTTGTGAGGTAGAGATGTTTTGAAAAATATGAAAGCATTGCTTGTCAGTCTTAATGGTTTAGTCAGTACTCAGATGCTTGATCGGGGATTTTTGCCCACCAAGGGACTAGGGAAAGAACAGCGAGGAATTCTCACCCCCATAGAAGTGGCACCCAATACCAGAAGGTGTGGATTAGGATATCAAAATTTAGCATAGGGGCCTTGGTAGCTCCTGCTACCCCAATAATGCATTGTGCAGACCCAATTACTTGGAAATCAGATAATCCTGTATGGGTAGACCAATGGCCCCTTTCTCAGGAGAAACTTAGGGCAGCTGCTCAATTGGTACAAGAGCAGCTACAGCTTGGGCACATTGAACCATCTAATAGCCCACGGAATGCACTTCCATGATCTTGTTGCCTCCTGGATTATCAAGGAGCATAAGTCACCCTTACAGTTTATAGGTTTTGAGCCTCAAAATTATTGTTCTTCCTTTTTTCAAAGGATCAACAACAATGGATCTGGGAAACTTCCACTAAATGGCAAATCGCTCTTGCAAATCAATGGACAACTTTAAACTGAAACTGTCAACTTAAAATCAGCTCAAAGTCTAGAATTATATGCCATTATCATGGCTTTTGCCATATTCCCCCTTTAATCTATAGACAGACAGCAAATATTTACTTATGGTGTTTCCACTATAAAGACTGCTGTCTTAGGGACAAATGCTGATGAACTATTTCAGCAGTTCCTCCTTCTTCAAAGACTTGTATGTCAACATAGAGCTCCATGTTTCATAGAACATACTCGAGCTCATTCCATGCTCCCTGGAGCTTTAGCACAAGGGAATGCCCTTTTTTTACTTTTTTTTTTCTTTTTTTTGTTGTTGTTGTATTTTTTCTTTTATTTATTTATTTTTTGTATTTTTCTGAAGATGGAAATGAGGAGGCAGTCAGACAGACTCCTGCAAGACCCCGACCGGGATCCACCCGGCACACCTATGGGGGGGGGTGCTCTGCCCATCTGGGGTGTTGCTCTGTTGCAACCAGAGCCACTCTAGCGCCTGGGGCGGAGGCCACGGGGCCATCCTTAGCAGTGTCAGGGGTGGCTTTGCTCCGGTGGAGCCTTGGCTGCGGGAGGGGAGGGGAGAGATGCAGGGGAGGGAGAGGGTGAGGGGTGGAGAGGCAGATGGGCACTTCTCCGGTGTGCTCTAGCTGGGAATCAAACCCAGGAGTCCTGCACGCCAGGCCGATGCTCTACCACTGAGCCAACCGGCCAGGGCCTAGGAATGCCCTTGTTGATCAAGCTACCCAAAAGAAAATTATTTGGAGCAACCATGACAGATCGAGCAATTCAGTATCATACTATTCATCACCAGAACGCTGCAGCCCTGTGTAAACAGTTTCAACTTTCTCGGGAAGCAGCACGGCAGGTTGGGAAATCCTGTCCAAGGGGTCCTATACTACAATCTGCCCCTTCATTTGGAGTTAACCCTCAAGGACCCCTACCAGGACAACTTTGGCAAATGGATGTTACTCATATACCTTCATTTGGTGAACAGTTCTATGTCCACGTTACAGTGGATACATAGTCTAGATTTATAGTAACCTCCGTCAGAACAGGAAAGGCTGCTAAACATGTTATAGCTCATTGTCTGTATGCATTGTTCTATTATTAGATTTCCAAAACTGGTTAAACTGAAAATGCTCCTGCATATGGAGCAAAAGTATTTACTGTATTTTGTCATTCTTACAATCTTTAAAGTCAAGGTATTATAAAGTGTACCAGCAAATATTTTAAGGTCAATTTAAAAAAATTTAAAAGGGGGTAGTCATATCCTGGAACTCCTACGGGTCTACCATATCATGCTTTTTACTTAAAAAAAATTTAAATTTCTTTTGAATGCTGATGAACAGGAGACACCAAATCTTTTTCGCCTGCAAACTACTACCTTCTTTATTTGATCTAGCTAATAACACTGTTTTGTCTTTTTCCAAATAGCTCCAGATATATGGAAAAGATTTATATAGGCAGATGGGGATCCTCAAACCCCTCAGTGAGATCTTCTGAGCATGGCTTTTAAGATACCTAGAGGCAGAAAAAGCCCAATAGAAATCAGGTGAACTATCAGCTTTTAGGATATGCCCTTAAAGGCTCCAATGCCCCAAAGAGGTCTCATAGGATGCCATCTGGGTCCTGCTTCAATAGTGGAAAGGAAGGTAATTGAGCTAAAGCCTGCCAGACTTACATGCCTCTGCTGTGAGGAAACAGGGACACTGGAAGGTAGGCTTCCCCCTCACTCCTCTAGGGGAGGGTTCAGTCTCTTCCAGCCCTGCTCCAGCCACCTATGACCTAACCTTGCCCAGAAAGCTGGGGTTTGCCACTGAAGGCTGAAGGTGCCCAGGGCCGTCAGCCCCATCTACGACACTGTGGACGAGCCTAGGGTATTTCTTCCAAGAAGCAGGTAAACTGATCTCATTTGCACAAGGGCCACTTAACTATGTCTTGCCTGAATAGTCAGGTGTTTTATTCTTCCCTCAAAGATCTCTGTTGTGGGTGTTGATAGTCCTATTTTCTGCTGCTTTGTTTAATATATAGTGTTTTCTTTATTCCTCCTACCTCAATGCCCCACTCATATTTCAGGCTGGGACCTACTCCTAATTTAATTTTTTTTTTTTTTTTTTTTTTTTACAGAGCCAGAGAGAGGGATAGACAGGGACAGACAGACAGGAACAAAGAGATGAGAAGCATCAATCATTAGTTTTTCGTTGCGCGTTGCGACACCTTAGTTGTTCATTGATTGCTTTCTCATAGGTGCCTTGACTGGGGGCTACAGCAGACCAAGTAGCCCCTTGCTCGAGCCAGCGACCTTGGGTCCAAGGTGGTGAGCTTTTGCTCAAACCAGATGAGCCCATGCTCAAGCTGGCGACCTTGGGCTCTCGAACCTGGTTTCTCTGCATCCCAGTCTGACGCTCTATCCACTGCGCCACCACCTGGTCAGGCCCTACTCCTAATTTAGAGCTCTCTTTCCCCCTTTTGTCAACTTCTATTATGAATCTACCTTTGCCACCCAGCTTAGTGTATCCCGAGGTTCTCTTTACCAAGCCACAGTCGCAGAGCTCCAGGGAAAAGCAACCTGGTCTCATCTCTCCAGGCAGAGGAGAACAGAAGCTCCTTATCCACACATGCTGCAGATGGCTTTTCCAGTCTACCTGAATCATTACCAGCTAGAAGCAGCGGTCATTGGGACTTGGATGTGAGCTGCAAAGTATAGAATTGTGACAACAATTCCAGTGCCATGTGGACTTTTCCTGGATGTGGACTTTTCCTGGACTCCTGCTCCTTGTGACAGCTCCTAACAGACTGAACTAGGGCTGGGTTGCATTTTTCAGGGATTTGGCATGGTGTTGGGGCCAACTTGGACTTGGTGAACATGTTAAGGACACTACTCTTTTATGGATTCTTGCTGTATTGGCCAAGAGTTTGCTTAAAGGCTTTAATCACTGTAAAAAAAAAAAAATAGAAGACTAGATAAAGAATATGTGGCACATATACACCATGGTATACTATTCAGCCATAAGAAATGATGACATTGGATCACTTACAACAAAATGGTGGGATCTTGATAACATTATACGGAGTGAAATAAGTAAATCAGAACAAAACAAGAACTGTAGGATTCCATACATTGGTGGGACATAAAAACGAGACTAAGAGACATGGACAAGAGTGTGGTGGTTACAGGGGGCGGGGGGAGGGAAGGAGGGAGAGGGGGAGGGGGAGGGGAAGGGGAGGGGCACAAAGAAAACTAGATGGAAGGTGATGGAGGACAATCTGACTTTGGGTGATGGGTATGTGACAGAATTGAATGACAAGATAACCTGGACATGTTTTCTTTGAATATATGTACCCTAATTTATTGATGTCACCCCATTAAAATAAAAATTTATTTATAAAAAAAAAAAAAGAGTTCATCTAATTCTCCCTCACCCAGCCCCTGATAAGGACTAGCTATTTTCTATCTCTATGGATTTGCCTATTCTGGACATTCCATATAAATGGGATTATATGTGGGGGGGGGTTGTTTGTTTGTTTTGATTGATTGATTTTTAGAGAGACGAAAGAGGAAGGGAGAGAGAAAGAGAGAGAAGCTTGCATTTGCTTTTCCACTTGGTTGTGCATTCATTGGTTACTTCCTGTATGTGCCCTGATGGGAGATTGAACCCTCAACCTTAGTGTTTCTGGATGACGTTCTCACCAACTGTACTAACTGGTTAGGGCAGGGGTCTCCAAACTATGGCCTGTGGGCTGCATGCGGCCCCCTGAGGCCATTTATCTGCCCTTCCCCCCGCACTTCCTGAAGGGGCACCTCTTTCATTGGTGGTCAGAGAGGAGTGCGGTGTCACTCCCATACAGTACTACTTCCGGTGATGCAGGACGCACATGTCACTTCTCTGGAAGCGCATCATATCACTTGTTATGGCTAGCAGTGACAAATATGGAACCGGACATTGACCATCTCATTAGCCAAAAGCAAGCCCATAGTTCCCATTGAAATACTGATCAGTTTGTTGATTTAAATTTACTTGTTCTTTATTTTAAATACTGTATTTGTTCCTGTTTTGTTATTTTTACTTTAAAATAAGATATGTGCAGTGTGCATAGGGATTTGTTCATAGTTTTTTTTTATAGTCCGGCCCTCCAACAGTCTGAGGGACAGTGAACTGGCCCCCTGTGTAAAAAGTTTGGGACCCCTGGGTTAGGGCCTTATATGCATTTTTTGTGTGTGTGTCTGCCTGTTTTCATTTGTGTTTTTCAAGATTCACCAACACTGTATCTTCTATCAGAACTTCATTTCTTTTTACGGCAGAATAATAATTCATTTGTGTGGATGAACCACATTTTGTTAATCCATGCATCTGTTTGTGTACATTTGGGTTGTTTTTCCTTTGGGGCTATTGTGAATAATCCTGCAGTAAAGGTTTGTGTACAAGTTTTTATTGGACATAAATTTTCATTTCTCTTAGGAACTTACCTGGAGTATAATTGCTGGGTTCATATAACAACTTTATGCTTAACTTTCTGAGGAACTCCTAGACTGTTTTCCAAGCAGCAGGGTATGAGGGTTCCAATTTCTTCATCTCCTTGTCAATGTGTATTTCCTGCCTTGATTACAGCCATCCTAGTAGACGTGAAGTGATAGCTTACTGTGGCTTTGATTTGCATTTCCCTGGTGACTGATGAGGGTGAGCATCTTTTCATGTGCTTATTGATCATTTATGTGTCTTCTTTGGAGGGTGTCTCTCAGATCCTTTGCCCATGTGTTCGCTGGCTGCTTGTCTTTCGTTGGTGAGTGGGCAGCAGTCCCACTGCTGGACATGTTTTCTTTGAATATATGTACCCTGATTTATTGATGTCACCCCATTAAAATAAAAATTTATTTATAAAAAAAAAAAAGAGTTCATCTAATTCTCCCTCACCCAGCCCCTGATAAGGATCTCTTTGAGTTTCCATCTCCCTTATCCACAGCGCCCAAATCCTCACAACAGTCCACCCCTTACTTCAGCCAGTATGACTGGGTCTTTTGTTTTAAAAGAAAAAAAACACAGGTAGTAAACTTTTTACCATTTCCTCCTCCTTTTTCGTAATCCCTTCCAAAGGTGCGAGCTTCTCTTTTGGGTTTTTCATTTAGGTATCAGTGCCCCCATCCAGATAACTTTCTTTGGGCAGCACCATCCTGGCTCACTTGAAATGTGAGACTATTTTTAAACATATCTGGCCCTGGCCTGTTGGCTCAGTGGTAGAGCGTCGGCCTGGTGTGCAGGGGACCCGGGTTCGATTCCCGGCCAGGGCACATAGGAGAAGCGCCCATTTGCTTCTCCACCCCCCCCCCTCCTTCCTCTCTATCTCTCTCTTCCCCTCCCACAGCCAAGGTTCCATTGGAGCAAAGATGGCCCGGGTGCTGGGAATGGCTCCTTGGCCTCTGCCCCAGGCGCTAGAGTGACTCTGGTTGCGGCAGAGCGATGCCTCGGAGGGGCAGAGCATCGCTCCCCTGGTGGGCAGAGCTTCGCCCCTGGTGGGCGTGCCGGGTGGATCCCGGTCGGGCGCATGCGGGAGTCTGTCCGACTGTCTCTCTCCGTTTCCAGCTTCAGAAAAAAAAAAAAAAATATATATATATATATCCATTAAACCTTAAATAATTAGCATCATTCTGAGACTTCCTTTCCACTTTGGAGGAAAGAGCGCCATCTGCCTCACTCAGCCATGGATTCGTTAAGAAACTCACCGGTGAGGGGCCGTCCGGGGGGGGCCCTCCACACCTGCAGAGTCACCAGACACTAAGTGGCTCCTCCCTCACCTCCTAAGCCCAGCACAGTGAGCGCTGCACTTTGAAGATTCCCAGCACTTGCAGAAAGGAATACAACGTCTGGATTGTGGTCCAGGTAATGTCATCTTCCTGGCAAACATGGAGAACGTGTGATTTCTCCCAACAAAGTCTCACAGGGAAGGTTTTTGATGTGGCTGTTACCGTCAGTGAAGCACCTGCCATCTCTGAGCTGGAATAGACTGCTTTGGCCTCGGTGTGTGTTGTCCCCTGGGGGGGGGGGGCACAGAGGGAGCCAGAGAACAAAGGGACAAAGCACCGCAGGTAGAGTTTCTGCAAGCAGGAGGTTTTGGAGGGTGGGGGGTGGGCAGCCTTCCCCAGGCGCCTCTGAAATCACCTCGCTGGGGCTGGTTCCTGTTTCGCAGCTGCGTGGGACCAGCCCTCGGAATAGATTCCCAGCTGGTCCTGTTCTAGATGGAAGTCAATTTAAATTGAGTTAAAATATCAAAGAAGATATGCCTGAAGAATTATGCCTCTTCCGGGCCCCTAGGACTAGGGGTGTGGAGTGAGGGGGGATGTGGAGAAAAGGCTGGAAGTTTCCTGCTCTGCACAGGAAGCCCCCCACCCTCGATGGGCATGGGCACACTTTGTCCCACATAATTCTCACCACTGTGTGGCAGTCCATTTTCTGGATGAAGAAACTGAGGCTCAGGGAAATGAAAGGACTCAGCCAAGGTCACTTAACTAATTAATGATAGAACCAGTGTTCAAATCCAAGTCTCTTGTGCCCTGGCTGGTTAATTTGGTTGGTTAGAGCATCATCCCAAAGGTTGCGGGTTCGATGCCCAGTCAGGGTGCTGAAGGGAAACAACCAGTGAATGAATGCACAACTAAATGGAACAACAAATGAATACTTTTGTCTCACTCTCTCTCTTTCTCTCTCTCTACCTTCCTCTCTGTCTCTCTAAAATCAGTCAATAAAAACAATATTCTGAGCTTCTTGGACTCATAGTCCGCCCCTCTCCATTGCCCCACAGCACAGGCAGCCGTAGGCAGCGTTGTACAGCAACCCCAGCACAGTGAAAAGTGTCTAGAAGAGTAACTTGGGAAGGTCTGGCTGCCAGCCCTCACCCATTCATCACTCGGTGTTTTCACAAGGGGATAAAATGCACCCTCTTACAGGCCCGCAGTTGCTCTAAGAATAAGCAGGTCCTAATGGAGCCGTGGCAATGTTCCCTTCGGTTTTCTCGCGCTGGCTTTCAGACATCTGTAATTTATATTTACACTTTGAGTACAAAGACTAAGTTGTCACTAAAGCCCCAGTGGGTACCCTCTCATTTGCCCCAGGCAGGGCAGTCTGCTGGCCAGGTCTGTCCTTGGATGGAATTTCACAGGCCCAGGTATTTTGCCCCCAGGGGAGGGGTCTGTCCTGGCGAGGAGGGTCTTCAGCTGCTGATCAGAGCAGTTGGAGGGTGTGCTTCTAAGACATTTGCTCTCAGGATGTCAGTGACCACCTGGCCCTTGAGCTCTTTCCTCAAACCTGCCGGTCACCAGGCTATGAATGCCCCAGACTCTGAGTGAGTGTCCCCTTCAGCACCATCCCATCTCCCTCTTTCCCTTCCCGGGGATCTGGGTTTGCTTCCTCTGGTGTCCATTGCCAAATCCCACCTTGCTTCCTAAAGCAATGTCTCTACAAGGCGACTGTGGCATTGGCAGCCCTCTTCTGGTGGTACCAGACAGAACCCCCACCCGAGGCTGCTCAGAGGAAAGCTGGGTTTCCTGGTGAGACCCAGGCAGGCAGGGGGAGGCTGTTGCGGACACCAGGAACCTTTAGAATGTTCTCTCTCGCCTCTCACTCTTTCAACAGCAGAATAACCTCTGCCTACGGAGCGACATCGCCACCCACACCCCAAATTCCTTGGGTCTGTTAAAGGATCAGTATATATATATTTAAGAGTAAAATTGCAACTCTCATAGAAATAAATATAAAATGGATACAAGTCAAAGATTTTACTTAGCTAGTTCATTGATGTGAGATCCAAGTTGAAAGGAGAATCCAAAGACACTCAATAATGCTGGAATGAGTTTGCTAATGGATGCCAGACTGACTTCTGCCACAGGGGCTGGTAATCAATTGCAATTTGACAGGACAAAATTATTTGCATTTCCATGCTCTCCACTGTTAACTTTAATCTTTAAAAAGTTGAATAAAAATCAAAGGAAACAACAGACAGACCTGTGGTAGAATCAGATAACCACAGGCAGGTCCCTTAGGCAACACATAGCATCTCATTAAAGGGACATTAGTCATTTTTTGCCACCTTCAGAGTTTCACTTTTTTTCTTGGCGGGTCACATGCCTTGGCACCAATTAACTAGGGCCGGAGGGTGGAGTGCTGTGAATGGCCCAGCTTGGGACAGGTGTACATCCTGATAGCCATTGTTCTGTCTAGAAGGCAGGGGTGTGTCTCTGGACTGTAGTCACAGTAGCCCATCCAAGCATATTGGGGTCTTTCCCAGAGATGGTGACATAGTCAGCATTGTGCTGACACCCCATCTTGTCCCCATGTTGCCCGCTGTGAGAGCTTTACATGGTAGTCTGTACCTATGTGACACTGTCTCTGAATTTTCTGTTTCCCACACTTATTTTGCATGCAAGAACACAACCTGTATTTACATTTATAGTTTACATCCATCCCTAAGTTTATAATGTTTCCTTCTGGACCAGCTTTCTAGCAATTTCTGAAACCTTCACACCACTGATTGTATATAGCCGTTCACCTGCTCAACGCACGCTCACAGACAGCACGAGCCAGGCTCCGTATCTGCCGCCGCGTGTTCATCCACCAAAATCGCACACGATGGCCCTGCCTCGCTGTCTCCCTTCTCATGGAGCAGATGGACAGTGCACAGGGAAACATGTACACAATATCATTACTTCCCATAGACAGAGACCTAAGAAGAAGTCAGGTCATTGGACCAAAGGTGATGATGGGGAATTGTAGGGTGGGTGGTCAGGGTGAGACCTCCAACATCAGGGGAGCCAGTTCTATAGTGACCATGAATCCCCTCAGGTTCTAGGGGTTGGGGCGCTGAGGCTGCAGGGACACAGGGTAAGTCCCTCACTTCTGCAGGAGAACCTTAGTAATGAGCTGTTATCAGCCCCTTCAGATGAGCACATGATGTGGTACAACTGCTATTCCCTGGATAATGAGCTATCCAGTTGTGCCTTATTAATACTTCGATGATCTAACCCTGATTTCTTCTGGGTGTTGTTTTCCTGCGCCCCACATATCTAATTAGCACCTTCTCCCGAAGACAGAAGGGAGAAGTCATTAGCTATGGTGTGTGGCCGTGAGCCCCTCCGTGCCACTCCAGAAGTGAGCCGACTGACTGCCCACTGTGCTCAGAGTGCTGGGCGGGGAGAGAGGACACCCCACAGGCCCTCCATTGAGAAAAAGAACAGATAGGAAGGGTCCCAGTCCACACAAGGCAAGGACCTATGCTGGAGCTCAGGACTGGGAACCTCAGGAAAGGGAAGAAGGGGTGTTTTAGGCGGGATGATCTGCTTGGCCTCGTTCACATTCATCTGCAGTTAAAGTTAGCACACCTCCAAACACTGGTCACCTGTATTTGTGAACAGGCTCTTTTTGGGGCTGAACTCCAGCTTCCTGGCTCCCAAGATGGTCAGTGAGGCCTAGGGATGAACAGATGTGGCACTGGTCTTGTGTCCATGCCCCAGGGTGCGCTGACCAGACGAGCTCCCCTAAAATCAGCTACGTGCTGGCTGGCTGCTCAGCACTAGCCATCAGGAGGGGGCTCATGGAACAAGGGCGACTGTAGAATTACAGCCCAGAATTCAGACTTGTCCTCAAATGACTAAGTCCCCTTTCTACCACGACGTCCCTGCCTAGCTCTGTTCGTTAAACCCTATCTCTAGTCTGTGTCAACTGCTTTTGGAATATCCTGTTAAGCTAGATGATGTGTTCTCAGGCAAGCGACATTCTCAGCTAAGAGGACAGAAACTGATTCATGGGTGAAAAGCTTTACTGGCCTTATGTATAAAGTGCAGATTCCTGAGGTCGCTGGTTCGAAACCCTGGGCTTGCCTGGTCAAGGCACATATGGGAGTTGATGCTTCCTGCTCCTCCCCCCCTTCTCTCTCTGTCTCTCCTCTCTCTCTAATAAAAGTAAATAAATAAAATCTTAAAAAAGTGCAGATGGACATCCAGAGCATGGCCAGATGCTCAGTGAATCTGGGGTATGAATGCTTCGCGGGGGCACATGCAGGAAATCAAAGGCTCTTTAGGGACAATCATGGAGACTCCTCTGCAGCCACGGAAGTGAGTTTGAGTGCAGCAGAGACTAGTAAAGATACATAATTTACCCATTGAGTCCCTTATTCAGCAAATATTAACGAGCACCTATTGTATGTGGGCCTTGCTCTTGGTGCTGGGATAGGAAAGGTGACTAGAGCCCCCAACACCTTCTGGCAGCAGACAAAAACAGAGGAAATTGGTCTGGGAGAGTCTTCTGGGCAAAGGGAACAGGAAGTGCAAAGGCATCAAAGGAGGCATCCTGGTTCTGGAGGAGCAGCAGGGAGGCCAGAGCAAGGGACAGGAGGGAGGGGGACTAGTAGGTGATGAGGGCAGAGGGAGGGGTGGCAGGCAGATCATGCTGTGAGGTGTTACTCTTTTTTTTTTTCAAAAAGGGTATCATTACAATTTTTTTTTAATTTATTGATTTCAGAAAGAGAGAGAGAAGGAGAGAGAAAGAAACCTTGATTTGTTGTTTTGCTTATTTATGCATCCCTTGGTTGATTCTTGCATTGAACCCACAACCTTGGCATATTGGGACAATGCTCTAACCAACTGAGCTACCCAGCCAGGGCCTCAGATGCATTTTAAAAGGATCCCTCCAGCTGCAGTGTTGAGGACCTACCTAGTACAGGTGACAAGGTGGCAGCAGGGAGACCTGTCAGGAGACAGGACAGTGGCCCAGTCCAGGGTAGCCAAAGTCTGAATGGACATTTAAAGGTATAGCTGGGCCCACACTCTTTTCCCAAGTACTGAAGTTTGTATTAGTTAAAGTCTGTATTAACAGAATATATTACCCTCAAACTTAGAAGCATAAAACAACCACACACATTTATTTTCTCTTATAGTTGCTGTGGGTCGGGATATCAGGTGGTTCTGGTTCAGGTGCCTTCAGAAGATCAATTCAGTGTCAGCCTGGGTTGCAGTCACCAGAAGGCTTGTCTGGGCTGGGGAGCCACTTCCCAGGTGGTTGTCGTGTGACCAGCAAGTTGCTGCTGGCTGCTGGCAGCCTCGGTTCCTTTCCATGCGGGCTTCTGCACTAGGCTGCCTGAGGGCCCTCCAGTACAGCGCCTGGCTTCCCCAAAGCAAGTGACCCAAGAGAAGGCAAGGAGGCAAACGCAATACCTTGTATGACTTAGCCTCAGCAAGAACACACTGTTGCTTCCACAGGATTTCCTTGGTCACACAGGTCAACTGTGATCAGTGGGGTCGGGGGGCGACGACACCAGGGCAGGAATCCCAGACAGTGAGGGTCATGGTGAGCCACCTCAAACAAGATGTGATTTGGAGCCACGGAGAGAACGCGGTTGGAGAAACTTCACTCGGAACATCTCCTCTCCAACCTCACAGAATTAGCCACTGAGGTTTCTTTTCCTTTTATTAGCTAGCTTGGCTGTAAATATTATTCACACAATCATACTGCAGACATTGTGTATTGGCTTTTCACGTTCCACGTGTAGAAGGCTTTAAAAAGTAGGAGTACAAATAGAATATCCATGTGTAAATGGCGGCTCTGTGAAGGGAATGTTAGAGCCACGAGCTCTGAGCTACCAGCAGTGAGCGGATAAGTAAAGACGCAGGGACCGGACTCTGACCCTCTGCAGCGGGAGATGAGGGGACACTTCCTGGAACTGGCACGTCAGCAAATAAAGGTTTGCACGTAGTACTAATGGTTGAACTTATGTGGGTAACCATTCAGTTCTCAGGTAATGACAGAAAAACTATAAATACTCTTTTTGAAATTTCCAGGAGAAGTCGGGAGAAAGCGGTAGAGGACAGTGAAAGTCATTTCAAGATTTTAGCCTTCATGGGTGGGAGTCCATATAAATTGTTTCAAATTAATAAAACAGAAAAGAAGCCTAAACATATTATTAAGACAAAACAAAATAAAAACAAGCATTTTTTTAAACCTCTGAAATGTTACTACTAGGTATTGCTCAAAATTGTATTTACATGGACATTTATTGCTTTTTAACATAAAGGTATTTTTCAATCTCTTTCTGGCTGTAGACTCAGAATCAGAAGACTCGGAGAAGGAGTTAAAAACAGGGAGAAAAAGGCCAGTTTTCCCAGTGCAGAACAGGACTGAGAATTTAGAGAATGAGATATAATAAATGATAGTTAATATGAAAATAGTAAGTACCTCATAAAATAGTGTGAAGTCAAGGCCTCGGCCAGGTGGCTCAGTGGACACAGTATTGTCCTGGTGCATGGAGGTTACCAGCTCAATCCTGATCAGGACACATGCAAGAAGCAACCAATGAGTGACGTCACGGAAATGGCGCCGTGAGCAGTGTGTCCGACAGATCTCCCCAAAATTTCAACAAATTCATCAACCAGAGACAGAAAAATCTATCCTTGGAGCATCCGGGAGCTCCATCCACATACTGAAGGTGAAGGGGCTGCTTTCACTTGGAACTGAGAGTCGGGAGGGAGCTGAGGGTGTGGAGGAAGCTAACTGCAGCATGGACGTTTGTTCAAGCCGAGGAGGGAGTGTGCCTGTGTGCTATCAACAAGACCACCCTCAGATGCCATTAAGAAAAGGGAAATCAAATATCATGGATACAAAAGATAGAGAAGTAACACAGATAGATGTGGAAAAATCTATGGAGAAAAAAAATTAATATATTGGAAACCTTGGAGCTAAATGACAGAGAATTTAAAATAGAAATCCTAAAAATACTCAGAGATATACAAGAAAACACAGAAAGGCAATTTAGGGAGATCAGAAAACAACTCAATGAACACAAAGAATATATTACCAAGGAAATTGAAACTATAAAAACAAATCAAACAGAAATAAAAAACTCAATTCATGAGCTGAAAAACGAGGTAACAAGCTTAGCTAATAGAACAGGCCAGATAGAAGGTAGGATAAGTGACATAGAAGACAAGCAACTTGAGGCACAACAGAGAGAAGAAGAAAGAGACTCAAAAAAAAAAACCCCCAAAAAACGAGAAAGCCCTACAGGAATTGTCTGACTCCATCAAAAAGAATAACATAAGAATAATACATATGACCGAGACAAGATGGCACTGGAGTAGGCGGACGTACCAACATCTACCTCCCAGAACCAAAGTGGATTACAAATTAATTTTAAGAACTATCATCTGGAAAAAACAACTTTGGACTAAACTAAGAGGACTCTTCAACCAAGGAACACTGAAGAAGCCACACCGAGACTGGTAGGAAAAGCGGAAACGTGGAGAGGGCTGCCCAGTTCCCGGGAGCGAACGGCAGCTGGGAGAGACTCGCGTGGTGGGAAGTGAGTTTAGCAGAGAGGGGAGGGTCCTGAGCCCCAGGAACAAAGCCCCAGCCTGCAGCCCCAGAGCCCAGAAGAGGCGTAAAGACAGTATTTAGCTGGAAGCAAGTCAGGATACTGTTTGTGAGAAAGAGTCTGATTTCTCAGACCCAGGATCCTTCTTAAAAGGACCGCGCAGAACATCTCTCTCACAACCACTCACCCAGGGCTCCTGGGGACAGGGAGAGAGGAGAGGACCAGAGTAACAGGAAGAGAGTGTAATCTAGGAGGCACAGGGAGAAACATTTTGGGAGATAGCCACCCTAACCCCTGGGACGAGTCACTCCCCAAAGCTGAAGTGAATATTTCCCCTGGAAACAGCAATACTAGCAAAGGGAAGCAGGAGAGCAGCCAAACAAGCTCCCCCGCAGCACTCAGAGCAGAGTCGCATAGAAGGAGGGAGCTTTTGGGTCAACAGTAGTGAGCCTTAGGGTCCGAGCTGCAACGCCCCTACCCACGCGGCTAAGGGCTCGCTGGAGGGCAGGCGGCAGCGGGAGACAAAAGCGCGGTTCTGAGCAGAATCCAGCTGGCCACCACTGGGCTCAGGTGTGAGCTCAATCTTGCCTGGCTGGGGAGAAGGGGCCGTGCAAAGGCGATCAAGCTCAGCTGCCAGCAGCCTGTAATCCAGCCTGCGGGAGAAGGGCAGGAACCCCAGAAAGGGTGGAGACCAGCCCCTGAGCAAGGGCACAGGAGCACAGCCTTGCCCCGCCCGTGCAACCCAGGCTTGTGGTCTGACTTGGTAGCCGGCTCCTCCCATGGGGGTGGAGCCAAAAGTCCAGAAGAGGCGGAGTTCCGCTACTGAGCTGAGCTTGGGCATGCAGTCCTTCCCGGCGGTAGAGCCAAGGCTAGCAGCTGTTCCTCAAGCAGGCTCCTCCTGCAAGGGCAGGGCAAAAGCCCGGAAACAGGCGGAGACCCACAGCTGAGCAAAGGTGCTCACTAGTGCCCTCAGGACCGAGCATAACATCACACACGGGGGCGGGGCGAAGGCCAAGGCCACCAATGCTTGTGCACCCGAGCGCGTGATCACAGCCACTCCCGTGAAGAGAAAATGCGGAGGCAGAGAAATACAACACAAATAAACCAAGAGAAATCCCCAGAAAAGGACCTAAGTGAATCAGATATAACCAAATTACCAGATGCAGAGATTAAAATAACGATTGTTAGGATGCTCAAAGATATTAGAACAACCATAGATGGCCATTACAAAAACCTAAATAAAGAGATAACAAATATAAAAAAGAACATTCAAATAATAAAAAAGAATCAGTCAGAAATGACAAATACAATATCTGAAATAAAGAATACAATGGAAGGAATTAAAAGCAGGATGGATGAAGCAGAGAATCAAATCAGCGAGTTAGAGGACACGATAAATAAAGGCACGGAAGCAGAGCAGAAAAAAGAAAAGAGACTCAAAAAGTCTGAGGAAACTCTAAGAGAGCTTTGTGACAACATGAAGAGAAATAACATCCGCATCATAGAGGTTCCTGAAGAAGAAGAGAAAGAACAAGGGATAGAGACTTTGTTCAAACATATCATAGCGGAAAACTTCCCTCAATTAAGGCAGGAAAACATTTCACATGTTCAGGAAGCACAGAGAACTCCATTAAGGATAAACCCAAAGAAACCTACACCAAGACACATCATAATTAAATTACCAAAGCTAAATGATAAAGAGAAAAATATTAAAAGCTGCTAGAGAAAAAAAGACTATCACCTACAAAGGAGCCCCCATAAGGATGACTTCTGACTTCTCAACAGAAACACTTGAGGCCAGAAGGGAATGGCAAGAAATATTCAAAGTAATGCAGAACAAAAACCTACAACCAAGACTACTTTATCCAGCAAGGCTATCATTTAAAATTGAAGGAGAAATAAAAAGCTTTCCAGACAAAAAAAAAAAAAAAAAAAACTCAAGGAATTCACTGCAACCAAACCAAGGCTGCAAGAAATGCTAAGAGACCTGTTGTAAACAGATCAAAGGAAAAAAAGAATATAGCAAAAGAGGAATACAGTTTTAAAGAAAAAAATGGCAATAAAAAATTACATATCAGTAATAACCTTAAATGTCAATGGATTAAAGGATCCGATCAAGAGACATAGGGTAGCTGCGTGGATAAGAAAACAGTGCCCATACATATGCTGTCTACAAGAGACACACCTTAAATCAAAAGATGCACACAGACTGAAGATAAAAGGATGGAAAAAAAATATTTCATGCAAATGGAAATGAAAAAAAAGCTGGGGTAGCAATACTTATATCAGACAAAATGGACTTTAAAACAAAGACCATAGTTAGAGATAAAGAAGGTCACTACATAATGATAAAGGGAGCAATCCAAAAGGAAGATATAACCATTATAAATATCTACGCACCTAATATAGGAGCACCTAAATATATAAAGCAGACTTTGATGGACTTAAAGGGCGAGATCAACAGCAATACTATAATATTGCTAGGGGATTTCAATACCCTATTAACATCATTAGATAGATCCTCAAGAAAGAAAATTAACAAAGAAACAGCAGACTTAAAGGATATATTAGATCAACTCGATTTAATAGATATCTTCAGAACCTTTCACCCTAAAACAACAGAATATACATTCTTTTCAAGCACTCATGGTACATTCTCTAGAATAGACCACATGTTAGGGCACAAAAGCGGTCTCAACAAATATAAGAAGATTGAAATCATATCGAGCACTTTCTCTGATCACAATGGCATTAAACTAGAAATCAACCACAATAGAAAAATTGAAAAACATTTAAACACTTGGAAACTAAATAGCATGTTATTAAATAACGAATGGGTTAACATTGAGATTAAAGAAGAAATTTAAAAATTCCTAGAAACAAACGATAATGAGCATACATCAACTCAAAATTTATGGGACACAGCAAAAGCAATCCTGAGAGGGAAGTTTATAGCATTACAGGCATACCTCAAGAAGCTAGAAAAAGATCAAATAAACAACTTAACCCTGCATCTAAAAAAACTAGAAAAAGAACAGCAAGTAAAGCCCAGAGCTAGTAGAAGGAAGGAAATAATAAAGATCAGAGCAGAAATAAATGACATAGAGGCTAAACAAACAATACAGAGGATCAATGAAACCAGGAGCTGGTTCTTTGAAAAGGTAAACAAGATCGATGAACCTTTAACCAGACTCACCAAGAAAAAAAGAAAGAGGACTCAAATAAATAAAATTAGAAACGAGAGTGGAGAAATAACAACTGACACAACAAAAATACAAAATATTGTAAGAAAATACTATGAAGAACTGTACGCCAAAAAACTAGACAACCTAGATGAAATGGACAAATTCCTTGAATCATATAATCTTCCAAAAATCAACCTGGAAGGATCAGAAAACCTAAACAGACCAATTACAACAAATGAGATTGAAACAGCTATCAAAAACTCCCAAAAAAGAAAAGTCCTGGGCCTGATGGCTTCACAAGTGAATTCTATCAAATATTCAAAGAAGAACTAACTCCTATCCTTCTCAAGCTATTTCAAAAAATTCAAGAGGAAGGAAGACTTCCAAACTCCTTTTATGAGGTGAGCATAATTCTGATTCCAAAACCAGGCAAAGACAACACAAAGAAAGAAAATTATAAGCCAATATCCCTGATGAACTTAGATGCAAAAACCTCAACAAAATATTAGCAAACCGGATCCAGCCATATATGAAAAATATCATACACCATGATCAAGTGGGATTTATTCTTGGGAGGCAAGGCTGGTACAATATTCGCAAATCAATCAATGTGATTCATCACATAAACAAAAAGAAGGAGAAAAACCACATGATAATTTCAATAGATGCAGAAAAAGCATTTGATAAAATCCAGCACCTGAGCCTTGGCTGGATGGCTCAGTGGTAGAGCGTCGGCCTGGCGTGCAGAAGTCCCGAGTTCAATTCCCAGCCAGGGCATACAGAAGAAGCGCCCATCTGCTTCTCCACCCCTCCCCCTCTCCTTCCTCTCTGTTTCTCTCTTCCCTTCCCACAGCGAGGCTCCATTGGAGCAAGGATGGCCCGGGCGCTGGGGATGGCTCCTGAGCCTCTGCCCCAGGCACTGGAGTGGCTCTGGTTGCAACAGAGCGACGCCCCAGAGGGGCAGAGCATCGCCCCCTGGTGGGCGTGCCGGGTGGATCCTGGTCGGGCGCATGCGGGAGTCTGTCTGACTGTCTCTCCTCGTTTCCAGCTTCAGAAAAATACAAAAAAAAAAAAAAAAAATCCAGCACCCGTTCATGATCAAAACTCTCAGCAAAGTGGGAATACAGGGAATATACCTCAACATGATAAAGGCCATCTTTGACAAACCCACAGCCAACATCATACTCAATGGGCAAAAATTAAAAGCAATCCCCTTAAGATCAGGAACAAGGCAGGGGTGCCCCCTTTCACCACTCTTATTCAACATAGTTCTGGAAGTCCTAGCCACAGCAATCAGACAAGAAAAAGAAATAAAAGGCATCCAAATTGGAAAAGAAGAAGTAAAACTATCATTATTTGCAGATGATATGATATTATATATAGAAAACCCTAAAGTCGCAGTCAAAAAACTACTAAAACCTGACCAGGTGGTGGCACAGTGGATAGAGCTTCGGACTGGGATGCGGAAGACCCAGGTTCGAGACCCCGAGGTCCCCAGCTTGAGCGCGGGCTCATCTGGTTTGAGCAAAAGGCCCACCAGCTTGAACCCAAGGTCACTGGCCCCAGCAAGGGATTACTTGGCCTGGTGAAGGCCCGCGGTCAAGGCACATATGAGAAAGCAATCAATGAACAATTAAGGTGTTACAACGCGCAACGAAAAAGTGATGATTGATGCTTCTCATCTCTCCGTTCCTGTCTGTCTGTCCCTCTCTCTGACTCACTGTTTCTGTAAAAAATAAATAAAAAACAACAACAACAACTAAAAACTACTAGACCTGATAAATGAATTCGGCAAGGTGGCAGGATATAAAATCAATACTCAGAAATCAGAGACATTTTTACACACTAATAATGAACTGTCAGAAAGAGAAATCAAGGAATCAATCCCCTTTACCATTGCAACCAAAAAAATAAAGTACCTAGGAATAAATCTAACCAAGGAGATTAAAGATTTGTACTCAGAAAATTATAAAACATTGATAAAAGAAATCAGGGAAGATCTGAATAAGTGCAGGCATATACCGTGCTCATGGTTAGGAAGAATAAACATCATTAAAATGTCTATATTACCCAAAGCAATTTATAAATTCAATGCAATACCAATTAAAATACCAATGACTTACTTCAAAGATATAGAACACATATTACAAAAATTTATATGGAACCAAAAGAGAATATGAATAGCCTCAGCAATCTTGAAAAGGAAGAATAAAGTGGGAGGGATCACACTTCCGGATATCAAGTTATATTATAAGGCCATTGTACTCAAAACAGCCTGCTACTGGCATAAGAACAGGCACATAGATCAATGGAACAGAACAGAGAACCCAGAAATAAACCCACAGCTCTATGGACAACTGATATTTGACAAAGGAGGTAAGGAAATACAATGGAGTAAAGACAGCCTCTTCAACAAATGGTGTTGGGAAAATTGGACAGCTACCTGCAAAAAAATGAAACTAGACCACCAACTTACACCACTCACAAAAATAAACTCAAAATGGATAAAAGACTTAAATGTAAGCCGTGTAACCATAAGCATCTTAGAAGAAAACATAGGCAGTAAGCTCTCTGACATCTCTCCCAGCAATATATTTGCTGATTTGTCTCCACAGGCAAGTGAAATAAAAGACAGGATAAACAAATGGGACTTTATCAAACTAAAAAGCTTCTGCACAGCTAAAGACAATAAGAACAGAATAAAAAGACAAACTACACAATGGGAGAATATATTTGACATTGCATCTGATAAAGGGTTAATAACCAAAATTTATAAAGAACTTGTAAAACTTAATACCAGGAAGACAAACAATCCAATCCAAAAATGGGCAAAAGAAATGAATAGACGCTTGTCCAAAGAGGACACACAGATGGCCAATAGGCATATAAAAAAATGTTCAACATCACTAATGATTAGAGAAATGCAAATTAAAACCACAATGAGATATCACCTCACACCAGTCAGAATGGCGCTCATCAATAAAACAACACAGAATAATTGCTGGCGAGGATGTGGAGAAAAGGGAACCCTCCTGCACTGCTGGTGGGAATGCAGACTGGTGCAGCCACTGTGGAAAACAGTATGGAGATTCCTCAAGAAATTAAAAATCAAACTGCCTTTTGACTCAGCTATACCACTGTTAGGAATATACCCCAAGAACACCATTAGCACTGTTTGAAAAGAAGAAATGCACCCCCATGTTTATGGCAGCATTGTTCACAATAGCAAAGATCTGGAAACAGCCCAAGTGTCCATCAGAGGATGAGTGGATTAAAAAGCTTTGGTATATATATACTATGGAATACTACTCAGCCATAAGAAATGATGACATAGGATTTTTTACAACAACATGCATGGGCCTTGATAACAGTATACTGAGCAAAAGAAGTAAATCAGAAAAAACTAAGAACTATATGATTCCATACATAGGTGGGACACAAAGATGAGACTCAGAGACATGGACAACAGTGTTGGGGATACAGGGTGGGGGGAGAAGAGGGAGGGGGTTGGGGGAGGGAAGGAGCACAAAGATCATGGCTTTTCAGCATTTGCCATATTCCTCCTTTAATCTATAGACAGACAGCAAATATTTACTTATGTTGTTTCCACTATAAAGACTGCTGTCTTAGGGACAAATGCTGATGAACTATTTCAGCAGTTCCTCCTTCTTCAAAGACTTATATGTCAACATAGAGCTCCATGTTTCATAGGACATACTCAAGCTCACTCCATGCTCCCTGGAGCTTTAACACAAGGGAATGCCCTTTTCTCTCTCTCTCTCTCTCTCTCTCTTTTTTTTTTTTTTTTTTTGTTTTCGTTGTTGTATTTTTTCTTTTATTTATTTATTTTTGTATTTTTCTGAAGATGGAAATGGGGAGGCAGTCAGACAGACTCCCACATACACCCAACTGGAATCCACCTGGCATGCCTACCGGGGGGAATGCTCTGCCCATCTGGGGTGTTGCTCTGTTGCAACCAGAGCCATTCTAGCAACTGAGGCAGAGGCCATGGGGCCATACTTAGTGCCCGGGGTGGCTTTGCTCTGGTGGAGCCTTGGCTGTGGGAGGGGAAGAGAGAGACAGAGAGGAAGGAGAGGGGGAGGGGTGGATAAGTAGATGGGCGCTTCTCCTGTGTGTTCTGGCCGGGAATCGAACCCGGGAATCCTGCACACCAGGCAAATGCTCTACCACTGAGCCAACCGGCCAGGGCCTAGGAATGCCCTTGTTGATCAAGCTACCCAAAAGAAAATTATATGGAGCAACCATGACAGACCGAGCAAGTCAGTCTCATACTATTCATTACCAGAACGCTGCAGCCCGGTGTAAACAGTTTCAACTTTCTCGGGAAGCAGCATGGCAGATTGGGAAATCCTGTCCAAGGGGTCCTATACTGCCCCTTCATTTGGAGTTAACCCTCAAGGACCCCTACCAGGACAACTTTGGCAGATGGATGTTACTCATATACCTTCATTTGGTAAACAGTCGTATGTCCACATTACAGTGGATACATATTCCAGATCTATAGTAACCTCTGTCAGAACAGGAGAGGCTGCTAAGCATGTTATAGCTCATGGTCTGTATGCATTATTCTATTATTGGATTTTCTAAACTGGCTAAACTGAAAATGCTCCTGCATATGGAGCAAAAGCACTTACTGCATTTTGTCATGCTTACAATCTTTAAAGTTAAGGTATTATTAAAGTGTACTCAGCAAACATTTTAGGGTCAATTAAAAAAATTTAAAAGGGGGTAGTCATATCCTGGAACTCCTATGGGTCTACCATATCATGCTTTTTACTTAAAAAAAATTTACATTTCTTTTGAATGCTGATGAACAGGAGACACCAAATCTTTTTCGCCTGCAAACTACTACCTTCTTTATTTGATCCAGCTAATAACACTGTTTTGTCTTTTTCCAAATAGCTCCAGATATATGGAAAAGATTTATATAGGCGGATGGGGATCCTCAAACCCCTCAGTGAGATCTTTTGAGCATGGCTTTTAAGATATCTAGAGGCAGAAAAAGTCCAATAGAGATCAGGGGAATTACCAGCTTTTAGGATACACCCTTAAATGCTCCAACTCCCCAAAGGGGTCTCATAGGATGCCATCTGGGTCCTGCTTCAATTGTGGAAAGGAAGGTAATTGAGCTAAAGCCTGCCAGACTTACATGCCTCTGCTGTGAGGAAACAGGGACACTGGAAGGTAGGCTTCCCCCTCGCTCCTCTAAGGGAGGGTTCAGTCTCTTCCAGCCCTGCTCCAGCCACCTATGACCTAACCTTGCCCAGAAAGCTGGGGTTTGCCACTGAAGGCTGAAGGTGCCCAGGGCCGTCGGCCCCATCTACAACACTGTGGACAAGCCTAGGGTATTTCTTCCAAGAAGCAGGTAAACTGATCTCATTTGCACAAGGGCCACTTAACTATATCTTGCCTGAATAGTTAGGTTTTTTATTCTTCCCTCAAAGATCTCTGTTGTGGGTGTTGATAGTCCTATTTTCTGCTGCTTTGCTTAATATATAGTGTTTCCTTTATCCCTCCTACCTCAATGCCCCACTCATATTTCAGGCTGGGACCTACTCCTAATTTAGAGCTCTCTTTCCCCCTTTTGCCAACTTCTATTATGAATCTACCTTTGCCACCCAGTTTAGTCTATCCCAAGGTTCTCTTTACCATGCCACAGTCACAGAGCTCCAGGGAAAAGCAACCTGGTCTCATCTCTCCAGGCAGAGGAGAACAGAAGCTCCATATCCACACATGCTGCAAATGGCTTTTCCAGTCTACCTGAATCATTACCAGCTAGAAGCAGTGGTCACTGGGACTTGGACATGAGCTGCAAAGTATAGACTGGTGACAATAATTCCAGTGCCATGTGGACTTTTCCTGGATGTGGACTTTTCCTGGACTACTGATCCCTGTGACAGCTCCTAACAGACTGAACTGTGGTTGGGTTGCATTTTTCAGGGATTTGGCATGGTGATGGGGCCAACTTAGACTTGGTGAACATGTTAAGGACACTACTCTTTTATGGATTCTTGCTGTATTGGCCAAGAGTTTGTTTAAAGGCTTTTAATCACAGTAAAAAAAATAGAAGACTGGATAAAGAAGATGGAGCACATATACACCATGGTATACTATTCAGCTAGAAGAAATGATGACATCGGATCACTTACAGCAGAATGGTGGAATCTTGAAAACATTATGCAGATTGAAATAAGTGAATCAGAAAAAAACAAGAACTGCAGGATTCCATACATTGGCAGGACATAAAAGCGATACTAAGAG
This sequence comes from Saccopteryx bilineata, assembly GCF_036850765.1. Taxonomy (NCBI): domain Eukaryota; kingdom Metazoa; phylum Chordata; class Mammalia; order Chiroptera; family Emballonuridae; genus Saccopteryx; species Saccopteryx bilineata. The sequence continues at coordinate 139,825,267 of NC_089495.1, forward strand.
ACATGGACAGCAGTGTGGTGATTATGGGGAGTGGGGGGAGGGAAGGAGGGAGAGGGGGAGAGGGGAGAGGGGTACAAAAAAAACTGGATAGAGGGTGACTGAGGATGATCTCTCTTTGGGTGATAGGTATGCAACAGAACTAAATGACAAGATAACCTGGAAATGTTTTCTTTGAATATATGTACCCTGATTTATTGATGTCACCTAATTAAAATAAAAATTTATTTATAAAAAAAAATTTTTTTAAAGAAAAATAATGTACCACCAGTGGTTTCCTTCATTGCACTCTACTTTAAGCAATTAAGCAATTAGAAGGGGGAAACCTCATCAAAATAAATAAATAAATATATAAAAAAGAATAATATGTATATCAGAGGGAGAAGAGAGAGAAAATGGAATGGAGAATATACTCAAACAAATAATAGACAAGAACTTCCCAAGCCTGTGGAAAGAACTAATGCCTCAAATTCAAGAAACAAACAGAACACCGAGTTTTCTTAACCACAACAAACCTACTCCAAGGCACATCATAATGAAGATGGCACAAGCCAACGACAAAGAAAAAATTTTCAAGGCAGCCAGGGAAAAGAAGAATACAACATATAAAGGAAGGCCTATTAGATTATCATCAGATTTCTCAGCAGAAACTCTACAAGCTAGAAGAGAGTGGACCCCAATATTTAAAGCCCTGAAAGAGAGGAACTTTCAACCAAGAATACTATACCCATCAAAGCTATCCTTCAAGTACAAAGGAGAAATAAAAACATTCACAAATACAGAAAAGATGAGGGAATTTATCATCAGAAAACCTCCACTCCAGGAAATACTAAAGGGGGTTTTCCAACCAGATTCAAAGAACAAAACAAAACAAAATCACAAGTAAGAGCTCCACCAAGAACACAATAAAACCAAATTTAAACTGTGACAACAAAAGAAAAAAAAAAGGAGAGAGGATGGAGATAAACAGTAGCAAAGGACAATGAAGTGCAGAAACACTCATAAGATAGGGTACTACAATGAATATAGTAGGTACCCGTTTTAATACTTAATGGTAACCACATTTGAAAAAACCACCACAGAAGCACATAACTTTAAAAAGGTAGCAACAGAAGAAAGAAGCATGGAATACAAACAAACAAAAACAAATGATAGAAAAACAAAAGAGAAGAATCAAACAAGATACAAAACTAACAGAAAGCAATTTATAAAATGGCAATAGGGAACCCACAAGTGTCAATAATTACACTAAATGTAAATGGATTAAATTTACCAATAAAAAGACACAGAGTAGCAGAATGGATTAAAAAAGAAAATCCAACTATATGCTGCCTACAAGAAACACATCTAAGCAACAAGGATAAAAACAAATTCAAAGTGAAAGGCTGGAAAACAACACTCCAAGCAAATAACATCCAAAAAAAAAAGCAGGTGTAGCAATACTCATATCTAATAATGCTGACTACAAGACAGAAAAAGTACTCAGAGACAAAAATGGTCATTTCATAATGATTAAGGGGACACTGAATCAAGAAGACATAACAATCCTTTATATATGTGCACTAAACCAAGGAGAACCAAAATATATAAGACAGCTACTTATTGACCTAAAACCAAAAACTGACAAAAATACAATCATACTTGGAGACCTCAATACACCGCTGACGGCTCTGGATCGGTCATCCAAACAGAGAATCAATAAAGATATATTGGCCTTAAACAAAACACTAGAGCACCTGGATATGATAGACATCTACAGGACACTTCATCCCAAAGCAACAGAGTATACATTTTTCTCTAGTGTACATGGAACATTCTCAAGAATTAACCATATGTTGGGCCACAAAGATAACATCAGCAAATTCAGGAAAATTAAAATTGTACCAAGCATATTTTCTGATCATAAAGCCTTGAAACCAGAATTCAACTGTAAAAAAGCGGGAAAAAACCACACAAAAATGTGGAAACTAAACAACATACTTTTTAAAAATGAATGGGTCAAAGAAGAAATAAGCGCAGAGATCAAAAGATATATATAGACAAATGAAAATGACAATACGACATATCAGAATCTCTGGGATGCAGCAAAAGCAGTAATAAGAGGAAAGTTCATATCACTTCAGGCCTATATGAACAAACAACAGAGAGCCCAAGTGAACCACTTAACTTCACACCTTAAGGAACTAGAAAAAGAAGAACAAAGACAACCCAAAACCAGCCAAAGAAAGGAAATAATAAAAATCAGATCAGAAATAAATGAAATAGAGAACAGAAAAACTATAGAAAAAATTAATAAAACAAGGAGCTGGTTCTTTGAAAGATCAACAAAATCGACAAACCCTTAGCAAGACTCACCAAGGTAAAAAACAGAAAGGACTCATATAAATAAATCCAAAATGAAAAAGGAGAAATCACCACAGACATCATAGATATACAAAGAATTATTGTAGAATACTATGAAAAACTATATGCCACCAAATTCAACAACCTAGAAGAAATGGATAAATTCCTAGAACAATACAACCTTCCTACACTGAGTCCTGAAGAAGCAGAAAGCCTTAACAGACCAATTAGCAGGGAGGAAATAGAAAAAACTATTAAAAACCTCTCCAAAAATAAAAGTCCAGGCCCAGATGGTTATACTAGTGATTCTATCAAACATTCAAAGAAGACTTGATTCCTATTCTACTCAAAGTCTTCCAAAAAATTGAAGAAGAAGCAATACTTCCAAACACATTTTATGAGGCCAACATAAACCTCATACCGAAACCTGGCAAAGACGGCACAAAAAAAGAAAACTACAGACCAATATCTCTAATGAATACAGATGCTAAAATACTAAACAAAATACTGGCAAAACGAATACAACAACATATTAAAAAAATAATACATCATGATCAAGTGGGATTCATCCCAGAATCTCAAGGATGGTTCAACATACGTAAAACGGTTAACGTAGTACACCATATCAACAAAACAAAGAACAAAAACCACATGATCTTATCAATAGATGCAGAAAAGGCATTTGATAAAATACAACACAACTTTATGTTTAAGACACTCAACAAAATGGGTATAGAAGGAAAATATCTCAACATGATAAAGGCCATATATGATAAACCATCAGCGAACATCATATTAAATGGTATAAAACTGAGGACTTTCCATCTTAAATCAGGAACAAGACAGGGTTGTCCACTCTCTCCACTCTTATTTGATGTAGTGTTAGAAGTTCTGGCCAGAGCAATCAGACAAGAGAAAGAAATAAAAGGCATCCATATCAGAAAAGAAGAAGTAAAGGTATCACTTTTTGCAGATGATATGATCCTATACATTGAAAACCCGAAGGACTCCACAAAAAGATTACTAGAAACAATAAGCCAATACAGTAAGGTCGCAGGATACAAAATTAACATACAAAAGTCCATAGCCTTTCTATTATATATGCCAACAATGAAATATTAGAAAACGAACTCAAAAAAATAATCCCCTTCACGATTGCAACAAAAAAAATAAAATACCTAGGAATAAACATAACAAAGAATGTAAAGGACCTATATAATGAAAACTACAAAGCATTGTTAAGGGAAATCGAAAAAGATACAATGAAATGGAAAAATATTCCTTGTTCTTGGATAAGAATAAATATAATCAAAATGGCCATATTACCCAAAGCAATTTATAAATTTAATGCAATTCCCATCGAAATTCCAATGACATTTTTTAAAGAAATGGAACAAAAAATCATCAGATTTATATGGAACTATAAAAAACCCCGAATAGCCAAAGCAATCCTAAGGAAAAAGAATGAAGCTGGGGGCATTACAATACCTGACTTCAAACAATATTACAGGGCACGACAATCAAAACAGCATGGAATTGGCAGAAAAATAGACACTCAGACCAATGGAATAGAATAGAAAGTCCAGAAATAAAACCACATATATATGGTCAAATAATTTTTGATAAAGGGGCCAACAACACACAATGGAGAAAAGAAAGCCTCTTCAACAAATGGTGCTGGGAAAACTGGAAAGCCACATGCAAAAGAATGAAACTTGACTACAGCTTGTCCTCGTGTACTAAAATTAACTCAAAATGAATCAAAGACCTAAATATAAGACCTGAAACAATAAAGTACATAGAAGAAGACATAGGTACTAAACTCATGGACCTGGGTTTTAAAGAACATTTTATGAATTTGACTCCAAAGGCAAGAGAAGTGAAGGTAAAGATAAATGAATGGGACTACATCAGACTAAGAAGTTTTTGCTCAGTAAGAGAAACTGACAACAAAATAAACAGACATCCAACTAAATGGGAAATGTTATTTTCAAACAAAAGCTCAGATAAGGGCCTAATATCCAAAATTTAGAAAAAACTCAACAACAAACAAACAAACAATCCAATTAAAAAATGGGAAGAGGACATTAACAGACACTTCTCCCAGGAAGAAATATACAAATGGCCAACAGATATATGAAAAGATGCTCATCTTCATTAGTTATTAGAGAAATGCAAATCAAAACTACAATGAGATACCACCTCACACCTGTTAGATTAGCTATTATCAACAAGATAGGTAATAGCAAGTGTTGGAGAGGCTGTGGAGAAAAAGGAATTCTCATTCACTGTTGGTGGGACTGTAAAGTAGTACAACCATTATGGAAGAAAGTATGGTGGTTCCTCAAAAAACTGAAAATATAACTACCTTAAGACCCAGCAATCCCTCTACTGGGTATATACCCCCAAAACTCAGAAACATTGATACGTAAAGACACACATAGCCCCATGTTCATTGCAGCATTGTTCACAGTGGCCAAGACATGAAAACAACCAAAATAACCCTTCAATAGAAGACTAGATAAAGAAGATGTGGCACATATACACTATGGAATACTACTTAGCCATAAGAAATGATGACATCGGATCATTTACAACAAAATGGTGGGATCTTGATAACATTATACAGAGTGAAATAAGTAAATCAGAAAAAAACAAGAACTACATGATTCCATACATTGGTGGGACATAAAAATGAGACTAAGAGACATGGACAAGAGTGTGGTGGTTACCAGGGGTGGGGGGAGGGAGGATCCAGGAGGGAAGGAGGGAGAGGGGTAGGGGGAGGGAGAGGGGCACAAAGAAAACTAGATAGAGGGTGACGGAGGACAATCTGACTCTGGGCGATGGGTATGCAGCATAATTGAATGACAAGATAACCTGGACATGTTTTCTTTGAATATATGTACCCTGATTTATTAATGTCATCCCATTAACATTAATAAAAATTTATATAAAAAAAAGAAGCAACCAATGAGTGCACAGCTAAGTGGAACAATGAGTTGATGCTTCTCTCTTTCTCCCTCTCTCTCTCTCTCTCTCTCTCAAATCAATGGGAAAAATTGTAAATGCAAGATTTCATAGAAAACATTGTGCACAGTGTCTGACACATAGCAAGTACCAAATAAACGTGCATTGTTGATCTTTCTATTGTTATAATATTATTAACACAAATAATAATAATGTATTGATTAGAATGAAAAAGGGCCTTTCAATGTGAAGTCATATTGAAGTAATAAATTCATGTTTATTTATGTATTAGTTCAAGAGACATACTTATTCAATACCAAGAGGTGAGTCCACACTAGTGAAATACTACGAGGCCATTAGAAAGAGATTTTCTACGATTATGGAAGGATATTAAATGAAAACACTGGGTTCCCTATGATGCCAATGTTGTTAATAGGCTAAGCATATACTAAATGAGTGCTCATAAATACTGACTGAATGAATAGATGACCTAATGGCTATGCATATGTAGACGTAGACACACACACGCATGTGTGCACATGCGTACTATCTACCAAAATACTAATACTGTTTATCATTAGGTAGAAGGAATTTGGAACCGTTTCTATTTTCTTTCTAATTTACATTTTTCTAGATAATCTATTACAGTTTTTATTACCTTTGTAGTACGAAGGAAACAAACTAGAGAAAGGAACAATAGGAAGTTATTTAAAGATCTATCAGAAACTCTCAATAATTGTTCATGTTATGACTTGTCATTTAATGCAAAGAGCATTTGGGCTGAAAATGCATACTTGTCGGAGGAAGGTAGCTCCAGTGTCATCCTCAAGTGATAAGTACAAGAATTGTCGATTAGCGCCTAGGAGGAAATAACCTAGCTCTGAAAGGTTGGCCTCCAACCAAAACGGACGATGAGACAAGGCCCCCCTGGAGGAGGACACCCCGGGTCAGCCTCGCCCCTTCCCCAGCAAGGCCCACAGCCCGGCACCCTGCATTCCTGGGCCTACTTGATCCACTCGGGCAAATCTGCACCTCACTCAATGTTGAGGCAAATTCTTTAAAATACTAAATGTAGACTAAAGAATTCCTCTCCCATGATTCCCTGAAAAGTGGTAACTCCATGATTATGCTCACAAATCACAGCTGTTCCCTAATGGATCTCTTGTTTGCCGAAAACAATTGATGTTTTCGTAATGAACTATTAATGTTTCTCTTTTGAAAAGTTGAGGGTTTCAACATTCTTTTGTTCTTACAGTATTCAAAGGCAAGTTATTTCACAACAGAATCTGCTATTCTGATGGCTTTATATAAAAAGGAACCGTGCTGTTTTAAAGTTATTTTTTTTCCTAAACAGAAAGAAGTTATCAGTTGTGTTAACAGGTAGCTGAGACCTAGGAAAACAAGACCCATTTCTAGGCGTTTCTCTGCCTTTCAGACACTCCCCCTGCCCTCCCGTCCCAGGTCTGTTTCAGCCAGGTAGGAAAAGTACTCTGATTGCAAATCAGAGCTAAGCCCCCCACCCCACCTGCCAATTCTCCATAATTTTTAAATAGTATTTTTCCTTTTAAATTTTTTTGAAGTCTAATATTGCTGCCAAGGCTGGCTGAACTGCTTGAAATTCTTTCAAAGGAAGAGATATAGTAGCAGGAACAGGAAATAAATGATTTTTTTTTAATTGAAAGTAAAAATAATGGAAGTGGCTTTTCCCAGGAACGGGAAAGTGCTTGGAGACTGTTCTCGGAACTTAGGAAGATGGGACCGTTATAAATGGCAGGAAGGATGATGAAATGATGTCCCCACCGAGAGCCCGCTGCTCGGCTGGCAGGTTCCAAATGCATTTTGTGCCTTACCTAGCTCAGTCCTGGCCACAACTGACATCCTTGCTCTTGTTGTTATCGGGCCCCCTTTACCAATGATGGATGGAGAGAACATTTATTTCTGCCAGAGAGAAAATTCTAACTAGTAAAGTGAGGTTCGCCTTGCATTGCTCTGCTCTCCAGGTTTCTGTTCCCCAAACGCAGCCTCCTGCGCTGACCCAGCTCAGGGCCTGTGTGGGGCTCCTGCTGGAGTTTTAAACGCGCGCTCCATTGCTCTACCCCGAGACTCTATGATATTGCCTTTGGGGGTGGGAGAAAAGCTAGGGAGAGCCTTGTGGGCCAAGCACACGCGGATTCCCGGGGAACAGTCTGACTACAGCTCAGCTTGGGAAGACTTTGGTCCTAGAGTGTGGGAGCCAAAGGGACCTGCATGGTGACCCAGGGTGACTGCATCCATGTCTTACCAAAACAACCAGAAGTCCAAGGAGGGAGGTGACATGCTGGACTCACCCAGAGAGAATCCATGGAGAACTGAGATGGGAGTACAGGTCCCCTCTTCCCAACTTGGGGTTCTGTCTTCAGCAGGTGCTGTGCCATCCCCTCTGGTGCAGCCGTCTGTCTATCTCGTCCTTCTCTCCCTCTCCCTCCTTCCAATTGTAGTAAGGTATTTGAAGAACTTCCTTGCTCTTTTAATAGGAGATAGAATTTGTATATTGCTTTCTTTCTCCCCCTCTTTGAATCCTAGGAATAGCATGCCACTAGGCAACGGAGGGAAGGGAGAGACATTGGAAGAATCTGTGAAATGTATGTCTTGTGAATCCCCACCTGTATGTAGTTGTAAGCTTGTGTCGTGATGTTATGCCTCCCCCCACCTGTATGTGGTCGAAGAGTATATAAGCAGCCTCTGAGAGGTAATCAGGGCTGCATGATTTGGGTAGGAGGATTGCCCCGTGTATGCTGCCAGCTTTTCATAATAAAACTCCTCAAAATTCATATTGGACTTGGTGTCTCTACATGAACCCGCAGAAATGAGGTACAGTACTTTATAACACAATCACATGATGAGCCTCGGAAAGAGGCCGGATTGGATTTAACCCTCCTGAGAACCCATGAGAGCATCTTGCCTATAGTAGGTATCCAATCCACGCTCAAGATTGACTAGCGTCCCCAAAGGTCAATGGTTCTGTATTTGCTCAACCACATCATCGTTAAGCCCATCAACTCACCCTCATGCCATGGTTTTCTTCTACAGTGAACGCAAGCAGACTGAAAAGAAGAGAGACTGGATAGCCATCTACCACACAGCAAACACTGGCAGAGACAAGAAGAGCTCTTCAATTCATAGGAGAGGCAACTGCTCCAATACATAGGTGCTGAGCACCTGCTGTGTGCCAGGCGCTGGACTAGGCTGAAGGGTACATGAGCTGGACAAGACCAGACCCCGGCTGGCTTGTCATCCTTCCTCTGGGAGGAGAGGCCAGAGAGCTAGACAGAGCTGTGCCCGGGGGATGCCAACCTGCACAGCGAGGCAGTTTACCAAGGGAAGAAAGATGGTTAGGTTGACCGAGGGCACAAGGGAGATAAGAGTCTTGGCAAGCATTTAGTTCATCGATGCAGCACAGAGCCCATGCCTGTGAAGGAAGGCTGTGAAGATGAGGGGTGGAGGGTACAGAAGGAAGAGATGACATCTCTAAGAGTTCAAGGGCAGGTGTCATAGGAGGGGAGAGAGAGGGAGCTGGGAAGTGGGAGTGGACACTGGGTTTCAGGATTTGCAGGATGGTCTGTATCTGGGTGGCGGTAAGCTCCAACACTAACTGGATCCCATCCCTGGGGCCCTTTCCCAGCTGGGGTGCTTGGAATCCCAGGGGTCGCCATGCGACAGAGGAAGGCAGCACAGCAGCCCGTGGCGGGCCCCTTAGTCGATCAGAAATGTCATTATTCATTTGTTTTTCTTTCTTTTTTTTCCAGTTCTGATTTATTTCAAGGGCCCTCCTACAAAATTTCTTCTCGAACTAACCTGTTTTGATTCTCCCTTCACTCAGCCTTCAGAATACCTTGAGAATGTTCATTCCTTTTTTGGGGCAAAACTATTACCGTGCACACAAACAGACTCATTTTCTCCTGCCAGTTACCTTGAAGTTATCGCTTGCACTTAAATAGAATCGGAACTAAAAATAGGTGTGTTGAAGTGGGTTTCCACCTGTCTCATCTTGCTTCCTGACACCTGCGGTCCTATCCCTCAGAGCCAAATAGAGCTGTGCGCAGACACAGGGACACCCACGAGCAAGTGCGAGCACCATTAAGGAGAGGACGTCAGATAACAGACTCTTTCATCTTCCAACCTCCTGTCTCCCCTCTGTTTTTCAGAAAGCAAGGGAACAGAAGTAGCAGAAATGCCAAACTACTTTTTTGGCTGCAGCTCTGAAGGAAGAAAAATCTGAAAAGTGGTCGCCCCACGGGATAAAGACGTGGGCTGGGTGTGCTGCCTCTTTAAATGTCAGGGTTTTGTTGCATAAGCATTGAGTTGGAAAGGAAAGGTCAAAGCTGACAGACTAAACTCATACTCATAAAAGCAGCTCGCATTCCCGTTCTTCCCACCACCTCCCTCCCAAATGGAAGGTTGCTAACGTCACCCAAGCTTTCTGCATAGCAATTAATGGCTTGTGGGCACCCGCCAAAAACAAAACAAAACAAAACAAAAAAAACAAAATAAATAAGCCAGATTAAGAAACTGCTCACTAAAATGTAATCCCTGCTTAATGTCTTCCTTAAATATAAAACAGTTTGTGGCAACTAGAATCCTTTTTTTTTTTTTAATTAAAGTCTTCATCAGAAAAGAATCAGAGATGGTATCAGGTGCTACCAGGCCTCAGGCTCCTTCTCTTGTCCTCACAATGAAGTCATTAATTCCTGATACAGGCTGTTGCAGCCCAGGCACTGGGGCCAGCCCAGCCTCTGTCTGGGGGACCTGGAAGCACCAGATTAGCACCACCCACGCCACCCGGGTTCCATTCACCACACACGCACCAGGCCGTGCCACTTGCTCCTGGGGATTGCTGAAGCCGGAGCCGCAGAGCTTCTGCCTTCTTGGATCCCCCTGTCGCCTGGAGAGACAGAATCAATGACTACAGTGCAGGGGACCAGGGCCCCGACAGGGTGGTGGAGGTGGTATAGAGAACCCAGAGGATGAGGACTAGGTCCCCTTTGGATGTTGGACCAAACTCCAGGCGGTGGGGCCCCTGCCAGTCTTCTCTGACCGGGCTTTGGACTCCAGCCCAGAGGCCGATCTCGTCCAGCCCTCTGCTGGTCTGGGGGTGTTCCTGTCTAGGTGCTTGACAAACACAACCGACCTCCAAAATCCTTCTTATGTCCGGGTGTCCCACTCTCTGCACGACTGGGCTCAGCCTTGGCTATACATGAGAATCCCCTAGGGAATGTTGCAACTCTGCTGCAAGGGCCACATGTCAGCTCAATGTAGCCAGGGAGCCCCAGGGACAGGACCCAGGCAACAAGAGTTTCTTAAAGCTTCCAGATGGTTCCAGTGTGCAGCCAAGACTGGGAGCCCCTTGCTTGCGTTTCATCCTCCTGACCAACCCACTGATCCACCTCCAGCTCCTTGTTTTGGGTTCACCTGCTGGCTGCTGCCCCACCTGAGAAGTCACCTCCATCGCCAGGTCCTAGGGCTCCCCACCCTGGCCTTTCCATAGTGAACCCAAAGCTGGCGGCTCCCAGCACCTGTCTGACAGCTGGAGGCATTCAGAAAACGAGTCACACTCGTCAAGGGTGGTGGAAGGAAGCTTCTATTACTGATATGGGTTCCAGGAGTCTGTCAAGTCTGTTTGCTTTGAGTTTCCACAGAGATCAGACATAGGGAAGGAACCCACGAGGACAAACAGATCTGTTGCACCGACAGCATTTACCATGCGTTCCTAGTAGGCGCCAAAGAGCCTTTGGTATCTCTCTGCGGGTGGCAGTGCGGAAGCTGGCTTCGGGGACCTAGAGCACAAGCGATACTCCCTTCATGGAGGGCCTCTGAGGTGCCCTGCTCTAGGCATTTTCTGTGCATTATTTCAGTTGTCACTGTTACCCCATTTTACATGTGAAAAGAAACAGAGAGTAACTGAATGCTTAAGTTCATCCACGTGGTAAACAGGGAGACCAAGGTTTGAATTCAGACATGACACAGAAACTCGAGTGTTTCCTGGTACATCTGGTTGAAGCCAGCTGCCACCACTGTGGTTCAAAGGGAAAGAACGAGCCGTGGCCAGGTGGCTCAGTGGATAGAGCGTTGTCCTGGTTCATGGAGGTGTGCGGAGGTAGGGGGTTTGATTCCACCATCAGGGCACATTGGAGAAGCAACCAATGAATGCACAACTAAAACGAAACAACTAAGTGGAACAGAGTTGATGTTCCTCTCTCTCTCTCTCTCTCTCTCTCTCTCTCCCTTCCCATCCTCTCTCAAATCAATGGAAATTTTAAAGAGAGAGAGAGAGAGAAAGAGAGAGAGAGAAAGAATGAATGCCCGGGTCCGTAATGGTCCCTGCGCACTTCCTGTGCCTCGGACAGACCCCGGCCAGGAGTTGGGCTTTCCCACCGACAACTGCACCAAGGTGTCTGGGCACCAGGATCACAGCACTTCACTCACCTGAGCGTATCCCGTGGTTTGGGTTTTCCAGTCAGCCCCCTGTGAGTCTGGGTGTACAGGCAGGCGGCCGGGTGCCCGCCGGGCACAGGATCTTTCCAGCAGGATCATCTGGGGTGCCGCCCTCCTGGCCCCTTAGATCAGCTGCCTCCATCTCCACTTTGGAGGGTTTTTTTCCGTGCTCTGTGGTTTGCCATCAGATGATAAACCTTCTTGCTTTCTCCAGGAATGATGTGTGTGTGTGCGTGTGCGTGTGTACATGTGTGTGCATGTGTTTTTTTTAATATTTTATTTATTGATTTTTTAGAGAGAGAGGAGTGAGAGAGAGAGACAGAGAGAGAGAGAAGGGGAGGAGCAGGAAGCTTCGACTCCCATATGTGCCTTGACCGGGCAAGCCCAATGTTTCGAACCGGCGACCTCAGTGTTTCAGGTCCATGCTTTATCCCACTGCGCCACCACAGGTCAGGCCCGTGCATGTGTTTTTAAGCCAGGACACATTTGTCGATAAAATAAAATGAAAAATCAAATTTAGAACTTTATTTTCATTTCTCAGTACATGCTGGGGAGCAGACGGCTCAGCAACGCAGTGTATGTGGTGATTTCACAGTTATTATTGGCCTTATGAGATTGTTTTGCAGCCAAATAATCATTTCAACAATAAAAGATCAAATTCTAAACTATTTATTGCTTTTATCTCTGTGGTATAATGCCTTCTGACCAAAAAAATAACCCCAAACCACACAGGAGTTTTCAGGCAGGTCCACTTAAAGGAGCTTGAGTTTTAGGGGTGCAAACATCTCAGAGTTCCGCCTGAGCTCAGTCCCCTGGTCTTTCTACAAGGTGGGCTCCTCTCCCGGGAGTCCTCTTAAAACAGACCCATCTAAGCTGGCCCTGGGCCCCGGCTCCGGTCCCTGAGTGCCCAGCTGGGGCTTGCGGGGGCAGGGCCCACTGCCAGCTGCCCTCGCTTCCAGTCCAGCAGTGTTCTCACCTCCCCGGGCTCCTCCTCCCGGCTTCCCACTTGGCCGACGTTCCACACCAGCTGGTGGCTTAGATGTTTTATCGCTCAAGACAAGGAGCCAGACGGAGCTTCTCCAGAGGACCATTCCAGCGCAGGACGTCCAAGAATGAGGACAGTGAGCACGGCCTCACTCCTGCAGGCGGCTACTGCTCACGCCCAGGGTCTCCCGAGGAGCACACGGTGGGAGGGGGGCTATGCCTTTGTTCTCAGTCCTGGAACACAGGAGCCCACTTTGCAGGGCAGAGCGGGGTTCCAGGTGCAGCATCTCCAAGGCCATGCTGTTTGACACCTGACAGGAGACTAAACAGCCACCATACAGTGACCAAGATTAAGACAAGCCACCAGGCGTACAGTGACTGTTCCCGGAGGCACATCCATTCGTAAGTCAGGAGCGCTGGAAGGTTCTGCTCATCTCGGAGGCTCGGCCTGGAAAGAGAGCCACTGATGGGGTGCTGTAAGCGGGCACTACACTGGGCCCAGGGAATCCCTCAAAGACCACAGTGGCTTGTTCTTACCTTTGACCCATTGCAGCCTTTGTCGCAGTCAGCGGCCCAAGGCTCACTGCAAGGAGGGATTTCCACATTGTCTGGCCATGGGACAGTGACTTCCCTGCCTGGATACATTTGCTCAGACTTCCAGTCCCTTGTCACTGGCTCCCAAACTCTCTATGGCTCCTTTTGCCCAATAGCCTAGAGGGGAAGCCTCATGTCTGGTCTCATCTGCATTTATTCTTTTGTATTCATACTCTGCACAGGAAGCATTCATTCAACATTTCACTTTGAGAGGGGACAATGACCCAGGCACAGTTCCTTTGCATTTTCCTAGGGTCCCCTTCTTCCAAGCCACCCCCTGCCAGGGTGCTCCCTCCTGGCTGAGTGCCCATGTCACCCACCCCCTTTGCATGGGTGCATCTCTCACACAGACTTTGAGGTCTAACTCAGAAGCCACCTCCAGGTCAATGATGGTCTCCTCTGCTGGAAGGAGGCCTCCATCTCAGCGCAGAGCCTGTGACAATGGCCTCTCTCCTCTACTTAGAGACAGGGCCTCTCTAACTGGTGTCATTGCCCTTGATGTCTTCATTGGAGGCCACCTGCAGACTCTGAGCCCATCAAGGGCGGAAGCAATGTCTAATTACCCTGGGTATTTGCAGAAGGGATGCAACAGGAAGACATATTCCTTGGGTGGGTGAGAAGGAGTGAAACCAAGGTATCCACTGTCGCCTTTCAAGATGTGAGTCCACGCTTCTCTCAGCTTTTCAGAGCCTTGGGGTTTAATCATGCATTTCCCAAAGCATTTTCTAGACAACATGACATCAAGAATTTTCAGATTGTCTGAGATGTCTCACAGACCAGAAATCCATTCATTTTAAGCCCAGTGCTGTCCAAGTTTGCCAGAGGACAAGACTTCTTACAAGGAATAACCAGTAACATCCACAAGGAAATGATGGCATGCCTCTAGTAAGATTCCTCTAATGCAGGAGGCTAGTAAAGAGCCATTCCTGACTGTGGAAGATCGCATTTAAAAAACAAAAAACCCCACAAGAGTTTCAACTCATTGCAACCCCAGAGGGATTAGCCCTTAAGAGTGGAGCAGGAGTCCTTCTCAGACAGGATTCCAACAGCCCTCCAGGTTGAAGGTGCTGGGGGCTGGGGCAGAGCTGACCGAAGCAGCAAGCCCCACCCCCTGCAGACTCTTCCATACGGTGCCCTCCCACCCTTCTCCTCTCCCCCTTTCTGGAATTGGTGGCATTTTAAAGAGACAGAGACCAGGAGACTAGGACCCACAGTAAGAAATATATACTGCTCATAAAAATTAGGGGATATTTCAAAATGAATACAAAGCTATAAAATATCCCCTAATTTTTGTGAGCAGAAGATTTACATCACAACCCAGGACGTAAGCACTGAAGCATATAAATAGCTAAATTAAAAGTTCCACAAAACAGCCCTGGCCGGTTGGCTCAGCGGTAGAGCGTCGGCCTAGCGTGCGGAGGACCCGGGTTCGATTCCCGGCCAGGGCACAAAGGAGAAGCGCCCATTTGCTTCTCCACCCCTCCACCGCGCTTTCCTCTCTGTCTCTCTCTTCCCCTCCCGCAGCCAAGGCTCCATTGGAGCAAAGATGGCCCGGGCGCTGGGGATGGCTCTGTGGCCTCTGCCTCAGGCGCTAGAGTGGCTCTGGTCGCAACATGGCGACGCCCAGGATGGGCAGAGCATCGCCCCCTGGTGGGCAGAGCGTGGCCCCTGGTGGGCGTGCCGGGTGGATCCCGGTCGGGCGCATGCGGGAGTCTGTCTGACTGTCTCTCCCTGTTTCCAGCTTCAGAAAAATGAAAAAAAAAAATTCCACAAAACAATATTGACCCTTGCTGCATGCAATACAGTCTCATATTTTCTACCCAATTATATATATACAGTACATTTATGCGGGTTGCGGGCTGCTAAATGAGCCTCTCATGAGTCTCAATGTGCCATGTGATAAACACTGGGTTGGACAGATCTCTTAAAGAGTGAAAGTGTGTCTGGGAAGTCATGGAATCTGCCCCATTGCAGAAAGGGTGGGAGCAGGGACTGGGGAAAATTCAGACCATTTCCGGTCAGAACCCTGAGGAGTCAAACTGCCTTATCAGCCTTATCAGCGGGCTGAATGAGGAGGTTGGAGGGCAGGGTTTGTAAACTCAGGTGCTGGGAGGAGCCTGCCAGGTAACGTCCACGTCCACACAGGGCTGGGTCTGAGCCACCAGGAGCGGGGACTGGTGGGACCAAAGAACTAGGGGTCCCCCGAGGCGGCAGCTTCTTCTCAACCCCCCTGCTCTCCTGCGAGGAAAGGTGGCCATCACGGACAGAGCCTCCAGTTTTTTCAAGACAACCTGGAAAGGGTAATATTTATGGGAAAGATCCCGGTTTTAAAATGTTAACAAGCCTGACCAGGCAGTAGTGCAGTGGGTAGAGAGTCGAACTGGGATGTGGAGGACCCAGGTTCGGGACCCCGAGGTTGCCAACTTGAGCACGGGTTCATCTGGTTTGAGCAAAGCTCACCAGCTTGGACCCAAGGTCGCTGGCTCAAGCAAGGGGTTACTCGGTCTGAAGGCCCGCGGTCAAGGCACATATGAGAAAGCAGTCAATGAACAACTAAGGTGTCACAACAAAAAACTGATAATTGATGCTTCTCATCTCTCTCTGTTCCTGTCTGTCTGTCCCTCTCTCTGACTCTCTGTCTCTGAAAAAAAAAAAAAAGGTTAAAGAATACTATTTTAAAATCTGTAAAGCATTGTGTAGGTGGCATCACAGAGCTAAGTCTGTTCCCAGGACATGACTGACCTGGGCCTGTTGAAAGGCTGCAGAACGAGGACCAGATACAGAGGGAGGGGAACTGCAGCGGGCGTGGACCCCAGCCCCCAAGGGGGTGGGTCCTCAGGTTTAAGCGCTGATTGCACTGGGCATCCAGGGAGGAAAGCTAAGAGCAACGGGCCAGAGACTTGAGAGCTGCATGGCACCCCCGCAGCTTAAGAGGACCCCGAGTGTGAGGAGATGGCCCCACCACTCCTCCAGGTCAGGAGGGGGACTCACGAACCACAGGTCTCTGCCCAGGGCTGTGTTTTCATGACTTTCACCAAAAGAGGGGAAAAAGAAAACAATGTGGGGCTTTGCATCCACAAACATTCACCAGTTTCAAAAAGGAACTGTCGCATTTACAGAGAATGTTCCGTCTACCACGTGCCTGGCTGTCAGCATCATGAACTTTGCCTCCAGAATTCTGGAAAATTTCTACTCTAGCCTGACTTTTTTACTGATTATATTGGCAAAGACCCTATTTCCAAGTGAGACCACATTCTGAGGACATAAAGTTGGGAGCAGGGGAAGGAGGAAGTTGCCCAAGCTAGTACATTGATACTTTATTTTTATCTTATTCACTTTTAATTTATATTTTTATGGAGAATGTATTACTAAAGTAGTACAATAATATTGAAATATATATTTCAATATGGAACTCTATATACATTGGGGGAGCACACTCAAAAGATTTTCACTGACATCAGGCGACCATGTGTCACCATCACATATGTCCACGTGAAGAAACTAGGGTGGCTCTAGGATGAGACCAAGATGATATGGTGGCAGGTGGCCTGGAGCAGGGCATGGCCAGTTGCTCCCTTTGGTGGAGAGAAAGGTAAAGCTCCGATTCTTCCCACGGTTCAGGGAGCCGGTCCCTCCAGACCGCCTGCAAAACCAGGATTCTGTGGGTCTGTAGATGCTGCTTGGTATTTGGCTGAGTGCTGGGAAGCCATCATATGCCCCATGAATCTGTCGATTTGTTCTCTTATTTGAAAGCAAACAAGTAAAATAAAACAAAACGCAAAAAACCTTCTCGCGGATGGACAGACAGCCTTCAGAACTGTCTCCAAGCCCACGTGAGGTGTCAGTACGTATTGGCCCGTTTCCTGCGGTGGTGTTGACGCCGCTATGCCACAGAAAGGCTGGGGATAACAAAACTAGGGACAAGTTTGCCGGGGAACGAGGCAGCAGGGGGCAAGGCCCCTCCCGACCTCCCTCAGGAAGACGGGTCCCCTTGGGCACAGCACACACGATGGTGCCAGGGTGGAGCGGGCAGGACTGCAGTCAGAGGGGCAGCCAGAGCCCAGAAGCGGGCTTGGCCCAAACAGAGACTTCAGTCTCAGGCATTTAGTTTCCAGAACATCGTGCCCAGAGGTAGAGTGGAGCTTCTTCCAGCGCAGGCCCGCCCTCCTTCCCTCTGTCCTTGCAGAATGTTTCCGCCGAAGGTCCAGGCCCGGGAGTGTCGGCTCAGTCCCTGTGTCCGGCCTAGATGCCCCTCTGCCTCTGGAGGAAGCAGCCCTCCAGCCCCCCATCCCACCGTCTTCTGCTCCATCTCGCTCCACTCTCCCAATGCCTGGGTTTCTTCCTTTTCTTTTGGTCCCTGAGACCCGTGAGCCGCTTCTTCCTAGAAAGTTCTGGAGGCTTCTTCTTGCTATACTTCACCACTTAACTGGGCAGCGCCCTCTATTTTATGAATGTAAGAGAAAGAAAAAATGCTAATAACCATAAAAAAGAAAGTGGTGACAGCTAGGCTTTCATGTTCTCGGGGAAGGACATCACCCCTCTCAGAGATGGACCACTCTTCCGTCCAAGGGCGTTTGGGTTGTGAGAGGTCGGACATTCCAGATCAGACCAGACCAGATGCGCGGGGGCTGGGGTTGGCGGGTGGGGTGGGGGGGCGGGGAACGAGGCAGGAGGAGCGTTCGCACTGAGCACAACAAGGTCTCAAGCCACACCCACAGGAATTTGTCCAGGCCCTGGCCGGTTGGCTCAGTGGTAGAGCGTGGCCTGGCGTGTAGGAGTCCCGGGTTCAATTCCAAGTGCCCATCTGCTTCTCCACCCCTCCCCCTCTCTTTCCTCTCTGTCTCTCTCTCTTCCCCTCCTGCAGCTGAGGCTCCATTGGAGCAAAGATGGCCCCGGCGCTGGGGATGGCTCTGTGGCCTCTGCCTCAGGCGCTAGAGTGGCTCTGGTTGCAACAGAGCAATGTCCCAAATGGGCAGAGCATCGCCCCCTGGTGGGCATGCCAGGTGTATCCTGGTCCGGCGCATAAGGGAGTCTGTCTGACTGCCTCCCCGTTTCCAGCTTCGGAAAAATGAAAAAAAAAAGAGAAAGAAAGAATCTGTCCACCAGGGAACTCCCACAGGGGACCTTCTGTACAGGGCAGGGCTCCCGTGTGGGACCAAGGCTCAAAAGTAAACTGAGCCAAAAATCCAACACAGGCGGGACTGCTCCTGGTAGTGGGATTTTAGACGTTTCCCGTTTCTTATACTTTGATGTATTGTTTGAACATTTCTATCCTATCCTATCCTATCTTACCCTATCCTATCCTATCCTATCCTATCCTATCCTATCCTATCCTATCCTACAGATGGCCATGTTCTCAACCCCCACCCCCATCCCGGACAGGTGGGCTCAACCGCCGGGGGAGATGGACCATGGTAGCAGCTTCCTTCCCTCGGCCCATGTAGGGCACCCCATTCAGGAGTAAAACAGTTTTCAGCAAACCACTGTTGAAAGATAAACTGGGCATATTAAAATTATAAGAATTTATCTTAATAAAAATTGATCCCAACCAGGCAGCACCCAGCCAGATGTGGTTAGGAGTGGATCACCGATCAAGTGAGACTTCTATAGAGAAGAGCAGGATTAGAGCTAGGGGGTCATCTGATTGCAGCCTAAGCTGATGCCTCATGTGGGGAAGCCTCATTGGCTGTTTGTGACTGGTTGTCCTTAAGTTTTTATTTCTTAACCTTGAGGCATTACAGGTTCATTAGGTTTTGGTTTGCTTACTAGGCAACCAAAGGCATTAGAGCCTGTTATCATGGTCCTGCTGGTGAAGTCTCAAAGGTCAGCATGCTGAGAGGACAGCCCTGGGTGCTGGACGGCTTCAATAGCTCCCACCCCTCCACGTCTATTCTCAAAAGCACCTGAGAAGCAGGCCTGAGACATCCAATCAGAGCCATCCCCATCCTCAGAATTATGCCTTCCTAGTGAATCCAGTCCGATGGCCCCTGTGTTTCATTGAACTCCACCTTTGCCCCTTCACAGGCATTCGGCATCAGTTACTAGCTTTGGAGCCTGTCCCAGGCGAAACCTACACCTTCTTCTACCAAAGTCTTAGAAGAAGTCTCTCTGGTCTCGGAATCGGGTAGAGCCATGCTTTTCCCTGGGAATAGGTTTATTTTTACCTTCCAGACACCAAGAGTCAAGGGAACACTCATGTTTCCTATTCCCATTGGCGGCTAGAAAGCTCAGAGCCATGATGTGCTTATTCCTAGCAGGAGCTTAGATTTAGAGGCACGTATCTTGTGTGACACTCACATTGCTGGCTTCAGCTTACCTGTCTCTACTTATTTTACCTTTTCTGTATCTTCCATATTATTAAGTTTACCTATCTATCTTGAAGGGGTATTTGTATATTTGCAAGATTTCTCCTCTTTTTTGGAAGTTGGTAGATGATGGGTGGATGGATGGATGGATGGATGGATGGATGGATGGCTAAGTAAAAGGGAAGGGAAGGGACAGTCCCTCACTCTGCTGGGGTCTCAACCTACCATTATTTCTGGCATTGTCCTACTGGGTCTGATTTGTTCTCCCACAAGACACAGACCCACCGTCCTGCTCACAGGCCACTGCCATGAGGTTGCATTTATAACTTGAAATGCAGAGATGTTTTCTGGAGGAGGCCTCCAAGTCCCTCTGGTCCTGTGTCCACAAGGATCTCTCTTCTCTGGAGAACATTCTGCACACTGCATTCACATTAACGTTAGTGAGAGGGGTCATTTCTCCTCTATGGAGAAAGGAAGAGGATAGGATCAGAGAACCCAGTGCATATGAGAGAGAGAGGTCAAAGAGAACACCGTGCCAACATGTTGGCATTCTGAGAATCTGGACGAGATTCTAGCAATCTCAGTCCCCTGGAAAACTATCGAAAAACAAAAAGTAAGCAGAGAAGACTCTGAGGAACTGCAACATCTGTCCCAAAGCCTGTCAACTTCACCCCAGAGGACACACCCCCACGGTGAGCTCTCACTTCCTACACCATTCTGACTCACTTGGTTTCCCGGTTCGGCATATTAGCGGTTTCCTGAACCTTCTTCTTTTCATGGGTTAAGCACCTTTCCCTCTGGACTCCTTCCCCACCCACTTGCATTCTGCATTCACAATAATTGAGTACTAACTGTTTTCTGAACTAGTTCGTAGGGTTTCTTATGTTTTATTCATGTCTTTCCAGATAGTCTGTAAACAAAATGGAAAATTTTGTGCTGTTCCCCTTCTTAGCAATTTTCCCATTTCCTTTGACTTTGTTGATGTTTCTTATTCTTTCTTTTGCAGTTTTACATAAAAGTGAAATGTTAAAATTAAAATTGCAAATGTCTCTTCTCATTTCATTTTCATCAAGAAAAGTTGTGGGACTTCAAAGGCTTTGAGCCAAAAGAAAGCAGCTGAATCTCGAATTTATTTTTGGAATAATCAGTTCCCAGTTAATCTGCTCATTAGTTGCATGACTAAATGTGAGTAGGGAGCACCGGAGCAAGTCCTGATGACTCATCGAATCAGAGCCATCCTCGTCCTGAGCGCCCTCCCTTCCCTGCCGAGCTCACCTGGCGAGCAGGCATGTGGGTCCTGAGCCAGAAGGAAACTGTATGTCTGGGAACAGAGGGCAGACCAAGGCAATGAGAGTGTGGTCAGGGCAGGCAGACTGGGGAGAGCCCCGGCAGAGAGAAAGGAAGAGGCCAGATCCCACAGGATTAACCAGGAGAGGTGAGGGTCTGAGGAACATTAGGAGAAACCACTCGCACAGCTGTGTGGGGAACAGATCGGGGAGACGAATGAAGAGGGTCTTGCTGTGACCTGGGGAGAGATTAGGGTATTCCTCCATTAATTACCTATTTTTAAATGCTCCTGAATTAATGAAAGTTGGGCTTGTGATTCCAGAGATGGAAAAAGTCACCTTTTAGGTAGAGTAGCCTCTTGACAGGGCTTGCTGATGGGTTGGGTTGATGAGGAAAGGGAAAGACGAAAATGAGGACTGAAGCCTAGACTGTGCCCTTGGCTTGAGTGCTGGACCCAAGTCAATATCACAAACGAATGTGCAGCCTGACCAGGCCCTGGCGCACTAGATAGAGCCATCAAACTGGGATGCAGAGGACCCAGGTTCGAAACCCTGAGGTTGCTGGCTTGAGTGCGGGCTCATCTGGTTTGAGCAAGGCTCACCAGCTTGAGTCCAAGGTCGCTGGCTTGAACAAGGGGTCACTTGCTCTGCTGGAACCCCCCGGTCAAGGCACATATGAGAAAACAATCAATGAACAACTAAGGTGCCACAATGGAGAATTGATGTTTCTCATCTCTTTCCCTGTCTGTCCCTATCTGTACCTCTTTCTGTTTCTCTCTGTCTCTATTACCAAAACAATAACAAAAGAAAACAAATGGATGGGTGAGCCATTGGATAGTCTGAGCAGAGCGGTCACACAGGTGGTGAGGAACACGGTGTCTGAATGTCACAGAGAGGGCGGTGATGCCCCCATCCTACTGGTGCAGAAAGCGGGCTCAGAGAAGTTTAAGGTTAATAACTTGCCACACCTGCCAAAATGAGCTCTTTTGTATAATTAATGTTTTCAAATGACTGGTTTACCCTTTTAAGAAGTGAGACACTTGACTTTAAAATGTTGGTAGAATTTTACATAAAGCAAATCACAGAGGAAGGCCTCCCTTCCTTTTGGCCCCTGGAGTGTTGCATGTTTTCCAGGAAAGCATGGAGGACAGCCTGAGGGTGGCAGCTCTTCCTGGGGTCTCCTGAGGGTGGGCTGAGACCTGGCCTCAGTGGCCCAGACTCACTGGCTTTTCCTGGGCTGTTTAGAAACATGACCTAACACATCTACCCTCCGTTTTTATTTCTCACTGCTGTCAAAAGGAAATAATAGCCCTTTCTTGCTGTTACCAATTGTTACTTATTGCTGGGATTTGTTGGCTGGTAGTGTAGGTTGTAATGTCAGAAACCAAGAAACCAACCCTGTTTAAAAAAAATACGAAAAATAAGGTAGTCTAAAAATAAGGGGAAGGGAGGTCATCTTACGGAATAGTGTCCCTGAGCATCGAGGTTACAGCGGAGTTCTTCTGGGTTCGTGTCCAGGATCAGAAGGCTGCAGAGGGGCCAAAGGAGTCTGATTTCTGGGTAAGCAGGGGGTTGCAGGACCGAACTCTCAGCCAGCTGGGCGAGGCTGTGGCTTTTGATTAGACCGCGTGACAGACACCACGAGTTAGTGGCTGTATACACTTTCCCTCCCTTTACGTACCCCAGGAACCCCAGTTAGAGGGAGATGGCAGTGTATCTGGCTGAACAGACTTGATTCCCGGCCTCTCAGGCTTCCTTGCAGCCAGGGGTAGCCACGTGACATGGTACTTGTAATGGGTTGAACTGCATCTCCCTAAAACATATGTTGAATCCTAACCTCAGGTCCCACAGACTATGACCCTATTTAGAAACAGGGTCTTTGTAGATGCAATGAGTTAAGGTGAGGTCATATTGGAAGAAGGAGGGCTCTTCCTCCAATATGACTGGTGTCCTTCTAAGAAGAGGAGTGACACACAGAGTGGGCGTTGTGTGAGGGCGGAACAGAGATTGAGCTGATGCATCTAGAAGTCAAGGCAGGGCAAGGACTGAGGCCACACCAGGAGCTGGGAGTGGCAGGAAGGACCCCCCTGCCCCCAAGCCTTCAGAAGGAGTGCAGCCCAGATGACATGGGATATCAGACTTGTAGCCTCCAGAACCATGGAAAAGGTCTGTGTCATTTAAGCCCGCCCGACTGTGGAGCTTTGCAATGGCAGCTCTGGGAAGCTAACGCAGTCCTGAGCGATAAGATACACACAGCAAGCCCTAACTGTGCCCCTTTTCTTGTGGAAAGAGAGACCTCCTGCCCCTTCTCCCTGCCTGCTGGACCTTGTGGCCTGAGGGACAAGCATGAGTGAGGCAACGAGTACGGGAACCACACCACCAAGCTAAGGACAGCCAGGCAGAGAGACATGACAGCTGCCTGTCCACGGTTCACCCTGCCCGAGAGCATACCAATGAGATCTCCAGTTACACACCCTGGCGTGTCCATCAGACAGGATGGTGAGGATTTAGAAATTTCTCCAAGATATAAAAGGGGACATTATGGTAAGTCAATAGGAATAAACCAGGACCACTGCTGTTTTAAAGAAGGCCATGCAGAAAAAAATCACAACAGAACAACTGAAGTCACAATCAGACCACATAAAAACAACCAACATCAGAGAATAAAATCACAATTCGGGGGGGGAGGGGGAGGGGGAACCACTGGAAAAACCAGAACTGAGCTGGAAACAGAGAGGGTTCACAGAGCCTGAGGTGAAATTTACGACCAGAGACAGGCACCAAGACAGTGCCTCATAAAAATTTTAAACCACAAGGGAGAAGATAGAATTCAGCAAATCACTCCGGCAGAAAGGCAGGTTACAAGGAAAGGATATGAATCATAGGCTCATCTGGGTTCTCTGATAATCTAACATCCCAGAGACAAAAAGAAATATGTCTATAGGCCCCAGCTCGGCAGACAGCAATGTGCTCGGAGAATTAGTTACCCAAACAAGTTGTCATTCACATCTGAGGTTGCAGAGTGATGCGCCCAGACTTGCAGAATGTCCTTACATGGCTCTGCGGATCAGCAGATCAGAGCCCCTTAATAGAACCCCTTGCGTGTGAGAACCTACCACGCGCTAAAATAAGCAACACCAGACTAAAAGGCCATTTATTACATGGAGATAGACTAATTGCAGAGGGATGTGGAAATTAATTTAGACCTGCATCTAACATCATGCTGCCAAAGTAGATTCCGGATGCTTTGAGGAGTTAAGTAATTCTGAATACGTGAATTTAGAGGGAAACTTGTTAGAATAAATGTGAATATTTATTTCCACTTCAGAGAGAGGCTAGCTCCTTCCAAAGGGAATCAATAGAAGAAATTCCAGTGAAAAGAGGAGTTGCCTCTCTCGGTGGAAATTTCAATCCCAAGTATAGCAAGAGCCAACAAACCTAAAATCTAAAATTGTCTCTAACCAGCATGCGTTAAGCACATGTTCAGGAACAGGGGTAGCACCCGGCACAGCTGGGCAACTGCTGTAGACGGCAGGTGGAAGATGGGGCCACAGGACTCAGTTTTCTCACGTGCAGAGTGGGTATGCTAACAACAGAACTGACTTTGTAGGATCACTGGGAAAAATGAATGAAATAGCACATGTGAGGTATTTAGAATGGTGCCTGGGAACTGCAGGAAGAGGTCCGTGGTCACCAGCTGTTATTATTTATGCATGTCACTACCCTGGGGCTTCCTTAAGGGCAGAGACCCCTATTGGCACTTAGTGCCTGGCAGCAGCCTATCAAGTAGCGGCAGAAGAGAGGGGGAGGGACAGAAAAAGACAAAAATGATGAAATCTGGGACAGCAGATATATAATTGTGCCTAAAATTACAAAGCAAGTTCACCTCCTTAATACAAATGTAGAAAATGTCAATCAAGAGCATTAGCTTTGGCCTTGGTTAATCCTACTGACAAGTTACAAAATCATGGTCTGTTAGGGGCACTTGGCACTAGAACTGAGTAGCATTTGAACCAATAGCCAGGGACCGAGAAAGCATGGTGGGCAGAGAGCAAAAGGCTTGGAGGTAGGTGTGCAGGAGAGAGGGGGTGGCTGGATTCCTGCTCTATCGGTGTGAACTGCGTCAACTGGGCAAGTTACAGGAACCCTCGCAGCCTGTATCCTCATGCTGGCCCAGCCACTCCTGTGCGTCCTAAGACTCAAATCAAATAGCGTAAGTAAAGCATCTCATTATTGAGGAGCAAGCCAGGTGCTCAGGTAACATCCTCCCCTCCCTAAATAGCCCTGAAAACTCTATTTATGCTTCAAAATTGTAGGCTTTAAAAAAATTTATGAAATTCATTTTTTAAAAATACATAAGGGACGCACTCTGGAATAACTCTCAGATGGTAGATGGTTCCCAGACCTCAGTGAAACACGAACGGTACATATGACAGCTGGTGATCTGTGACTGACCCATTCCTACCCTGGGGAAGTCATGACGACTTGATCTGGACCATGGCTGTAAGCTCTAGTCACACACAGAAGGAGGCTTTCAGGCCAGGAATAAAAGAACACAGCGCCCACCTTAAACTCAGTGCAGTGCAAGGGGGTGTGTGTGAACTATCTGCCAGTGTCTGGGCTGAAAAACGTGAGAAAATGTGCCCAAGTTCAGTTTGTTTTTCCCAGACCCAGAAATCAACTAATCTCCATAGAACTAACATCTCATAAATTAATGTTGGGAATCTACTTCTCTTCAGTTCAAAGATTTAGCAAATGTCTTATTAAGTAGGGTGCTCGAAATCATTTCTAAAATTATGAAAAAGAAGGCTAAAGGATTGTTTTACATTATTTTTTATAAGTGTTGGGGAATACCAGATGGCTTGTAGGAACAACGAATTTTGCAACTTCTCTTTTATTCTTGTAAAAAATTGAATTGCGAGTAACCATGGATATTCTAGCTCAGAAACCTAAGCTTTCTGACAATAATTAAAACTTGTACTGGCCCAGGGGTAGAAAAATCCGTGGAACAGAACAGCAAACCCAGAAACAGACCTATAAATGATCTATGTAGCATATGAGTGGGGTACTTCAAGTCAGTAGGGAAAAACTCAACAAGCAGTATTATTATAATGGACTCGCCATGTAGGAAAAAATCAGGATGGCGTCCTATTTCACATCTCACACGTAAATTCTGGGTGCATTAAATATCTAAATGTGTCTTTACATACGGGAGGCAATTTAATGATTTTTTTAAAAGAAACAAAGCCAAAATGTCCAGCAAGGATTCACAACGATGTCTCTCTGCCTTTCAAGCCTGTAGTTTTTTCTCCGAGGCCTCCATACTTTATAGCAACAGGTTAAATAATTTCGGTTCTTAAGTCCATGCCCCTCCTCACCCCCCCCCCAACCTACTCTAAGCTGAAAACCAAGATGAAAAAGAGGAACTAGAAATCGCTCAGACCTTTGACAAGAAAGTAGCCTCCAGCCCACATTTTCCTGTACATTGAGCTTCAGTCCCTCCTTTGGAACATTTCACTATTTTCCAGATGAAAGGGAATAGGAAGAAAGACAGGCTGGTACCACAATAAGAAAGCATCTCGATGTGCCTGTTAGATGGAGGGTTAGGATGAATGCAGAGAAATAATGGAAACCAGGTAAATTACAAGGGCCGCTGGGAGGAGTAACCGCTGCTCGGGAAATAAACCAACACCAGAGGCAGCAGATGAAAGGGAACCGAGGACGAAGACAGAGGTCAGGGGGAAGGATATGAGAGAGGGGGGGGGGGGAGAGAGAGAAAATAATCACCACCCAAAAACATATCTGACAGATAACAGAGATGCAGAATAGAACAGGGAAGATGAGCTTTGAAAGGAAACTCGAAGACAATCGGTTGGTATAAATGAATGAACAAGCATTCAATGGGTTCCAAGTGCTTCCAATTTCCTGACTGAGCCTGTATGCCTCATCATAACTCTGCAAAGTCTATTCTTTACAAGAAGGAGAGGACTGGCCTCTAGAAGTCAGTAGACTTGCCCAAGATCACAGAGCCAGCAAATGCGGGAGCTGGGACACGGCTCCGGGACTTGTGATTTCACATACGGGGCAATTTCTACTGCTTCACAGCCACTTTATTCAAAATTAAAAGCAGGGGAAAGGCGAAGTCAGAGATTGAAGGGAGAACCTTCGAGGCCCCAGAAGGACTATGAGAATCTCTAGACCTCCACCGAGGCACAACCTAAGACTGATTCTGGGAATTCAGTACTTTACAACAAATAGTATATATTTGCTACCATCCTTCCTATTTTTACAAGCCAGATTTTATGCCGGAAGACTTATAATTAAAGCCCATGCCAGCAGTGTCCATGACAGCTCTCCACTCCATCCGGGGAATACCCACCTCCTCTATCCAGACCAGGCAAGGGTTTCTGGGCCACGGCACCCAAAGCAACAGAGACCAGATTTCAAAGAGGGCGCTTACAAAAGCAGCAAGCCTCAGCATTTATTTTTAACGGACTTTCAAATGGCATTCTCAGGACTGAATGTTTCTTCTTTTTATCCATGTTGTCCCCAACCCCCCCCCCCTCCTCCTTCAGAAGTCAGGCAAACAGGAAGGTCCTGCAGAAATAGCTTTCTCCTGGGTGCAGGGGTGGGGGGGCCAAGGATTGTCTGTTGGGGACCAGGCTCTGGGTCCACACTCACAGCACCCTGTGCTTTCAGACCAGACAGCAAAGGCAGAAGTTGAAAGCAATTTCTGAAATCAGACGAAAGCTCAGTCAGAGGACTGCATTTTAGCTGAGCCCAAAGGTCAAAGCAATCATGCTCTGTTTGGATTCGACTGAGATTTGCAAGCCTGCAGGATGGAGCAGCTGGAAACACCAGGCAGAGGACTGGATTTGTGGTTAGACTAAGGGGGTGTGATCTCCAGTCTCCTACTTGGCAGCACCATGCTCTTGGGGTGCCTGCCTGCCTGGCTGAGACTCCGTGTCTTTCCTGGTAAAACATTGCAAGGCTGGCCTTCCTGCTGGAAGAGAGAGAACACCTCCCTGGAGCTTACAGCCTACAGCAGAGTGACTGGTCAGAGCCACCTAGAGTGCCAGGAAGTATAGTAGAGGCTGCTCACATGCACGGGACCCACAGGACTCCACACAGCAGCCTGCCTGGAGGAGGCATCCACCCAGAGGGGTGAGAAGAAGCTTGCCGACAGGCCGGAAGAGCAAGGAGAGTCTTGAATGTCAAATGGCAGAATCCCAGGTTTATCCTGAGGATGCCTGTTTTAAGCAAGGGAGTCAGGTGCTCAGATTTGCACGCTGGAGAGGTCTCTTGGGCTTTACCTAGAAAAGAGACCAAAAAAGAACAAAATTAGTTAAGAGGCTGTTGCAACAGGCTGCATGAAAGGAGGTACAGGTGTGGAATTCTTCCAAAGGAGCAAAAACAAAAAAAAACAAACACCTCAAGGTGTTGCAAACGCAGGTCCGCTGGAGGGTGAGGAGTGGTGGGTGACAAGCCAAAGACAGCTCAGTGAGTGTACTGAGTGCTGTCATTTGTCCTCAGGGGAACAGGGTCAGGTGGACAAGCAGGCGTGAGAGTCCCCGCACACGTACAGAGGCCAGAACACCAAGAGAAGAGAAGTCAGTCACTTAAACCGCACAGCAAACCAGCAGCAGAGCTGGGCTGGGACCCCAGGCTCCTGACTGTGCCCAATACTCTGCCCACGGCCCCCACTCCCCCGCCCTGGGCCAGTCTCTGCTGGAAAGTGCTAGAAAGTGGATGTGACATGCACCCACGCAGGGAATGCAAGGTCTGGGGAAACCAATGAAGACCTTTCTGCCTTGCATGGAAATGGAATCCATACTTTTAAATTGGAAGCTTTATAATCAGCTTAAGGGCTTTTCATTTTAATATGGCAGCTGAGAGGCAAAATCAGGTCCCACTTGAAGTGCTACTAAAATCTGCTGCGTGGGCAGCACCCTTAACAGCCACCCACACAACAGCCTAATTTTCACTTCAAGAGTCGCTATTGAAAAAAGGGAGGGGGAAGGTGACTCAAAACCACCAGCAACTTTGAAGCTAACTTCTAAAAATCTCACACAGATGGAGCAGGGACCCACCCAAGGCATCGGAGTGATGACCAGAGCTGGCAGGACTGGACTCCAGCCTTGGACCTAGTCAGTCTCGCAGCGGTGTGTCCTACCGTCCACACTACACCTCAGTCACCATTCTTCCGACAATGGGTGTGCATGGCCAGGGTTGGGCCCACATTTGATCTGACATGAGGCCTGCGGTTGTAAATGCGCATGCGCACCCGGCACAAGGCAGCCGTGGGGGATCCTGGAGGAAGCCATGTCGATGTCGGTTCTCACTGATCCAAAGGAATCTTGGTTCTTTCTGGGCCGCACTGCAGCTCTTCCTGGGCAGGCCTTGTCACCTCCTTTGTCATTAGGATAGGATGGCTATGGTCTCTATCCAGTAGAATTTGGACCTAGTCCATCCCCAATCCCCACCAGCAAGTTCCTGTGAGGATGCCAGGCCTTCTCCCTCCCCTGCCTCTCTCAGTGCCTCTGACCTCACACAGGGCCTCACAGGGACCATGGCCTGAGAGTAGGCAGTGCTTTGTAAACACGGCAGGCTGTGCAGAGGTGGCCTGCTGTTAATGAAAGCAAAGAAGCAAACCACCAGTAGGGACCAGAGAGAGCCTTCCCCAAAGCTTTGCAATCAGGCCACAGAGGGTCCTGCACCTCCTCTGACCCATAAGCTGGCCTCTGCGCAGAAGGTTCCAGCACAGACCATAAGGAGGGCGAGACACGTGCTCCAGTGCCAGCCAGCCAGTGACCCAAAGCTGCGCAGCTGCCCGCAGATGGGGCGGGACATGCACACAGGACAACAGAACACAGAGGAAGAAAATAGTCCTGACCTGGGCTTTTGAACACACAGCATCAGCAAAAGCCACTCTGACACCTCCTTGGGGACCACACTGTCACTGTCCTAAAGGACCCGCCACTGGGTCACCTGCTGTGTGCCTGAGGCTCCATTCATACCTCTCCACACATTGGGAGGCCAAGTTTTGAAAGAGAACAGCTGCTTTTTATTTTCTAACATCCACGGAGTATTTGAATATGTAAGAGGAAGAATCAGAAATACATTCACACAAGGTTTCAAAAAATTAAACGATCAAGAACAATATTTAAAAAATGAAAGGTGCCCCCTCTGTCTTCATCACCCGACCAGGGGTGGCTGCCTCTGTTTTGCAACATGACTCCCCACTCTGTAGAAGAAACAGCAAGCTCTCCCTCTCTCCTACCTCACTTATCTTCCTTTCAGAAATTTCTTAGTTACAACGCTACTTTTTGTGGGATTACTTTAATATATTGAACTCCAAAAATATACAGAAAGCTCTGTCTCTTGTTCCAAGAGCTGTATAGCACATTTAATTTGCTGCTACATGAGGAGGAGAAGGAGTGCTTTGCCTGCACTACCCCACGCTCTCTCCCCGTCTCCCCAGCTACGCAATTTTGTCAGCTCCACCATTTTAATTGATAAGGTCTTAGAATCGTAATATTTTGTCCAATGTCTAATTAACTCCCGAATTAATAACTTAGTTGCCTGTAGGTTAACTCTAAAACCAAAGTCAGTCAAGTGTACGGTATTCTAATTATACAGATACCACTTTCTGTCAAGTAGTGTGATTTGATCCATAGAAAGGAAACGTCATGTCGCTTTCGCAGAAGCTTCCCCCAACAAGGTGGCGATGCCTCAGGGAGGCCTGTATCCTTGGGTCCTCCCCCATCCCACACTTCAGGTTCATTGTCACCTTGTATCTGTGTGGTCACCTTGACTGTCTTCTGGAAGGAAATGAGGAAGTCTACGCCATGGGTTGAGTGTGATAGTTAAAATCATTAATATGCCGCCACTGCCAACTAGGGAGTGCTTGTCCCATGCTGATGACAGAGCTCCCTGGGCCCCAGGTCCATGTCTCGGTGTCGGGATTCCATTGTTTTTAGGTACAAACACTAGGTCCAATTCTGCATTGTCAGGTAACATATCCCCACGCAGCACCTTCTGCTGGCGGGAGATGCCCGAGATGTCAACACAAAGGGAGCCAGAACATTCCCATTTTATTGTTTCTTGTCATTTAGTTAGTAGAAGCACACTGGCCACCAAGTGCACAGCCTGGATGCCTGGAAGGATTCGTGTCTGTACCCGCAGGTCCTCATGTGAGACTCCTTGTGATGGACAAGGAGAACCTTCCCTGCACACAAATCGAGCAGTCTCTCTATTCTTACGCTGGATGCGTGGTTCAGTGTCGTGTCCCTCCAGGGCCACACGTATTTGAGCCGCAGCTCTTTTCCTCATCAGCATCCACTTGCAGACCTTTCCTGACTTCCTTGGAGCTTCTTGCTCCCTCTGCTCTGTCCCTGGCAGGTGAGAAGCAGTAACAGGTAAGGAGGAAGTGGAGAGGAGTGTGCCTCGCTCTCCCCCCCCACGGTTATCCATGCAGACCTGAGCCCAACAGAAGAGAAACTAGACAAATGGATTACTGGTTGGAGAACTTTTATCCCTGGAAAGACCAGGAAAAAACGATGGGAATGGCACTAAATTTTGTTTCGAGACAAGAAAACAAAACAAAAGGTCGGCCTTGCAGAATGAATTTAAGGGGAAGACACGTGAAGCTGTGTGCATTCTGTTTGCCACGGCCCTCGGGCCTGACGCACGTGGTGGTCACTCCATTGCCCAGTGTTTCTGTGGAGAAATCTAGGCCCAATCTTGGTGGAGAAACCTTGGTCCTTTGTAAGGATACACACTTGTATGTTTTTCTCTCTGAACGCTTCAAAGATCTTTTCTTTTTCTTTGATGTTCAAATTTTCACAAAGATATGTCTGGATAGATGGATCCTTTCTGGAATAGTGTTAAAGAGCAGAGAAAACAACATCTAGATGGATAATAAAATGAAGAAAATAGCCTGACTCCCAGGTGAAGAACTAAGACAGTCACCTCCCTCCCACGATGCCCACTATCCTGAATTTTTTCTCCTCCTCTGCTATTCTTTATTGTATCACTATTGGCATGTTTCTATGCAGTTTTAGATTTGTATGTTTTTGAACTTGATAAAAGTGACATGTATTCTCCTGTGAGTGACATATTCTGCCCCAAATTGGGCCCAATTCATCCATGTTGACGCCTGTAGCTAAGATTGGTTCATTGTCACCGCATATGACATTTTACTGTATAGAAATGCCACAGTTTATTCATCCTCTTGTCAGTGGACATACAGATTTCCCCTGGTGATTTGTTTTACAGTTCCCATCACTGTAAATATTCTTGTATATTTCATGGTACTCATGTATAAGATGATTAAATTTGTTGGAAAAAAGGGAGATGTGGAAAACAGTATGGTGAGTCCTCAAAAGGTTAATCATGGACTTACCATATAATCCAGCAACTCCACTCCTAAGGTAACACCCAAAAGAACTGAGAACAGGGACTCAAACAGATGCATCTACACCACTATTCATGGCAGCATTATTCATAATAGCCCAAAGGTGAAAACAACCTGTGTCCATAAACAGACGGAAGGATAAAGAAAATGTGCTGTGTACATACAATGGGGGTATCATTTGGCTGTGAAAAGGAAGGAAATTTGCATACGTGCCACAACATGGATAAAGCTTGAAAACATTATACTAAGTGAAATAAGCCAGATATAAACACAAAAAGCAAAAACAAAAAACAACCCCCCAAAAAGCTATTGTATGATTCCACTTACATGAGGTAGCTAGAGTAGTCACATTCATAGAGACAAAGTAGAATAGGGATCACCTGGAGCTAGGGGAGGGAAATGAAGAGTAATTGTTTAAGGGGTACCAAGTTCCATTTGGGACAATGACAAAATTCTGCAAATGGTAGGACAACACTGTGAATGTATTTAATGTCACTGAACTGTACACTTACAGATAAAGTGATCAATTTTATGCCACATATGTTTACATATACACACATATATATAAAACATATATATATAATCAAAATTTTAAAAAGGAAAATGGGGGTGGGGTGGGGGAGAAGGTAAGAATGAGAAATTGCCACAGAGCAGAGAAGACCGAGAGATGTGACAATTGCCTGTGATCCTCCTGGGCTGGCTCCTGGAACAGGAAGAGGACATGAATTGAAAACCTGGTGCTGCCCTGGCCATTTGGCTCAGCGGTAGAGTGTCAGCCCAGTGTGTGGAAGTCCCAGGTTTGATTCCCAGTCAGGGCACACAGGAGAAGCGCTCATCTGCTTCTCCACCCCTCCCCCTCTCCTTCCTTTCTGTCTCTCTCTTCCCCTCCAGCAGCCAAGGCTCCATTGGAGCAATTTTGGCCCGGGTGCTGAGGATGACTCTATGGACTCCGTCTCAGGCTCTAGAATGGCTCTGGTTGCAATAGAGCAACGCCCCAGATGGGCAGAGCATCACCCCTTGATAGCATGCCAGGTGGATCCTGGTTGGGCACATGCAGGAGTCTGTCTGTCTGCCCCCCTGCCCCCCCCCTTTCACTTTGGAAAAAAAAAAAAAAAAAAAAAAAAAAAAAAAAAAAAAACGAAAAGAAAAGCTGGTGCCACCCAGATAGAGACTGGGGTTAACAGCGATGTACCAATGTCAGTTCTTAGTTTTCACAAATGTAAGGTATCAGTGAGAGTTATTGCAGAGAGGTAAACAAAAACACTCTGCGCTATATCTCTGCTTTTTTGTAAATCCCAAATTGTTCCAGAATGAATGCATTTAAGAACAAAACAGGTATCTGTAAACCCTCAGCCCTGCACAAATGAACACAGCTGGACAAGGAAGGTGTCCAGGAGGATAGAGACCCAGCATTGCATCTACTCCAGCGCCACAGGGACCAGAAAGGCTGACATTGTCTCGTGGCCTCTATTAGAAGCACTGGAGCAAGGTTCACCGCTGGCCAGGCCCAGTTATCTCAGTCCTGTCTGCTCAGCCAGGAAACACACAGCAAGTCAGGGCTGTGAAATTGGGCGTGAAATTTCCAAGCAGCGCCCCTGCAGACGGACCAGCCAATTTCTTCACTCTCCAGTGGGAGCAATGCCAGAGTGTTTGCAGATCCCATGGCAACAGGGAGGGTGCATTAGCTCCCTGCTCACCAAAGCCTCAACCACCTAAAACGGAAGTCCTGCAGGAGATAGGCGTTTTTAGGAGATTCTGCAAGAAGGCGCCGCAGGAAAGATGCTGGCACTGCAGCAAGCAGAACTTCTCTCCTGACCCTCAACAGAGAGGTTCCTCAAACACGTTCACCTGGCTAGAAGTCACCTAGGGCTTAATAGTTTTCATATACAATCAACCTCAGTCCTCCCCAAACCTTGTGTGTGTGTGTGTGGGGGGGCTGTTATCTTCCTTTCGAAGAGGAGACCCAGCTCAGACGGCAGGTGACATGTGCGGTGAGCAGCAGGCTCAGGCAGGGCCAGGCTTTGGAGGAGGGCCTGCTGGGGGCCCAGGCTTACTTCACTAATCAAGGTACTGAATCCCTACAGTCTACCTGCAGGAAAAGGAGGACGGAGGAGCAGGGGGCAGAGTCCAGCTGTTGGGAAGGCGAAGGGCTTTGTTGCCTGCAGCTGATGAAAGGAACGCCTATTTGAGACGGGAGGAGGTACCAGGCCAGAGGGCTGAGCCCAACCAGAGGGCATGGGCCAGCTGACCCAGAAAGGCCCATAAGGACTGAGGTCAAAATGGTGAAGGCCAGTGCTTTCTGGCTGAGCCCCCAGCACCACAGAGCTAACAGTTCATCGCATGCTGCTAAGGAGTTAATCCTCAAAGCAGAGGAGATTTGAGAGCAATTGCTATGGACTGAATTATGTCCCTTCCCAAATTTGTATGCTGAAGCCTTAACCCCAATGTTATCGTCTTTGAAGATAGGGCTTTTAGAAAGTAACTGAAGTTAAGTGAAGCCAAAAGGGTGGGGCCTAATCAATAGAATTGGTGGCTTTATAAGAAGAGGGAGAGGGAGTTCGCTCTCTTTCCACGTGCATGCACCAAAGAAAGGCCACATGAAGACACGGTGAGACGGCAGCATCTGCAAACCAGGTAGAGAACCCTCACCAGAGACTGAATTAATCTTGGACTTCCAGCCTCCAGAATTGTGAGAAACAAATGTCTGTTGTGTAGCCACCCAGTCTGTGGCATTTCATTATGGTAGCCTGAGCTACGGTAGTGATGTGGACAGAATGCTGCACACATTCACACACATGAGACCCCCTCCATCCTCCTGCCAGCTGGGCAATCAGAGAAAGCTTCCTGGAGGAGGAGGGCTTTGATTAAGAAGTGGGGTATGAAGAGTACTAGTGAGGGAGCTCCCTAGGAAAATGGTGATTGAACGACAAAGGCATCGTCCTCTCAAAATGTGTTCTGGGAAGTGGCTGTGCTCTTCTGTGGTTAAAATTCCACGTCATGTTAAGAAGACCTATATTTTCATATTAAAAAAAAAAAAGAATCATTGTAGGCATTTAAAAAAAAACATTTAAAAGTAGAAAATGGGGAGAAATGAGTGACTGGAAAATAAAATGTGAAACTAGTGTGTATGCTGCTTTAGAACAGAGGGAGAGGAGGGAAAGGTTCTCGGGCCTCCCCTTCTTCCTGCCGCAACCCACACGCCGAAGACGCAGTGCCCGCACCTAGCGACAGGGAAGCCACCTGGCGAGCAATGACAGGCCAGAAAGCTGGTTCTCCCATACTCGGAACACACCTGTTGCTGGGGGATCGGTCATGAAAAAAAGGGGGTGTGAAGAGAATACCTGTCTCCTACATTATGCCCCCCCCAAAATTCCCAGGCCTGGCTTTACAGAGACATCCAACCTTGCCACCAAATACAAAGAGGCCACGGGCTGAGCAAAACCCCAGATAGATACATGAGCTCATGCTCAGGGTTCCCCAAACCTATGATCGCGCCCCTGGAAAAGCATACCCCTGTCCCAGGCTTTCCCTGATGAGCACCTCCCCGGGCGAGGGCTGTGGGTGCTGCCAAGAGTGAGGCACCCCCTGCCCACACCCCCGCCCGCTGCAGCCCCTCAACCAACGAGTCTCTAGTTTCCCCCAAAAACCATCAAGTAGGATCCAGTTAAATTAGCATAAAAACAATTACCAAGCTGCCAAGTCACAGCAGAGGCCCAGGATTCTCAACAACTATCAAGACATCTTTTTAAAAATATTTAATTCCACTTACATCATTCCAGCTGGGGGATCAGACTGCTTCTGCCGAATTCGAGATGTTCTTTGGGGGAAAGTCTTAAAGTGCCAAAGGCATTGCTTTTTCCCACATAAGGAGCAAACGCAGGGAGCCAGGGAGGCAGGGTGGTCTCTTCCTATGCAAGTGGATTTTGTAGTATTTGCTCAGATGTCTGGAGAATTCACATTGGTTCTAAGTGTTGTTCTGGGTGTGGAGGTATATCATTTATATTCATCCTTTCATTTGGCAAATTGATTTTCTACTACATTCACAATGCCTTCAGAGTGAAGGATACTGGGAACACTTGTCTCAGAGCAGGATCAGGGGAACACCGTGAGAGAGAGGGATTGTGGGACACCATGAGAGAGAGGGATCGTGGGACACCGTGAGAGAGAGGGATCGTGGGACACCGTGAGAGAGAGGGATCGTGGGACACCGTGAGAGAGAGGGATCGTGGGGTACTGTGAGAGAGAAGGATTGTGGGACACCATCAGAGAGGGATCAGGGGACACCGTCAGAGAGGGATCATGGGACACCGTCAGAGAGGGATCATGGGACACTGTGAGAGAGAGGGATCGTGGGACACCGTGAGAGAGGGATCGTGGGACACCATGAGAGAGAGGGATCGTGGGACACCATGAGAGAGAGGGATCGTGGGACACCGTCAGAGAGGGATCATGGGACACTGTGAGAGAGAGGGATCATGGGACACCGTGAGAGAGGGATCGTGGGACACCATGAGAGAGAGGGATCGTGGGACACCGTCAGAGAGGGATCAGGGGACACCGTGAGAGAGGGATCATGGGACACCGTGAGAGAGGGATCATGGGACACCGTCAGAGAGAGGGTTGGAGGTATCACAGTGTGCATAAGAGATTTTGATAGAATAGCAAAAGATTTTTACCCAGGTATCCAAAGACAACATGAACTTTAAATAAGATTAAAAATCTACCACACCTACATTTCTCAGATAATGAACAGCATTTGCTGCCTGTAGATTTAATGCCAGAACATCTCAGGGTCTTCCCTTTTCATACTGAACTTTCTGACTAAGGGCTTCATGAGCAGGCAGTAACAGGCCCTGGTGCTCCGAGGGGAGGCAGCCCTTCCCCGGGGTTTCCCCAGCTCCTCTCTCTCTGATGGTGTCCCACGATCCCTCTCTCTCACGGTGTCCCATGATCCCTCTCTCTCACGGTGTCCCACAATCCATCTCTCTGACGGTGTCCCATGATCCCTCTCTCTCACGGTGTCCCAAGATCCCTCTCTCTCACGGTGTCCCCTGATCCCTCTCTCTCACGGTGTCCCACGATCCCTCTCTCTCATGGTGTCCCACGATCCGTCTCTCTGACGGTGTCCCACGATCCCTCTCTCTCACGGTGTCCCACGACCCGTCTCTCTCACGGTGTCCCACGACCCGTCTCTCTCACGGTGTCCCCTGATCCCTCTCTCTCACGGTGTCCCACGACCCGTCTCTCTCACGGTGTCCCACGACCCGTCTCTCTGACGGTGTCCCACGATCCCTCTCTCTCACGGTGTCCCCTGATCCCTCTCTCTCACGGTGTCCCACGATCCCTCTCTCTCACGGTGTCCCATGATCCGTCTCTCTCACGGTGTCCCATGATCCGTCTCTCTCACGGTGTCCCACGATCCTTCTCTCTCACAGTACCCCACGATCCCTCTCTCTCACGGTGTCCCACGATCCCTCTCTCTCACGGTGCCCCACGATCCCTCTCTCTCACGGTGTCCCACGACCCGTCTCTCTCACGGTGTCCCACGACCTGTCTCTCTCACGGTGTCCCACGATCCCTCTCTCTCACGGTGTCCCACAACCCGTCTCTCTCACGGTGTCCCATGATCCCTCTCTCTTACGGTGTCCCACGATCCCTCTCTCTCATGGTGTCCCCTGATCCCTCTCTCTCACGGTGTTCCCCTGATCCTGCTCTGAGACAAATGTTCCCAGTATCCTTCACTCTGAAGGCATTGTGAATGTAGTAGAAAATCAATTTACCAAATGAAAGGATGAATATAAATGATATACCTCCACACCCACCTACACAGGATGCAAAGCTTTTAGAAGGAGAAGGTATGCGTTAAAATCAAATTCGTAGAAACACTTGCACAATCAAAGGTACTTTTCCAGCTAGGCTGTGATAGTGTTGGATGAGTCCAAATGCCTTTGTCCCCATATTAACCCTGCGTCCTTCTCTGCACTGTGTACAGATGATAGATGTTGTTGGTGTTGCTTGTCCACAAGGGCAGGGTCCAGCCATCCTACAGCGTGCCCCGACAGCTGCTGTCCCCAGGTCCTGGTCTCCTGTGATCTGTATCAAGCAGCCTCTATTTGTAGACTGAGCTACCCTACTAGGTTTAGTCGGCCTCCCCTCTGTCCTGCCCCCCCCCTCCTCAGCTTACCCTTG
Source organism: Saccopteryx bilineata (assembly GCF_036850765.1). NCBI lineage: Eukaryota > Metazoa > Chordata > Mammalia > Chiroptera > Emballonuridae > Saccopteryx > Saccopteryx bilineata. The sequence continues at coordinate 139,863,822 of NC_089495.1, forward strand.
TTTCAAAGGAGAATGGCATTAGAGGCAGTAGAAAGAGGCCAGAAGCTTAGATCCTAGGCCCAGCTGTACCACTGAGTAGGTGTGAGAATTCAGATAAGTCACATCATGTCCTTCTGCCTCCACTTCCTCACCTGTAAAGTAGGTCTTTGCCTTTCACAGGGCTATCATTAGGAGGAAGGGATCTAGCCCTGTGAAAGGAAGAGTGTCACACAAAGAAGCCTGCAGCCGCATGGAGCTGGCTGAGGGAGGGAGGGAGGGTGGAGTCTCCAGTGTGAGACTGTGGCCAGGAACTCTGTCAGCTATTACAATTTCATCAAAAATACATCCTAATTTGCCCCCAGAATCTAAATTTACAATTTAACAATAGCTGCTTCACCCAGGAACCTCTAAGTGCTTTCATTCAATCAAATAAAAATGAATGACTCATTTCACTAAACCTTTCCAGAGACAATACCTGTGAACAATTACAGGAAGAAAACATGGGACAGAGAACTTCCCCTGTGACTAATCCTGTGGAACACTTGTCTGTCTCCTCCTGAGGCTCCAGGACAATCTGCCCACTGAGAGACAAGCCCTCTGGTACTCTCCTCGCCACGCAGAGAACACACGGCTCCTTCCAAAGCTTGACCACCACCGTCTCGCCAACAAACAAACACCTGACATTTGTGTAGGCACTTTTTTTAAGGTCAAAATACCAATTAAAGAGCAAAGACATTTTAATTTAAGATATACAAATCCCTGATATTTTAAACCAGGATCTCTGTCTGGAACCACGAAAGAACACTCAAGTCCTCAGATGTGCCCATCTGGAGCAAACATCCTTGTCAAAAGAGGTTTCTGCATGAGGCCAGACCGTTCCTGTACTGGGGGCTGACTGGATTACAACACAGTCTCCTCAACAATTTATTCCTTTCTAGAAAGTTCATTGAGCTCCTATCCTGCGCCAGGCACTGAGCTGTGTGCTGAGAGCCCCGTGCAGACCATGTGGCTGGGTTGCTGCCTGCTGAGCTCCGACAGTCCAGCCTGACAGATCAGACATTCATCAAATCATCAAACACGTTATTGCAAACTGCGATGATGTCAGCAAAGGAAAAGACCAGAACTAGCTCTGTCTTAGGATGAGGCTGTCAAGGAAGGCTTCACGGCTGCTAGCCCTGGGCTTTGCCCATAGTAAGTGTTCAGTAAACGCAATGGATTAAATGTTTGTGTTCCCCTAGAAATCTTAACCCTCAATTGCTGGTGTTCGGAAGTGAGGACTTTAGGAGGGCTCCACCCCATGAATGGGATTAGAGCAGGGGTCCCCAAACTACGGCCCGTGGGCTGCATGCGGCCCCCTGAGGGCCATTTATCTGGCCCCGCCGCACTTCCGGAAGGGGCACCTCTTTCATTGGTGGTCAGTGAAAGGAGCATAGTTCCCATTGAAATACTGGTCAGTTTGTTGATTTAAATTTACTTGTTCTTTATTTTAAATACTGTATTTGTTCCCGTTTTGTTTTTTTACTTTAAAATAAGATATGTGCAGTGTGCATAGGGATTTGTTCATAGTTTTTTTTATAGTCTGGCCCTCCAACGGTCTGAGGGACAGTGAACTGGCCCCCTGTGTAAAAAGTTTGGGGACCCCTGGATTAGAGTCTTTATAGAGGGGACCCCAGAGAGCTCTGTTGCCCTCTTTTTCCATCATGCAAGGACATAGTGAGAAGACCACCAGCTATGAACCAGGACACTCTTGTCTCATTCCCAGAACCAAGAATTGATTGCGCCCCGTGTCCGTTCACCTCAGCTTGATCAGTCCCACTGAACACACATTTAACTCTTCAGGTACTGGCGATCAGAAAGGACAGAGACCCACGGGGCATGAGCGTTCCTCAGAGGTTTGCCACCTTGTGAACCACAGCTTTCTTCACAATGAAAAGCAAGTAGGAAACTCCTGAGCCAAGGTACCAGGCACGAGATTGGCGCAGATAAACACCTGTAGGAATAAAATACAATTGAGCACCATGCCATACATACCTGCCATTATTTGCACTGTAACGTCCTTGACAAACAACATGGTCCTACAACACTTCTCATTGCTGAACTTCTTGGGTCAACATTACCCCCAGAACCCCAAAGGACACCAATTAAACTTCTAAGAGAAGAATCTCATTATGACTTAATCCAACTCCAAATATTCTAAGCCACACATGTCTATTAGCAGAGAAATACATTAGCAGAGATTTCTCCCCTCCAGAGAGGGGGGGCAGGTGATGCTGTTAACCCCCCCCCCCCGGGACAACACAGGTAGGGTAAAGGGCTGCAGAATCACTGACCACGACAGCTGGGAGGGACCCCAAAGAGAGCATCCCTCAAACCTTTCTTCCTACAGGTGAAAGACAAAGGCCCAGAGGAGGCGAAGCACCCTGCATGAGCTCACTCACGACATCAGGGAAAAGCAGAGCCCCGAGTTGAGCCCAATTCTCCTTCCAGATTACGCTGGCTCCTGGTATGAAGAGTGAGAATGTATAAATTCTGACAGTACATCGGGTTGGGGAAGAAGATACCGGAGCTGCCTCTCTGGCCTCTGTGTGGTGTTATTTTTTTAAAAGATTTTATTTATTGATTTTAAAGAGAGAGAGGAAAGGTAGGGGAAGAGTTGGGACTATCAACTCATATTAGTTGCTTCTCATATGTGCCTTGACCAGGCAAGCCCAGGGTTTTGAACCAGCAACCTCAGCATTCCAGGTTGATGCTTTATCCACTGAGCCACCATAGGTCAGGCTGTGTGGTGTTATTAATTACAGTGTCCCCTCAATCCTCTGTAAATCAGTGGCCCCCATTCACCTCCAGAAGACCCCACCAAGCTCACTGTCTCACATTACTACATGCATGAAGACCCAGTAAGAAGAAAGATGTGGAGGGATTCTTTTTTAAATCTCATTTCCTTCTCTATCAGTGAGGATGCTGTCAGTAGCAGAAAGAAAAAGAAATGAAGTATCTTACCTAATAAAACTTTCCAAGGTAAGATGGGTCCAGAATTGGTCAACTCAGTGATTCAACAACATCTCCTAACACCCCGGTTCTTTCCACCTTCCCCCTTGGACACACTCAGCAGGCTGAGCTGTTGTTAGGCCAGCTCTCCTCATGGTCGCAAGATAGCTGCAGCTGCCTAGCCATCACGGCCAAACAAAACAAAGCTCTCGTTGGCCAGAGCTATTTGTCATACCTGTAAGTAACCTAAACCAATTGTGAACAAGGGGAATGAGACCCCGTGACAGGATTTGGCCTCCCCTGAATCCTATGGGCACTGTGGGCACATAGACAACATCAGCCCAGACGAAGGAGAGACGAATTTGAGATGAGCCTGCTACCCGCCTTCCCCGACTGGCTGTCAAACCCCTTTTCTCCTCCCTGTACCATTTCATTCCTAGTCACTTTGAACAAGGAGTCTGAATCCAACAGCACAGTCTTCACAAAGGAATTTTGCGGCACCAAGACAATGGGTATGCCCTGTGGAGTTTATGATAATGGATTTCAATTCCATTTCATTTTGTTGAAAAGTCATATCCGATACTCACGCTTTCCTACCCTCCAGGGGCCTCCACTGCTCAGATTCATACCACCACGCGCACCACTAAAAGCCTGTCGGATCATATAAATGAAAATGAGAACAAGAAAGCTTTCTGTGCTATTTTATTTGTCCTTAATATCCTGGGGCAGGACTTGGGTGTGTTTATTTAGAACAAGATTGTGGCTTGCAAAGCCTGTGAAAGCTCTTGGTGCTATAAAAACATCTTAATAAATGCAGCTCTTAGAAACATACTTGCGGGAACTGAGTCTTCTGTTTGTTATTCTGTAGCTGTAAAAAAATGAACAAATAAAAATAATGTGATACCTCTCACTTGACAGCAGCAGAAGGTTTGAGGGCCGGTGCTACCGCGTAAGATGCTGTGTCACAAAACTTGCAAATAAGGTGACAATTGCCCACTTTATAAGAGCACCCTGTGTGTATGTGAAAATACACATTACCCAAGCATGCTCTGAACTCCCCTCCTATTTATAGTGTTGGCTTTAATTTACTGATGAACACCGTTCCCTGTTCCCCCTCTCCTTCGTGGTGATATCCACAGGGACTCATCACGCATCCTCCCCTGCGCTCGCATCCCACCCACGCACATGTCGGCCAGAGCTGGATGCGGTTTCTGCAGACATATATTTCCTCTCTCCTCTGCTCCTTTGCCTAGGTTTTTCCTCTGCCTGAAATACCCTCCCCATCACCACTCCCTTCTTTGCCTGGTAACTCCCACTCCTCTCTGAAGCCCTCTGTTTAAGTACTGCTTTGCCGGTGGACACTGCCCTCTGCCCCACGTTCTGACCTGAAGCATGGGTGCAGTCCAAGGAGATGTGCGCACCTGGAGCACTCAGCCCTCCCCACGCCAGGCCCTGTTCCAGGCGCACAGGCTCCGGCATTCCTGCCCACATGGCCCGAAGTCTGCTCCAGGCCCACCCTCCCAGAGGGGGCACATTAGTGTGCTGCCCCCCAGGCCCAAGGAGGAGAGAGCACCAGTGTGCGTGAACATACATGCCACATACATGTTATCCAAGGCTGTGGGTGCCTTAGGTTTCTCCCTCACGGGCGCGGGTCTCACAGTGCAGGGGAGAGGCTGGGTGGTGGAGGGGCATGGTGGGGAGGGGCTATGGGGCCCGCATGGCATTCTGGGAACAAACCTTGCCTTCCAGGCGCACGTGTGGAAGAAGAATTGTGCTGTTATATTGAACAGCTGATACTGGACGATGGAATGGGCCTCAGCTGTGCTCTTGGCCTGGTCCTGCAGACCATGGGGTCAGGTCTGAGTACAGCCCTCTCATGTGATGCTCGGTGTGATCCACCTCCGGGAGCACTGTTCAAGTGGGGCATCCTCCAGACACTGGGGGATCGCCATTTCCTGGTGGGGACCTTCTGAGTATCCAGGTAGCTTCCCCAGGGGATACTGACCCCTGGGGAGCCTTTCCTCGGGAACTTACCGCGTTGATGAAGAACCAAAAAAACAAGTATGAGATCCAGCCAGGATGGTAGTCAGTATAAATTGTTTCTGTTTGAACGTTATATATAAAACTGAGCCTGGTAATACCTATGGCTCAGTTTCTGAGCTTATATTCAATTTATTTAATTTATTTTTTATTATTAACTGAGAGAAGGGGAGGCAGAGACAGACTCCTGCTAGCGCCCTGACCAGATCCACCCAGTAAGCCACCTATGGGGAAATGCTCTGCCCATCTGAGGGTTGCTCCATTGCTAAGCAACAGAGCTTTTCTTAGCACCTGAGGCAGAGGCAATTGAACCATCCTTAGCGCCTGGGGCCAACTCGCTACAATCGAGCCCTGGCTGCCAGAAAGGAGGAGAGAGCGAGAGAGAGGGAGAGCGAGAGTGAGAGGTGGAGAAGCAGATAGTTGCTTCTTTTGTGTGCCCTGACGGAATCAAATCTGGGACATCCACACACTGAGCCAATGCTCTACCACTGAGCCAGGTGGCCAGAATCAGCTTATATTCAATTTTGAAGAAATGTCTTCTACAATAATAAATGCTAAGGAAGATTTTCTAGCGGCCCTGTGGGTGGCATGACAGCACCAGCAGTCTGCTGAGTACAGCCACTGTGCACTATCCCCAGGTAGAGACCTGTTTGCTGGGCACATGGTTGTGACTTCAAACTCTCCAAACCAGTGGGTCCCAAATGCTGACACAGGGACCAACCACCCAGAGCCACAAATATCCGGGGCAGGTTTTGGGGTTGTTGTTGGCCAGGATTTTGTGTTTTGGGGGATTTTTTGTCATCTGTTTGTTTTAGTTTCCCAGATGCATTTTGTGGGGGACTATTGCCCTAAACCAGAAATGGGCACAGGTCTGAGACCCTTACCACACACCAGGCCTGGTGCCTTTGGACTGGATGTGTGATTTTGTGTCTAAACTTCCTAGCAACCCTCGAACAGATGAGAAACTGAGCAAGAGGGGGTTGGGTGATTCAAGTTCACAGAGCATGTGAATGGCGACTCTGGGGCTTACTGAGAGACGCTCTCTGAGCTACGCGGCCTTCCCCAGGGGCGCTGGCAAATGGCAGGTCTGAGGAATTGCTTCAAGCCTCAAAGAGTTTGCAAAAAGGCTCACAGGGCTGCATTCTCTTCAAAGACACCAGTTTTGTCAGGATAATTCCAAGTGGCTGTGCATTTTCCACATTTAAGAAAAAGTCTGGCAATAGCACTTAGAAATTCAGGTGACCCCATCAACGATGGAATCGGGGCTGGCAAAGAGAAACCAATGTATTTCTAAAGATGTCGGTTTCTGAGGCAATCACAGACCATTATTGGACAGGAAAAGCTCTTGTTCCATTAACCATGCTGTTTAATGCAAGAGCATTAAAATGCTTTTAAAGCTTCAAGAGCGAATATGTGATTTTTCTCTCTTAAAAAAAACAGTCCCCAAATGAATGCTCTGCCCTTAGACTGGTCCCCAAAGGATGTTTTTGTTTTGTTCTGTTTTTGCCATTAAATCTACAGTTGCAAATGCATCAGCCTGTTTTCCCATAGTTCCTCCAGGAAGCCTAGTGCATGAACAGCATCTGTTCAAAGCTAACTTAAGAGGTGACATCTGCTTTTATTTATTCATTTATTTATTTGTATTTTTCTGAAGTTAAAAACGGGGAGGCAGTCAGACAGGCTCCTGCATGCGCCCGACCGGGATCCACCTGGCACGCCCACTAAGGGGCAATGCTTTGCCCATCTGGGGCGTTGCTCTGTTGCATCCAGAGCCATTCTAGCACCTGAGGTGGAGGCCACAGAGCCATCCTCAGTGCCCGGGCCAACTTTGCTCCAATGGGGCCTTGGCTGCGGGAGGGGAAGAGAGAGACAGAGAGGAAGGAGAGGGGGAGGGGTGGAGAAGCAGATGGGCGCTTTTCCTGTGTGCCCTGGCCGGGAATCGAACCCAGGACTCCTGTACTCCAGGCCGACACTTTACCACTGAGCCAACCGGCCAGGGATGACATCTGCTTTTAGAGACGGCCATCATTCGTACCCCAAATGGTTGCTGCTTTCCAGCAGAAAGAGCTCAGAACTCACCCCACTTCCTTCTGGTCTCCAGCTCCCTCTGCCCATCAGCAGCCTGCAGTCTCCCCTCCCGCCCTGAAAGCCCCCTTGTTCTCAGTTCCAAACACCCAGCCCCCCTCTTTCCATTATTTCATAAAATGAATTTTTTTTCCTCGGGCTTCTTTTCTTCCTAGATACCCTGACTTCCTGTCACCCTAATATTTCTGTGGAGCAAAAGGAAGTCTCCCCATTATTAAATTTTAGTTCTCAACCTAAAGGTAATTTGGGTTTACCAGTTCTCTCCCCCAAGAGTCACCGCTTTCTTGGGGGTCCTTAGAGCATGCATAGACCGGCTTAGGGACATAGGTACTTTTCATACACAAATGTTTACAAAATATGTAACTAGTCCTATACTATGATTCTAACTAGCTGATTCTATACAGCTACATTTCTGAATCACCCAATATTTATACAGGTTTTTTTTTTGTTGCTGGTGGTGGTGGTCCTTTTGGGTTTTTCAGCTAAACAATGATAACATCTGACAAGAATGATCATTTTACCTCCTCCTTTCTAATTTGTATGCCTCATTGCTCTTTCCCATCTAATGGCATCAGCCATTAAATGACGTTACATAATAGTGTGAGGGAGCTCTCTGAAATCTTCTTTATGAGAGCACTAATCCCATTCATGAGGGCTCCACCTTCGTGACCTAATCACCTCCCAAGATGCCACCTCCAAATACCATCATGTTGGGGGTAAGGTTTTTAGGAATTTGTGGGGGCGGTGGGGAGATACAAACATTCAGTTCACAGCACCTACCTCTGGACTTCTATGTGAGATAATAAAGCTCTGTGTGGCTGAGTCTCTGTGGTTTTGTTGTGTCACTAGCACTGACCCTGACTCTAACTGATCTGTCTTTGACATTCCCTGACCTGGCTGCTGTGTTCATGAGGAGAGCTCATTTGTACCGTTCTCTGTGTTCTCACATTTCATGTGACATCCTCAGCATCTAGTTGCACAATGTTCTATTGCAGTGGTCCCCAACCCCCGGCCTGCGGACCAGTACCAATCCGTGGGCCATTTGGTACCAGTCCGCAGAGAAAGAATAAATAACTTACATTACTTCCGTTTTATTTATATTTAAATCTGAACGATGTTTTATTTTTTAAAAAATGACCAGATTCCCTCTGTTACATCCATCTAAGACTCACTCTTGATGCTTGTCTCAGTCACGTGATACATTTATCTGTCCCACCCTAAAGGCCGGTCCGTGAAAATATTTTCTGACATTAAACTGGTCCGTGGCCCAAAAAAGGTTAGGGACCATTGTTCTACTGTACTTGGTTACTTGTCTCCTTTAAAAGCAATAAACCATGAGCAACGCTTCAAGAATATAACATCATCCAGCATCATCTTCAGAAAGCTAAATATTTTGGGATTAAAAAGGGTCTTTCTGACCAGAAGTACTGGGATGCTAAGTGACAAGTGGAAATGAGCAGCACTCTGGTTGCATCTGGGACCAGCTGTGTCCCGTGACTGCACATCTCCCCCAGACATGACCAAGTCACAGCTGGATGAGTAACTACCAGCTGAGAGACCTTGGCACCATCCACCACTTCCCTGGGCCTCAGTTTCCTCACCTGTCAGCAGAAGGAGTCTTGGGTCTCTCTGAGACTGAACGCTCAGTGACTCTATGGTCAGATAATGGCAACATGAATGCCATGACTCAGACCACATCTTTATTCAATGCGAGGCCCCTGAATGCACAATGAGTCATAAGGAGTGTGAGGGCATGGCCCAGTGGAGCAACATTAAATCTCACCAACTAACCTGGGAGGTCAGCAGTTCTTAGCCCTGCAGGGACACTGGCCGGACCTCGAGATGAACGGAGCAGTCACCTTCCACTGTCCCATGGCAACGGAATGGAGGGTAGCTTTGCGGGACTAGTTATCTCTGACCAAATAGATTTTCTACTCAGGGTGTGTTAGCATCTTATCATCACTTCACGGGATCCAGAAAAGAGCCTGCTCTTGGTTTCTTCCGTATTCTCCTCAAGTTTCCCTTGTAAACCTGGAGTCAAAGAGGCGCTGGTAGAGAAGACTGCTCTGTCCTCAAGGTTAAGACAGCAGAGAGACCTGGCCTCAAGGCCAAGGATAATGGCTACTTCCAAGTCTGAGCAGTGACCAATGCAGTGAGCAAGGCTGCCTAGGCTCTTTCCTAAACCGCCTAGTGGTAAACACAGAAATTGATGGAATAGCCTGACCAGGCGTCAAACTAGGACATGGAGGACCCAGGTTCAAAACCCTGAGGTCGCCAGCTTGAGCATAGGCTCATCTGGTTTGAGCAAGGCTCACCAGCTTGAGCCCAAGGTCACTGGCTTAAGCAAGGGGTCACTCTGTCTGCTGTACAGATGAGAAAGCAATCAATGAACAACTAAGGTAACACAACAAAGAATTGATGCTTCTCATCTCTCTGCCTTCCTGTCTGTCTGTCCCTCTCTCTGTCTCTCTCTGTCCCTGTCACACACAAAATATATATTATACAGCGATAAAAAGAAGGGAACTTTGATACATGCTACAATGAGAATGAACCTTGAAAACATGGTAAGTAAAATAAGCCAAACAGGCAAACACGGCATGATTCCACCTCTATGAGGCATGGAGAGTGGGCAAGTTTACAGAAACAGAAGGTAGGACAGGGGTCACCAGGGGCTGGTAGGAAGGGGAAGGGTGAGTTATTGTTTAAGGGGTGCAAAGTCTATGTTGGGATGATTAAAAAAGTGTAAGGTATAGATAGTGATGATGATTGCATAGCACTGTGAATATATTGAATGCCGTTGAATGGCAGATCTATAAGTGGTTAAAGTCATAAATACAATGTCATATCTATTTTACCACAATTTAAAAAAGTTATTAGGCCAAGAATGGGATTTGGTCCTAGAATCAGAAATAAGGAGAGGGGTGAAGAGGGGGAGCAGTTTGCTGGGGGTGGGGGTGCTGGAGCAGGAAGGTCCAGTCTGGGCTTATCACACAGTCTCCCACAGAAAGCTGGGCAGGGCTGGGCCAGGCCAGGCTGTGGGGAGACCTGGACAAGCAGTGCCCTGGGCTTTGCCATTGACCAAACTTGGCCTCCAGGTGCCCCCAGCACCCCAGGGGGGCTCACAGTTCTCCCTGACAGACATCTTTATCTTCAGCAGATTAGGCAAATGAGCCACCGCCAGGCTGTTCCTCTGCAACCCCAAGGTGACAAATGATCATTATCAAGAACGGAAAGCATGGTCCATTTGTCATGCTGACATGAGCCACCCAGAAGGTCTTGTTGAGAGTGGAGTTCCCTTCCTACCGGATGTGACAGGCCATTTACCGAGCCAGCCCTGAGATCTTTCATAGTCATTCAATTTATATGAAGCAAGGACAGCTCAAGGGATTGAAGCAATATAATTTTAACACTTAATTACTCTCCTTCCTCACTGACAAGACAGCTGCATCCCATGCAATTTGTCATCTCATTAGGCAATAAATATTGAAAACAGCAAACAAACCGATGTGTTCAAGCAGAGCTTCGGACCCCTGGCAGCTGACTGAGGTGACATAAAGGGACCTCAGTGGCAGGACCACCCATAGCCTCACCCCTTGCTTCCTCCTTGAAGTCAGATGACACCACGACTCCATGCTATTGATACATCTACCACCACCACCATGTCCAGTCCAAGGTGATCTCGACATCAAATTGTTGGTCCTTTGTTATAAAGACATGGATCCCCCTTTCTCAAGTTCCTGGCACACAGCCTAGTCAGAAAGCAGAACTGGTTTTTTTATCCCCCTTAATTTATGATTTTCAGAAAGAGAAACATAAATTTTGTTGTTCCACTTATGTATGCATTCATTGGCTGATACTCGTATATGTGCCCTGACCAGGGATTGAACCCACAACCTCGGCATGTCAGGACAGCGCTCTAACCAGCTGAGCTACCCAGCCAGGGCCCAGAAGGCAGAGCTGTTGCCCTGCCTCTCCCTGCTTGCAGGCCATGGAGCACCTCATCTGATGCCAGACTTCGTGATGCTCAGAGCATGGCCTATGGTGTGGGAGGCAGAACAGAGCAGCCAATGAGGACAGAGTCTGTGGGATTTGGTAGAAAAAGGCGTGACAACAGCGGGTTGGGCAGGGCATAGTGGGAGATGGGAGGTCATTCCAGACCAGGGAACAGTGACAAGAAGGACGCACCACACGGCCCCGCGCCAGTGAGGAGACCCGCTGACCAGAGTGGAGAGCCCACTGGGTGCCAGGGTGTGAGAGGCGGCGGACTGGTTAGGCGGGGCCTTGACAGTCAGCAGAGCACTGGGCTTGGGCCTGCCTGTGGGGGAGCCTGCTGAGCACCTCCAAAGACAGGTGGTCAATAAAAGGGGTGACCCCAAACTCACCTCCGCTCTCGGGCATCTACCCGATGATCACCAGTTAACACTCATTGTGCACTGACCGAGCTAAGCCCTGTGTAAGAGCTTCACAAGCATTCTCCCCCCCCACCTACTCACCCCCGTGACACACACACTCCCTCTCTCCCTCAGCTGGTAGAAGCAGTGCCCAGCGGACCCCTGCCACGTTCCTGAGGACAGTGGGGACAGCAATGGCAAGCTCTGCCCGTGCACCGCTGCTCTGACTACAGGCGCAGCTATACTGGGAGATGCAGAACTGAGTCAGCACTGCGAGCATCGGTGTGGGACGGACAGAGAGAGCAGGTGCACGGCACCAATCAACACCTGTTCTGTGCTCGGCACACGTGTCATCATGTTTAACTCTGAAACAGCCCGTGAGGTGGGCAACTTCACCCCCAGAGAGGTTATTACCTGCCCATGGTTACTCAGCCAGTAAATGATGCAGTTGAGACCTGAATCCAGAACTATTTTCCTTACTCTGCATAGTGGCCTCCATTAGCAGAGCCAGCTCTGTCTCTATCACCCCTGTCAACTCACTAGCTGACATGCTCTCTTCTAAGCCTTTCACTCTGTGGTTCTTCTGCTCCTGCACCCACTGTTAGTATACAGATCTGGTAGTAGACATTTACACTTTAGTGCAAATGTAAGCCCTGGAACTACTTGTCCAAGGAGTAATTTGCATGATATGTCTCCACTCTGATGGGAATGGGGGGTTCGGGGGCAGGGGGGCAAACATACAGTCCATATCAGGAAAGAAACTTGTTAAAGAAATCCCAGGTGTAAGTAGCAGGTACAGGAAGACCAACAGAGCACTCTTGAATTTCTGCCATAGAGAATCACTCAGCCTAGAATCTAATTAGCCATTTCTAATGTTTGTCAGGCTGTCACCCATTTGTCTAAGTAATGACATAAATTAATCACAAGATAAGTAACTGAAGTGCTTTAACAACAACTGCAAAAAATGACTGAAGAGGCCCTGGCCGGTTGGCTCAGTGGTAGAGCGTCGGCCTGGCATGCAGGAGTCCAGGGTTCGATTCCCAGCCAGGGCACACAGGAGAAGCGCCCATCTGCTTCTCCACCCCTCTCCCTCTCCTTCCTCTCTGTCTCTCTCTTCCCCTCCCGCAGCCAAGGCTCCTTTGGAGCAAAGTTGGCCCGGTCACTGGGGATGGCTCTATGGCCTCTGCCTCAGGCACTAGAATGGCTCTGGTTGCAACAGAGCGATGCCCCAGATGGGCAGAGCATCGCCCCCTGGTGAGCATGCTGGGTAGATCTCGGTCAGGCGCATGCGGGAGTCTGTCTGACTGCCTCCCCATTTCCAACTTCAGAAAAATACAAAAAAAAAATTGGCTGAAGACTGACATAGAAAGGTTTCTTATGTAATAAATATTCATTCATGGATATACAGTGATGATGATGATGATTATGTCTTGAATTTGTCAAACACACTTTAAACAATTTGTTGGGGAATATGCCCTAAATCTGAGCTGTGTTCATGACAACCTGAGGTGTTGAAATGCACAAAGCATCACAATTGCAAAAGCATCAAGAAAGTGTGGGTCCCAGGGTTTTATTTCCCACTCTCAACAGGATGGACCTCAGGGTGCTGTTTCTTGGTCCCTGAGCTTGCTTTGCTGGAAAACCACTGATCCTGAGGACTACGTCCTGGGCATAGTCTCCTTTATAAGCCCACACTGTGTGGCGTCTATAACCTGTATAGCCAGTCACAGAGCTGGACTGATCGTGAGCCTGCCCTGTGATCTCAGGTCTGTGTATTGCGAGGGTTGTGCTTGTCGGTCCTTCTCCACCACAGGCTTCTCCCAGCCCCACCTGCCAGCGACAACATGAGGCTGGTGACCGTGTACGACTAGTTCAGCATCCCAGAATCTTCCCAGTTAAGGTCCAGAACTGTCTTATTGGAAACTGAAAGTGTGCAAGCCAGACGAAGTAGAGGGCGCAGCGCTGGGCACGCCGAGGCAAAAGGAGGCTCCGCAGACATTTCCCAGATCATCAGGAGCAAGACCCCGGCTTCCCACTTAGAAAAACTCTGAGCCTTGTGTGACTGTCATCTCCTGGCAGGGAGGAAGGGTGAGGGTCAGCTAAGCCGCTGATGGCTGGGTGAAGCAGGGTTGCCTGGGTGTTTAGGATTTCAACATGAGTCTGAGAGGGACACACACATTCAGTCTATAACACGGACTAATGCCACTGGGCTTTTGGGTCACTTTTGCTAAATGCTTACTCTCACATCTGGGTTTGATCTTCCTCTAATCTCTAAAAATTCCCCCAACATCTCTGAGATCGGTCATGCCATGCCTAGCTGCAATTTCAATTCATGTCCTTTAGGCCTTTGTCAAAACTTACTAGTGAAGTCACAAAATGTTCACGTCAAGTTTGGTTAGCCCACTTAAAATTCCAGATCCCTGAGCAAGAGAGAGTGTTCAAAGTTTAAGGGAAAACGCACAACCCCTGGCCAGGCTGCTCAGTGGATAGAGCATCATTCCCACACACCTAGGTCACAGTTTCCTACGAGAAGCATTCAACAAGTGCACAACTAGATGGAACAGCCGAGTGGAACAAGTTGAAGTTTCTCTCTCTCTCTCTCTTTCTCTCTCCCTCCCCCCTTCTCCCAAATCAATGGAAAACTTAAAAAAGAAAAAAGTGAAAATATCAAACCGAATTGCCTTTTTCTGTGCAACCCTCTTGAAATATACAATGATTGCAGAGGCATTTTGTTGTCGCCAAACCCCAAAGTTCCCTGTTTCCTTTTCTTTTTCCCATTGCTGTATAGAAATATATGGGACCCACAATCTTAACAACATGTCTTAGACTAAAAGGGGCCCCAGATGGGCTGGGGGGTGCTAGCTATCACATGGGAGATCCCACCATGTGCGTTTTCCTTCTCCGTCACCTCCCTGCTCGCCCCAGAAAGCTCACTGGTCACCTATCTGCTGATTACCAGCAGGTTGTTTTTTGTTTTTGTTTTTTTTAACTATCCAGGCATGGAAGAGCCTCTCAGATGGGCAATTAAGGAAATCACAAGCTTGTATTTTTTCAGTGGTGGTTCCTCAGTTCTGTGGACATGTCGGGCAGCACCAGAATGAATTCAATAGTCCCAGGGTATTGCTTCAACAGCCACCAAAGGAATAACCCCAATTCACCACGGCTTTCTTTGGAGCTGAATACAGGACAGGAGAGAGCTGCTCTGCTTCCAGTGGCACAGAGCCGCTGGCATCAAAGCACCGGCACACTGGAGCGAACAGAGTGCTGGCTTTGGCGATGAGCCAGAGAGCATCGCAAAGGCTTCATAATAATGAATTTTTTTTTTTTTTGTATTTTTCTGAAGCTGGAAACGGGGAGAGACAGTCAGACAGACTCCTGCATGCGCCCGACCGGGATCCACCCGGCATACCTACCAGGGGGCGACACTCTGCCCACCAGGGGGTGATGCTCTGCCCCTCCGGGGCGTCACTCTGTTGCGACCAGAGTCACTCTAGCACCTGGGGCAGAGGCCAAGGAGCCATCCCCAGCGCCCGGGCCATCCTTGCTCCAATGGAGCCTCGCTGAGGGAGGGGAAGAGAGAGACAGAGAGGAAGGAGAGGGGGAGGGGTGGAGAAGCAAATGGGTGCCTCTCCTATGTGCCCTGGCCGGGAATCGAACCCGGGACTTCTGCATGCCAGGCCGACGCTCTACCACTGAGCCAACTGGCCAGGGCAATAATGAATTTTTAAAGCACGTTTTCTCCAGTATCACTGCCATGTGAAATCGCCCGTAGAAAAAGACTGCAAAATTGCGCTTGTAACAGATAAGCTCTGTGGACACGTGTTTCTCGGCATAACAAAAATTACCCAGAACACAAGATGTCAACACGACACCTGGTCCTCCTCACCGAAAGCAGCCACCGTCTACAGTCTGGCTGAGTTAAAACGAGACAGGTAACACGACAAGTTCAACGTCACCGCATCTTTCCCTCACTTCACTGGTGGCGACTCTGCCAAATTCCCCTCAAAGTTTCTTTTCCAGTTTTTTTCATTACAGTAAAATACACATAACAGTTACCATCTTTACCATTTTAAGTGCACAGTTCAGTGGTAGTAACTACATTTACAACACCATGATGCCATCGCCAGCATCTGCCTCCAGACTCTCTTCACCTTGTAAAACTTTGTCCCCATCAAACAGTAACTTTCCATTTCCTACCACCAGTCCCTGGTGACCCTCAGGCTACGTTCTGTCTCTATAACTTTTAACCGCTCTGGGAACCACCTCGTATACATGGAATCACATGTGATTTGTCCTTCTGTGCCTGGCTTACTTCACTTGGCATGATGCCTTCTTCAGGGCTCACCCATGTTGCAACAGACAGTATTTCAGAATTTCCTTCTTCTTCAGGCTGAGAAACACCCCATGTTGATTATCCCTTCACTTGTCAGGGGAGCCTTGGGTTGCATCCATGTTGTAGCAATTGTGAAGACTGCAGCTCTGAACATGGAGGGGTATATGGCTACATAATGGGAAATTTTTGTTCAGAAAAAGGGATAAAGGACTGATCCACGCAACAACATGGATGAGCCTTGAAAACATTATGCTCAGGATGACGTCAGAGTAATGGCGGAGTAGGAAGCGATACCGATAAATCTCCCCCAAAACTCAACAAGATCTTCAACCAGAAACAGAAAAACCTATACTTGGAGCTTCCAGATTCTTCGCAATACACCCAAAGGTATGATTGAGTGAAAAATTGGCTAAATATATAACCAAACCCCGAAGGAAATAGGGAGTAAGAAATGCTCCGCCTTCCTCACTAACCTAAACAGGGCGGCTTTCTCTGGTAACTGTGAATATAGAAACTGAGGCGGGCAAAGGGGGTGAATAGATCCAGGCCGCCGCAGCAAAAACGGCCGAACCAGGCTGTGGCTCAGAGATCCAAGCCGAGGAAAATCTGATCCTGTGGCAACCCGGGCAATACAAGCTAACACTCGCGCCAAACCCAAACAAAGAAAGACAAGCGGAGCGGCCATTTTACCCGGTCTCCTGGTCGGTGCGCAGTTAGTGGAAGAGAGATTTCTTCCTAAGCCGCGGAAGTGGGTGCCCGTGTTGCCCCACGGAGAGGCAGGGTCAGAGGCCTTTCTGTGGGCTGAGGGCAGAGTCTCTGGGCAGCCCCAGCGCCCTGGGAAAGCCACGCACGGGAGGGAGTGAGAACTACTTCCAACGGTGGAGATTTTCCGTGCTGGTGAGGGTTTTACTCAGAGGGAACCGCGGCCGGCCTCATATCCTGGTGTGCGCGCGCAGATAAGGAGTGAGCGATTCCTCCGAGTGCCTCGGCAGTGCGCGCCCGTGTTATCGCACAGAGGGGCAGAGTCAGGGGCCTTTGTGTGGGCCAAAGCGGAATCTCGAGCCGCCCCAGCGCCTTGCAAAAGCCGCACACGGGGACGGAGCGAGACTCAATTCCAACGCTGCAACTTTTCCCTGCGGTTGGGGGTTTCACTCAGAGCGTGAGACTGCTGGCCGGATATCCTGGTTGCAGACAGTGAGTGAGAGTTTCCTCCAAGCGCCCCGGAAGTGGGCGCCCGCTTGTGTTACCGGACAGAGTGGCAGAGCCAGTGGTCTTTGAGTGGGCGGAAAGTCCACCTGATTATGCTAGCAGCTCTGACTGACTGAGCCTTACCCAGAGCCCTGTGCTGAGTGGAAATAGAGTGGGGAGTTGCCAGCAATTTGAGCCTCTTACTATCCAGGCAGAGGCAGCAGCAACCCCATACCTGGACTATCAGGCTACTAATTGAGGAAGGAAAGACTAGGAGAAAGGCTCCAGGAACACGGACTCTCTCACTGTCGGAGCCTATAAATGCTAATGAGCCTCAATTCCCAACGAGAATAAAGCATAATACATGACATTGCCATAGAGACTTATCAACTGCAAACCTCTACCTGAGCATGCCAAAGGGGCAGAACCCGGGGTACAGAGTCACCGACCAGGAAGAGGGAGAGAAAAGAAAAAGCAAGAAGATAACCTCTCAAAATCAAGAATAATCTGCAGACTTTATAACCTATCCCATTTTATTATATTTGTTCGTTTGTTTCTCTTATCTTCATTCTTGAGACTTTTTTTTCCTCCTCCAATTTGGCCGATTAACTCTCTACCGGTCTTACTCTCTCCTCTCCTTGAACTACACTACCCATAAGTGTTACATCTCCCATTATCATTTCTCTTCTCTTCCTTTCTCTCTATGAGGGTTGCACTCCAAAACCCTTAACTCTTTCTCTCTCTCTCCTTTCTTTTTTCTTCTTTTAGTGGTTCCCTCTTTTTTTCTCTCTCTCTCTTTCTTTTCTCCCTCTATATTAGTTTCTTCCTTTCTCCTTTACATCTCCTCTCATTCAAACCTCAATAACAAACAAATTATCTTATCTGGGACTCAAACCTATGTTTGTGGCATTTTGGGGGGTTTTTACTTCACCTTTTTAACTCACTAGCAGTGCTCCCATCCCTGGCTCTCCATATTATCTAGTTCTTGTTCCACTAAATACAATAGTAAGTTTTTAATTTGTCCCCCCATTTTTCCATTTTCCTCTTATTCCTCTCATCATAACTCTTAGAAAACCAACACCTAAAAGCAAATCATTTTATTCTTGACCCAAATTTTTTCCATATTTGCTTTTTGTGGGTCCATACGCTCTTTTTTTTTTTCTTTTTTTTTTTTTTTTTTTTTTTTTTCTTTCTCTCTTTTTTGCCCCTTTATTACTTTTCCCCAATTCAGGCCCTCCATCACAGGCATTGTTTGTTATAACTCACAGTCCACCACAAGATTTTCTCAAGAAAGAGGGGAGAGGAGAGGAGAGGAAAAAAAGAGGGGGGGAATAATTTCCTTTTTTTAAAAATTTTTATTTTATTTTATTTTTCTTTATTTCATTATTAATTTTTTTTAAAAAAAAACAACTCTTTTCGATTTGTTATTTTTTTATTTTTTTTTAACTTTTTATTCTTTATTAAATCTCATTAATACTATCAACAAAACCACCCTCAGATGCCATTAAGGAAGAGAAAATCGAATATCATGGATACAAAAGAAAGAGAGGTAACACAGCTAGATGAGGAAAAATCTATGGAGAAAAAATTTAATATATTGGAAACCTTGGAGCTAAATGACAGAGAATTCAAGATAGAAATCCTAAAAATCCTCCGAGATATACAAGAAAACACAGAAAGGCAATATAGGGAGCTCAGAAAACAACTCCATGAACACAAAGAATATATGTCCAAGGAAATTGAAACTATAAAAACAAATCAAACAGAGATGAAAAACTCAATTAACGAGCTGAAAAACGAAGTAACAAGCTTAGCTAATAGAACAGGTCAGATAGAAGAGAGGATTAGTGAAATAGAAGACAAGCAACTTGAGGCACAACAGAGAGAAGAAGAAAGAGACTCAAAAATTTTAAAAAATGAGATAGCCCTACAAGAATTATCTGACTCCATCAAAAAGAATAACATAAGAATAATAGGTATATCAGAGGGAGAAGAGAGAGAAAATGGAATGGAGAACATACTTAAACAAATAATTGATGAGAACTTCCCAAGCCTGTGGAAAGAACTAAAGCCTCAAGTTCAAGAAGCAAACAGAACTCCAAGTTTTCTTAACCCCAACAAACCTACTCCAAGGCATATCATAATGAAATTGACACAAACCAACAGCAAAGAAAAAATTCTCAAGGCAGCCAGGGAAAAGAAGAATACAACATATAAAGGAAGGCCCATTAGATTATCATCAGATTTCTCAGCAGAAACTCTACAAGCTAGAAGAGAGTGGACCCCAATATTTAAAGTCCTGAAAGAGAGGAACTTTCAGCCACGAATACTATACCCATCAAAGCTATCCTTCAAATATGAAGGAGAAATAAAAACATTCACAGATACAGAAAAGATGAGGGAATTTATCATCAGAAAACCCCCACTCCAGGAATTACTAAAGGGGGTTCTCCAATCAGATACAAAGAACAAAAAAAAAACAGAGCCACAAGTAAAAGCTCCAAGAAGAACACAATAAAACCAAATTTAAACTGTGACAACAACAAAAAGAAAGAGGGGGAGAAGACGGAGATTAACAGTAGCAAAGGACGATGGAGTGCAAAAGTACTCACAAAATAGTTCGCTACAATGAACAGGGTAGGGACCCTTTTCATTACTCAAAGGTAACCACCATTGAAAAAACCACCACAGAAGCACATGAGATAAAAAAGATAGCAACAGAGGAAAGATGTATGGAATACAACCAAATAAAAACAAAAGATAGAAAAACGAAAGAGAAGGATCAAACAAGACACAAAACTAACATAAAGCAAGATATAAAATGGCAATAGGGAACTCACAAGTATCAATAATTACACTAAATGTAAATGGATTAAACTCACCAATAAAAAGGCACAGAGTAGCAGAATGGATTAAAAAAGAAAATCCAACTGTATGCTGCCTACAGGAAACTCATCTAAGTAACAAGGATAAAAACAAATTCAAAGTGAAAGGCTGGAAAACAATACTCCAAGCAAATAACATCCAAAAAAAAGCAGGTGTAGCAATACTCATATCGGATAATGCTGACTACAAGACAGGAAAAGTACTTAGAGACAAAAATGGCCATTTCATAATGGCTAAGGGGACACTGAATCAAGAAGACATAACAATTCTTAATATATATGCACCAAACCAAGGAGCACCAAAATATATAAGACAGCTACTTATTGATCTTAAAACAAAAACTGACAAAAATACAATCATACTTGGAGACCTCAATACACCGCTGACGGTTCTAGATCGGTCATCCAAACAGAGAATCAACAAAGACATAGTGGCCTTAAACAAAACACTAGAGCACCTGGATATGATAGACATCTACAGGACATTTCATCCCAAAGTGACTGAGTATACATTTTTCTCCAGTGTACATGGATCATTCTCAAGAATTGACCATATGTTGGGCCACAAAAACAATATCAGCAAATTCAGAAAAATTGAAGTTGTACCAAGCATATTTTCTGATCATAAAGCCTTGAAACTAGAATTCAACTGCAAAAAAGAGGAAAAAAATCCCACAAAAATGTGGAAACTAAACAACATACTTTTAAAAAATGAATGGGTCAAAGAAGAAATAAGTGCAGAGATCAAAAGATATATACAGACTAATGAAAATGACAATACGACATATCAGAATCTATGGGATGCAGCAAAAGCAGTGATAAGAGGGAAGTTCATATCACTTCAGGCATATATGAACAAACAAGAGAGAGCCCAAGTGAACCACTTAACTTCCCACCTTAAGGAACTAGAAAAAGAAGAACAAAGACAACCCAAAACCAGCCGAAGAAAGGAGATAATAAAAATCAGAGCAGAAATAAATGAATTAGAGAACAGAAAAACTATAGAAAAAATTAATAGAACAAGGAGCTGGTTCTTTGAAAAGATCAACAAAATTGACAAACCCTTGGCAAGACTTACCAAGGAAAAAAGAGAAAGAACTCATATAAACAAAATCCAAAATGAAAGAGGAGAAATCACCACGGACACCGTAGCTATACAAAGAATTATTGTAGAATACTATGAAAAACTTTATGCCACTAAATTCAACAACCTAGAAGAAATGGATAAATTCCTAGAACAATACAACCTTCCTAGACTGAGTCAAGAAGAAGCAGAAAGCCTAAACAGACCTATCAGTAGAGAAGAAATAGAAAAAACCATTAAAAACCTCCCCAAAAATAAAAGTCCAGGCCCTGACGGCTATACCAGCGAATTTTATCAAACATTCAAAGAAGACTTGGTTCCTATTCTACTCAAAGTCTTCCAAAAAATTGAAGAAGAAGCAATACTTCCAAACACATTTTATGAGGCCAACATAACCCTCATACCAAAACCAGGCAAGGATGGCACAAAAAAAGAAAACTACAGACCAATATCTCTAATGAATACAGATGCTAAAATACTAAACAAAATACTAGCAAATCGAATACAACAACATATTAAAAAAATAATACATCATGATCAAGTGGGATTCATCCCAGAATCTCAAGGATGGTTCAACATACGTAAAACGGTTAATGTAATACACCATATCAACAAAACAAAGAACAAAAACCACATGATCTTATCAATAGACGCAGAAAAGGCTTTCGATAAAATACAACACAATTTTATGTTTAAGACTCTCAACAAAATGGGTATAGAAGGAAAATATCTCAACATGATAAAGGCCATATATGATAAACCATCAGCTAACATCATATTAAATGGCACTAAACTGAAGGCTTTCCCCCTTAAATCAGGAACAAGACAGGGTTGTCCACTCTCTCCACTCTTATTTAATGTGGTACTAGAGGTTCTAGCCAGAGCAATCAGACAAGACAAAGAAATAAAAGGCATCCATATCGGAAAAGAAGAAGTAAAGGTATCACTTTTTGCAGATGATATGATCCTATACATCGAAAACCCCAAAGAATCCACAAAAAGACTACTAGAAACAATAAGCCAATACAGTAAGGTCGCAGGATACAAAATTAACATACAGAAGTCAATAGCCTTTCTATATGCCAAAAATGAAACAACTGAGAAGGAACTCAAAAGAATAATCCCCTTCACGATTGCAACAAAAAAAATAAAATACTTAGGAATAAACATAACAAAGAATGTAAAGGACTTATATAATGAAAACTATAAACCATTGTTAAGGGAAATCGAAAAAGATATAATGAGATGGAAGAATATACTTTGTTCTTGGCTAGGAAGAATAAATATAATCAAGATGGCTATATTACCCAAAGCAATATACAAATTTAATGCAATTCCCATCAAAATTCCAATGACATTTTTTAAAGAAATAGAGCAAAAAATCATCAGATTTATATGGAACTATAAAAAACCCCGAATAGCCAAAGCAATCCTAAAGAAAAAGAATGAAGCTGGGGGCATAACAATACCTGACTTCAAACTCTATTATAGGGCCACGACAATCAAAACAGCATGGTATTGGCAGAAAAATAGACACTCAGACCAATGGAACAGAATAGAAAGTCCAGAAATAAAACCACATATATATAGTCAAATAATTTTTGATAAAGGGGCCAACAACACACAATGGAGAAAAGAAAGCCTCTTCAATAAATGGTGCTGGGAAAACTGGAAAGCCACATGCAAAAGAATGAAACTGGACTACAGTCTCTCCCCCTGTACAAAAATTAACTCAAAATGGATCAAAGATCTAAACATAAGACCTGAAACAATTAAGTACATAGAAGAAGACATAGGTACTCAACTCATGGACCTGGGTTTTAAAGAGCATTTTATGAATTTGACTCCAATGGCAAGAGAAGTGAAGGCAAAAATTAATGAATGGGACTACATCAGACTAAGAAGTTTTTGCTCAGCAAGGGAAACTGATAACAAAATAAACAGAAAGCCAACTAAATGGGAAATGATATTTTCAAACAACAGCTCAGATAAGGGCCTAATATCCAAAATATACAAAGAACTCATAAAACTCAACAACAAACAAACAAACAATCCAATAAAAAAATGGGAAGAGGATATGAATAGACACTTCTCCCAGGAAGAAATACAAATGGCCAACAGATATATGAAAAGATGCTCATCTTCTTTAGCTATTAGAGAAATGCAAATCAAAACGGCAATGAGATACCACCTCACACCTGTTCAATTAGCTGTTATTAGCAAGTCAGGTAATAGCAAATGTTGGAGAGGCTGTGGAGAAAAAGGAACCCTCATACACTGTTGGTGGGAATGTAAAGTAGTACAACCATTATGGAAGAAAGTATGGTGGTTCCTCAAAAAACTGAAAATAGAACTACCTTATGACCCAGCAATCCCTCTACTGGGTATATATCCCCAAAACTCAGAAACATTGATACGTAAAGACACATGCAGCCCCATGTTTATTGCAGCATTGTTCACAGTGGCCAGGACATGGAAACAACCAAAAAGCCCATCAATAGATGACTGGATAAAGAAGATGTGGCACATATACACTATGGAATACTACTCAGCCATAAGAAATGATGACTTCGGAACATTTACAGCAAAATGGTGGGATCTTGATAACATGATACGAAGCGAAATAAGTAAATCAGAAAAAAACAGGAACTGTATTATTCCATACGTAGGTGGGACATAATAGTGAAACTAAGAGACATTGATAAGAATGTGGTGGTTACGGGGGGGAGGGGGGAATGGGAGAGGGATAGGGGGTGGGAGGGGCACAAAGAAAACAAGATAGAAGGTGACAGAGGATAATCTGACTTTGGGTGGTGGGTATGCAACATAATTGAACGACAAGATAACCTGGACTTGTTATCTTTGAATATATGTATCCTGATTTATTGATGTCACCCCATTAAAAAAATAAAATTATAAAAAGAAAAAAAAAAAAAAAGAAAACATTATGCTCAGAGAAAGAAGGCCAAAACAAAAAGCCACCGATATTGTGTGACTTAATTTGTAGGGACTGTCTGCACTAGGCAAAGGCACAGAGACAGAAAGGCTAGCAGTTGCTGGGGGCGGGGGGCGGGGGTAATGGAGAATGGCTGCTTATAGGCTTGTAGGTACACAGCCTCTTCGGGGGTAAGAAAAGCTTCTGAAATTAGATGGCGGTGGTGGCTGCCCAATTTTGTGAATATACTTAAAACCACTGAACAACACACTTGAAATGGGAGACTCTTACAGCCTGTACATTATAGCTCAATTTTAAAAATCGAGCCCCGTAGGCTCCATACCTGCTCACGCAGGCTGGGGAGAGATCTCCTGGGGGGTAACACCAAGGGAGAGAAGAATGGGGGGTGTGATCTGCTTGCCAACAAGGACCCAGTCCTTCAAATGTGGTCTCGGGGTCTAGGATCAAAATGTGGGCGGCACCCAAGCAGACAGCACACCGGGAGCAAACCCGCAGGCAATGGGCAATGTGCTGGGGGTCCCCGTGGACGGGGTGATGGAACGCAGTATATGACCTGCAGCCAGCAGCCAGGCCAGTAGGGATAACTGCCCCACACCTGGGCATCCACCAGGTGACTGTCCTGAGCCCAGGGGTGCATTTCCTCTATGCAATAAGTGGATGCCTGAAATCTGAAAGCCCAACCAATTAAATCCGGCTTGGAATGTATTCAGAAGAGCTGACCTAAAGGGAATCTGTGGTGAAACACTGTACTATAAATCCAAGGGTCACCCAATGACCTCTCTGCTGGAGGACATGTTTATGGCATTTGAAGCAATGAACAATTGTTAATTGCATGCTGAGCATCAGATACCATGCTTGTTCAATCATTCATTCAAAATCCATTGGGTCCTGCCCTCCAAGAGCTCACCCCTGCTCCCGAATAACCACCAAGCAGTGCCCACAGCACCAGTCATGCCCAAACTATGCTGGTAGCCTGACACCTCAGATAAGTTTATGGTCAGATAAGTTTGTGAGGAATGGTTTCTCCAGCCCCACCTGCGATCTGCTGAGTCAGAATCTGAAACTTAACCAGCTTCCCAGGTGGCTCCTACAGACCTTAAGATTTGAGAAGCACTGGCCTAAACCTTTCTCTTCCTGTTAATTCCAATGCACAGTGTCAGATCTCTAATGCACAGGTCGAATTACCACCCTTCACAAGTGAACCCCAAACATAGCTTCTGTCCACCACGCAGCAAGGCAGTTCTCAAATGACCGCTTTCCACGGGCTGTCCAGATCAATGACGTGTGATGACCTAGGATTTACCAAACACTTACGAAGCACTGGGCTCTGGGCGAGGGTTTCACACACATTGTCTCCCTGGGGCCCCACACCAACCCCAGAACAGGCTGCTACTATCTCAGATTTCCAGATGGTCACAAGTCCGCAAGTCGGGGAGCAAACAGCACACTTGCTGGAGGTAATGGTGTGCTGAGCAATTGAGCCAGGAGAAAAGAAAATTCAATTAAACTGGAAGGTGCTTTTTCTTCATCATGAAAATATGTCTCTTAAATCCCACCTAATTGGAATTTATCGACTGCGGCTGGAGCCATGGATGGCCGTCTTCTTCCAGTTGTGATTAGGATGCACGTGTCTGTTATTTCCGTGAGACCAGGAAGCACGTGTCCCTCATGGTCTTTTTGAATAAATGTCAGCCTCATGATCTAAGCTGCTCAGTTGACACTTAAAGGGGAGCAACTCATGGCCCCCCCTCATCAGCCCAAGGGCTGGGCGAAGCCACCCGGAGCAACACAGAGACAGAAACCTGTTCGCTGCAGTGCCGTAGGAAGCTGGCTTCCAGACTGTGTGCCTGCTAGGTTCCTGAATTTGATGAGAGGCTGTAATTGCTGAATGAGGAGGGTCGCACGGTCTCCTGAGCCCCGTGGAAGGACGCACTCCCTTCTTACTCTGGTCTCATCCCGGCAGAGGGAGCCAGTGCAATCCCTCTGGATGTCACCCCACCTTCCAGCACCAGAGCCCCCATGGAGAAGGGGCCGCACCTGCTCGCCCTCAGCCAGCTCACCGCAGCTCAGGGCTCCACTGGTCCCTGCACCAGCCAGTCCTGGGTGGTCATAGTGACAGCTCCCCAGCACCGCCCCATGCCAGCCATTGTCCTGAGCTTGTAGCCCTCCAGTGTCCCCAGAGTCTCCTTAACACCCAGGTTGCTGGGCTCCAGCCCAGATGTGGTACAGACTTAGCAAATGAAAATACAGACATCCAGTTACATTTGAATTTCAGGTGAATGACCAATAATGTTTTAATAGACGTGTGTCCCACGTATTGCGTGGAGAGTATTCATCGTGTCTGAAACTCAAACTGACCTGAACATCCTGTCATTTACCTGGCAGCCCCACCCTTGGGGGTTCTGAAGCAGCAGGTCTTGGGTGAGGCTTGAGAACTCACATTTCCAGGGAGTGATGTTGGTGGGGCTGGCCCGAGGGCCACACTTTGAGAATCACTGAGAGAGGAAATGTTATTATCCCCATTTTCCCAGGTGAGTAAAATGGGGCACCTGAGTGCTTTCACAACGTGTCCGGAACCACATGGCCAGGACTGGGGTCTGGCAGCCCGGCCCGGGCCGGCTTGTGAGTCCCCATGTTCCCTCACCCCAGCAAGGCCTCCTGTCCGGCTTGTGAGTCCCCATGTTCCCTCACCCCAGCAAGGCCTCCTGTCCGGCTTGTGAGTCCCCATGCTCCCTCACCCCAGCAAGGCCTCCTGGCCGGCTTGTGAGTCCCCACGCTCCCTCACCCCAGCAAGGCCTCCTGTCCGGCTTGTGAGTCCCCATGCTCCCTCATCCCCAGCAAGGCCTCCTGTCCGGCTTGTGAGTCCCCATGCTCCCTCACCCCAGCAAGGCCACCTGTCCGGCTTGTGAGTCCCCATGCTCCCTCACTCCAGCAAGGCCTCCTGTCCGGCTTGTGAGTCCCCATGCTCCCTCATCCCCAGCAAGGCCTCCTGGCCGGCTTGTGAGTCCCCATGCTCCCTCACCCCAGCAAGGCCTCCTGTCCGAAGGAACGCAGCAGCCTCCCCTGACGGGCTGTCTCCTTACACACGCGCCCCCACCCAATCTAGTCACCACACAAAGCCAGAATGATCCTTTTAAAACGGAAGCTGGATCTCATCACACCTCTGTTCAGAACCATCCTCCTCCGAGGGACATCTCAGTGTGGCCCTCAAGGCCATCGGCTCTGGCCCTGGCCTCCTTGCCCATCTCTTTCCTTACCCGCCCCTGTTCACTCTGCTCTGGGACACTGGTCTTCTCGCTGGTCTT
Organism: Saccopteryx bilineata; assembly: GCF_036850765.1. NCBI lineage: Eukaryota > Metazoa > Chordata > Mammalia > Chiroptera > Emballonuridae > Saccopteryx > Saccopteryx bilineata. Next base: position 139,891,056 of record NC_089495.1, read on the forward strand.
TGGACACGCCAGGCAGACTCCTGCCTCAAGGCATTTACACTTGCTGTTCTCCCTCTTTTCCTATGTATCACATCACTCCCTCATTTCCTGCAGGTCGCTCCTGAAGGGTCACTTCATCAGACTCTCCCCAGCCCCCTACCTAAGATGGTGCCCTCTGTTCCTCTCTGGCCCTTTGTCTTGACTCTCATTTCTTGGCAGCATGCCCTACCATCTGGCATTTTGTGTGCATTACATACTTAGGTATATACCTGTTCACTACTTGCCTTCTTTGTCCGCACCCATGAAAAAGTAAGCTCCGTGAAAGCAAGTCCTGTGTCTTGCTGTGTCTCCGTGAAAGCAAGTCACTGCCTAGAACAGTGCCTATGAACGATGCCAACTTGTTAGACAAGTACAGTTAGAAATTGTATGCAAAACTCACCACTCAATGTAACTGTCAGAAATGCCTGAGCAATACAGTCACCCCACTAGCTCAGCTGTGGGATGCAAACCCAGAACCGAAATGTGGGGAGTGCATCCCATCCCCACGTACAGAAACCCATCTCCGGACTCCGCCGCCTGCCTCTTGCTCAGAACCAAACATGTTAACACACGAGTTGTTCCCTAGCAGCCACTCGACATTCAGGCAGAGGCCTGGAATTAAAACGTCTCTACTTTTCTTTAGCTAAATGGTGGTGCTAATTATAGCATGTGGGCTGGCGTGCATATTTATTTACTCATCTGCAGGCCTGGCTGATAATTAAGAGTTAGTACGGGCTACTTTGGAAATGGTGACAAATCACTGCAGTGAGTTCTGGGGCGGTATATGATGAGAGCAAGGGGGTGGTTAAGAAAGCTCGAGGTGTCGCCCACTTCTATAATTATGTCATCAGTTACATCTAATGTGCATACCCAGGACCCTGGCACTCACACAGAGAATGAACCTGCTGGTCTAGATTCTGTGGAGCAGGTTCGTGGGGGGGCGCTGAAGGCAGGGGCCGAGGGTCCTCAGCGATGGCCCTGGCCCAGCCCGAACTGGCTGGTGACCCAGAGAAGCCATTTGGCATCTGGCTGGGAGGCACGTGAAAACTGTTTCCTGAGCCTTTATCTGGCCCTCGGCACAACAAATCACATGGGTCAATAACTATTTGTCCAATGAGGAAGCGTGTGACCACATGAATTAGTGAATGAGCAGCGCTGGGCCCCACGGTGGATCCTCATTCCCGCCAGCACGGTTCTCACTGCCTCTGCCCCACGGTGATAACACCTGTGTGGGAGGCAGAGGAATCCGGCTGTGGGCTGCAGGCCCATGGGCTATGTACACCAGCCCTTAGATTCAAGTTAGATAGGGGGTCAGCCCGAGCCTCTGAGCACCTGCAGGAGAGTCTGCAGCAGGAAGAGAGGGAGGCAGAGAGCATTCTCCCTACGGCCGTTTGCAGAGGACAGCTTAGGGGCACGGGCCAGCAAGAGGCCACCGCAAGTCAACCAGTGTGGGCGGAGCCGATGTGGGCCGGGCCGGCATGGGAGAAGCACTGTGGACGTTGGCTTGGGTGGGGACAGGGGAGCGGATTGGATGGGGGGCCGGCCCACTCTGCCTGGTGTCTATGAGAGAAACCGTCTCTGTACTCCACGTGAGCTAGGATACCGATACCCACGTGGCTTAGGCTTAGGGTTAGGAGAGCGGCTGCAGGTGGGTTGTCAGGAACGCCTCGAGATCAGCCTCTGCCAGGGGGCAGGATGCAGATCTGTGCAGGCTGCCTCAGCCAGAACCACAGAGAGGCTGGGCTGGGCTGCCTCGTTCTCCTGCGTGGAGGCTGCGGGCCAGGCCTCCCAAGGCCCCTGTGAGGGACATGAGCTTGGGCCTGTCCTGTGATTCCTAGAAGTGGACTCAGTTGCCACCAGCAGGCAGCGTGCCTGGCAGGGCAGGTGGGGGGGCGGAGTGCCTCATCCAGATGGGGGAGGGGGAACAGGAAGGCTCCTCAGTGATGGTGCCCCCCGGGTGCTGCAGGGGGAGGCTCATTCGGGGAAGGTGACACCCAGGCACGCCGGAAACATCTAAGGGGATGACAAGTGGTTTGGTGAGGCTGGAGCAAAGGGAGGCCAGGTGAGAAACAGGAAGGAGATGGGGGGGGTCAGAAGCCAAAACGTGGAGGGCAAGAGGTGCAAGCCAAGGGTGGGCAGCCATGGGCGCTGATGGTGGAGGCTGCTGTGTGCCATGTGCTCAGGTTGGAGTGGGAAGGCTTGCTGGGTGCTGGGGGTGGCGGTGGGGGCAGAGAATGGGACCCCGAGGGGAATGAAGAGATGAGGGCCATGGAGGAAGAAGCTGTGGCCCCCAAACCTGGCACAGACTCTCCAGATGGTCCTGCAGTGAAGGCACCGCCACAAACAGTCCTAAGGTGAGTTCTGGGCAGACACAGTGCTTTTCCGGAGCCCTCCGATGCCGCTCATTGTTTCATAGTCACCACCACAGGTCCTGTGGTGCCAAAGCAAGTGCCTTCTGCAAACAGGAAAGGGAGATTCCAGCTCAAGACATGTGCGGACTGACAGTGCCTCTGCCTACCTCATAGGATTCAGCCATGAGCCTCCAATAGCTGTCCGCCTTCCTGACGGAAATATTAAAAAATGTTTCTAGGTCATGGAATTTCAGCCTCTGCTTTGCCAGGGTCTTGCTGTAATTGTAACAAGTTTCTGGGCTTCTCAGAAGGCTAAGGAATCAGCCCAGAAGGCGAGTTTGGGGAAGGACCAGAGCAGCGTTGCTGACTTATACATCAACAGCCCAGCTGCGGCTGAGACTCCATTGGTGCCTCCTGGCCCCACACCCTGCCATCGTAAACTACCCTGCCCAGTTTGAAAGAAGTGGATGTGAACCCCACACTGAGCTGTCAGGGGAAATCAGCCCCATCGGCACGGAAGCCCCCCTGATGCCTTGGTTTCCCCTCACCCCTGTAGCTAAAATCCCAGCTCTGGATCGGCAGGTCCCTGAGATACTGTCCAGTCCACCCCTTCCCCTCACTTTCCAGGACGCAAACACTAAACCAGGAGGGGGCAGGCGCTATGTACACAGCAAGCCATAAAAAATAAAATATTTTTTAAAGGTTGATGAGCACCTAGGGGAATGTAAAACGGATAAACAACATTCCACAGGTTACAAACCTAGCCGCTGATGCCACCACCCCCCCACCCCCACCCCCACCCCCCCGCTCAGGCTGTGCTGATGTCTGACGCTTCCGGTGGCCATGGGGCCTGGGCGAGGGGCAGGCGTGTGGCCTGGGAAAGAAAGGAGCCAAGTGACTTTGTAGTCGCGTCCCCTTCCCGGTCTGGAGATTTCACCTGCACCCTATTCATTGGAGGCAGGGGAGAGGGGCGTATGTTTTCCATTCGCTCAGTCCTTAACCTTCACTGGGTGACCTGACATCGACTGATGGAACTTCAGCTCTGATCTACTCATTCGCTGTTGCCAGACTTCTCACACCAGCGGGATTGCAATCCTCAGATAAGAGAGAGATGGTAAAGACATTGCTGGTCACGTTAACTCATTTTACGTTTTCAGAATGAGGCAGTCTATAACCCAGGAAACTGGAAGACCTCACAGCTCAAATGCAGGAACATGGCAGAAACCAGGAAAGGGGAAAGAGGTCGGTAGACTGAAGACAGGGAGATGCCCTCCAGTGTTCAAGAATGAGAAGGTAAGTTCTGGAAACACACTAGCAAGACTGATGAATTTGGAGCCCTGTGCTCTCAAGGAGTGGTTTTTAAATGACTAGTGAAAAGGAAAGCACTAATTGGCTGGGGGCCAGGGCACAGTCACCAGGGACGGATCTCATTTCAGTTTGATAAGGTCATTAGGTGACATCCCTGAGGGAAGCTATGGAGCCAAATAGTCTTTTAGCAAGAAAATTGTCCATGTGTTATCACAATTTTTGTAATAGCAGCAGCACCCAGGGCTGACCCATGACAGATGGCAACTGGTGCCTTTCCTGTGACAATGAGGGAGGCAGAGAGTTGGGAAGAATGTAAAGGAGAAGCTGGGAGAGACACAGACTAGGATGAAGGACCTGTGCACACATGTCCAGCAGGAAATAATAAACAACCAACATGCAAAAGACTAAACAGAAGAACCAGCCTTGGGCACTCGTCTCGAGAAGGATGCCACATCTCAGCACACCGAAGTAAAATGACAGAAGATCAGAGGCAAGGAGAAGACCTAGAAAGCGACAAGACAGAAGGGGCCAGACCCTTGAGAGCACTGAGGTCAGGGGACAGCCATCAGACACCAGCAGATGATGCAGTATTATTTCCACAGTGCTAAGAAAAAAAGGACTGCAGAAGGAGGACTGGATACCGGGTGCAGCCATCGTTGGAGGATGATGAAAAATAAAGCTGTTTACAGACAAACAGAAATTAATGAGCTTTCCAGTATCTCTTCAGTAAAGGATATGCTTCAAAGAGAAGAAAAGTGAACCCACACGAAAGAACTGAAAGAAGCAAAGAAAGTAGTAAGTGTGCCAGGAAAGCAGAACAAGCAGTGACTAAATCAAAGTTATTACTAGGCCCTGACTGGTTGACTCAGTGGTAGAGCGTCGGCCCAGCATGTGGAAGTCCCAGGTTGGTTCCTGGTCAGGGCACACAGGAGAAGCGCCCATCTGTTTCTCTATCCCTCCTTCTCTCGCCTCTCTCTCTCTCTCTCCACCTCCCACAGCCATGGCTTGACTAGAGTGAGTTGGTCCCAGGCACTGAGGATGGCTCCATGGCCTCTGCCACAGGTGCTAAGAGCTCCGTTGCTGAGCAATGGAGCAATGACTAGATGGGCAGAGCATCGCCCCCTGGTGGGCTTTCTGGGTGAATCCTGGTCGGGCACATGCTGGAGTCTGTCCCTCTGCCTCCCCTCCTTGCACTGAATAATTTTTTTAAAGTTGTAATTAATCTGAGGGGTATTAAAACAAGGTGGAACCAAACTATCAGGCGTTAATACTATGCCCTATGCCCAGTTGGACGAGGGTTTATAGTGAAAGCATTCTAAGTTTTCATACTTATATAAAATGTTTGGGAGGATAGAAACATTGTAGAACTTGAGAAAATGAGTTATATAGGTAGCGTAAAAAATCTAAAACAGTCACTAAAATGATAGGCGATTTTTCAAAGAGATAAAAAAGAAAAATAAAGTTTATTTCAAAATAGAAGAAATGGGAAAAAAATTAAAGCAGGATAAACAGAACATCTGAAATAGAATTGTAGAAAATCCAAGTTATTGATAATTATGACAAGTATAAATGAACTAAACTTGAGAGATAGAAGTTGTCAGACTGAATTTTTTTAAAATTTAGGACAGCTTGATGCTGTTTATGAGAGAAACACCTCAAACATACAGACTCTCATAATTCAAAATAAATGGACAGGGAAAGAAAAATCAGTCAAATATTTATTAATAGAAAAAAAAGACAGTGCACTTTATAAGACAGCAAAGTTACTACCTAATGATGAGAGGCAGCAGAAAGGTTTATAATAATCTTGAGCTTGATACATTGGACACCATGGCCCCCAAACAGATCAAAACCTGCACTGTCAGGACCCTGCTATTACTCACAGAAAGAGAACGGAACGCGCTGAAGAACCAGCATGGGGAGGGTCAGAGAAACACTACCTAGAACGGGTGCTCATTATCAGGGAGGAAAACGCCCTCTGTGCAGCAGGACAGCAGGCCTGCCCCGAAAGTTTAGATACCGCTGGGATTCTAGAAGTTTCTGAACCACTGAGGTCGAGGATCCTTTGAAAAACTGATGGCTGCCTGACCAGGTGGTGGCACAGTGCATAGAGCGACGGACTGGGAGGCAGAGGACCCAGGTTCGAGACCCCGAGGTCGCCAGCTTGAGCACGAGCTCATCTGGTTTGAGCAAAGCTCACAAGCTTGGACCCAAGGTCGCTGGCTCCAGCGAGGGGTTACTCGGTCTGCTGAAGGCCCACGGTCAAGGCACATATGAGAAAGCAAGCAATGAACAACTAAGGTGTCACAACGTGCAATGAAAAACTAATGACTGATGCTTCTCATCTCTCCGTTCCTGTCTGTCTGTCCCTGTCTATCCCTCCCTCTGACTCTCTGTCTCTGTAAAAAAAAAAAAAAAGAAAAAAGAAAAACTGATGGCAACCACAGATCCTCTCCCCACCACAAAACTGCACACCTGTAGAGAATACGACAAATGATAACAAGGGTTTTATAGACGCCTTGAAGGACACCCTGAAACTTTTCAGGGTGCTTGATATACAGAGATGGAGGTGGGGCACCCGGCACCCATGCCGTGGGAGAATGTCTGGAGAGACCAGGGGCTCGTCTTGAAGAAAAGGCAACTCATTGGCGGTCTGAGAGACATCCTCAACTACTCAGACAGCCATCACGTGTCATTCTTGGCAGCTCTAGAGGGCAGAACAGAGGCCAGGGAGCAGAATCAGTAAGAAAGGCGTTCCTAAGGGGAAAGTGTTGGAACCAAGCTCTCTGCCATGGCAATAGTCTGACAGAGGCAAGTGGCGGGGGCACTGCAGAAGGGACCGCTGCCCCCTGAGGGATGCTGGCCCCATGACCTCAGATCCGCCCTTCCAAGCCCTTGGAATCCTAAGGCTCAAACCGGGAAGGCTCATGTGAGAGAGGGATATGCCTGCCTCCCTCCCTCCTTCCACAGCTGTTTACTGAGCACCTACTACACACCAGGCACCATTCTGGCCGGAGATGCGCCTGCAATGTTTTACCTTTATTGAGGGAAACAGACAAGAAGGAAAATAATACGAGTGATACATGCTAAGAAGGAAAGAACGTGGGGACAGAGACTGCCAGAGAGCTGGGTAGGGCGCTCATTATTAGTGGTCACAGTTTATGAGGGATGATTTGTGATCTGAGACCTGAGTGGCACATGAATTGCCAAGCACGGGGCAGGGGGTGAGGGAGGTACCAAGGTCCAACCAGCAGGAAGATGTAAGGTGAGGCCAGCCTGGTGGAGCTGGCACGCAGGTGCAGTCCCGAGGCTGAGGGAAAGTCTTGCTTCAGTTTCTACTGGGGACAACGATCATGTGCTGGCTTAAATGAGCCCCCAGCTGTTGATGGCTAAGATCTGCATAATTGTTGAGAAAGTGAAAATCAGGCCCGCTGGCAGGCAAACCAAGATAAACAAGGCTCCCAACGGGGCACGATGATGGCAACAAAACAACAAAGAACCCTGGCCAGGCCAGCGGCAGCTGCAGAGAACAGTGACTACCTCTCTCTTCCAGTGGGCCAGTCTCCCAGCACAAGGCCGTACAGGGCACCTTTCCAGGGCGGCCCTCGGTTCCTCGCTGGGAGCTGTCCTAGCTGCAACAAAGCTTGCAGAGCCAGCACTGGGGACCCTCTGGGGACCTCAGGGATGTCCTCAGGGTCACTCTACCCAGTGGGCTTCATACAATCATAATGACATGAGCCAGCCTTACTCTCACTAGCTGCCAGGGAGGTCTCTAAGAACTTTACACGTAACCTGTGACACTTCACATCTGACATAACCCCATTGGGTGACTGTTTTGATTACCATTTTCTTCCAAAGGGAGAGGTTCTGAGACACAAAAACTAGAAATTGGCGGGGCAGGGACTTGGCCCAGCCTGCCCCATGGAGGCGCCGTGTCCTCCAGCACAGCCTCACCGGCCCTGCCACACGGCACTCTGCATTTTGAGTGTCAGTGCAGATGGGTGAGCAGGGGCAGGCAGGGACACTTCCCTGCCATCTAGACCGCTAAGTGCTTGCCCGCTGTCTTTCTCTGTGTCTTACCACCTTCCTGCATATGAAATTTCTAAATGAATTGCAGCCCTAATGCAAAATGCAAGAGGCATCCCATTCTAGGACACTGGCTCTCGGGGACATCGCAAGATGCAAACACAAACACGGTCTCCTTCCCAGGAGGCAGCCCTCACTCTACCGAGAGAGGGGCCTACAGTTCAGACACACCGTGAGGGCTAATCATCTGGAGCAAATATCCTCCTGGACAGACGGTGCAGCCACGGATGCTGAGGGCCCCCGCCTAGGGCTGGGCTAGGTCCACGGAGTCTCCCAGGGACCTCAGCTGAGTACAGATTTCCCCACCAGTTCACAGAACCTACCTGTCTGAGGCAGCTGTTGGCCTCTGCGGGAATCAAAGCAAGGCTAATATGGGCAACGTAATAAGCAGGAGATTGTGAAAGTTCCATTAGTCGACAAAATATTCTTCTGCCCAACTTGGTTTCACAGCCCCCAAGTGAACGCTTGTATCTCCCCACTGTTCACTTCAAATATTACTTCCTCCTCCAATCACCATCAGTGATTATCCTTTAACAAGTCTCCCCTCCCTGCCCTGATCGGAACAGAAGATTCCTCCTGGGAAAAGGACACAGGAGCAGCGAAAAGAGGCCTCCGCAGCACGCTGTCAGACAGACGCCATGCGGCCCGACTTTCTGGGCTGTGTCCTGTCACTTGTCACAGAGGCTGCATCTGTCCCAGCCTCCCCACCCACCAGACCTGAGAACACAGATATCCCATCTCTGTCCCTTCCTTGAAAACCAAGGAGGGGCATTCCCATACGTCCTTTCCTCTTCCCCAGCTCCTAGCCCTTGTCCTCGGAGGAGACAGCTCACCGTGACCCTCAGGCACCTGTTCCAGGGGGCTCAGGCGGTTCACCCAGAGGCTGTGGAGACAGTGCACAGACCTAGGCCTGGTGGACAGCCGAGCACAGTGGCCAGGACAAAGTGGCCGAGTCTGTGCTTCTCTGACTGACTTCCCCCTCCCCCAGCAAACTCCTCCGGACTGTAGTTGCCTCATCTGTAGACTGAAGACAGCCACACCTGTCTGTCTGAGTCAGGGCTCTGCGGGGAACGTGTATGTGCGTATGTAAAGAGCTTTGTTATAAGGACTTGGCTCCTGTGCTTAGGGAGGCTGAGAAGTCCCCGGGTCTGAGGCTGGTGAGCTGGAGGCCTGGGAGAGTCGAAGGTGTAAGTTCTAGTCCAAATACACCCAAAAAGAGCTGATTTTTCAGCTCAAGTCCAAAGGCAAGAGACCAACATGCCAGCTCAGCACTCAGGCAGGAAGAGCACCCTCTCACTCAGCTTCTCTGGCAGTCATGTCTTCAACTGACTGGGTGAGGCCCACCCACACTGGGGACCCCAGGGCCATGTGCCTTACTCAGTCAGCTGATCCAAACATGAGTCTCATCTGGAGACACTATCATAGACAAACTTAAGGTAATGTTTGATCAATTATTGTTCCAGTCAATGACTCATAAAATTAGCTAACATACTACCTCCTCTGGTTGTTGCTAGGATTAAATAAAATTGAGCATTTAGGTGCTTAAAGTCACACCCAAGGTGTAGGATCCAGCAGCACCACCACCATCACCAGCAGAACCAGGACACGGGAGCTTTATTCCTACTTTTCCTTTTCCCTTTTCTTTTTTTGAGAGGAGGGGAGGCAGAGACAGACTCCTGCATGCACTCCACTGGGATCCAGCTGACAAGCCCACTCGGGGGCGATGCTCTGCCCATCTGGGGCATTGCTCCATTGCTCAGCAACTGAGCTCTTCTTAGCACCTGAGGCAAATTAAGCTATGGCTGTAGGAGGAAAAGAGAGAAGCAAGAGGGGGAAGGGGACCCCTGGGGGGCCTTTGGTAAGTGGCTCCTCACCATTAGAACCGTGGGCGGGACCTTGAGTGGGGGGGTGAGGAGATGGGTTGCTGCCGGCGGTTTGAGGGGAGAAGGTCGCGCAAACAGTCTAAGTGTGGACACGGCATCTGAATGGGGAGCAGCCCAGACGGGATGCAGAGACGGGGCAGGGACATGTGCAAGTTGACACGGTGACTCCAACACCCCTCTGCCCAGGTGTGGGGCAGGAGGGTGCTCCAGGACGTCAGAGGGTGGGGACTTGGACCCACACAACCCCAGGACTGAAGGGACCTCAGGTTGTCAGCCTCAGCTCGGGCTCAGAGAAGACTCCCCTGCAGCAGTAGTTTCTGCTGAAGTCCCCTCTGTGGCAGGGATGTCACACTCACCCCCGCTCCACTTCGGGGACAGCCTTCAGCCTTGGGGAGCAGTGGAGGATCTGGATGGCAACATCCCTGACAGAAGGTATGCCCTCCGCCCGAGTCTGCCCACCCACCAGGCTGAGGGAGCCCGTGCCTGTAGAGGCTCTCAGGTAGGCAGGGCTATAAGCAGGTGTCCCCCCTTGACCACAGCCATTGTGGTGCCCGCACCACTGAAACACTTCGGTCAGACTTGCCAGTCAGGCTTCCTTTCTGTTATTTTTTTTTTCATTTTTCTGAAGTTGGAAACAGGAGGCAGTCAGACAGACTCCCACATGCGCCTGACCGGGATCCACCAGGCATGCTCACCGGGGGCGATGCTCTGCCCATCTGGGGCATCGCTCTGCCACAATCAGAGCCATTCTAGCGCCTGAGGCAGAAGCCACAGAACCATCCTCAGCGCCCGAGCAAACTTTGCTCCAATGGAGCCTGGCTGCGGGAGGGGAAGAGAGAGACAGAGAGGAAGGAGAGGGGGAGGGGTGGAGAAGCAGATGGGCGCTTCTCCTGTGTGCCCTGGCTGGGAATCGAACCCAGGACTCCTGCACGCCAAGCCGACGCTCTACCACTGAGCCAACCGGCCAGGGCCAGGCTCCCTTTCTGTCTGGCCGTTCTGCCCACTCCAGCTGCCCCTAAAGGCCAGGTAGGCAAGGCCAAGGTCACCTCCTGCCCCAGCAGGACAGGGCAATGCAAAGGTGGGCTCCCAACCGAGGCCTCTTGCCTGCCTGGCCCCAAAACCCATGCGACAGTAGGCTGTGGGCCAGGCATGGGGTCCCTGTGAAAGACAGAGGACAGGAGGTTACAGCTCTACTGGGGAGGGTCTTCTTAGATACACACACTGAGCTCCTGAGCCAGAGGAGGGAGGACTCACCTTCTGGGCTGGTCAGAGGAGGGGGTGCCTGCCTTTGGCCTGGAAGGATGGACACCTGAACTTCCCCCTGCCAGCTGCAGTCCCAGAGACCTGCCTCCGCTGCCCAGTTAACCCCACCCCCCACCTCCACCCCCTGTCACTCACCCCAGCTTCCTAAGCTGCCCACCCAGGGCTGATTCTCCCCAACTGCCCCAGCTCCTTGAGCTCTACTGCCAGCGTGGCCTCAGGCAGAGACACCTGGGAGACCAGCGACCACCCCACCACCAGTTCCGCGGGCTAAGCATGGCAGGGTTCAGCTCTAACTGTTGTCTAACATTTAAAGTGTCCCCTGCCCAGATCCACTGTTCCTTTGTCCAACACCTGGAGGAAACCTTCTCCAGATGCTACACTCATGTTCTGTCTTAGCTAGGAAATGGTCATAGAGAAGCAAAGTGCCTCAGATCCTAGAGCAGAGGTCCCCAAACTTTTTACACAGGGGGCCAGTTCACTGTCCCTCAGACCGTCGGAGGGCCGAACTATAAAAAATACTATGAACAAATCCCTATGCACACTGCACATATCTTATTTTAAAGTAAAAAAACAAAACGCGAACAAATACAATATTTAAAATAAAGAACAAGTAAATTTAAATCAACAAACTGACCAGTATTTCAATGGGAACTATGGGCCTGCTTTTGGCTAATGAGATGGTCAATGTGCTCCTCTCACTGACCATCAATGAAAGAGGTGCCCCTTCCGGAAGTGCGGTGGGGGCCGGATAAATGGCCTGAGGGGGCCGCATGCGGCCGGCGGGCCATAGTTTGGGGACCCCTGTCCTAGAGGCTTCTGGCTTCCTACCAGGGACCCTGGGATGAAGAGGTAATTGCTGATTCCAGACCAGAGGTTGCAAAGCTCCAGGCTGCCCCCTGCTGTCCCAGACGTGTGTTGCAATGCAATCACTCCCAATTCAACTTCTTTCTTTTTTTTCTTTTTTTCTTTTTTTTTTTTTTTTTTTTTTCATTTTTCTGAAGCTGGAAACAGGGAGAGACAGTCAGACAGACTCCCGCATGCGCCCGACCGGGATCCACCCGGCACGCCCACCAGGGGCGACGCTCTGCCCACCAGGGGACGATGCTCTGCCCATCCTGGGCGTCACCATATTGCGACCAGAGCCACTCTAGCGCCTGAGGCAGAGGCCACAGAGCCATGCCCAGTGCCCGGGCCATCTCTGCTCCAATGGAGCCTTGGCTGCGGGAGGGGAAGAGAGAGACAGAGAGGAAAGCGCGGCGGAGGGGTGGAGAAGCAAATGGGCGCTTCTCCTGTGTGCCCTGGCCGGGAATCGAACCCGGGTCCTCCGCACGCTAGGCCGACGCTCTACCGCTGAGCCAACCGGCCAGGGCCTCAACTTCTTTCTAAAATGCCTTAAGTTACAGAATAATGATGATAAAGAGGAGGCCCCAGAATGTTTCCTCCAGTGCTTAAAAGTGGCCCCAACCTCAGAAACTCACAGTCTTCAGAATATAAACCACTGAGTGTATATTTCGGTAGCCAGAATAAAACCGTTTATGTGGGATGCTTTTCCCTTGCAAATAACAACTCCTCTACCTGGAGCACAGCAGTGGCCGCCTCGCCTGCTTCTTGTCCTCTTCCTGATGCTTCTTTACCCTGCAACTCACTCCCCTGGGGCTGTGAGCCAGCAGCATCGCGCCCACTGCACGCAAACCCTGGGCACAGCTCCAAACAGAGTCCCACCTGTGGCCTGGGACCCACCCTCCAGCCTCAGTCCTGGCCTCTTCCTCCAGTTTCCCCCAAATACTGCTGGGCTCTCTCTTGCATCCAAGCCTTTGCACTCACCCCAAAGTCTCGACCTGGCAGTTCCTTTCCTAGCTCCTTGGTGCTCTTAGATGAACACAGAAGCCTGACGAGGTGCCAGGGCTGGCACACAGAGCGAGCTCAGATGTGCTGGCTGAACTTGCCCCGCGCCCCAGGGTGCCTTGTGCACATCTCCTCATGCCCGGCTGGATCGGCCTCGGAAAGGACAGTGAAGCTGCCGTCACGTTCAGCACAGAGCGGGAAGCCGTGGACCTGAAGGCTGGGGCAGAAGCCACCAGAGGTGTCTGAGGGTGTCAGCCGAGCCCGGCCGAGACACCTGGGGCCACAGGGCAAACTCAGGCTGCCTGGGTAAGAGCAGTCACAGCTCCCGGTTCAGAACCTGAGCCCCCCACCTGGGTTCTCCCTGTTTCCTTCAGATGGTCTCAACTCAAGGCTGAGGGTCAGACAGTAACTAAGGGACCTCAGGCAGTCACTCGCCCATGCTGGTGAGGGCCCCAGTGTCTTCATCTAAAGAGTGAGGGTGGGAATTCCTGCCCAGGGTGGCGGGGAGGGTCCTGGTCAGGAAGGAGGAGCGCTTTGTAAAGCCGCCAGGTTTCCGCAGTGGGAATAAATTGATTAATCACTGGGAATAGATTGATTAATCACTCGGTGTCGCCAATGTTCCCTCACCTGGCCTAACTCCTAACAGCTTCCCCATCCTCAGAGAGCATGCCACAGGGCCTCTGATCTGTAAGCACACCCAGCCTATCACGCCGCACCCCAGCCTCTCAGGGGCACACCTGAGAGGCAGAACAGCTTTATTACTGTTCCTTCACATGCCCCAGAAGGGCAGCGGCTCCCAAGGTCCTGTGGTAACGACCGAGGATCAAGAGGCTGATCCTCTCAGACAAAACCCACGTCCTGTCTGAGAGCTGGGGTCTTTCCCTCCTGCCCCAGAAGTCAGGCCTCTGGGCCCCTCCAGTTCCCCAGTGCTGTACTGAGGTCTGCAGTTGGGGGTCTGGGGGCACAGCCCCAAGGGGCAGCTGAGCTGGGCACAGCAGAGACTCAGGAACTCTCCCCATGCCACCCTGGGGCTCAGATGTAACACACACACACACACACACACACACACACACACACACACACACAGGGCCCGCCATTTTCTGGGCACACTGGGAAGCTGCCCTGATCCCAGGACAAAAGTCAACAGAGGTAAGAGCTCAAAACACAACTGGGCTTAGCTGCTGTCCCAGCCTGGAGGGCCCGGTCCCCTCGGCCACTCTGAGCTCTCCAGGTCCAGAGGGGCGGTGACAAGGACCCCTGCAGAGGCTCTCCTGGTGACAGGAAAGAGGGGGAGTCTCAGAAGACGCCCAAGCTCAAGCACGAGTGCCTGTCGCTCTCTCTCTCATACACATACACACACGCGCACACACGCACCCGTGGGAAGCCACCCCACCTCTGGGCTCCAGAAAACCACATCAGCTGGGTACTGACTACCTTCCACCGGGCCACCAACCTTTGTCCCCACCAGGGCCCAAGGTGGCCTGGCCCCACGGGCGGAGCGGGAGGCCCTGGTCTCTGATGGTGTGCAGCAGGACAAGCTGTGGAGGGAGCTGCAGGAGGCTGAGAGGCGGGGCCAGAAGCACTGGTGAGTGCATGTCCCGCCCACCCTTCATACCTGAGCCCCAGCCTGACTCCAGCCCTACTTGGGGTCCAGGAAGTTTCTGGAGAAGGGAGCCAAGCAAAGTGCGTTGGTGGGAAAGTGCCAAGGCCCAGGAGCAGAAAGCCTGAGATGAGAGTAGAGAGCTGGCCTTGGGCCTGGAGAGGGGAGGGAGAGGCAGGTTAAGGGTCAGGGAGCATGGCCAGTGCAGCTTTGCAGTGTTCACTGTGAGGGTCTCACCCAGGCCTTTGGAACACCCCCACCCAGCTGGGGTCCCATCCCATCCTCTGGAACACCCCCACCCAGCTGGGGTCCCATCCCGTCCTCTGGAACACCCCCACCTAGCTGAGGTCCCATCCTGTCCCCTGGAATACCCCCACCCTGTCCTCTGGAATATCACCACCCAGCTGGGGTCCCATTCCTGTCCTCTGGAATACCCCCACCCAGTTGGGGTCCCATTCCTGTCCTCTGGAATACCCCCACCCAACTGGGGTCCCATCCCGTCCTCTGGAACACCCCCACCCAGCTGGGGTCCCATCCCGTCCTCTGGAACACCCCCACCCAGCTGGGGTCCCATCCCGTCCTCTGGAACACCCCCACCCAGCTGGGGTCCCATCCCGTCCTCTGGAACACCCCCACCCAGCTGGGGTCCCATCCCGTCCTCTGGAACACCCCTACCCAGCTGGGGTCCCATCCCGTCCTCTGGAATACCCCCAGCCTGTCCCCTGGAATACCCCCACCCTGTCCTCTGGAATACCACCACCCAGCTGGGGTCCCATTCCTGTCCTCTGGAATACCCCCACCCGGCTGGGGTCCCATCCTGTCCTCTGGAATACCCCCACCCAGCTGGGGTCCCATCCTGTCCTCTGGAACACCTCCACCCAGCTGGGGTCCCATTCCTGTCCTCTGAAACACCCCCACCCAGCTGGGGTCCCATCCTGTCCTCTGGAACACCTCCACCCAGCTAGGGTCCCATCCTGTCCCCTGGAATACCCCCAGCCTGTCCTCTGGAATACCCCCACCCAGCTGGGGTCCCATCCCGTCCCCTGGAATACCCCCACCCTGTCCTCTGGAATACCCCCACCCAGCTGGACCCAGCAGGCCAGGAAGCTGGGACAGCCATCTGGAGAGAGATGCTGGCCGGCTGACCCACAAGGAGGACATCCCTTCCTGCATTCACTGGACCCAACAACGCCCACTGCAAGCTGCTGTGGGGACAGACAGGCAGACAGGGAGGGCAGCCAAAAGCAGGTGCAGAAACAGGGAAAAGACCAGAAACTGACTCTAGCCCAGGGGGCTCAGGGACAGTGAGAACTGGGGCAGAGAAAACTACTTTTATTATGAGTCTTAAGAATCACTTTGGCCCTGGCCGGTTGGCTCAGCGGTAGAGCGTCGGCCTGGCAAGCGGGGGACCCGGGTTCGATTCCCGGCCAGGGCACATAGGAGAAACGCCCATTTGCTTCTCCACCTCCCCCTCTCCTTCCTCTCTGTCTCTCTCTTCCCCTCCCGCAGCCAAGGCTCCATTGGAGCAAAGATGGCCCGGGCGCTGGGGATGGCTCCTTGGCCTCTGCCCCAGGCGCTGGAGTGGCTCTGGTCGTGGCAGAGCGACACCCCGGAGGGGCAGAGCATCACCCCCTGGTGGGCAGAGCGTCGCCCCCTGGTGGGCGTGCCGGGTGGATCCCGGTCGGGCGCATGCGGGAGTCTGTCTGACTGGCCCTCCCCGTTTCCAGCTTCAGAAAAATACAAAAAAAAAAAAATCATTTTGACTTTTACAAAGTAGATTAAAATAAAAATTACCAGCACAAGTAACTGGTTTCTTGTGGTCACTCTCTCTTTTTCCTGCTTTCCCCACCTCCCTCACCACATCCCCTGGAAGGTGACATGGATTTGGGGAAGTGACAACCCATTTTTCCTCACAAAACACTTGAGGACTCCCCCAGTGGCCTGGTGACAAGGCAGAGGCACGTGGTCAGAGTGCATCACTCACTGGTTTCCTCACGATCCTGTCACAGTTTCCACTCCAGGAAACGCCCCTGGGTATGGAAATGTGTTCCTTTCATAACATGTACCATAAACGCTTGCTTGATGCATGGACTTTGTTTCCCTTAA
Source organism: Saccopteryx bilineata (assembly GCF_036850765.1). NCBI lineage: Eukaryota > Metazoa > Chordata > Mammalia > Chiroptera > Emballonuridae > Saccopteryx > Saccopteryx bilineata. The sequence goes on from NC_089495.1 coordinate 139,907,516, forward strand.
AAATTATTTTCATTCCTTCATGAGGTAATAAACACGTCAGTGGCATCGACTGATAGATCTGACACAGCGAACGTCACCTGTGACGATGTCACCGGAAGAAATGACCCTGCCAATGTGCTTTCCTCTGCAGGGCTCAGAACTGGAGTTCCTGAAAGACTCTGACCCCACGGTAAGACGAAGTTCCTTCCCCTAAGCCTCACTGGCACTTGGAAGGTGCGTTCACTCACCACACATTTATTGAGGATCCACGGTATACTAGATGCTGGGGTGTGTGGAGAAAGATAAAAAACAGTCTTGTTCCAAGAAACCTGGAGTTTGAAGGGGAAAAAAAAATACTTGTGTGGAGCACTTAGAAGTTAATTTTTCCTGATGTTCCTTGATTATAGTAAGATGAACCAACTGGAAATGATGGCCATCTGCTGCTGAACTATCTTCCCCTCTTGAGGACATCAGCACTGTGTGGTGACATGTGGCGTGCCCCACTTGGACATGAGTTGGGGTAAAATATTTTGTGAACTAATTCCTGCCTCAAAGAGCACAACCTCCGATCTATCTATTTGAATAATTTCCCCTAAACTGCAAACCTGATCACATCTCTCCCCAGCTTAAAATCCTTCAATAAGCCTGTACCTTTCAGACGAACTGAAGTTTAATCCTGCTTCCCTCGCTCATCCCACACTCTCTTCTCCACACCTATGTGCATGCTGTTCCCTGCCTGAAATGCTCTTCCCAACCTGTCAGCCTGACGGACTCTTATTCATCCTTCAAGACCCCACTCAAATGCCTCCTCTTCTGGGAAACCTCCCCTTCCTAAGCGGGCTTCCCCAGCTCACTATGTTCTGTACTCACTGGCATATCTAACCCATTCCTTCGGTATCGTGTGTCATACCACAGTGATCCACTGCATCAGGCTGTGGGCTCCCTAGGAGAAAGAACAAAGGGGACTTCATTCCTACACCCTCACCTACCCCCCGTGTCCAGTAAAGTAACACTCAGTTGTGCTGGGTGAGTGAGCGAACGGAAGGAGGAATCTGGCCGTAAGAAGAGTGATCAGAGAACCATGTGGAAAATGAGTGGGTAGTGAGTCAACCAAGGCGGTGGCCACAGTGACACGGACCTTGCCAAGGTTAGGGAAGGGTTCACGTCGGCAGTGCCAGCCTTGCTGGGTTTCTGTCTGCTCTGGGATAGAAAGTTCAGCTCATGGGTCCTGTCATCCTATGCTGAGCTCCTGTTTTGGGCCTCCACCCTACAGAGCCTCTCGGTGCTGAGGGCCATGTGGCACCTGACCACAGAGAGCCGCATTATGCCCGGCACTGGGGACCTCTCCGCACGGACTTTCCCAGGAGAAAGCCAGAATCTCATTACAGAACTGGTCCTGCCCCTTCTACTCGACACAAAGCAGCCCTAAGTTGACCACAACAGTGGCGGGGAGGGCTGAGGGCCTGCCCCACTCCCCAGATCGTTCCGAAGTCCTACATTCCCTCCCTGGTCACCCATCAGTTACAGAAGTCCCCAGAATGCATATATCCCAATGTTCAGAGCAGCACTCCTCACGAGACCTCACACTGGAAACAACACAAACACAGACTAGATAAACAATCTGAGGAATATCCATAGAAGTTGCACAACTGAATACCCTGTGCAAGGGGAATGAATGAACGGCAACCCACACAAAAACACGGATCAATCTCCCAGTGCCCTTTGAGTGAAAGAACCCACACACAATCCCATGTAGATCAAGTTCAAAACCAGACCCCACCAACCTGAGGTGTGAGCGGTGGAGTCCAGGTAGCCTTGGGGTAGGGGTGGGGGACAGTGACTGAGGGGCAAGGAGGCATCTCGGGGCTGACCCTGTTCTACATCCCGAGCTGAGTACACAGGTGTGTTCACCTGGTGCAAAGTTGTAGAACTGGACAGGTACAGTTTGTGTCCTTCTCTGTGTGTGTGTTAAAGTTCAAGAAAAACCACCAAACCCAGCCTGCACGGGCTGTACAGCTCAACGCCTGAGCGAGCACAGAAGCCAATGGTCTTTCTTTCTATGCTCCACCCCTCGAGAGCCCGCACTTGTGTATGATAACCGGCTTCATCCCCTGACTTACCGGAATGCAGCTGGGGGGGCTTGCCCGGAGGGTCCCTTCAGGTACCCCGCACTGCCCTAACAATGCTAATGAAGTGTCTGTCTTTAAAAACAAAACAAAAAGAATAAAACCCGTGGCACTGCCACCACATATGTCTTAGGTGTTTTCCACCCTTGTGACAGGAACTGTCCCCTCTCCTCAGGGTGGTAAGAAGGGGCCCATCAAGCTGCCGGAGCATTTCAAGTACCTCCCTTTCCTGTCACTGTCCGGCTTTCCTCTAACTGGGCTGTGGGCAGCAGGGTGGACACGCCTCTGGGAAAAACTCTTACTGGTCTGGATTACTTCTTCGTGGAAGGAGTCTGGAAAAAGAAGCTGGAAGAGGAGCTGCAGCCTGTGTAGGAGGGGCGGGGGGGAGGATAGGCAAGGAGAGGGAGGGGAGGAGGGAGGCAAGGGGTGGGAGGAAGGAGGCAAGGAGGGGGTGTCGCAGCCCCAGGTGGGTGAGTGTGTGTGCGGTGAAGGGAGGCTGCAGCTGACCATGGCCCCCGCAATGTCGGGAGAGTCCCTCTAGAAGTAGACACTCATTACAGGCTGGAGAGACATGGGGGAGGGGTGGGAGGGGTGTGCACAACAGAACGCCAGTCCCCATTGACATGTTCCAGTTGGGTGCGAGGCTGGGCCTTGAACGCCTTCCTGCAGGGCCGAAGCCTGGCTCTACCTGGAAGAACCTGCCCCCACACTTTCAGGAGCCAGTGCCTACAAATCCCAACAACATTTTGCTAGTTTGTACTAGGTAGGGAAAGCACCATATAAGGAACACCTACTGTGTACCTCTCAATAACCTATTGGGTGGGTGTGATTATCCCCATTTTAAAAGGTAGACACTGAGGCCTAGGGAAGCTAAGGGCTTGCCCAAGGTCACACAGTCTGTAAGAGCCAGTGCTGGGAGGGCAGCAAAGGCTGCGTGACACCCGAGTCCCCACATCAGCCACATCCCGGGCTCCATGCAAAGCAGACCTCGCAGGGAAAGGCCTACAGCCAGGCAGAAGTATCTCCCTGCGACCCTGCCTCCGCCAGCTGATCCCAAGCAGGAAGCTCCGGTCCTTGGCCGATCAAGAGTCAGTGTCGTCTCCATGCCAGAGGAGGAGGGCTCTGCCTCACAGAGATCCTGGAATACGAAGGGCAGCTGGTCCTGGGGCCACCCCTAGAACAGATAGAGCCAAGGTGGGCAGGGTGAAGAGGGAGCCACCGCCTTGTGTCTGGACCCAGAACTTCCAACCGGGAGCACAGAGAACTGGGAACAGCCTCCTTGCTTCAATGAAGAAGCAAAATGACAGAATGAGAGTGAAACACGTGACCCCACAGCAGGCACCTCGCTGCAGATTCTGGAAGCTACTGTAGTTGTCACTGCTGCTGCTCTAGACCTTTCATACCTGTAGGAAAGCATCTTCCCCACTTTACTTTTCCTGTAAGCAGGGAGTGTCCACTAATTTGCAATCTAACCAGGGCAGAGGCCAGCATGATGTTTACCACACAGCTTGCTCCTGAATCATGGTATCTGAGAATTGCCATATTTCCCCATGTATAAGACGTGCCCTTTTTTGAAAAATTTGGGGTCTAAAAACTGGGTGCATCTTATATAGTGGTTGTGGCATTTCAAATGCCATAGATCAGCGGTTCTCAACCGGTGGGTCGTGACCCCGGCGGGGGTCGAATGACCAAAACACAGGGGTCGCCTAAAGCCATTGGAAATACATATTTGTCGTCCGGCCCCCACCGAGGTTGCGACCCACCGGTTGAGAACCGCTGCCATAGATGGAACTGAGGAAGAGGCAATATATGAAGACAGTGATTCCTTATTAGACATGGATGAGGACAAGCTAATGAACAGTAGTTTTGACAGTGATGAGGAGTTGCATAAATTTTATGATGAATAAAACTTGAGTTCAATCACTTTATGTAATACATTTTTAAAAATAATTTCGGGCCCTAAAATTAAGCTGTGTCTTATACATGGGAACGTCTTATACATGGGGAAATATGGTAGCTGACTTTACTGGACCCCTGGGGGGCACTCAGTCAACTGTCTAGATCAGGGGTCCCCAAACTTTTTACACAGGGGGCCAGTTCACTGTCCCTCAGACTGTTGGAGGGCCGGACTATTAAAAAAACTATGAACAAATCCCTATGCACACAGCACATATCTTATTCTAAAGTAAAAAACAAAACGGGAACAAATAAAATATTTAAAATAAAGAACAAGTAAATTTAAATCAACAAACTGACCAGTATTTCAATGGGAACTATGGACCTGCTTTTGGCTAATGAGATGGTCAATGTCTCGATGCCGGTTCTATATTTGTCACTGCTAGCCGTAACAAGTGATATGATGCGCTTCCGGAGCTGCGACGCATGCGTCCGCGTCACCGGAAGTAGTACTGTAGTGAGCGACGCAGCGCTTTGCGGTGCATCCTGTGCTTCTCTCACTGACCACCAATGAAAGAGGTGCCCCTTTTGGAAGTGCGGCCGGGGCCGGATAAATGGCCTCAGGGGGCTGCATGCGGCCTGCAGTTTGGAGACCCCTGGTCTAGATGACCCCTGCATACAAAACCTGAAATTACACTTCAGCATATTTGAGACTCAGTCCAGGGGGAGCAGAGGTGTTCCTCCTCTGCCGCGACCAGCTCAGCAATGGGTGTGCACAAAAGGAAGGCACTGCAGGACTTAAGAAAAAACACACAAGACACAACATACAGAAAAGATGGGTACAGAGGACTCCCAGCCTCTAGGACTGAGAGCCCGGATCTCTGCAGCTTCATCATATTTATTGGTGTCTTTGCTCAGCAAGCAAATTAGCCTGGGTCAAATTAGTCTAGAATGGATTCAGGTGCAGAGAAGGGTGATTAGCTAATAGCTTTCAGGTATGCAGGAAAAGGCTATAGGGAGCAGCTGCTTCCTGCTGGGGCAGCGTTCTTGCCCCACAGGACTTAGTGTTCCAAAGTCCGCACCAAAGACTTTTCTCAGGACTACAGTCTAATTCCTGACCATTTTCCCACACTCTTCCGTGCTCCTGACCTACTGACCTACTCCCTTCACCCCTTGTAGAGGCAGCTCCCCCTCATTGCCGGATGGAGGCACACTCGTGCTCTGTCCTGTAGCATCTGAGAACTCATTAAATGTAGATCCATGGCCCAGTACAGCAGGTTACTTGTGTTCGGAGCAGCAGAGCACTGTAACTTGGAAGAGGCAGGGACAGACGCCGTGGAGGGCAGGCACGATCTCTGCCCTGAGATCAGCATAGACTCAGCCATCATGGTGGCAGTCATGCTCCTCAACTTGCTGTGTCTACAAAGCTGGAGTTTTGTTAAAAAGAAAATTGTGAGAAAAAAAAAAGAAAATTGTGGGTATGTGTGTGTGAGAGAGATATATATTGTATCCATAATGTATGTGAATATATACAGAAAATGTGTGTGCGTATCTATATATGACTGAATGAGTCCCCTTATTATTTACCATAACCGACTTAAAATTATCATCTCACTAATCCTGTCTCATCTATATCTCCACCCTCCCTCCCAAACCCCCAATACTTTAAGACAAATTCCTGACTTCATAATATCTCACCTGTAGATATTTCAGGATGTCGAAAAGATGAGAACTAAACACGTACACACACACACACACAATTTTTGGTTTCCTCTGAAAAGTTTCCTTCTAGACATCCTGTTCTCCATTACCTTTGGAGGGAGGACTCAAGACCAACTGGGTGGTTGTTTTTTTTCCAGAGGGAAGGGATGGTGGCCAGGTGTGGGCAGGTGGAGTAGGGAGAATGGAAGGATGGAGCAGATAGAGGCCGAGGTGCAGAGCGCAAACCAGCCATCCTGGATTCTGGCTTTGCATTTTGTGGCTTTTACTATGTCATAGCCAGGACTCAATGAACACGCGATTTTAAGGGTTTGAAATGCACCTCACCCCCTCATTTTGTGTCGTCTAAGTTACCTTCTTTTATCCATAGAAATCTATTTTACCTTCTTAAGAAAAATGTTCACTCCGGAGTGCTCTAGTGCAAAGGCCTGGGGGATGGGAAGGGCTTCAGGTCTGAGACCCTAGCGCCCAAGAAGGAAGCTTCCAGGGGTTGGGGTGGGACGCTCCCACGCTCCGCCGCAGTATCCCACAGTAAATGAACGGAACAGGCATCCGCCAGGCCCCGGGAGCGCAGCTAGTCCTCCGGCCTCTCCAGGCCTGTTTCCCGTCTGCACGGAGAGCAGGGTGCGGCCTGCGAAGGCGGGTAGTTAAGGTCGTTACAAGTTTTAATGAAGGAAATGCTTAGTGAGTGAAACAAAGAAAAACACTTAGGAAGTGAAAATGCCAACCAAACGGTCCATTTCCCCGCATGGGGTGACCGTTTGCCCTTCCGGGCAGTCTCTGCCCATCTAACCCGTGGGAAAGCGGACCTGTGGGGGAGCGCACTCAGAAGTGCGCGAGCCAATCTAACACGGAAAAGTGAATCAGCGGCGAGTATATTCTTGCGCAGGGCAAGGCTGACTCACTGCGGGCCTGGGATGGGCCGGGGCGGCCCGGGAGCCGGCGGGCGGAGGCGAATGGGAGGTGTGGGCCGCGCTAGGCGGTCCCAGACAGGGCGGGGCGGCCCGGGAGCCGGAGACGGATCGGGGTGGGAGGCGTGGGCCGGGACAGGGCGGGGCGGGGCGGGGCGGCCCGGGCATCCACGGGGGCCCCGGGCCAGGGAAGGCGGAAGGACTGGGCGAGCCCAGCGTCCGCTTGCTGAGCGGCTGCCCCTCCCGCCGCAGCCGGGTCCGCCGAGCCCTGCGACCCTCGAGCGCCTGAGCCGCGGACGCCATGGCCCCGGGGCTGCTGTGGTTCTGCAACTGGAGCACGCTGCTCGTGTGCGCGGCGCTGAAGCTGCCGCAGATCTCCGCCCTGCTGGCGGCGCGCAGCGCGCGGGGCCTCAGCCTCCCAAGCTTGCTTCTGGAGCTGGCGGGGTAAGGGCCCTCCTCACCCCGCCCCTGGCTTGCAGGATCCCGGAGAGCCGCGCGTGACGTGAAGTAGGGCGGGCGGAGCGGGGGGAGCGGCACTTCCCCGGGCCACTCACTGCCTTTGTTATTCGCTGCCCACCAACCTGTTTGGTAAGAAATTGATAGCCCACGCCACTTTACAGATGAGAAAACCGGCACCCAGCGAACCACCGCTGCCCCGTTAGGGAAAAAACCGACCGTCTGGCTGTGACCAGGCCATTTGCGCCTGAAGAATCTCATATACAGTCACCTGTCGCATAAAGACGTTTAGGTCTACGATGTCCCACGGTGGTTCCATAAGATTAAAATGGAGCTGAAATATTTCTGTCGCCTAGGGACCTCTTAGCCATGGTGATGTCATAGGGCACTGCATGGCTCACCAGGTGGTGGAGACCTCCCGTACTGCCGATCGTGTGAAAATACAGCACATACAATTGCAGCCGTGGGCGGCACCAGCTAGGTTTGTCCAAGTGCCAAGAACAGGCGCACTCTGAGGTTCGCAGGAGGACGGAACTGCCTAGGATGCATTTCTCAGAGAATTACCCTCCGCAAGAGGGTTTTGACAGTACATTTTCCCTAAGCCCACCGCCCACCCTTATTTCCTGTCTCTCACCTCAGTTTCCTCACCTGTAGAACGACGGGTTGGACTTCTCTAGGGATTGTGTGTCTTTTTAAAACTCCACGTTTGGGGGCGGAGCGGGGCCCGATAGGGAGAATGGAGAGCTCCGGAGGCAGTGGAGGAAGGGCACTTGATGGCGGGGGTGGGGGTGGGGGGCGGTACCAACAGAGACTGCTCCTAGAGGTGGTTCACCCGTCGGAAATTCGGAGTGGGTGCTCTGGCTCAGTATTTAAAGACCTACACGCAGTCGCAGAGTGGCACAACTTGGTTGGGAAGACTCGAGTTAGTGGGAAAGCCTGGCACATGAAACCCTTGCTCCTCGCTAGGCTGAGCCTCCTGGCTTCTCCCCCCCCCCCCCCCCGCCCCATCTCCCCAGAGGTTCTGAGGGCTTGCCCTGCACAGAAGCAGGCCCTGGAAGAGCAGCCTGGTTGGTGGGCCCTGGGATCAGGACTGCAGGCTGGAAAGGAGGGAGGCAGAGATCTGGTGGAGATGAGCTATCTCCCACCCGCCCAGAGGGGACCTGCCCCTGTGCCCACCTAATGAGAGGCTTCACCTGGAAAGGCTTGGTTGAGAGGAAGGTGTGTGCCCTCTTACCGGTTTGGGAGTGACTCTATCACCTGGGCCCCCAGGCTGGATGGCAAGGATTGGAAGTAGAGAGGTGCCCTGGAGGATGGCGGACATTGGCTCAAAGTGGCTGCGGTGTTTGTTCAGGTGGGGGGTGGCGGGCAGAGGGTGTGTGTAGGAGGATGGAAGGTCCAGGAGAGCAGCCTCGGTCTCAAGGGGAGTCCAGAGCTGGGGAAGAGGAGGCGGGCCCCTGCAGGGTGCGGGGGGGGGGGGGGGGGGAGTGGGGGGAACGAGGCTAGGCCCTGCGGGGTAGGGGGGTGGGGGGGTGGGGGGAACGAGGCTAGGCCCTGTGGGGTAGGGGGGTGGGGGGTGGGGGGAACGAGGCTAGGCCCTGCGGGGTAGGGGGGCTGTGGAGCCCCAAAGGCTGTCCACACCCTGCCACTCCTTCCTGAGATGAGAGGTAAAGGTTTGACCTTTACCCAGCCATGTCACTTGGCACTTTATCCACAGTTTACCTTAGCAAAAACCATCTCCGGCAGCGGGATGCAGCTCCCCTGGACAGGAGAGCCTGATGGTGGCACCAGAGGTGGCTTGTCTAATAGTCCTGCAGGGATCAGCATGCACTGGTGGCTGGGGTCATGCACAGTGACACCAGTGAGAGGACTAGGCACAGAGGGGACCTTGGGAGGTCAGGGGTGGTTGGTGATCAGGGAGGGGTCCAGACAGACCATTGCAGGAACTGCCTGACAGGGGGTTGCTGTCATTTTGCTCTTACTGGAACAGCTGTCCAGGGCAGGTTTCCAGTGGCAGGGACAGGCATTATTCCCCGTCAGTGGAAAGTCCTTTGTAAAAATCGTTTGTAAGGGGCCATCCTAAGGGACTTGACAGACCATTAGATTCTGCCCAGGGCCCAGCCAGTATTGGATGCTCCAAACTTGTGGAGATTATTAAATGAACATTCCATCCTTTTTGTTCCCAACCTCCCTCCTTGATATCTGCGGGCTGCAGCCACCCGCTCTAAGGTTTTCCCAGGAAGCCTGTGCTCTTGAGTGTAGCTGGTCGGGTCTCCCGAGTTCAGGTGTGCCCTGCTCTCCCCAGGTTCCTGGTGTTTCTCCGGTACCAGTGTTACTACGAGTACCCACTGCTGACCTACTTGGAGTACCCCATTCTAATCGTACAAGGTAACTAAGCCCTCCGTGCCCAGCATGGCCCTGGGACCCCTCCTCCCTCTCACTCAGAGCCTTTCCCTCCAGATGTCATCCTGCTGCTCTGCGTGTTCCACTTCAACGGGAATGTGTACCGGGCAGTGCCCTACCTCACTCTGTATCCTTTTGGCTTTTGGCTTTGGAGAATTGGAGACGGGCCCCGGGGTGCTGACAGCAGGGACTTTGCCTGATACATGTCTTTTTGGTTTAGGATCTCAGTAGCTGCTATTGGTGGTCGTGTTTTATGAAATGTCTACCAGGGATGAATGGAATGAGGTGCAATAGTACAATATTGGACAATATGGGACAGCACTCTTCCCTCCACACACACTAGTTAATTTAAAAATTGCTTTAGAGATTTTTCAAAACCAGGTTTCATCCACCTGCATTCATGCTGCCTTTCTGGTGTTGACCAGGTTGCTAGTAGTTAGTCTACTGACATATAGCACAAAGTATTGTCTATTTCAGTCTGTCCATTTTCAGAGGTCCCCAAACTTTTTACACAGGGGGCCAGTTCACTGTCCCTCAGACCGTTGGAGGGCTGCCACATACAGTGCTCTTCTCACTGACCACCAATGAAAGAGGTGCCCCTTCCGGAAGTGTGGCAGGGGGCCGGATAAATGGCCTCAGGGGGCCGCATGCAGCCCGGGCAGTAGTTTGGGGGCACCTGATTTAAATAATGGTATCAATTATAATTACAGCAACCTGTTGAGTTCCTACAATGAGCAACAAGGCATTGACTGGGGAGATAGGGCAGGGAATGTTAAGTCCATTTTGCAGTTAAACAAACTAAGGTTGAGACATAGAAATGAACTTGCCCAACGTCACAGCAGAGGTCCCAGTGGTCCCTTGCTGCCTGGCCACTTCCTCTCCTGTTTTTGCTTCAGCCCCTCGAGCTGTGCTCTCTGTTCCTCAACATCACTGAGCTGGATGAAAATCAGATACTGTTCCTCCTCTGCTAGCTTTGCTGTCCCTGCTCTATCATTTTTACACAGGAGTTAGTGAAAAAGGGAAATCAGTGAAGAGTTTTGTGTGATACCAGTTTTGCAGAACATGCCTACTTTATAATGTTGGCTCCTCTTGTAAGAGCTTAACTTGTGACATTACATGGGCAATGTCTGCACGGTGGGGCATGAGGTTGGAAGTGAAAATCATCTGGGATATCCCCAGCCCTAGGAACAATCCACGAACACAGACTTCTCTGTAATTTTCTTCCATGATCCGCGTCTGTTTTTGTGAACTCATAGCGCGTGTGCACGTGAAACCATCTTTGTCTTTTCCAAGTCTGACAAGTTCTAGAAGAGTGGCCCCAGTTCCACAGTGGACTTCCAGGTGGAACCCCTGGGGTCTGGCTTTGTTTCCATGGGCCCTGGTGGGGGCTGGTGGAGCTGGTGGCCCAGCCACTTCCTTAATGCTTGGTCAGATTTGTGACATCTTGGTTTGTCCTCACCCTGCAGAAGTGGATCATAGACCTGGCCATGGTGAGTACCAGCTGCAAAATAGCAGTCTGTCACTCCGTCCTCTCCCTGTCGCCTGCCCTGCAAAGAACTTGATAGATCAAATGTTCAAGGTGTTAACATTTCAGCTGTACCAAAGGATAGCGAGAAGAAAAGAGCCATGCTCTCCGAATAGTAACAGTAACAGACATCATTCTCATCTCAATGTATAGCAAGTTTTTTACTTCCTTTTCCAGGGCCATAGAGAGTCTGACTGGGGAGGTGGTTAGCAGTGGAATGAAGAACTGAGTATAGCAAGCTTCCTGTCTGGTTAATAATTACAAATTGGCCACATACTCGTTATTTTTCTAAATTTGCCCCACCCCCACCCATGCCAATATCTTTGCCCTCCCTGGAGAAGGGTATGTAAGCCCTAGACTTCTTCCCTTCTTGGTTTAGGACCGAAACTCCCATGCTGTGAGAATAGGGTTCTGGTAGTGAGTCAGGAAGCATTCCACCACAGATGTTCTCTCTAAGGTGACCAAGCGAACATTTCCGCGCAGCCAGAGAGGTGAGAGAACTGATTGGTGGTCACATGTCACTGCCTGCCACACCCAGCTCATGAGTTCATCCCCTACTCCCCCAACATCTCATCTATGACTTTTTCTTGGACTTAACTATGTCATGTTTCAACCTGGTGAGAGAACAAATAAGTAGGGTTGCGATGTTAACAGTGAATCACTTTTTAGTGTAATTGTGTCCCAAACATTGCAGGGGACATACATACTTTTTTTTTTTTTTTTTTTTTTTCATTTTTTCTGAAGCTGGAAACGGGGAGAGACAGTCAGACAGACTCCCGCATGCGCCCGACCGGGATCCACCCGGCACGCCCACCAGGGGCGACGCTCTGCCCACCAGGGGGCGATAATCTGCCCATCCTGGGCGTCGCCATGTTGCGACCAGAGCCACTCTAGCACCTGGGGCAGAGGCCACAGAGCCATCCCCAGCGCCCGGGCCATCTTTGCTCCAATGGAGCCTTGGCTGCGGGAGGGGAAGAGAGAGACAGAGAGGAAAGCGCGGCGGAGGGGTGGAGAAGCAAATGGGCGCTTCTCCTGTGTGCCCTGGCCGGGAATCGAACCCGGGTCCTCCGCACGCTAGGCCGACGCTCTACCGCTGAGCCAACCGGCCAGGGCGCAGGGGACATACTTACGTTAAAAAATATATATAGGCCCTGGCCGGTTGGCTCAGTGGTAGATCGTCAGCCTGGCGTGCAGGAGTCCCGGGTTCGATTCCCAGCCAGGGCACACAGGAGAAGCGCCCATCTGCTTCTCCACCCCTCCCCATCTCCTTCCTCTCTGTCTCTCTCTTCCCCTCCCGCAGCCAAGGCTCCATTGGAGCAAAGTTGGCCCGGGCGCTGAGGATGGCTCTGTGGCCTCTGCCTCAGGCGCTAGAATGGCTCTGGTTGAAACAGAGTGATGCCCCAGATGGGGAGAGCATCGCCCCCTGCTGGGCATGCCAGTGGATTCCGGTCGGGCACATGCGGGAGTCTAACTGCCTCCCCGTTTCCAACTTCAGAAAAATACAAAAAATATATATATATATTTTTTTTTTTTGCAAAAATTATATATATAATTTTTGTTGTTGTTAAACTGAACTTTAAATTTAACTGGTTGCCTTGTATTTTTATTTGCTAAATTTGGCCACCCTCCAAAAAACATCCCTTAGAGTCTTAGCTGCTACTGCTGGCTGAGTTGATGTGGTTCTGGCTGTTTGGGGTGACAGACCCGGCAGGAACCAGGTGCAGAGGTCCAAGGACACAGGAGTTTTTTAGTTCTTCTGTGCCGGTCTCAGGTAACTCTCTTTCTTACCACACACCGGTGCCCTAATATGCAGTTCATGAAATTGTTTCCTTTTCCCCTCGTGGAGTGTGAAGCGCATGCAGGCTCTGTGCTTTTGCTGTCCCCAAGGGTTTTCTGGTGCCTATGCTGTGGCATGCACCGGGACCTCGGGGACAAGATGCTGGCTTGAGGTTGTGGAGCCACAGGGAGGAGGAGAAAGAGTTGGACTTCAGAATACCCTAGACTTCCTAGTGTTTCTCGGGTTGCCCCTCATCTCCCTGACTTCTTCAATGAGGGGCCCCAGGGCTCCAGCACATTCTGCAGATGGTTATCCAACCACGGGTGCCGGGATGTCTGGGGTGCTCATGGTGGTCCAGCCCTGGAGGTCCTGCTTCTCATCTTAGTGAACAGCATCCCAATTCTCCCCCTTGATGGGCCCGAAACCCTGGTGCTGGGAATCAACCTCGACAGCTGCTCCTCAGAATATATCCACAATCCGAATATCCACAATACTCATCCCCCTTCTGTTTCTGCATTGCCAGCACAAACGTGGGTGATGGCCGTGGCGGCGGCCACTCACCGGCCTCCCTCTCACCTCGCTCACCCCGCCGCTCAAAGGCGTGTTCCAGCCGACTGGAGGCTCTCACTAATCTCTCCTTGCTCGGGGCGCGGGGCCTGGTGCACTGCTACGTGGGCTCCTTGCAGGGCCAGGGATGCAGAGCTGCTGCTTAGCTGCCACTTTGACTCTGAACCCATCAGGTCAAAGCCCCGTGGCTTTCCCCAGACCCTAAAACACAGTGACAGCCACATGCACATCTCTGTGTGGCAGGTGGGGTAGATGAGCCTGGGGCCAAGAAGTGACTCTTACTCTCATCCTCACAAGAGCTTCAGGCTGTCACTCAGTGGGCGGTGGGCTTGGTGGGTTATAAGTGAATGCCTCCCTGTCGCATTCTTTTTCACTAAATTGAGCTTTGCCCTTGTGCAGATTGGTTATTGCTACCTGACCTGACACTTTGGCTTCAAACGCACTTTCCCTCTCTGGTGCCTGGTTTTTTGTTTTTTTAACTAAGGGATTCCTAACTCCCCCGTTTCCTGTGCACACAGAATTTCTGCACACTCATCAGTGCAGCCAGTAAGTTCGCTCAGCTGCAATCCCTGTGGAAGACACGGGACTCGGGGGCTGTGAGCGCGGTCACCTGGAGCCTGGCGTCCTACACCTGTGCCAGTAAGAGCAGAACTCAGCGGGAGGGGGGAGGGCTTTCCTTTCAGGCTTCCAGCATCTACCCAGAGGAGCCAGTCCCTGCCAGCCTTAGTCCCTTGCAAATAGCTACTCAGATAGAACCTCCCAATGCCCACGTGGCCAAGGCGACTTAAGGCGGACTGCTCTCCCTTGTCTGCAAGAGCCACACTCCAACTGCTACAAAAAAAAGTGCAGGCACATCTTTCACCCAGAAAGCACAGTATTGAGTTTCCACTCTTTGGGAAAGTGTCAGGAGCATGATTACATTGAATCCACTAACTTGTTTTAAACTGTTGACTCTTTGTGGTGTGACAGATTAAGGAGATGAAAACATCAGCTTTTCAGGTTGGATATAATTGGTAGCAGCAGGGTGTTTCCGGAGCCATAGCTTGGTCTCCTTGAGATTTCCCACTATGTATTTGGGTTCTTCTAGGAACTGCCCGAAATACAAATATATTTAGGTAGAAACACTTTAAAATTTAGAGCTATCCCATGAATCAGGTTTAGTAGTTGTAGATATTTGAATTCTACTTCCTCATGTTTCTTCTATATCTTATTGGGCCCATTTTATCTAGGGTTGCTGGTAGGGGCCTTTATGTCCAGAGTTATTTAGAATATACACACACACGTGCCTTCTGGAATTGCTAATTAGATATGTTACTAGCTCTCTTATTTTTGTTAGTGTCCTATATACATATACTATCTGTATCAGTGGTCCCCAACCTTTTTTGGGCCACGGACTGGTTTAATGTCAGAAAATATTTTCACGGACCGGCCTTTAGGGTGGGACGGATAAATGTATCACGTGACCGAGACAAGCGTCAAGAGTGAGTCTTAGACGGATATAACAGAGGGAATCTGGTCATTTTTTAAAAATAAAACATCGTTCAGACTTAAATATAAATAAAACGGAAACAATGTAAATTATTTATTCTTTCTTTGCGGACCGGTACCAAATGGCCCACGGACTGGTACCGGTCCGCGTCCCGGGGATTGAGGACCACTGATCTATATGATTAGATATATTTATATGACTTCTGGGCTTGCTAATTGGAGGTGTGTTTTACTAGCTCCTGAATTTTATCTGCAGGCATTTTAACCTTTAAATATTGCTGATTAAATTCTCTGTTAGGGAATCTTCAGAGCTTGTGACTAGAGACCATCCATTACCTTTCAGTCTGTTTTGCGTGGGATTCTGTGCTTAACAAGTACTTACATGTTTGTTGAATGGAAGATAGAGGGCTATAGTTTTATGGGGGGGGAGGAATGAACCAGCTTTAAACCCAGCCTAGCTTAATAGCTGAGGCTAACGACTTCAGCCCCAACTTGGAAATGAATGCAGTGTGCATCCAGCACTTACCCTCATTTCCTGTGGTCACTCTGGTCCAGTTCACCCTGCAGCCAGGTACTGCCACATACCATTTATTTACAGCCTTTATAAGAGGCAACTTGGGAATCCTCTTAGTTGGCCACTTTCCTAACTGGATGGAATCTCCTCTCCATCTGTGTTAAGACCCTTCTATCCCGTTTAAATCACTGATTTAATCAACAGCCGTTCACCAGGACTCTGTGTGGAAACCCTTGAGTTAGCCAAACTGGCAACAGACATTTGATTAAGATTTGGTCTCTGCCTTTCAGGGGCTGAGTGTAGCTGGAAGACAAGACCAGAAAACTATTGTCAATATATGCTAAATGCTAAAATAAAAGGCAGAGGGGGAGCTTTGCATGGGTTGGTTTGGGGTTAGGGAAAAGCCTGCCTTGAGTTGTCGGTCTAGTGTGGCTCTCTCAGTTCACATGGGACAGTTTAAACTGGCCACTTTCCCGAGTGAAGTGCCATACCAAAAAAAAATGAGTTAAACTAAACAGTTCTCGTTAGACCCTTAGGAAAATCGTAACCATTCCTAGGCCTCGGTTTCCTTTATTTATAAAATCAGTGGGCTAGAGTGCAGTGATTTAAAAACATTTTAGGAACCTTTCTTTAAATGAAATCTTATCAGAAGCTCAATATGTAAATGAGATATTCAAGTCACTTTTGGGGGTAGGGGGGTGTTTGGGAAGCAACTTGCTATTTATTGCCCAAAATTTTCTTTTTCAGCAAGAATAGTAACAACGTTAATGACCACTAGTGATCTTACAAGTAAGCAAAATATTTTCGCTCACTTCCTTTTTAAGTGTTGTGCCATTTTGCCTCCTTCGTTTGTAAATGTCTTAGGGGTTTAGCAGGTGCACGTGGCCCCCTGGGTAGTAAGGTTAGAGACCAGCTGATGTGCTGTTGGTCTCCTGGTCACTGGTCTTGTACGGAGCACCTGCTTCCATAGTACCTGGCAGAGTATGCACAGGACGGTCAATTCCTGTTTTCGTGGAATTCCCACTCTACCAGTGGAAACGGACAGCAATCTCACAACTAGCTGTTGAAAGATACTGTAAAATGTTTTGAGAGGGGGCAGAAGCACCGAATGGGAACCTGACCCAGTTGGAGGAAGTTGGGAGTCAACTGAAGGTGAGAGACCTGGAGAAGGTGGAAGAGACGGTTCCAAGGAGCAGCATCTGTGAAGGTCACGAGCAGAGGCGTCAAGGCCTAGCCTCAGATGGAGTACCAGGCGGGCTACAGGAGTGGGGGGGGGGGACTCTGAGGAGGGTGGGGTGGCGCAGTGGCAAAATGGTCCAGAGCCTTTATATCTAAGATGACAGCTGTTCCTGAAAGTGATCAGTGTATCATAAAGCCAGTTTAGCTAATATAAGTGGTTTACACCACAAAGATACATTAAACCTCATGAAACTTACTCATCAGGAGAGTGGTCCTCACATCACCATTATTTTTAAAATACATTTTGAAGAGACACATTTTCGTGGTTACCTCAATAAAGTATGCTTGGTATTTGTGCCCGTTTTTCAATTACCTGAACAGAAGGCTGGATATACCACCTTGCCCTTACATGGCGTGTTCTGAGACACAACTCACTACACTTAAGACTTAAACATAAGTAAAGAGGGTTTAAAAAATTATAATATTTGTTATCAGCTAGAACCAGATTCCTCCAATTTAAACACTGAAGATGATAAATGACTACTCACAGTCAGGCCAAGTGGCCAATGGTAGTCACGATAGGAAGATCATTTTTTCCCAGAAATTCTTAGAACTGTATTTGGGACCAAAGTCCTTCACAAGTTCTCATGATCTGTAGCTCTGTTTAATTGTTGGGGAAGGTGTACACTTTATTTAGGCTTCTAGAACAGAATGGTTTTGTTTTATAATGTGAAAACAGTATATAATATATACTTTTTCTCTTTTTCAGTCCTTATACGTTTTGTGGTCATGCTGGCTTTAAATCTCTGGGTGACAGCTACCGTTCTTCGCTACCGGAAGACAGCTGTAAAGGCTGAATGATGGACACGTGACTTACAAAGCGGGTTTCGAATAACTGAACCAAAGGAAAGAAAAGCTCATTGCTAAATCAAAGTCTTGTATAAATTTAGTCAATCATTTCAGAAACTTTGAAGCCAAAGGAATATTAAAAAAAGCCATTTGAACCCTTGTATAACAATGATTTCCCATCCCCTTCCCCCTCCTCCCCCTTAGGTTGTTAGGGCTCAGATATCTGCATTGAGAAGGTTGATGATTGATGGAAATCACCAAGATCCCATTTTGAGATCACTTTGACCCTTAAAACTCATGATTTTAAGTTTTTTCTAAAGAGCTAACTACATCTAGTTTTCAGCTTTCATAATCTTTTAAGAAGTCCTCTGGGCCCTGGCCGGTTGGCTTAGTGGTAGAGCGTCAGCCTGGCGTGCAGAAGTCCCGGGTTCGATTCCCGGCCAGGGCACACAGGAGAGGCGCCCATCTGCTTCTCCACCCCTCCCCCTCTCCTTCCTGTCTCTCTTCCCCTCCCGCAGCCCAGGCTCCATTGGAGCAAAAGATGGCCCGGGCACTGGGGATGGCTCCTTGGCCTCTGCCTCAGGTGCTAGAGTGGCTCTGGTAGTGACAGAGTGACACCCCGGATGGGCAGAGCATCGCCCCCTGGTGGGTGTGCCGGGTGGATCCTGGTCGGGCGCATGCAGGAGTCTGACTGCCTCACCGTTTCCAGCTTCAGAAAAATACAAAAAAAAAAAAAAAAAAAAGTCCTCTGCACAGCACTAATGAACATGGAGTGGGATTTTGTTCAGTCAGAAGCAGAATTGTAATCGACTACTAGGGTCCACTTCTGGGACTAATGTTTGATGGTAACAAAGATATAACAGGATGGCCTTATTGTATCGTAGCATAGTATAATTCCTCCTTAGGCTACAGCAAGTAGAGCAGGGCAAGCAAAAATGTAGATGGCTTGAGATTACATACCAAAGTAGTCCTTTAACTTCATACTGTGCCTTTAAGAAATTCCTAACAAAAGTACTATTGGATTTAATCTCTATGATGAAGCAATTCTTATTCTGATTCTAGCACAGTGCTGCCATTTTATAAAGGGTCATATATATATGATTAACCATTATTAAAATTTGGTATAAAATACAGTTTACCTCAACCAGGTTTGTGTATTGAAAATATAAATACATGCTGTAAAGGGTATACTGCTGGGTTCTCAGTTACGTTCTGAACACGACAAGATTACTGTATGCTGTGCTTTTCTGTAAGTTTATAAAACCCTCTTTCCCCATATAACTGAATGGCATTATTCTCCCATATATATATATGCAGTAAGTAAATGTTTATTAGATGTTTGTTTCCTATGTAAAATAAACTTTCATATTTTGAACTCTGCTGAGTCTTAAAACTGTGTTTTAATGTGATTAGTTTTCAGATATGTAAAGTGCTACTTAAAAAGTACAAACTGGCCTGACCTGCGGTGGCGCAGTGGGTAAAAGCGTCGACCTGGAACACTGAGGTCACTGGTTCGAAATCCCGGGCTTCCCTGGTCAAGGCACATATGGGAGTTGATGCTTTCTGCTCCTCCCTCCCTTCTCTCTCTCTCTCTGTTTCCTCTCTAAAATGAATAAATAAAATCTTTTAAAAAAAAAAAGTACAAACTGGTTCATCCTTTTAGAACTACTGGCTGGGGCAAGCAGGAAGAGAAACCTGTTTTCTAAAAATAAATCAACCATTATGTAGTTTTTAAAATCATAGTTGTCACTTTTTTAAAAATCCAAGTAAATCCTTCCTCATATGCAGTTACAATCTGACCATTAGTATAAATACAAACTACATGATTTTAGTCCAACAAATATTTAAATACTTTTAAAAGTTAGTACTTTATCAGTTTAAAGCAACTCCTTTTTTTTTTATAAATTTAGTGTTTTCTCCAACAATCTCATGGTGCTTTTATTTTATTTTTTAATTTTTTATTCATTTTAGAGAGGAGAGGGAGAGACAGAGAGAGAGAGAAGGGAGGAGGAGCTGGAAGCATCAACTCCCATATGTGCCTTGATCAGGCAAGCCCAGGGTTTCAAACCGGCGACCTCAGCATTTCCAGGTCGACGCTTTATCCACTGCAGCAACTCCTTTAAGAATGTATTTTCTTAGATGCGTTCACCAAACAACCCTGTAAGCAGGAAGCAGCCTCCCCTTATAGATGTAGGCACTCATAACCTGGCCCAGGCCAGCCAGCCAGTAGTATCCTAGAAAAGAACCCACCGATGACCAAAGGAATTCCTTCTAGAAAACCACCTGTCAACGCCCTATTTCTGATAAAACAAGTACCCTGCCCCTCTCTTTGCCCTTGACCCAGGTTTGCAAGCCCCTCCCACCAAATTCAAATCGGAGAACAACTCCGAGCAGAAATTCTCCATTTTGTATTTCTCCGTGCACGAATTGATGGCCGAAAATGCCCAAGCCTGTAACCTTGGTTAGGACTTGTCTGCTATACCCATCCTGTAGGGAAGGCAAGTTTGGGGGGTCAATTTTAGGTTGCAGCATTCCAGGTGTACTTCACAGTAAAAGTATGAAAATGCTTATGTCTTATTGATTTATTTTTTAATATAAAAAGCAGGCATAAAATACAATTACATTACTACAAAGATGCAAATTTTTTTAAAAAAGAAATATCAAGGGGATACGATTTTTGTTCAAAGGGGACAGCCGATCAAATACTTATGATTATCTAAACCATGCAGTTCATAACTTATTACACTTCCAAACAAAATGCATCATTAGGGGGAAGGGAGTAAGAGGACCCCAGCATAATATCCAGCACTGTCTCACAGCGCCTGTTTTCAAAGTGCTTTACAGATCAGCCACGGTGTCTTCACAACCAGGGAAACTGAAGCCCTGTTCCAGGGAGGGCAGGTGAGTCAGTAGCAGTATCAACTGAGAGACTTGGGAGGACTCACTCTCACCAGGTTTTTAAAAACATTTCTTAAAGCATGTTTCAACAAGGTAACATAGTGTCTTACATTTCTCTACCACCAGAATCTAGGAGAACACATGAATGACAGCAGCATAACTTCCTAACCTGCGGTTTGGCAACCGAGAGGGCTTCTCCTCAAGGCCCTCCAGACGCCTGGTCCGGGGAGACGCCTGGTCCGGGGAGACCCGAGGGCCAGGCTCCTGGAACTCCGGCACAGGCGCGCTTTAAGAACACTGACCTGACTTTAGATTTGTTGGTATACTTACTCTTAAGCTACAGCATTTGAAATGTTCAGATTAAAAAAAAAAATCTTGTTTCTAGATAGCACTTTTTAAATACTTTTCCAAAATTCACTATACACTAATTCTCAACAGTAATACCAGTTTTCCTTCTATTTCTGTCTTGCTATCCCCACAAAAAGTACAAAAATCCAACTAAGAAAATCCCAGTATTCACTACTTCTTAGTTCTCAAGAGGAGGTATTTATGGCTCTAGGAGAAATCAGGTGTGAGGAAACAAACAACTTTTGGTTTTCTTATATATATCTTGGAAGCTTTGGAGCCTCAAGAAAAAGAGAAGCTGGCACAACATCTGGTTGTTAAACTAAGTCAACATCACTTTGATGAGTGCTGGGAAGAGAACACCTGACAGATGCATGTACCATTCATGGATGTACATGGAACCAGCAACAGGGTCCAAGGCGAGTTCTTACCCAAGGTCAGAATCTTTATCAAGCACATTTCCACCAGCTGAAAAATAACCTTATAACCCTTACATCAAACCATATAATGTGAAGAAGAATCTCCATGGGAGAAATTTTATTTTCACCCCTTAGAATGTCTCCCCCCCAAAAGTCACATGACATTCCCTGTGCAGCTGCGCCACACCATGATTCTCCATAGTCTCTACTATACACAGCATTCAAAATTTAAACTTCTGCCATTTTAACTCAAATATCTCAATTACTCATGTGTAAACTTCAAATTATTTCACCTTAATAGTTTATTAAAAATATATATATATACTCTCCAATTCAGAATAATATGATAGAGCCTCCCATAGTGTAACAAAATCTTTATATAAAATATTAATTCAGTCTCCTTTTAACAAGTCTAATGAATGGAAATATTTATTCTATATAAATTTTATATATTTCTCATTTTTAAATCTCCTTTAAAAAAAATCTGTGCCCCAAACCAGAGCTGCAAAATGCACCTGCCAGGGACCAGGCCTATGCACGCGTGTCCAGTGCCCGCACACACGGCATGGGCATGCGGACTGGGCACCAGGGGAGGGACGCGAGGCGGTTTCAGGACATCGGTGGGCCAAAGGCCACTCTTCAGTTTCCACAATAGCATCGCTATTGGGGACCTGACTCTTCCAACATCTCCACACTGACCCCAGAGAGAACCAATGAAAAATGTCTTAGTTCCTTCATTGAAACATTAGATGATGTATTTCAGTATCACACCGAACTGTGCATGTTGTATGTGTGCAGAGACTGATAAAAAGACTACATCATTTTCTACGGGGTGCTCATCACTGATGCAGACTGTTGCAGTACGGAACAGATAGCTCTGTGGACCATGAGAAGTCCCGCAGATGGGCACTTGCAGAGACTGGAACTCCAACAGCACTACCACCACCAGGGAAGTGCCTCTGAGGCCGCTTCCGCCCAGCCGCCAGTTCTTCACAACCCATTACTGAAATATTGCCATGTACGACTGTGTGTTTAAGGGATCACATTTAAATATTTAAAATATATCTACAGTACGTTTTAGTTTTCTTTATACTTGAGATAATTTTTGAATGTTGAGTGTGAAATGTAAAAATAGTCACAAATGTCCTTAACCAGCAAATTCTGAGCAGAGAAAACATTTCCTAGTCACACACTAATACTGAGGTCTGTGAAAAGGGCTGGATAAAGAATAGATATACATAATAGATATATTAGTTCTAATACTATCCATTATTGTTCCTATCACCAATACTTAAAAAACTCTGTTTATACAATCAAAAGAGGCTGACATCGATAATTATGATGTGTAAAAATAGTGCACTATTTTCTTCTGCAAAGCAAATTTGCATCCTAAGAGCTGGTAAACACTAGTTTTTTTGTTGTTTTGTGTTTTTTTTAAATACAGAAAAGGGCTGAGGCTTAGAAAAAAATTAAATTAAGGCATTCACAGGGGTCAGGTTGCCTATCATGAAGCATTTAGAAACTGATATAATAAAGTCAAACTTTTTGTTACAGTAACATGAACATGCAGCTCCATCAGGTATACACAATGAGTGACACAAACCCAATTGTTATGGCTTTATACAAGTGCATAGTTACTACTGTAGTAATGATATCTGATTGAGTATAAAAAATAAAGTGGGGGTTTAGAAAACCCTCTTGTAGTATTACAGTACTATATATGTGTGGTGTACTACATATATGTATGGACACACACACACATATACATACACGTGTGCAGAATAATGGTCACTTCTTAAAAAGATGCAGTCTAGTTCACTGTAGTGAAATCCATTTCCAGATTCTTCTGGTAAACATGCTGGTGAAATCTCTCTGTTGAAGCTGAAAAGATGACTCCTTTAATGCTTCTCAAGCCTTTTGTGCAATGTAGTGTGAGTGACTGCCAAGAGAACTTTACAGAACGAGTTTGGAAGAGTTGCATATGTTCTTACTATATTAACCAATCACTGTTGGTTCAACCTGTTGCTCCAAAGAGCCCAGAAAAATCTCTCTAAGATTTATAATTTATATTGCAGAAATAAAGGGACTATATATGTGTATATATGTATGCGTGTGTGTGTGTATATCAGTCTCTCAGGAAAATATAGCTTTTTAATAAACTTTGGGCCATCACATTTCAGTCTTGTTTTAACTGGAAGAATATGACCACCTTGAATAATGACTGCATTCATAGAAGGCAGTTAGCTGGAAAGAAAGGAAAAACATAGTTAGTTGAGACAGTGAAATAATTTTAAGAGATTACTAAAATTCTTTGAAAAGGCACTGCAGATACATAATCAAACTATATAGTTTTCCAACTATACTTTTAACACCTAAATCATGCATAAAACGTATTTACTGTGTTACTTTTTTTATTTTTCGGCACATGCAATTATATTCTTTCCTGTATTTTCCTATATCGGCTACAAACATAACACGCAGTTTTAACACAGTGAACTGACGATAGGGGTGAGACCATGTATCCCTGAGTAGCTCAGGTAAACACAGTCTGACCCGGGGTCTGCCTGCCAGCTGCCTCATGAGCTGAAAGAACAGTGGGCCTGTGGACCAGGTTCTACTTGACTATGTGACACCCTTAAAATCTATGAACTTGGAACATGTACATTATTGCAGTAAATATATGTAAAAATATGCTGGTATTCCCTGGTTATAAACAGATCCCCCAAATTACACAATTTAAGTATGTTCTGCAACGAGTTTACTTAGGTTAAACCTATTCCATGCAAAAGGTTTAACTTGTGAGGTTTGGTTTTCATTCAAATCTACTTCGGCCACTATTAACCAAACTATTTTACATCTTCTCAAAGCAAAGAACTCTCACAGCATATCACTGGCAATGTTCAGCAAGAGAAACAGTCAGTTTCAAAAGAGCAAATACTTTACAGCATCACCAAGAAAACCAGGTCAGAAACAACTACTGCACAGCACTTACAAGACTTTCAAAGTTTTAACAGTTTCAATTCAATTCTTGCAAGTTAGAAAGAAGGAAAGAGGGGGCAAAGAGGGAAGGAGAAAAGGGTGGAGGAAGAAAGGAACTCCATGCTATGTTCACAAACTAATACAGTTGTAGGAACTTGAAAGCATTGTCAATTTTACTTCTCTGATATGGATTCTTTGGAATGAACAGAAAGTATTGTAATTAGTTCCTTTTGTTATTTCTACATGATTCATTCCAAAGATAAAAAACTAGGTAATTACAACTGTATTGAAAAATATGTAGCCAGAATCTGAACATAGCATTTCACTTTATACCGAACATAAAAATTTCAGTTAGAAACTTTTCTGAAAACTACTTTTTAAATATATACTATTAAAAACTCAGTAAAATTTAAAACGAGTCAAAAATAATTAAAATTCAAGTGCAAACCACATGCACTAATTGGGAAGTACTAAAATAACTCATTTTTCACTTTTTGATTTACCCATTTCTTCAGAAATCAAAAACATCGTCATCATCATCATCACCACCATCAACATCATCAAATGACCAATCCCAGTCTTTAAATGCCAAATCAAGCAATCTGCAATGGGAGGTTGGCAAATTTATACTCTAACACTCTTTAGAAACAGCAGTTTAATATGGTACAATCTAGAAATCATACTTTGAATGTGCTGTGAACATGGTAACCTTCCCTCCATCGATAAATAACATGATTAAATTAAGATGGAAACACACAATGAAATCTTCCTCTTTATATACAAATGCATATAATCATGTTGGCCAGGTGTGTGTCCCAGAATACCAGACAACTGGAGACAAAGATAACATCTGGGGATAAGACGCAATGTTCTCTCCATCAGTCCCAGATGAAGATATAACCGCCCTAATGTCCAGAGTTTGGAGAACTATGAAAGCTTGACATTTTCAACATTCCCTTCACAAAAGTGCCCAGATTGTTAGCTCACATTTTTATAGAATAGTGATATAAACTCTAGTATAAAAGGGAAGTAGTATTAAGAACATAGCTTTTGCCTGCCCTGTGGTGGCGCAGTGGTTAAAGTGTCCACCTGGAATGCTGAGGTCACCGGTTCGAAATCCCAGGCTTTCCCGGGTCAAGGCACATACAAGAAGCAACAACTATGAGTTGGTGCTTCCCACTTCCACACCTTTCTCTCTCTCTCTAAAAATAAATAAGACCTTTGAAAAACCCAAAAAACATGGCTTTCTCCATTCCAGGAGGACCCGACTTGCTCAAAGAGTCACCCACAGTTATATACTCCATGAAAAACTATACATGTGAGGGAAAAGTCACAGGTATATAAACATCGTTAGCAAGTTATCTTGGCTAAATAAAATGGACTTACAGCAGAAGTATATCAGGCCTTTCAGTCCAATCCAATAATTTAATATGGCGAACATCTCTATTTTAAAAAAATAGAACTTTTTCATGGCTTATACATGTGTTCATGAATTAGCGTGTGCCAAGAAACTCATCTGGTCCTTAGAGTCTCATCTGTGATCACTCTCTGGTCCCTAAAATTTTAGTATACACAATTTTCCCAGTGCTACTGAATAGTTATAATGCATATTCCCAGGGCACATCCAAGAGATTCTGACATAATGAAACTGAAGAAAAGTCAAATATTTGCATTTTAAATAAAAACCCTGAGATAAATTCTGATGCAGTGAGTTGACTCTGAGAAACATTGGCCAAGTAGGTTGATGGATGATTACCCTAATCCAAAAGGAAACAAACCAACTCAAATTACTCTATTTCAAAACATGCTGAATGCAGAATATTTGAGAAAAGATATAAACTCAGATATAATTATATATTCACTTAACATGTATGACAACATAGCATATACTCATTTTTCTGGGCTTGCATATAAAGTAACTTTCAGCTATGGTTTTGACTCTCTTGCTCAGGAGGTTGAATTCAGTAGGCCTTCCTGGGTATCCAAGCCCCAATTTTAGCATCCTTTGTGTACCTTCCAAACTGAAAAGTCTGACACTAGGCGGCACAGGACAAGGCGTCCCTGAAACCCCACCCTCATCCCTTCCCACTCATCTAATTCTTGTCACTTTTTTTATTTTTTTTTTCCATTTTTCTGAAGCTGGAAATGGGGAGAGACAGTCAGACAGACTCCCGCATGCGCCCGACCGGGATCCACCCGGCACGCCCACCAGGGGGCGATGCTCTGCCCATCCTGGGCGTCGCCATATTGCGACCAGAGCCACTCTAGCGCCTGAGGCAGAGGCCACAGAGCCATCCCCAGCGCCCGGGCCATCTTTGCTCCAATGGAGCCTTGGCTGCGGGAGGGGAAGAGAGAGACAGAGAGGAAAGCGCAGCGGGGGGGGGGGGGGGGGGGGGGGAGGAGAAGCAAATGGGCGCTTCTCCTATGTGCCCTGGCCAGGAATCGAACCAGGGTCCTCTGCACGCTAGGCCAACGCTTAATTCTTGTCACTTTTAAAGATTTTCTTATTGCTTTTACAGGGGAGGACAGGGTGGGGAGCGAGAAGCATCACCTCACAGTTGCTGCACTGTAGTTGTTTATCGCTTGCCTGTCGTGTGTGCCCTGACTGGGCAGGCCCCAGGTCATGGCCTGGCGACCTCTGCGTTCCCGTGGACGCTCTCCTACTGCACCACCACCCATCAGGTTCAACTTAAACCTTCCACTCAGCTTCTTCCACCACAGCTCCTTAGAGCAGGGTCTCGTCGAGTCCAAACACACCAGTCTCTTGTTGAAAGACTTCCATTTGAAGAACAAAATAAAAACTACAGCACAATGTACACAGTCCCTCTCATCTGGCTCAGGACTCTCTCTCCGGCATCACCATTAACCACTCCATTCAGTACCCTCTCCCCAGCCGAATCCAGCAGGACACACACACACCAGTAATTCCACAGCCAGTCCTACACCTCACACCTGCCTGGAAGTCTCTTCCCAGAAGATTCCTCACACTCCAGATTTTCTGACACATCTTGATGCCTTCAGGCAGAATTCTCCACACTTTTCCTTTACCCCCCCATAACACTCATTCATGAATCTACTAGAAACAACATTTTAAACAGTATCTGTTCAACTGTCTCTCTCTTCCATTTAATTAATCAACCACTTCAGGTCCATGAAACTTACTGCAAAGATAGCTTCTGAAAAGGCACATTTAACGTTGAGTTCTAGCAGGACACGAGAGTGCCCATTTCTTTTCAGCTTGCCAATACTAAGTTTCTTAACTTGTACCAGTTTGGCAAGTGAAAATGATTTTAACATAATTTTAACTTTAATTTCTTAATAGGTTGGTCGCTTTTTCATATTTATGGCAATCCTTGCATGTTTCTAATTTTTATACTGGGAAATGGCAACCTCTTTTAATACTATACTTTCTTTGAGAACTCAACATACAAAGATACTGTATTGCAAATATGTAGTGTTTTTAAAGTTTTCAAGGCTTTAATTTTCAGTTAGCCCATCTTTGACTTTATTTCTTTTCTTTGTTTTTTATTCTTTGGAAGTTCCTCTCCAATCGATGATCAGATACATACTTTCTTTTAATTTATGGATTTTTCTGACACTTCAACTTGTATACACCCTCATTAGTTTTTCCCAAATAATTATTCTGTTAATTTTATGATATTTAGACATAAAAAAAGAACAATAACATAATGGTGACCTAACAGCTCTCTCCACTCCTAGTTTAAACTGTGTTGGCAATGCCTTCTTAAATTGGGTAAATGAGAATTTTTTGCACTTTTGCTTTATACTTTTTTGCATGGCTTAAATATTACATTTAAAGAAAGATCTTTAAAATAAAAATAATGAAGGAGAAGTGGCCCTCAGCAGAGAACAGTATTTTGTATCTGGCATTGGGATAAATTAGTATCGTTCCAAACTGTCTTCATCAAAAGTCAGCATTTTATTCACACATTTCCTAATTTTCCAAAATGGTATTTTACTTCAAAATTACTAAGAAGACACTTCTCTGGAATAGTATTTCTATGTGTGTTATAAGTTTGACCTTCATTTCTCCTCGCGTGACCAAGGCAGTGGAGCTGACGTGATTGGTGAGCCCGTGGGAGTTGGAACCAGATGTGGGTCTGAGCTCACAGCTCTCCACTGCCTGGGGGCGAACCTAGGCACACATGGGGCTTCTGTGCCCCAGTCTCCCCACCCGTCATATGGGGGAATGAGGAGCTGAATCACCGGGCAGTCTTGAGGATAAATTAGGACAGTTAAAAAAGAGTACCTGACATGTATAATATGCCCTCAAAAATGTTAATGATAATAATAGTAGCTAACACTTATTTAAACATTACTTAAAACAGTTCACCACAGAAAAAGGGCAGTGTTGCAAAGAAAGGTAACAGGAGACTCAGAACCAGGAAAGCCACAAGCCAAAGGGAAAAATGTAATGGTGCAGTTGCTAACAAAACAGACACTGAGGGAAAGTTTAAAAAAAAGATTAGGGCCCTGGCTGGTTGGCTCAGTGGTAGAGCGTCGGCCTGGCGTGCAGAAGTCCCAGGTTCGATTCCTGGCCAGGGCACACAGGAGAAGCGCCCATCTGCTTCTCCACCCCTCCCCCTCTCCCTTCCTCTCTGTCTCTCTCTTCCCCTCCCGCAGCTGAGGCTCCACTGGAGCAAAGATGGCCCGGGCGCTGGGGATGGCTCCTCGGCCTTTGCCCCAGGCGCTAGAGTGGCTCTGGTCGCAACAGAGCGACGCACCGGAGGGGCAGAGTGTCGCCCCCTGGTGGGCGTGCCGGGTGGATCCCGGTCGGACGCATGCGGGAGTCTGTCTGACTGTCTCTCCCCGTTTCCGGCTTCAGAAAAGTACAGAAAAAAAAAAAAAGATTAGGTATATTTATGGGTAGATATCAAGTGTGCATATGTGTACAAAGCCAAACCTTTGTTTTAAAAAAAAGGAACCAAGTGAATTAGTTAAACTAATGCTAGACAGACTAGTGCTAAGACTAGTATTGAATAAACACAAATAAAGAGCTAGATAGAGATGACGTCAGGGTAATGGCGCAGTAGAAAGCGATACCGATAAATCTCCCCCAAAACTCAACAAGATCTTCAACCAGAAACAGAAAAACCTATCCTTGGAGCCTCCAGATGTTTCGCAATACACCCGAAGGTATGGTCGAGCGAAAAATTGGCTAAATATATAATCAAACCCTGAAGGAAATAGGGAGTAATAAATGCTCCGCTTTCCTCACTAACCTAAACAGGGCTGCTTTCACTGGGAACTGAGAATATAGAAACTAAGGCGGGCAAAGGGGGTGAATAGATCCAGGCCGCGGCACAAACGGCCGAACCAGATTGTGGCACGGAGATCCAAGCCGAGGAAAACGGTGCCTGTGGCAACCCAGTCAATAGAAGCTAACACTCGCGCCAAACCCAGACAAAGAAAGACAAGTAGGGCAGCCATTTTCCCGATCTCCAGGTCGGCGCGCGCACACAGTGGGAGAGAGATTCCTCTGAGTGCCTCCGCAGTGGGCGCTCGTGTTATCCCACGGAGGGGCAGAGTCAGGAGCCTTTGTATGTGGAATCTCCGGACCGCCCCAGCACCCTGAAAAAGCCGCGCACGGGGACGGAGCGAGAGCCAATTCCAACGCTGGAACTTTTCCGTGCGGGCAGGGGTTTCACTCAGAGTGTGAGATGCCAGCCTGATATCCTGGTCTGCGCACAGATAGTGAGCGAGAGTTTCCTCCAAGCACCCTAGGAGTGGGTGCCCACCCATGTTACTGGACAGAGTGGCAGAGCCAGAGGTCTTTGAGTGGGCGGAAGCCCCGCCTGATTATGCTAGCAGCTCTGACTGACTGAGCCTTACCCAGAGCCCTGTGCTGAGTGGGAATAGAGTGGGGAGTTGCCAGCTCTTTGAGCCTCTTACTATCCAGGCACAGGCAGCAGTAACCCCATAGCTGGATTATCAGGCTACTAATTGAGGAAGGAAAGACTAGGAGAGAGGCTCAAGGAACACGGACTCTCTCACTGTCAGAGTCTATAAATGCTAATGACCCTCGACTGCCAACAAGACTAAAGCACAATACATGACATCGCCATAGAGACTTATCAACTGCAAACCTCTACCCGAGCGTGCCAAAGGGGCAGAACCCGGGGTACAGAGTCACCGACCAGGAAGAGGGAAAGAAAAGAAAAAGCAAGAAGATAACCTCTCAAAATCAAGAATAATCCGCAGACTTTATAACCTATCCCATTTTATTGTATTTGTTCGTTTGTTTCTCTTATCTTCATTCTTGATTTTTTTTTTCCTCCTCCAATTTGGTCGTTTAACTCTCTGCCGATCTTACTCTCTCCTCTCCTTGAACTACGCAACCCAAAAGCGTTACATCTCCCATTATCTTTTCTTTCCTCTTCCTTTCTCTCTATGAGGGTTGCACTCCAAATCCCTTTAACTCTCTCTCTCCTCTTTTTTCTTCTTTTAGTGGTTCCCTCTTTTTTCTCTCTCTCTCTCTTTCTTTTCTCCCTCTATATTAGTTTCTTCCTTTCTCCTTTACATCTCCTCTCATTCAAATCTCAATAACAAACAAATTATCTTATCTGGGACTCAAACTTATGTTTGTGGCATTTTGGGGGTTTTTTACTTCACCTTTTTAACTTACTAGCAGTGCTCCCATCCCTGGCTCTCCATTTTATCTAGTTCTTGTTCCACTAAATACAATAGTAACTTTTTAATTTGTCCCCCCATATTCCTGTTTCCCTCTTATTCCTCTCATCATACCTCTTAGTCAACCAACACCTAAAAGCAAATAATTTTATTCTTGAGCCAAATTTGTTCCTTATTTTCTTTTTGTGGGTCCATACCCCTCTTTTTTTGTTTTTTTTGTTTTTTTTTTGCCCCTTTATAACTTCTCCCCAATTCAGGCCCTCCATTACAGTCATTGTTTATTCTATTTAGTACAATATAATTCACAGTTCACCACAAGATTTTCTCAAAAAAGAGGGGAGAGGAGAGGAGAGGAAAAAAGAAGGGGGAGGGGAATAATTTCCTTTTTTAAAAATTTTTATTTTTCTTTATTAATTTTTTTTAAAAAACAACTCTTCGATTTTTTATTTTTATTTTTTTAACTTTTTATTCTTTATTAAATCTTATTAATACTATCAACAAAACCACCCTCAGATGCCATTAAGGCAGAGAAAATCGAATATCATGGATACAAAAGAAAGAGAGGTAAAGGACAGATGAGGAAAAATCTATGGAGAAAAAAATTAACATATTGGAAACCTTGGAGTTAAACGACAGAGAATTTAAAATAGAAATCCTAAAAATACTCAGAGATATACAAGAAAACACAGAAAGGCAATTTAGGGAGCTCAGAAAACAACTCAATGAACACAAAGAATATATTTCCAAGGAAATTGAAACTATAAAAACAAATCAAACAGAGATGAAAAACTCAATTCACGAGCTGAAAAACGAGGTAACAAGCTTAGCTAATAGAACAGGCCAGATAGAAGGTAGGATTAGTGAAATAGAAGACAAGCAACTTGAGGCACAACAGAGAGAAGAAGAAAAAGACTCAAAAATTTAAAAAAATGAGATAGCCCTACAGGAATTATCTGACTCCATCAAAAAGAATAACATAAGAATAACAGGTACATCAGAGGGAGACGAGAGAGAAAATGGAATGGAGAACATACTCAAACAAATAATAGATGAGAACTTCCCAAGCCTGTGGAAAGAACTAAAGCCTCAAATTCAAGAGGCAAACAGAACTACGAGTTTTCTTAACCCCAACAAACCTACTCAAAGGAACATTATAATGAAACTGGCACAAACCAAGAGCAAAAAAAAAATTCTCAAGGCAGCCAGGGAAAAGAAGAATACAACATATAAAGGAAGGCCCATTAGATTATCATCAGATTTCTCAACAGAGACTCTACAAGCTAGAAGAGAGTGGACCCCAATATTTAAAGTCCTGAAAGAGAGGAACTTTCAGCCACGAATACTATACCCATCAAAGCTATCCTTCAAATATGAAGGAGAAATAAAAACATTCACAGATACAGAAAAGATGAGGGAATTTATCATCAGAAAACCCCACTCCAGGAATTACTAAAGGGGGTTCTCCAATCAGATACAAAGAACAACAAAAAAAAACAAAGCCACAAGTAAAAGCTCCAAAAAGAACACAATAAAACCAAATTTAAACTGTGACAACAACAAAAAGAAAGGGGGGGGGGGGAGAGAGAATGGAGATTAACAGTAGCAAAGGACGATGGAGTGCAAAAGTACTCACAAAATAGTGCACTACAATGAAAAGGGTAGGAACGCTTTTCATTACTTAAAGGTAACCACCATTGAAAAAACCACCACAAAAGCACATGATTTAAAAAAGATAGCAACAGAGGAAAGATGTATGGAATACAACCAAATAAAAACGAAATGAACCAAATGAAAGAGAAGGATCAAACAAGACACAAAACTAACAGAAAGCAATCTATAAAATGGCAATAGGGAACTCACAAGTGTCAATAATTACACTAAATGTAAACGGATTAAACTCACCAATAAAAAGGCACAGAGTAGCAGAATGGATTAAAAAACAAAATCCAACTGTATGCTTCCTACAAGAAACTCATCTAAGTAACAAGGATGAAAACAAATTCAAAGTGAAAGGCTGGAAAACAATACTCCAAGCAAATAACATCCAAAAAAAAGCAGGCGTAGCAATACTCATATCTGATAATGCTGACTACAAGACAACAAAAGTACTCAGAGACAAAAATGGCCATTTCATAATGGCTAAGGGGACACTGAATCAAGAAGACATAACAATTCTTAATATATATGCACCAAACCAAGGAGCACCAAAATATATAAGACAGCTACTTATTGACCTTAAAACAAAAACTGACAAAAATACAATCATACTTGGAGACCTCAATACACCGTTGACGGCTCTAGATCAGTCATCCAAACAGAGAATCAACAAAGATATAGTGGCCTTAAACAAAACACTAGAGCACCTGGATATGATAGACATCTACAGGACATTTCATCCCAAAGTGACCGAGTATACATTTTTCTCCAGTGTACGTGGATCATTCTCAAGAATTGACCATATGTTGGGCCACAAAAACAACATCAGCAAGTTCAGAAAAATCGAAGTTGTACCAAGCATATTTTCTGATCATAAAGCCTTGAAACTAGAATTCAACTGCAAAAAAAAGGAAAAAATTCCCACAAAAATGTGGAAACTAAACAACATTCTTTTTAAAAATGAATGGGTCAAAGAAGAAATAAGTGCAGAGATCAAAAGATATATACAGACAAATGAAAATAGAATCTCTGGGATGCAGCAAAAGCAGTGATAAGAGGAAAGTTCATATCACTTCAAGCATATATGAACAAATAACAGAGAGCCCAAGTGAACCACTTAACTTCACACCTTAAGGAACTAGAAAAAGAAGAACAAAGACAACCCAAAACCAGCCAAAGAAAGGAGATAATAAAAATCAGAGCAGAAATAAATGAAATAGAGAACAGAAATACTATAGAAAAAATTAATAGAACAAGGAGCTGGTTCTTTGAAAAGATCAACAAAATTGACAAACCCTTGGCAAGACTTACCAAGGAAAAAAGAGAAAGAACTCATATAAACAAAATTCAAAATGAAAGAGGAGAAATCACCACGGACACTGTAGATATACAAAGAATTATTGTAGAATACTATGAAAAACTTTATGCCACCAAATTCAACAACCTAGAAGAAATGGATAAATTCCTAGAAAAATACAACCTTCCTAGTCTGAGTCAAGAAGAAGCAAAAGCCTGACCTGTGGTGGCACAGTGGATAAAGCGTCCACTGTGGAAATGCTGAGGTTGCCGGTTCAAAACCCTGGGCTTGCCTAGTCAAGGCACATATGGGAGTTGATGCTTCCTGCTCCTCCCCCCTTCTCTCTCTCTCCTCTCTATAATGAATAAAAATTAAAAAAAAGAAGCAAAAAGCCTATACAGACCTATTAGTAGAGAAGAAATAGAAAAAACCATTAAAAACCTCCCCAAAAATAAAAGTCCAGGCCCTGACGGCTATACCAGCGAATTTTATCAAACATTCAAAGAAGACCTGGTTCCTATTCTACTCAAAGTCTTCCAAAAAATTGAAGAAGAAGCAATACTTCCAAACACATTTTATGAGGCCAACATAACCCTCATACCAAAACCAGGCAAGGATGGCACAAAAAAAGAAAACTACAGACCAATATCTCTAATGAATACAGATGCTAAAATACTAAACAAAATACTAGCAAATCAAATACAACAACATATTAAAAAAATAATACATCATGATCAAGTGGGATTCATCCCAGAATCTCAAGGATGGTGCAACATATGTAAAATGGTTAACGTAATACACCATATCAACAAAACAAAGAACAAAACCCACATGATCTTATCAATAGATGCAGAAAAGGCTTTTGATAAAATACAACACAATTTTATGTTTAAGACTCTCAACAAAATGGGTATAGAAGGAAAATATCTCAACATGATAAAGACCATATATGATAAACCATCAGCTAACATCATATTAAATGGCACTAAACTGAAGGCTTTCCCCCTTAAATCAGGAACAAGACAGGGTTGTCCACTCTCTCCACTCTTATTTAATGTGGTACTAGAGGTTCTAGCCAGAGCAATCAGACAAGACAAAGAAATAAAAGGCATCCATATCGGAAAAGAAGAAGTAAAGGTATCACTTTTTGCAGATGATAAGATCCTACACATAGAAAACCCCAAAGAATCCACAAAAAGACTACTAGAAACAATAAGCCAATACAGTAAGGTTGCGGATACAAAATTAACATACAGAAGTCAATAGCCTTTCTATATGCCAACAATAAAACATTTGAGAACTAATTCAAAAGAATAATCCCCTTCAGGATTGCAACAAAAAAAATAAAATACCTAGGAATAAACATAACAAAGGATGTAAATGACTTATATAATGAAAACTATAAACCATTGTTAAGGAAAATAAAAAAAGATATAATGAGATGGAAGAATATTCCTTATTCTTGGTTAGGAAGAATAAATATAATCAAGATGGCCATATTGCCCAAAGCAAAATACAAATTTAATGCAATTCCCATCAAAATTCCAATGACATTTTTTAAAGAAATGGAGCAAAAAATCATCAGATTTATATGGAACTATAAAAAACCCCAAATAGCCAAAGCAATCCTAAAGAAAAAGAATGAAGCTGGGGGCATTACAATACCTGACTTCAAACTATATTATAGGGCCACAACAAATCAAAACAGCATGGTATTGGCAGAAAAATAGACACTCAGACCAATGGAACAGAATAGAAAACTCTGAAATAAAACCACATATATATGGTCAAATAATTTTTGATAAAGGGGCCAACAACACACAATGGAGAAAAGAAAGCCTCTTCAGTAAATGGTGCTGGGAAAACTGGAAAGCCACATGCAAAAGAATGAAACTGGACTACAGTTTGTCCCCCTGTACTAAAATTAACTCAAAATGGATCAAAGATCTAAACATAAGACCTGAAACAATAAAGTACATAGAAGAAGACATAGGTACTCAACTCATGGACCTGGGTTTTAAAGAGCATTTTATGAATTTGATTCCAAATGCAAGAGAAGTGAAGGCAAAAATTAATGAATGGGACTACATCAGACTAAGAAGTTTTTGCTCAGCAAGAGAAACTGATAACAAAATAAACAGACAGCCAACTAAATGGGAAATGATATTTTCAAACAACAGCTCAGATAAGGGCCTAATATCCAAAATATACAAAGAACTCATAAAACTCAACAACAAACAAACAATCCAATAAAAAAATGGGAAGAGGACATGAACAGACACTTCTCCCAGGAAGAAATACAAATGGCCAACAGATATATGAAAAGATGCTCAGCTTCACTAGTTATTAGAGAAATGCAAATCAAAACTGCAATGAGATACCACCTCACACCTGTTAGATTAGCTATTATGAACAAGACAGGTAATAGCAAATGTTGGAGAGGCTGTGGAGAAAAAGGAACCCTCATACACTGTTGGTGGGAATGTAAGGTAGTACAACCATTATGGAAGAAAGTATGGTGGTTCCTCAAAAAACTGAAAATAGAACTACCTTATGACCCAGCAATCCCTCTACTGGGTATATAACCCAAAACTCAGAAACATTGATACTTCAAGACACATGCAGCCCCATGTCCATTGCAGCATTGTTCACAGTGGCCAGGACATGGAAACAACCAAAAAGCCTGTCAATAGATGACTGGATAAAGAAGATGTGGCACATATACACTATGGAATACTACTCAGCCATAAGAAATGATGACATCGGCCTGACCTGTGGTGGCACAGTGGATAAAGCGTTGACCTGGAAATGCTGAGGTCACCAGTTCAAAACCCTGGGCTTACCTGGTCAAGGCACATATGGGAGTTGATGCTTCCAGCTCCTCCCCCCTGTCTCTCTCTCCTCTCTCTCTCTCTCTCTGTCTCTCTCTCTCCCCTCTCTAAAATGAATAATAAAATTTTAAAAAAAAGACTCACAATTCACTTAAAAAAAAAAAAAAGATGATGACATCGGATCATTTACAGCAAAATGGTGGGATCTTGATAACACTATACGAAGTGAAATAAGTAAATCAGAAAAACACAGGAACTGCATTATTCCATACGTAGGTGGGACATAAAAGTGAGACTAAGAGACATTGATAAGAGTGTGGTGGTTACGGGGGGAGGGGGGAGATGGAGAGAGAAAGGGGGAGGGGGAGGGGCACAAAGAAAACTAGATAGAAGGTGACAGAGGACAATCTGACTTTGGGTGATGGGTATGCAACATAATTGAACAACAAGATAACCTGGACTTGTTATCTTTGAATATATGTATCCTGATTTATTGATGTCGCCCCATTAAAAAAATTAAATTAAATTAAATTTTTTTAAAAATTGGCTCTTAAAAGGAAAAAGAAAAAAAAAAAAAAAAGCTAGATATTGCCCTGGCCACTTGGCTCAGCGGTAGAGCATCGGTCCAGCATGTACAAGTCCTGGGTTCGATTCCCAGTCAAGGCACACAGGAGAAGCGACCATCTGCTTCTCCACCCTTCCCTCTCCCTCTCCCCTTTCTCCTCCCTCAGCCATGGCTCTAACAGTTTGAGCAAGTTGACCCTGGGTGCTGAGGATGGCTCCAGGGCCTCACCTCAGGTGCTGAAATAGCTCAGTTGCCAAGTAATAAAGCAGTGTCCCCAGATGGGCAGAGCATTGCCCTGTAGCAGGCCTACCGGTGGATCCCAGTTGGGGCGCATGCAGGAGTCTGTCTCTCTGCCTCCCCACCTCTCACTTTAATAAAAAAATAGTAAGAAGAAAAAAGAGCTAAACATTAAATTACTGCTGATATACAGCAAAAATTCTGTTCCCAAGTTTTCCTGGATGACTTTGATCGGCTCTACCCACCTTTCTCTAGGAGTGTGTTGTAAATCAGCAGACTACTAAAGGCCACCTGTTCACTATCTGACTCCCCACTGGAACCACGCTGCTCGATGCCAGACTGCTCACGCATGACACTGAGGAGTTCTGCCCTCTCAGTGCTGCCATGTGGTCACCTCAGTCAGTAAAACCCATGGGGACGGGCCACTCACTCATCCAGAGCAAGCCAGTTCTTCCCAGGGAACTTCCGACTACCTGTAGTTTGGCCTTGCTGGGTTGTAATTGTGCCTCTCTGCCTGGTTCTTGTTCTAATGCATCTTCTATCGGACGTACTTTATACTTTTAAATCAGGGGTCCCCAAACTTTTTACACAGGGGGCCAGTTCACTGTCCCTCAGACCGTTGGAGGACCGGACTATAAAAAAAAACTATGAACAAATCCCTATGCACACAGCACATATCTTATTTTAAACTAAAAAAACAAAATGAGAACAAATACAATATTTAAAATAAAGAACAAGTAAATTTAAATCAACAAACTGACCAGTATTTCAATGGGAACTATGGGCCTGCTTTTGGCTAATGAGATGGTCAATGTCCGGTTCCATATTTGTCACCGCTAGCCCTAACAAGTGGTATGACGTGCTTCCAGAGCCGTGACGCGTGCGTCCTGCGTCACCGGAAGTAGTACTGTACGTGAGCGACGCCGCACTTTGGGGGGCCGCCACATACAGTACTCACTGACCACCAATGAAAGAGGTGCCCCTTCCGGAAGTGCGGTGGGGGTGGATAAATGGCCTCAGGGGGCCGCATGCAGCCCGTGGGCCGTAGTTTGGGGACCCCTCCTTTAAATCTTCATTGCACTTATAATGTCCCATCCTTTCAGATAATTTCTTCAGAAGACTAAATATTCTTAATTTCTTCACTTGCTACATGTGTAACACTTCCAAATGACCCACTCCTACCTTAATTACTCTCTTCTGTATACCCTCCAATGTATGCTACTCTTAAAATGGGACATCCGGAGTGCAAACTGTACAGGACTCATGTGAGAGACACAGAAATAAGTTTATGAGTTAATGAAGCAATGGAGGCATCGATATTAAAAACAATGAAAATATTGTTGCAGAGGCAAAATAAAACAGCATATTTTAAATGTGCCCATCTTTACATTTAAAATTTCAGAGTATATTAGATTTTAAAATTTCACAAAAATACCCTATACATTTTATAGTCAGTTTTGCTATTAGTTTTATCTACATGCATAGTTATGAGAGAAAATAATCCCTATTACTTACTGTTGCTATGTAAAATGTATTTTAAAATCAATGAAGAATGATTCGAAGGGCAGGGCCAGAACTAAAACAAAACAAAAAGTAACAAAAATCAAAAGTAAATGTGCTTTCAAATAGACCACGATGCTGAACTGGTGAGGAAGGGAGGAGAGGGGAAGTCAGTGAACCTGAAACGGTTACTAATTGAATCTACACCTCACTTTCTCTGAAAATTGCTTCATAAACTAATTCTATGTTTTATCATTTGTGATAAATCATAACTTGTCACACAGGACAAAAGAATAAAATATATCAAAAAGACTAGAGTTCTTATAATCCTGAGACTAAATGAATTATTTGCCCTTCTAGAGTCTGAATCCAAAACAGAGATAATAGCAAACCCGCTCCTCAGGAGCAGTTTCAAGATCAAACAGGAGAATCCACGGGGTTAAACGACAGAACAACAGATACGGAGACGCTTCAGAAGCGGTAAGGCACTACATATTGTGAAGTACTAAAACAGCTCGTATGCGTTACTAGTTCTATTACATTCATACTAGAAATGTAATAATTCTTGGACATTTGGCACATGGCCCACGGACTGACCTTCAGCATCTCTGAATGTTTTAAGTTTCTTCAGCTTAATTACTATAATACAATCACTACTTCTATAATATTTTTTAGCATACTTAACACAGAAATTCTACATTTTCACTGCTGAAACACCAATTCTACCTTTGTCATTCTAAATTACTTCCTTGAGCTATTAGTTTCAAGAAAAATTTCATTTATAAGATGTTTGTGGTTAGAATGAAAAGATTTCTGACAATACAGCCAGTGCACACCATTACTCATGTCCTGCAGGTCCTGTGTCAAGGAACAAAAGGGACACCTGAAATTAGGTCCCTGATATAAGTATATAACCGCTGGCTAATCAAACCTTCATGTTCATTTTAATAAACAGCAATATTTATAAGTGCCACAGAATCTAGTAAGACAAGAAATAGCTATTCTGAATGAAGAACTACATTACTATAAGGTGGCCATAAGAAAATGGTTCCAAAAACTGTTTTGTGCATTAATGATCCTCTTTGAACTTACTCCACCTTCCCAAGCCCACCTCAACTACAAGGAATGTCCACTCTACCCATTAGTTAATATCTGCATTTTTAAAGCTGATCTATATTGCTCTTTAAATAAAAGACAAACGTAGAAATTTGAATTAAGAATTAAGATTTCAATCCTGCCTCTCAAATCCTCTAACATAAAAGAAGTATAAGCAGTCTGCAATATTAACACAATGTGTGTACCTGACACTCAGAGGTCTGTGTGTGTATCCCGTCTACTAAATCCCTAAGTTAGTCAATGCGTTTACACAATCCTAACATGTTACAATCATGTATGCAAACATGACAAAAACAAGCCCTTTATAGATTTTTGGTTGAATTTAATATGTGTGTTGATTTGGTAAATAAATTTATACTACATTCACCTAAATCAATGAATCAGAAATGCACGTTTAAATAGTTTCAAACATTTGGTATTCCATAGTTCATTAAAATATCAATGCAAGGAAAACTGTAATTAGAAACATTTATAGTCTGAATCTGAATAGCAAAATATTTCTAAAAAGCACTTTATTCTTGAGCACATTTCTAGTTATTACCTTGGCTTATTTGGGGCAAGCTGTCGACTTGGCCGTCTAATAGACTGGTTTTGCTGAATCTTCATGGAAGTTCGAGGAGATGACCGTGCAAAGGGGTCTGGTGCCGGAGGCTTTTTAGGTATCTTTTTCACCAACCGACTCACCCACTTTTGCTGCTCTTCTGTAGAATTGGCTAATATCAACAGATTCTTCGCCGTGGAAATATCATAATACACTATAAAAAAAGTTTGAAAAAAATGTATTTAAAATAATATGAACACAAATAATATTGCTGAAGCAAGTCCTTTGCTCCTTACCTTTGCACGGAGCTATGATCTCTTCCTTTTTGTCCATGTGATCTTTGTGACATTTAATATGGCAGCGACGGCACTCTAACGCAGGGGGAGGCTTGAACATGTGCCACAGCGGCTTCATGCAAGCCTCACAGTTGGTTGGGAAGTGATAGAGAGTAGGAATGAATTCGTGTCCCTTGTGGCAAATATAGTTTGACTTTTCTCCCACTAGCTCCACTGGAAACTCTTGTTCCTTCTTACTTTCTCCTTCATTGGCATACAGAATCTAGAAGTACCAAATAGAACAATGAGTGATTGCTAAACATACATTATTTTTTATATAGTAACACTTCCTATAGTATAAATAAAATTAAATTAACCCAAATTATTCAATAAGAACACGCACCTGACATTCAAACATTAGTAGGTTCTGTCTCATTAAGAGTTTATAAGAGAAAAGTCATTATACAGTCACTTTGGTTCATTTCAAAAGAAATCAATCCTGTTCAAATGGTGTCTCCTTTTTTCTCCATGATATCTTACAATGTTTCAGCTGTTTGATCAGAATCGGCTAGCAAAAGTAAATTTGCACTTGATGGGTGTTAGAAAGTTTTTCTGGGAGGGAATGTTCAAAATAATCACCAGAAGAGATGTGGCAATTATATGACTTGATGCTTTATGATTCTCAAAAAGAGACAACTGTGACAACTGCAAACACAGCTATAATTGAAAAGATCTGTGTTTGGAGAGTTGAGGAAGAAAGGAAAAAAGAAAAGGATGTACAATATACTCCAAATAAACATGATGAGCACCAGAAAATAATCCCATCGTCCACCAAACACAATGGCTTTTACATAGAAGGAACTCAATAAACTGTTAGCTAGACTAGTGTTATTTATTTACTTA
This sequence comes from Saccopteryx bilineata, assembly GCF_036850765.1. Taxonomy (NCBI): domain Eukaryota; kingdom Metazoa; phylum Chordata; class Mammalia; order Chiroptera; family Emballonuridae; genus Saccopteryx; species Saccopteryx bilineata. The sequence continues at coordinate 139,949,115 of NC_089495.1, forward strand.
TTTATTTTTGTATTTTTCTGAACTGAGAAGTGGGGAGGCAGAGAGACAGACTCCCACATGTGACCAACCGGGATCCACCCGCATGCCCACCAGGGGGTGATGCTCTGCCCATCTGCTCCACTGTGGCCAGATCCATTCTAGTGCCTGAGGTTGAGGCCATGGAGCCATCCTCAGTGCCTGGGCCAACTTTGCTCCATTGGAGCCTTGGCTGCAGGAGGGGAAGAGAGAGATAGAATGAAAGGAGAGGGGGTGGGGTGGAGAAGCAGATGGGCCCTTCTCCTGTGTGCAACGGCCGGGAATCAAACCTAGGACTTCCTACACACCGGGCCGACGCTCTACCACCAAGCCGACTGGACAGGGCTAGACTAGTTTTAAAACAAAATCAGTAAGGAGAAGAATTTGGCTTCCCCTTAAACTAGAAGTAAATGGCTACTGAGTGCAAACTGAAATTCGCAAGCAACTTCTTAAACTTCCTGGAGAGTTGAGTATAAAACCAGAAATAAACAAAAGTTTATGCTTTAAAAAATGTCATAAGCAACCTAGAACAAAAGGATAGCAAAGGCCAGAAACATGAAACATACATTACAGACTTTAAAATGTAAAGGGGAGAGGAATAAAGATACATCCAAACAGAACAGGCATACCAGTTACAAAAGAATGAACCACTTTTAACTGGGATTAATAGTGAAAGGTAATCTGGAGATGGCCCAGGAATAGAAAAACCTGATAAATCACGTCACTCCCAGAATCTCTAAAGATGAAAGAAAGAACAACAACAATGCAATAAAAACTGTATTTACCTGGAATATCCTTGGAATCTCTTTAGCGTCTGCTCTGTACACATCTGTCTGGGTGACTGGTCGGACATGAAACAACTTGCTGTAAGAGATTTTTAATAAAGGAATAAAATATTACCAAAAGATCAAATTACATTAGTTATCCTCTAGTCATCAGAAAGTAAAGCTGACTACTTTGACCCATGTTAGAAGGTCAGAGACTATCTTGCTGTATTATATCAATACTTGAGATCTGGAGAAATTTTCAGTAAGTCAGAAATTTTTCTAATTAGTTTCAGAAAACAATAGAGTGAAGACCCATAAATAAAGATGGTTTAGCTAACTGTATATCCCAGACTGGCATCTGTATGAAGCAAGTATAACACAATGTAGTACAGAGGGAGCTATATTATGTGAGCAAAAACATACAGCACATGACGATTACATTGCATTAACTTGACAAAAACTGTCATGTTACTCTCTTATATGTTACAAATTGAAGTTCCTAAATATTCTAGTAAAAACACTTACTCTAGGCCCTGGCCAGTTGGCTCAGTGGTAGGGCATTGGCCTGGCATGCAGGAGTCCCGGGTTTGATTCCTGGCCAGGGCACACAGGAGAAGCATCTGCTTCTCCACCCCTCCCCATCTCCTTCCTCTCTGTCTCTCTCTTCCCCTCCCATAGCCAAGGCTCCATTGGAGCAAGTTGGCCTGGGCGCTGAGGATGGCTCTGTGGCCTCTGCCTCAGGCGCTAGAATGGCTCTGGTTGCAACATAGCAACGCCCCAGAGAGGCAGAGCTCACCCCTGGTGGGCATGCCGGGTGGATTTCGGTCGGGTGCATGCGGGAGTCTGTCTGACTGCCTCCCGGTTTCCAACTTCAGAAAAATACAAAAAAAAAACCCCACTTACTCTATGTCCAGAACCATGTAAGGGTTAGATTGTTCTTTATCTTGTTCACTGTCATAGAAAAGAATCTTCTTACTGCTCACAATCACATACTGTTAAAAAGAGGAAGGACAGGAATTAAACAATGATTAATGTTAGATCTTCTATCTTCTTTGATGATTCTCTATTAGCAATAAAAATCATATAAAATACCTTAGCTAAATAACTAAAAAGTTCTTAATATACCCTTAGAAAAGTCTTCCTTAATAAAACATTTTGTTTATATATAATTTAAAAAAGCAAATTAAAAACAAATTCAAGTATTTTTTAGACTGATTTAGCTCTGAGAACCAATAGCACAGGTAATCTATTGCTATGGTTTGAGTGTTAACATTTCCCCCAAATTCGTCCATTCAATCCAAACACCTAACAGGAGGGCAGGAGGAGGAGGGGTCTTTGGAAAGTGAACAGGACTGATGGTCCTATGGAAGGCGTTCTGGAGACTCCGAGCCCCTTCCACCACATGAGGGCACAGCGGGAGTCCGCAGCCAGCCGGAAAGGGGCCTTCCCCAGGACCCGGCCCTGCCACACGCTGGATTTCCTGCCTCCAGAATGCTGTTCAGAGCTGCCCAGCCTGCGGCGTTTATTATAGCAGCCCGAATGAACTAACACTTCAAAATGGATGCAATAACATAAAAAATCATGGTAACAGAGGAAAAAATAAATCAATGGGTCTTTCGGTCATATCCAGAGTTGTTTTCTAACCGAAAAAGCAAAAGCACCAGGTCCACAGCCTTCCATTTTCCTAACACCAGCCCTGTTTCATTATTAATGATACATTAGTGATCATTTATTTTTGTGAAGATATATAAAATCATGTCATTCCAAACCAGAAAGTGCAAACAAGTTGAATGTCTCGTGTCCCAGGTGTATTACTGCAGTTACACATTATCTTACACAAAAGTGGCAGGGCTGTAGCTAAACCAGCCAAAACTGAAGCAGAAGAGCCACAGACAGGGCCCCAGTTACCTTCCTGACCCAGCCAAACTTCTTCGTGTTGTTTCTTGCGGGCATTGAAAGCCACCCCTCTAGTCTTGATTCTATAATTAAACACAAGATATGAGGATAAATGTAATAATTCTCCTAAGAAAATGAGGAATTTAGTAAAATTTTAATATGAAAGTCACAAAACAGGTCATTATGCTCTTCAAAATGTACCACTTTGCATTATCTAGGATATAATATAATGTGGGGTCAGGATAAGCAATTTATGCACTGCAAAACAAAATTCAGATGATATCACTTTGGAAATATATATTCTACAGTTTATAAAGTCAAATGCTCCAATTAAATTCATGCATTTGTAAAGTTCAGCAGGAAAGTTGCAGAAGAGAGAGGCAGCTCTATTCACTAGCACACGCACATCAGGACCCTCCACTTTCCCTTTGAAAGGAGGTCTGACCAAGATATACTGCATTTGTTCTTCGAAAAGAAAACATTTTAAGTAATTACATGCACAGAGAAAATGAACTTTTAGACTGGATATAATAAAATGAAAAAAAATTGTGTGAACTACAGATCAAATTTGATTAATGAATAGCAACATAACCAAAAGATTTCTAAATTCCGAAACATCAAAAGCAATAAAATTCCAGTAAAGGAAACTGAATCCTCAGAATTTGCACTAGTTTAGCGACTACCGCATGTCTGAATGATGCTGGACGCTTCCCATAAACTTTCTTTAATCCTTACCGCCCCACAGAAAGGCCCCTCAGGGACAAATCTCTGACTGCAGACCCCCATGCTCTCTTACAACAACCTTCCAAACTATTTTAACAGAAATGCCGTTATTAAAACAGCCGACATGCTCAACTGTCTAGAGATGACCCTACATCATTTTAAGGGACCAAATGAGATGACCTCTAACAATATGCATAAGACTGAAATCATTTTATTGCTAAGCTCTAAAACAACTTCAGTATAATCACTTATGGTTTATATTCTATACTAATATATATGTGAGAAATGTGGCGACAATATAAGTAAGTACAGTTATTTTACTTTGAATTCAATTATTAAGAGAATAAATTTTATCTTACATTCAACTGCTCATACACTAATTCCCTGTGGCGTTTACATGAAATGTTTTTATACTTGTACAAACTTTGTGTTAAACATAATTTTATGTATTTTCTATCTGGCATCATAACTTATCAAGGATCAGGTCAAATTGTCTTATCCTCTCTTTTAAGGTCTAGCAAAATATGGCCTGCATAAGCACTCAGTGAAAACCCAAACACATCCTCTAAAACGGTCTATGTGCTTTTCCTGTACTGTCACTCCTGATACAGACTTCAGAAAGAGTTTCTTCATGGCTGAAAACAGATGACACAGACAGTGAAAGCAAATGTCTTCAGGTGACACCAAGTACTGCCTCACTTCCTGTAAGCTGCCAAACAAAGCCATCAATTGAACAGCAATGCCATGTGCAAATGCCCTACAAACAAACTCTGTTCATGCAGCAGCAGTCTCTCTGTAGCTGAGATCAGAACAACTCATTAGAGTTAGTATTAGTTACTGCTATAAGTTTGTCACAAGGACTGAAATTAAGAGCAGTAAGAAAAAGGCCAAAAGTGAAAGGCATTCAGGCTACCACCTGTGTCATCAGGTCCCGATGAGTTAGGTAAGTAAGGCCCAGAGTCTTCTTCTGAGTCAGAATCAGAGTCAAGAAGCGTGTGAGAGCTGGAGGGCTTAGTGGCAATATTGAGAGAGGTAGAGGAACGCTGGAAGGTGAATGACATGGACTCCATAGTGTGGGACTGAGTGATATGAACTAAACACCCAACATAAAAAAAAGTAAGAATGCAGAAAAGAGTTAAGAGAAAGTAATAAAAGCTTAAAACAAGAGTTATCTATAATATACATATAATGAGCTAATTTCAACAACTAAGTATATGAAATTTCCTTTTGCTTTTTTTAACAAAAAATTTTGTCAGAAATCACTTAGTAAAGTAAGTTTAAACTGTTCTTCGAATCCCCACTCCAAGGAGTAAGTTTTTCCCTTAAAGAAATGGCAAACACTTTTCCTCAAGAATGAAGTCAGTCACAGGTCTTAAAACAATCAACAGGGTTATAGTTAAGACAAAAGACATTTAATAAAAAGAAATGCAAGAGCTGAAGACAAGTTTGTACCTGGAAAACCATCGTCTGCCTCTGCATCCCCAGGTCCACTGCCGATGCTGGAACTGTCCATGCCCATGTGTAAGGCCTGCAGCTGTGACCGCAACTGCTCAATGTCACTGTCCTTACTGTCCAGTGTCATCTGCAGTTCGATGCGGATCTGGCTCTCTTCAGCTATTTGCTATGAAAAGTTAAATCATATTAAGTTAACTGGATGCCATACATCTCATAATTTTGCTTCTTATAAGGTTCAATAATTATTAAGTAATAGAAATGTTCTTTAACCAATAAAATAGAGACAGACAGGAAAATAATTCTACTTCTTTTTTTTTTTTTTTGTATTTTTCTGAAGTTGGAAATGGGGAGGCAGTCAGACAGACTCCCACATGCGCCCGACCGGGATCCACCCAGCATGCCCACCAGGGGGTGATGCTCTGCCCATCTGGGGCGTCGCTCTGCCACAACCAGAGCCATTCTAGCGCCTGAGGCAGAGGCCACGGAGCCATCCTCAGCGCCCGGGCAAACTTTGCTCCAATGGAGCCTTGGCTGCGGGAGGGGAAGAGAGAGACAGAGAGGAAGGAGAGGGGGAGGGGTGGAGAAGCAGATGGGTGCTTCTCCTGTGTGCCCTGGCCGGGAATCGAACCTGGGACTCCTGCACGCCAGGCTGACGCTCTACCACTGAGCAAACCGGCCAAGGCCCAAATAATTCTACTTCTTAAAAGCAGTTTTCAGTCTAGAGTAAGAAAGTGTCTTACAGCCTGCATTTCATTCAGCTCCTTCTGATACTTGATCATCTGCTGGGTCAGCTTCTCACGCTCCGACTTCAGCTCCATGTGCAGCTTCCGGTTCTCCTTCTCCTTCCTCCTCACGTCTGTGTCGCTGCCACGCTTGACAGGCTCTTTCCGATTCATGATCTCAGCCAGCTTATTCACAGCCTTAAAACAGAAACACAAACATATAAACAAACAAAATACATTATGTTGGTTTCTTAGCAACTCACCAACAGCAAGTTAAACAGCCCTACTCATCCCCTTCCCTATGCACAGGGCCACAAGGACACTCCTTACACATTCAGGGACACAACTCCTCTCACTACTCACTATCTTTCCCCAGCCTATATGCTTATCAGTTGTTTACGTATGTGTTTTGAGAACCGTCATTTAAAATGTTCACAGGTTTGATGTGACGTCACTTTCTACCATTTGTAGTTCCAAGAAAAACTTTTACTAGGTGCATCTTCTTTTATCCTGAAGAGAATTTTGCAGAGACATCACGTTAATAAACTACAGGGCCCAGCACACAGCAGACCATCTGGGACCCACAAGCACTGGTGCTGTGTCCACACCACGAGAGGGGGCAGAGAGACGGTTAACCACTGGTCCCTTTCCAGACCGACCCTTTATCAGGTTGTCAGAAAATGGTCATTCCCTCTAGTTTCTTAAAAAGCAGGAAAACTGATCAGATTACAATAAAAAAATTAGGAGGTAATGTGATTCCATGTGGAAAAATTAAGAAAACTTTAATATATTGAACTGGACAATATTAATCAAATCTAGCTTCTTCTAACCTGGTGATAATCAGATAATTGTGACTGTTCATAAATACTGATACAGTCAACGACTGCTACTGCCAGTCTGTAGTGCCAGAACTAAACTGTAGAGGACATAAACTATAATAAAACCTCAAAGCCCGTTTCCAGATCACTGCACATACCTGAGTCTTGAGTGTTCTCTCTGTTAGCAGCTGCTTCTCAAACTGTGCTTTAACAGCCGCTGCACTCGTCTCCTCCTCCTTCAGCCTCGAGAGTTCTGAAACCCAAAAAACGGAACCATGATGTCGGTACCAGCCACTGGCAACCGCTCAGTAGATTTAAAATAAACATTCTTTGTCAATACATACGTTCTTGGGCATCTTTCAATTTGTTATTTAATTCTTCTTTCTCATTTGCAAGATTGGCAACATCACTAGTTAGTGTTCTATTAGTTTCTTCAAGCTAAGAAAATAAAGTAAAATAAATATCATATCCCAAATTTAAGTTATAAAGCAATAATTCAAAATGAAGATATCCTGGAATGATGCTAAAACTCTTCGTTTTAGTATATCTACCGAACTTCACTCTTAAAGAAAATTTTGCTAACCATAATAGATTTCATGTGGACCCCAGAAAGCCAAAAAAATCGCCCTTCTCACAAATATCCCTAGCAATACTTAAAAAAATATTTTCCATTGATTTCAGAGAGAGAAAGAGAGAGGGAGGGAGAGACAGAAAGAGAGAAGCACCAAGGCGTGGTTCTACTTTTGTTCCACTTAGCTGTGCTAGTACTGGTCGCGTCCCCTCTGTGCCCTGGCTGGGAGAGAACCCACGACACCTCAAAACGCCAGGACAGCATTCTGTCCACTGAGACCCCCGGCCAGGGCTCCTCAGCAGTATTTTCCATGAGAAAAACATTTAATAAGCGAAAGAAAAAGCAAACACTATATATAACAAAGCTCTGCATTCCATCATGCAGAATAAACAAAATTTAAAACTGCAGTATTCCTTTCAGAACATTTTTAAAACAGAAAATGAAATTATTCTAAAAAAGTTGATGTCCTTTGTATTCTCTCCAAATCCTATTTTTATTCTTCCTTCCTGAAGGAATTTTCACTGTGAATTATGTGTCCATTCTTTTCATTCATAATTGTATGCTTTTATTACATACACATGAAACAATATATAGTGGAGTTTTACGTGATTTTACATGGTCCATAAATAGCACCATGCTGTATTTATCTTTCTGTAACTGCTTTCACTTGATATTAAGTTGTTGATATAAAGATCTAATTAATTCCTTTTAACTGATAGAGTAGTTTCATCTTCCACCACATTTCACCCATCCTCTATTGATAAGACTTCTGCATTTCTGCTATTACAAACATTTACGTTGCTCTGAGTGCTGAGCCTGAATCTCTCTAGCGTATTTATCTTAATGTGGACTTTCTCTAAATAGATACGAATATTTACAATTTACTGGAAATTGCCATTCTAAATCTACAGTCCACACAGTAAAAATCTTGTAGCCAGCATGCACAACTCTTCACTGAGGTCTGTTATTCCCCTAGTGCTCCTAAGCAGGACTCAGGATACAGCAATTCAGTTACACTACAACAAGAACTGAGTGTTACTCACAGACGCGATCGTGGCGTCCTTCTCACTGAGTTCCTGCTTGTGCCTTGCCATCATCTCCTTGATCTCCAGCTCCTTCATGATCTTCTCCTTCTCCAGATCAGAATACTGCTCCTCAGCAATGGAGCGCGCCAGCTGCTCCGAGTCTGCCTTTGTCAGGGTGATCTCCAGCTGGGCAGCCAAGGAGTCCCTACCGATCAGAGACACGTCACCATTTTCACTAGTGCTCCATTTTCCCTGGGAAGTCAACAGTTTTTGTCTAATTCGCCTCATCAGCACGCTTCTCTTTGGAGGACAGCAGGCACTGTTCTAGCCACAGGGCATGCGGCTCCCAATGGGAGAGATAGGGTCCTGTCCTTACCTTTCATCCTGTAATTCCTGCTTCTTCTGCTGTAACTCTTTACCAAGTTTGGTCTTTTCTTCACATTCCTCTTTAAGTTCCCTAACCTGTGTTTTATAGAGGGTCTAAAACAGCACAAAATAACAGAAACATGTATCATCATCATCATCATCATCATCATCATCATCATGAAGAATATTATTTCTACAGTCAACATCTATCCAGACAAAAAGCTGAATACATACAAACATATTCATAACAGTTATAGTAAGTACCTGAACAAATTAATAATAATTTAATGAACTTTTTGATTTTCCTATAATCAATTAACTAATAATTCAGAAGTGTGATTTTCAACTGGATATCACACTGAGATTTCTTATTAAATAACACACATTGGTAGAAATGAAGAGGCCAAAAATATTACTCATTTAGATGAGATAATTTTGTTGGCTTGAATCAATGAAACAGAGGTGACACTTACTGTTTCATATTTTAAAACTAAGCTCAAAAAAGTATAAATGTTAAAACGACAATTTTCTTTCTTTCATTATGAAAACATGATCTTCCTCTAAAGGCAGTGCTTTTAATTAACTTCATAAGGTATGAGCATGTGTTCAAAACTATTTTTCTAACAATGATAATAGCATCCATTCTAAAAACAAGAATCATTCTCCTGGCTCTGAAAATTTTTTTTAAATTCTACAAATAAAGTATTTTTCAAGTTAAATGTGTCTGAAACTTACCGAGAAATACTGTTCTGCTTCAAGCTGATCCTGGAGCTCTTTCATCTGCCCATCTGCATCCTGACGTTCTCTGTGGCAATAGTGAGTCAAATTCTAAATGTTAATATGTGTCACACACGTATTAAATCAGCAACTCTTAAAATGGGGCCTGGGGAACCCCTGAAAGGCCCTGAGATCCTTTCAGAAGACCTACGAGGCCAAATCATTTTCATAATACGAAATAAGTCAATGCAATGTTTTGTAACTCTCATTCTCTCACTAATGTATGCGGACTTTTCTGAGGCTCTATAACAAGTCATGACACCATCATTCCAACAGCTAAAGAAATGTGTGCTTTTATGTTTTTTGTAGTTTAAAATTCAGTTTTAATTTCTAAGACAAAAAAATATCATTAGCTATTGCATCAAGAAAAAATTGCGGGCCCTCAATAATTTTTAAGAGTATAAAGGGGTCCTGAGATCAAATAGTGCTATAATAAACCAGTAACACTAAATTACATATTTTCATGTGTGCACTGTAATGAGCTATTTATGCCAACCAAGATTAGAATTAAAAGTGAACCCCAAACTGGTATCCTAGTCTGAGTTTAGAAATGGCTGGGAGAGGGCCTGAGGGAGGTAAGGAGTGAGGGCTTTATATCTAAGAGTGATGGCAGCTGCACAGATTTGTACACTTGGCAAAAACTCAGTGAGCTCTGCACTTAGCATTTCGGTACTTTCTCTGTATGTGTGTTAATCTTCAATAAAGAAATAAAATTAAATAAATAAAATTAAAAGCAAGCCTAACATTCCATTTAAGAGGTTAGGTTGAAATAAGTTAATTCTAGGCTTATTAAAAAAACAAAAATTTTAGTTTTTCAAAAATGAATTTTAATACATTTTTCTGTTTCCTAAATAAATTAAATAGAGCGCTAGAGTACATCATTTAAAAAATGATTAAAAAATTTATGTGGGCCCTGGCCGGTTGGCTCAGTGGTAGAGCGTCGGCCTGGCGTGCAGGAGTCCTGGGTTCGATTCCCGGCCAGGGCACACAGGAGAAGCACCCATCTGCTTCTCCACCCTTCCCCCTCTCCTTCCTCTCTGTCTCTCTCTTCCCCTCCCGCAGCCAAGGCTCCATTGGAGCGAAGATGGCCCGGGCGCTGAGGATGGCTCTGTGGCCTCTGCCTCAGGCGCTAGAATGGCTCTGGATGCAACAGAGCGACACCTCAGAGGGGCAGAGCATCGCCCCCTGGTGGGCGTGCCAGGTGGATCCTGGTCGGGGGGCACATGCAGGAGTCTGTCTGACTGCTTCCCCGTTTCTAGCTTCGGAAAAAAGCAAAAAAAAAAAGGAAAAAAAATTTATGTGGTATTTCCTTATGTGAAACATTTCCAAGTCCCAGGCATTAAAGAGCCAAACAAAAAATACACAGACAGTAAGTGTGAGGGGCGGTCCCAAGAAGGAATCTTAAGAACACGGGGTGGAAATCCCAGACATTTTCCTCCGCTCCAACACCTCCACTCGTCCTATCATTCTATCTACTTTTCTATCACATCATAGTAAGGTAGCAGACATAAAAAGTTGTTGGGGAAGCAAATACAATCTTCTTAAAGAAGAACAGTGGCACTCAACACGTTACTTGTACAGAAAAAGAAAGGACAACCTGGTCAGGAAATAAAATGGTCATAAAAAAACCACCAGATAAACCAAAATTAAGATAATTTGCATGTGGATAGGTTGTGCATATGAGTAAAACTTTGTCTCGAACAATTCACTTACTTTCGAAGTTCAGCATTCTGTTTTTCCAAGTTCATTTTCATTTCCATGAGATGATTGTTCTCTTGTTTTAACTGCTTTTCTGACATTTTTAGTGTGTTGACTTGCTGCGTTTGCATCTTCAAGTCATTTTGTGTGAGGCAGCGCTTCTGCGTCTCCTGCTCTATTTTTAATGTCAAGTTTCTAACCTAAAAAATACATCGTGTGCTTGTTATGTAAGTAAATTACCCTGATTTTTCTTATCACGGAAGCTGGCAGCACACATGATGAGGTGAAACAGATTTCCACTCTTCGGCAGTGAATTCATTTCACAGTAAAGTATTTTTTGTAATTTTGATGACGTTATATTTTTAAAATTACATATGGTCTTTATGGTAAAAATAAGTTTAAGTTTCTCAAAATTATAATTCATTTAGTATATTAGCCAAATTCAGTAAAATTAAAAGGCTGTAGAATATCGTAAGAAAAATTTAATTATGACACCATCATTGTACGCCTGCAAATAACCCGAGTTTCCAATTGGTTCACTAAGTCGCTGATTAGTTATCAGCAAGCACACTTACGTCTTCATTTAGCACATCCTTCTGTTTAAGGAGCTCGTTTATCTTCTGCTGGGACTGTTTGAAGTCACAGTCTAATATGGAGCATCTCTTCTCAGCTTCCAATAACAAGTTTTCCACTTTCTGTTTTAAAGTCCTTTCCTCCAAGAGCTTTTTCTCCATTTCTATTGTCACAAGAATGAACATAATCATGAATTTATGAACAAAAGCAGCATCAAATACAGGGCATGGTGCTAATAAAAATTATAGTAAATGATGCTACCTTAAAAATATTTTTTTAATCCCCAGTCTAATATTTTCATCACTCTTGTTAATGTATTTGAAATGTCAACAATTTCATGCTTGAAAATTAGGTATTTCATTTGCAGGGTATAAAAATTTACCATGTTTAGCAATACTGCATCCATTCTAATGGAAGTAAAAAAATTCTACCTTTACTTATGGTTCTATAACTTACTTATATCTTTTATATAAAGATTTATTTATCTCCCTGCTATCCTGTGCCTCCAAGTGTTTCTTGTCTTATCCTAAAACATGCAGGTAGATTCTATGACCACTATGGCCTTTTTTATATTAGTATATTACTAGGCAAAGGATGAAAATTATATTTTAGGAGGGTAGTACAGGACAGGGCTCTGGAACCAAACTTCCAAAGTTTAAACCTGGCTCTGACACTTCCTAATTATTTGACTGGTCAAGTTAACTAACCTCTCTGAGGCTGTTTCCTTATCTCTGAATGGTGATGACAGTACCCATCCTCATAGGAACGTTATAAAGATTGTGGATAGCCCTTTAATGCTGCCTGGAGCATGACAAACACTTGATAAGTGCTTACTATTACAAAAGGATTTTTAATAACCTAAAAAAAGTTCATAACTTTGTAAAAGCAAAAAAGCAAAACAATAAAAAATTGAGAAAATATACAAGTGTCACCCTGATTACTAGGACTATGGTTAATCTTTACTTACTTCTTTATGCTTTCCTATATTTTCTAAATGATTTGCAATGGCTTTTGTTTTAGTAATCAGAAAAGACTTTTACAAATCTTTTTCAATCTCACAGTGTACAGTAGACAAAGTTTATGTCTAACCAAGTGATTCCTATTAATGGAAATTCTTACAGTTAAGGGATTACTTTTAAATATTCCAATTACAAAATCTGTTCCAATCCAACTAGGTTCCTCTGCTTCTTCACACCTAATGCTCGATGTCTATCAATTACTACAGAGTTATAGTAAGTAACAATTAAACCTATGACTCCTCAGTTTTTAATGATTTATCTTCAAAGTGGGAAAGAATGAAACTATTCTTCATTTACTATTAGTAATAGCTAACATTTCTATGCACTTTTCATGTATCATTGCACTTGGTTTTCACAACAACCTAATACTTTAATTGTCCCTTTACCGGAAATAGGCATAGGAAGTGTAAGTAACTAAACAAGGTCACATAACTAGTAACTCATCAATGGAAGTCACATTCTGAACTGAGGCAATGATGAGCAGGGAAAGATCAGAGGGCTTACACCCCATCTGAGTACCATCTGGATGTGCAAGTTTTGTGTACTCCAGTCATCCCACATCTTATGTCAGTGTTATAAACAGGAGTTTGAAAAAAGGTAGCTATTTTGATACTGAATGTTTATTTTCTCAGTTCAGAAAATAATCTATAAACGAATGTAGTCATTTGTAAAAAAACAATCATCCTAACATGGGCAAAGAAAACAGAAAGAGGCGTAAGTGAACTTAACGGGGTGATGAAAAAGATAGATTCTACACCTTGTTTTGCATGACAGTTACACGTGTGCTCTACACAGGTGAAAAATGCTTGCATTTTATTGCCCCAAGTTACCCCTCCAAAGAAATTCCACTCAGTCTTCTAGGCCACAGACGGAATTACAGACACTAACTTCATCTCTTCTAATCAGTTTTTCTAAATAGAGCACCTATTTTTTACCATCCTGAATTAGTGCCTTAAACTACAGCGTGTCCATAAAGTCATGGTGCACTTTTGACCGGTCACAGGAAACCAACAAAAGACAATAGAAATGTGAAATCTGCACCAAATAAAAGGAAAACCCTCCCAGTTTCTGTAGGATGATGTGGCAGCATGTGCGCATGCGCAGATGATGTTGTAACACCATGTATACAGCGGAGCAGCCCACGGCCATACCAGTCGAGATGTGGACAGTACAGAGGAAAGTTCAGTGTGTTCTGTGGCTCACTAAATTCGAATCCGTGACCAAAGTGCAATGTGAATATCGGCGCGTTTATAACAAAGCGCCACTACATAGGAATAACATTACTCAGTGGGATAAGCAGTTGAAGGAAACCCCATTCTGATAGGCCATCAGTCAGTGACGAGTCTGTAGAGGCTATATGGGATAGTTACCTTAGGAGCCCTAAAACATCTGTGCGTGAGCCCACATTGAACTGCACTGAATAGGTATGAAACTGGGAAAGTTTTCCTTTTATTTGGTGCAAATTTCACATTTCTATCGTCTTTTGTTGCTTTCCTGTGACCGGTCAAAAGTACACCATGACTTTGCAGACACACTGTAATATTAACCAAAACATCTGCAATGTTAATTACATTCACTAATAGACTATTTTTTGCTAAGTTATTCATAAATGTTATATTTTAATATGAAATAAAGTGTTAAGAAGTTTTATTAATCTTTTACAAGAATACTGGTTTCCTTTGGAATTTCAAATCTAACAAACAGTCAGTTTGGAAAACAAGTAATTAGCCTAAGACAATTCCAGATACAGGCTGGTCAGAGGAAAAATTAACTTTGTTATCTTGTCCTACGTTCATTGTACAGTTTTGACCAAATCTAGCTACTATTGAGCTCAGAATATTCAATGAGCTTCTATTCTAGTTAGGTCAGCTATAATTTTAAAATTTATCTTGAAGAGGCCCTGGCCAGTTGGCTCAGCGGTAGAGCGTCGGCCTGGCGTGCAGGGGACCCGGGTTCGATTCCCAGCCAGGGCACATAGGAGAAGCGCCCATTTGCTTCTCTACCCTTCCCCCCCTCCTTCCTCTCTGTCTCTCTTCCCCTCCCGCAGCTGAGGCTCCATTGGAGCAAGGATGGCCTGGGCACTGGGGATGGCTCCTTGGCTTCTGCCCCAGGCGCTAGAGTGGCTCTGGTCGCAGCAGAGTGACACTCCGGAGGGGCAGAGCATCACCCCCTGGTGGGCAGAGCATCGCCCCTGGTGGGCGTGCTGGGTGGATCCCGGTCGGGCGCATGCGGGAGTCTGTCTGACTGTCTCTCCCCATTTCCAACTTCAGAAAGAAAAAAAAAAAAAAAAATTTATCTTGAAGAAAATGGCAGGAACTACAAACTGATGAAATGTCATACTAAATATTTTTAAAAAGCGCATACCCCCTAAATCTGAGCAGATACATGTAGAACTTTACATTCTGTATGCCTGTCACCACCTGTATCACCAAAATCTTCATTTCTTTCTGATATAAAAATGTGGTTGAATAATCCTGTTGGGCCTCAGAAACGACTTCTGCCGTAAGGGGAGGAAATACATATGGGAAGCCTCCCTCCAGTGCTTCCCCTCCAGTATTTGGCAATCAAATGTAAACAAATATTTTCAAAGTCAAAGAACTGAATACGGAACCAATTTTCAGTACAAAGCTGCTAGAAAATCCTCACAACCATGTGTACCTTTCATGGCTTCTGATTTAGCTTCTTCAATGGATTCATAAATCTTGTTTTTATCTGCCAGCCGTGCTTTTGTAGCTTTATGTTCAGCTTCTTCTTGTTCTAAGCTCTGCTGTATAACTTTTAATTGGTATGTCATATCTATCTCCATGTTGTTCTTTTCCTATTAAAGATTAAAATGGTAGTTATTAGCCTGACCCATAGTGGCACAGTGGATAGAGTACTGACCTGGAATGCTGAGCTCACCGGTTTGAAACCCTGGTCTTGCCCGGTCAAGGCACATATGAGAAACAACTACGAATTGATGCTCCCCCCACCTCATTTTTATCTCTCTTCTCTCTCTAAAAATCAATAAAATCTTAAAAAAAAAAAAAAAAGGCCCTGGCTGGTTGGCTCAGTGGTAGAGTGTTGGCCTGGTGTGTGGAAGTCCCAGGTTCAATTCCTGGTCAGGGCACACAGGAGAAGTGACCATCTGTTATTCCCCCTTGCCTCTCTCTCTCTTACTCTCCTGCAGCCATGGCTCAAGTAGTCGAATAGTTCGAGCAAGCTGGCCCCGGGCACTGAGGATGGCTCCATGGTCTAACCTTAGGTGCTAAACATAGCTCAGTTGCCAAGCAATGGAGCAGCAGCCCCAGGTGGGCAGAACATTGCGTGGTAGGGCACTTGCCAGGTGGATCCTGGTTCAGGGCACATGCAGGAGTTTGTCTCTCTGCCCCCCCCCACTTAAAAAAATACTTAAATGAATAAGTAAATAAAATAAAATATTAACTGCACAAGGCCTAGAAATTATCCCTAGCTTGCAGTATTTTTAAAGAAAAACTTCTAAATGCCAAAAGCCATGATAACATTATATAATTTTTAAGATATGCTATCAGTAAAAATCTGAGTTTTCCTTGGACTCCTAGAAAGAAGCATCTCATTACACACCCCAGGAGAGTCCCTCCCTCCAAAAGCCTCTAATATACTAAGGGCTGATTATGTAGTGCTAGGCCAAGACTCAAAAATAAGTATAGCCCTCATCTATACAACTATCTCTAGATATACAGTAAAAAAAAAAAAGAGTCCACGAGTATGCAGAAATAAATATTTTAGAATAAATTTTCTAATCTGAAACTCTGCAGTCATTCTCCCACACAAATATAAAGCGTAATGTCTTACCTTTTCCAAGTCAGTGAATCTTTCCTGTAGTTGTCTCTTTTCCATCTCTACTTTCGCTAATAAGATTTTCCCACTCTTTAAATCTTCTTCTAGGCCAGATACTCTACCTAAAATTGCAACATTTTAAAAAACAATAAACCCACAAGAGTAAAAAACTTGGATATACTTTGAAGCTGCTATTTATGAGCGGAAGTTTTCTAATTGTTGGCACAGTGGATACAGTGGTGATACTGCTTGACAGTTAACTCAGCTGGAAGCCAATCTACCACCTTGGGATGTGGCTGGGTACTTCAAACTATTTGAAAGCAAATCTTTCATTCACAAAATTTTATGTTAATGTGTTTCTAATACCCTAACTTGATATAACAGGGTAGCAGTATATTCAGAAATATACTTTGGCATGTTATCCATTAGCTAAAGTTATCTCCACAATACGAATCATTAAGATGAATTCAGGGCAATATCTATGTCAATACCTTGTAAATCATTAATTATCTCGGATCCATGGGTTCGGTCCCGCCTCTCAGATTCTAGAACCGACTGAAGGTTGATAAATTCCTTTTCAAGCTTTAACTTGGCAGTCTCCAACAGGCAGTTTTTATCTTGTAGATCTCTGTTGTTCGATTCCAGCTGCTGGATCTGTTTTGAACTTTCTGCCTGGGTTTTTCTCAACCGGGAGGCAGTATCTGATTCTGTCCTCAGCAAAGCATTGGTTTCATCCAGCTGTTATTCATTCAAATCAAACAACAACAAACACACACACACACACACACACACACACACACACACACAGTGTATATATAATGAACATACTTCCATTTCTTACCCCATTACAAAAGTGTTTAAAATAAACAAAAACCGAAACAAATTTCCTAATGATTCCCCTCTAAAATTAGCTATAAAATGTCATTTTGTAACACTGCCAATTAAAACTGTTAATAGGCAGTCATAAATAAAACTCAATATCCTTATTACAAACAGGGATCCACTTACTTGTCTCTGGAGTTGATTCACTTTCTCAGTAGATATTTGAGAGTTCTGATTTCTTTTTTTCAAATCTTCAAGTTGATCTTTTAAACTATTAACTATGAAAAAAAGCATTTCAGTGGCAAGCTTCAACACAACACACACATAGACACACACTTAAATTTTGGGGGGGGATTTAGTATTTAACATCACGAACCATCATTTTCCAAATTTCGTTTCTTGTCTGCTTCGTGATCGGCCTTCCGCTGATACTCAGCATTTTTGTGCTGCAGAAGGGCCTTTTCTCGCTCTAGCTGTCTTAACGCTGATTCCACAGTTTTCCTTAAGGAAATCTGAAACGGAGCTTGATGTTACTATCAGAAAAACGTATGTGTGAAAATCAAATAAAAACAAAAACTATTTGTTATTTCAAGCAGACAGAAAAACTAAATAAAAGCTGTAATTGCTATATTAGTAAAACCACAATGTTTTCCATGTTTTAAAAATAGCACACTATTTTTAAATCAGTATTTTCAGTGTTTTGTTTACTATTGAAAGTCACTTTCTGTAACATCCTATTACCAGTGAACCATCTTTGCGTAATAAAAGCATGGGTCTGAAATGTTATAAATATAAATTTTGAAAAAAGAAACAATGGCCACCTTCCGATTTGAAGACAAGCCATTAATACAAATGCTTTTACTTGAAGTATCTAAATTAACTCAAGTTTTGCAAAGATGTAACAAAAATGAAGCCTATTATCATGACCATCCTATTTTAGTCCTGTCCACCATGCTAAGATCAAGACATACATTAAGATGGTACCAAGAGCCCTTTGTAGACAAGTCAGGAATCAAGACTTTTTATGAACAAAAACATTAACCAAAGTGTAGAGCAACTTTACCTCTTCTTCTAGCTCCTTTGCTACTTTCTCTAGGCGAGTATTAACAGATCTGAAGAATTTCAAAAGAAACAATAAATTAAAAAACTTCTAATTTACAATAAAAGTATTTGCCATAAATGTACAACTAATTGTATAATTACACTTTTAGTAACATGTCTGCACTTAGATTTCAGAATAAATGGTTTCATCATCTGCAAACATACTTGCACTTCTGCTCCATCTCCTCCTTGGCCTGGATCTCGCTGGTAAGGTGTTCCTCCAATGTGTACAGTTTTTTCTGAATCTGTCAGAAAAGAAAACACTATCATTATAAAGTCTGGTCACACTTAAAAGATGAGAGGTTTAAAGAAAACTGTTCTTTCAACGGAATATCATCTCCTCTCTAGTGGTACAGTATTTGTACCTCTAATGGGCCTTTTAATGACAGAAGGAAAAAAATCCTCCCTCTCTTGCTTTCTGTCTGTGACAGCACACATGTATGCATGACCCACTACATAAACACACAAATGAGAAGCTCAGTCTACTCTCTGCAGAATTCTATGACAACAAGGTCCTCTTTCATTATGAATAAAGGATATCTTCCATTGTTCTTCTGTAGGGCATTTAAAAATATTGTTAGCATCTGTGTTTATAAGATAAAGATAAAAGGTTTACATCCAAAACAAATATTCAGAATATCTGACTGAACACACTCAAATATATATTGGTATTCTTAAAAACAAGAATATAAGCTTTATGTCTTTCTACACAGTACTGGACACAGTACTGTAGAGTTGTAATCAATAACTCTTTAGAATAAATGAGAGCTAATTAATTACAAGTCATATCCCTGTCATTCTTTAAATCTTTCTAGCCTCAATCTGTCAGCCTTTAAACAAACTAAAACTATAGAAAGCATTACATAGTCCATTTTTGGAGCATTATTACCTTTATAAAGGACTTAACTTTTTAAGTCCCTTTTGACAAATGTCTCCTTAATCCTAACAAAAATCCTAAGAAGAGGGTTGTATTATATCCACTCAATAAAGAATCTAAAATTCAAAAAAGGTAATCAGCTGGGCAGGACAGCACAGCTAGTAGTGGCAGGACAAAAATAACCAGCCCAAGTCTCTGAGGTCCCAAGGCCAGTACTCTTTCTACTATTCTTTCTAGTGATTAGGTTCTCCATGGTTTCTTCAATATTTCCTATACCTTAAATGAAACTACATTTTCCCCTAATAAGAATATACAGGCCAATGAACTGACTGGTTCAAATAACTGGTATTGCATTAATCTGATTTGATCACACTAGTTATCACATACTAATCAGAAGTTCTTGCTGCCAATTATATGTCCTTGATAAATTTAAAAAGTACATCTATGATATATATTTTTACATAGCAGACCCACAGGAACAATATAAAGAGATACTTGGTAGAAAAAGAGTGGAAACTTCTCTCCCAGGAGAGGCAGTACACTCCAAGTGCTAAATGGAAGAAGGCTATGTCAAAACACAGCCAGAGTGATGAGTCTGTCTCAGTTTTCAAGATATATGACATCAACATACCTCTTGACTTTCCTATTTAAAACAAACAAAAACACAGAAAACATTAAAACACTTGTTTTGCTTTGTAAAATTCCCAAAACACAAGTCATATCAAAATTATCCACTCAAATTGTCCATTTGATAAAATTATCCTTTATATGAATTCATTGCTAAATACTCAAAATTTGAATCTCCACTATTTCTGTACTCTTACAACTGCCTGTAAATACTTTTATAGAACTAAGATTTTAAAAATTTCTGATATTATAGCTGTTCATAAATCTGTTTATCACTTTCGCTCCCACAACTAAGCCTAAAAGCAATGTAGAATTCAGTTTCACTAGCCATTATGTCTTACACAAATGATGCTTATCAAAGAAATTATTTCAATGTTATGCTGACCCGTCCTGCATCAAAGAACACCATATAATGATTCAAAAAGTAGCATTAAGTAAACTTTTAAATACACATGGATATTTCTATAATATGTGAACATGTGACTAAAGCAGAATAGCAAAAATTTATACATACTTCATTTTTCCTTGATTGTATGGAATCATTTTCTCTACAAGAGGGAGAATCAATTAATAACCTAGAAGGAAATGCAGGAAAAAAATTCTTTTGCATATCATTTCAATCCATTTCTAATAGCAACTTATCCTCAGAATTAAATCCAATCACAAACATATCTATTTTTCCATTTCAACTTATTTTAAATGAAGCAACACTTTCCCCTCTAGACCCCTGTGTTTTGGTCGTTTGACCCCCGCCTGGGTCGCGACCCACAGGTTGAGAACCGCTGCTCTAGACTTTTATACCATTTTCAATAATTTAAACTGCTAAACTGTTCTTGCTTCTCATGCTATCGGATATTTTATTATTTAACATTGCTGAGACTGGAGTCACTAAATGAAACTATACTTTCTCCCTCTTCATCTCGAGTTCCTGTAACTATTTTGTTCTTTACTAGACATTTTCTAGAAAGAGACATCTCTCCTCCTTTTTCAAAGACAACATCTCCTGATCTCCAGGTTTTACTGCATAAATGATCACTCTATTTAACTGTCACTTTCTCTCTCAACGGGGTCCTTCCTCACTGCCTATAAACACTCCTGGGTTTCTTCTGGCATTGACATTCTAATTTGCATCAGTATTACGGTAGTTTTTAGAACACTGTTGGTAGCAGGGTAACCAAGTCTTCCTGGTTTACCTAGATTTTTCCCAGTTTTAGTATGAAAGTCCAAGCCACATCCTAGGAAACCCCTCAGTCCTGGGCAAGTCGTAATGGTTGGTCACCCCCATCATTACACATGGAAGCACCAGAAAGTTTTTCCTATGTCTTTAATGCTTCACTGAACTACTGAACAGTTTTCAGGGGCTCCTCACAGCCTGTAAAGTCAAAAGTCCCTTAGCACAGCACCTAGCAATCATCTGTTGCAGTAGTCTTCCCCTGAACTCCTACTTCAAGTTTCTAATCTTACCCCCAAACCTCACTTCAGTAGACCAGTATTTCTTGACTGACCTGAGCCAGGCTCTGTGCTAGCTGGAAGGATTCGGGCAAGAAAACCACAGTCTAATCAAGCCCCCCAAATGGCCATTAATGCAGTAGTACATCCTATGCTTGAGCCCCACCGGATCACACTACTCTGCTCCCAATGTGCGCGTGCATTCCCAACTTTCCTTCCACTGCTCATCTCCCCGCATCTCGGCCACCCAGGAAACCGGTTCTTATCTTTAAATTTGGCCACCTCTTCCCTGAGGGCTTGCCTAACTTCTCCCTACCCTCAATCCAAAGAGACAGGACTTTTATTTTTCTTTCAAACAACTCAGATTTTGGGGGTATGTTTCTTAAAGCAAAGACCATATTCTACCATTCACCACAAGTATATAATCTTCTCATATTCTTCACTATTTGCCAAATTCCTTCGAAAGCAGGTATTTGGTATTATGTACATACAGTCCAATGAATATAGAGCACTGCCTTGCACTCATTTGTAAATGAATATCATACAGCATTCAGAAATAAAATAATGAAATGAAATGAAAAAGAACTTTTGAATCCTTTTGAAAAAAACTAAAAAGTTTAAAGCAAATTAATACTTTTTCTCACATAATTCAGTCTCGAAGTAAGACAACTCTCTAAAGCAAGACTCTAAAACAGTAACAGTATAACAAACAAGTCACATACACATTTTCTCTGTAGTAGGTAAATCCTATAAAGGGCAGCTGATTTCCCACAAAAGCTTTAGGAATTGGGAACGTTTCTACATCTCCTTTATCGTCTTCAATGTCATCAAAATTGCTACTGTCTATGTCACTGCTGAGTTCAGGTACCACTGGAGCTGCCGCTATTAAAAGAAATAAATTATCTCATTTATAACAACGAAATTAATAAATAAACCAACCCTATTTTGTTTTATATTAATATTAATGCACTATATATTAATAACATATAATTAATAATCTATTTTATGATCTACATAGAAAATTTTAGTAACACATTTTCCATTTTATCATTTCAAAACATTAAAATTTTATAAATATTTTATTATATTAGGTCAGTTTTAAATACAGAGATCTCAAACAAGAAAAGTAGTATATTACTCTAGGTATTAAAATTACTAGCAGCACTAACTTGCACACACATTCTTTAAATAGAAATATTTCTTACTCTTAAAATAAATTATTGTCAAATGTATGTAAAGTTACAATGAATTATTATGCTTACCCTAGTATTTATCAGAGTATGGTCACCATAAGTAACTAATTTATTAATTCAAACACATTCATATTAAAAGTTTATATTTTCCTATTCACAAATTATTGAGATCTACAAAATTTAACTAGACAAATTAAGAAACCAATGTTTACTATAAAAGTATTGGGAAATATTGCTAATAAATACATATTTATTGTATGCTTAGTTTGCTCAATATTGAAGTAATATTTATTTAGTTATAAATATTGCCATTGAACAAATTTGAACTGAAACCTCTCAATTTAAAAATCAGTTAGCATTAATTGTATAAAACATGTTTGTTAATTCAAAGGACCACTTTAAAATGTGATGGAATGGAAATATTTAAATTTATTGACTTACTCTCTCTTATGTTATCCCAATTCCATTGATCATTCTTAAAGAAAGGATGTTGTTTGATTTCTTCTACCCCATTTCTCCCAAGGCGTACCTCCCTAAGCAATGCAGTTAAAGATTATTTATAAAAAGGCTATGAAAAGAAAAAAATATTAACTCTAATCTTGACAAGGATCAACACAAGGATCACAAATGAGTTTGCAAAACCTTTTTTTAAAGCTTCAGCATGTTTCTCAAAAAGAAAAAAAAGCAATCTCAATCTTATAGACTATAATTTCTACAGATAGATTAAAAAAGCTGCAATGTACAGTAAACACTGTAGAAAATGAAATACATTTCAATTTGTAGTTTATGTCAAACAAAAGTACACATGAGATTTTCAAATAAAAAATATTCACCCGCATGTGCCCAAACTTCATGACCAACTTGAGGATGTAAAATAGATGAAGCTCTAACTTCCGGCCCAGAAAAGTTATCAAAGCACCTCTAATAAAAATCTCTCCCCTTCTTAAAAAGAAATTGCATATTGTATTTGAAGGTAACCATATTTACTCTGATAAAATATCTCTACATTTACATTAAAATCATCTGAACACAAAAACGTATTAATTATTTCATTCTTTACCCTTTGAGTCCTTAACTAAGACTATGAAAAATGGGGGGGAGGAAAGACTGTAGAAATGAAAAGCATTTTTTATATACCCTGGAGCTATGTTTAATATAAAGAGGAAATCCTATATACTTTAAAGCAATGGTAGTCAACCTGGTTCCTACCGCCCACTAGTGGGCGTTCCAGCTTTCATGGTGGGCAGTAGCAGAGCAACCAAAGTATAAATAAAAAGACAGATTTAACTATAGTAAGTTGTTTTATAAAGATTTATTGTGCCAAACTTAGTGAAAATCTGACATGAAGTACTTGGTAAGTAGTTATATTATATGCTTTAACTTGCTGTAACTCTGCTTTATAAATTTTATAAAGTATCCCTACTTTATAAATCACCATGACTGTGGAACCAGTGGGTGGTTAGAAAATTTTACTACTAACAGAGATATAAAAGTGGGCAGTAGGTATAAAAAGGTTGACTACCCCTGCTTTAGAGGGAAGTGTTCCTAGCCAAACTGATGGCATTAAATTCCTTTCAAAATATCTTTTCTCCACCTGCAATCATTCTTTACTGCAGCCTCCCTCCCGAGAAACTGCTAAGGCAATCTTTCATGTGTGGTACTCCTCTCAATAACATATGCTATATTCTATTTTATATTTTATCATTCAGTACAAATTATGATCAATTCATCAAATCAAAACATACAAGATTTGTTTTGAGTTTATCAGCACGGACTGTATGTCAATCATATAATTAACAAATCTTAAAGTTTTACTCTACAAATGATTGATAAACATATGAAAATGATTAACCTCTTTAATGAGGAACAATGAAAATGACTTTTCTTGCTTTAGATGGAAAAAAATTCATCATATTCAGTTTGATGAGAATGTGGAAAACAACTATTAATAAAAATATTCCCTGCTGTGACTTCTCTAGGTCAGTTTTGCAATATCACAGAATTCCATCTTTAAGATTTTATCCTACAAAAAAGTATGCAAAGATGATTGCGTAAGGACAGTCACCACTGTACTACCTTGTAACAACAGCTCTGCTGACAAACATAAGATGTGCTCAAGGATCAGAGCACTGCAGAGCCACAAATGCCCTTACTTAGATTAATCTATTCTGATCCCATCATCTTATGAACGCATAAAATTATTTCTAAGAAAAGTAAAATAATTTCCCTGAGATCACAAAGCTAGTAGGTAAAGTTCGGATGAGGAAGCAGGCGTCCTCTGTAGGTGCTGGTCCATTGACAGGCTGGTTCCTGTCAAGAGTATAAATGGGAAACCAGAAAGGAACAGAATAGAGAGGCCGAGGAAGAAACTGAATAGCTTTCTCGCTTCTCTTTTTAAGGCAGGTTTTCACAGCCATTGTTCATCCATTTTGTTTTAAAGAAATACAGAATTTCCAGGACAGACTTGCTCATATTCAAATGCAAATAAAAACAGGTTGGAAAGGAGGTGCTCCCAAGTCAAACATAGTTTGTAAGATTATAACCTGAGTATTTAGCTGCACAAAATGCTCTTCTCTCAAAAGTCGTACAAACAAGGGGAACTTGGCTTAAGTCACCTTAAGAGGAGAAAATGTGAAAACTACAAAAGTTTTATTTCTCACAAATGCATTATTTTACAAAGTTCTATTTATTTATTTTTTTTAGACAGGAGGGTTGAGGTTAGAGTTAAATTACAATTGGGCTGCACACACTAAATGACAAGGGTAACCTAACACCAGGCTTAGCAGTGAAAAAAGGCTAACCCAGAATTAAATGCAATTTAGATAAGGAGAGAGACTGATTTCATATGTAAATAAGTCAGGTATGCTTTCTTTTCTACAAGTTTGAAAGTTAAAGGTATCATCTCTACAAAGACATTCGGTGCATATTACCTATCTGTTAGGAAGGCACAGATGAGATTCTTCGCATGTTTAGAAATTTCTGCATCATCAGGGAAACACAGTGAATTCTTATGATCCATAATTTTGCTGTATGTTCCTACAAGTGAATCTGCATAAAATGGAGTATCCCCTAAAATTCCAAGAAAGAAGACATTGAGTGTAACAGAGAATGCAAATTAAATACTTTTTATCTAATATTTAAGTATGTTAACTTTTAATTTGTCACATGCATGAAAGAACGAATGGTTATGGGCCAGAAGTCTGAGATCTAAACAAACAGGCACACACCAAGAATATATATAAACTTTAACCATACCAATGAACCATCAACACTGATGAGCGAAATAAAATCAATGCTCATTCTAGAATTTTGTGGGGGGTTTTTTCATGGGAAAATAAACAGTTTACTGAATAATTAAAGAAAAAGCTTTTAAGTGAGGTCTGATCAGTCAGAGTCCTCAAGTGCTTTCATTGGATCACGGCTCAGCCTTTTGAAATTACTCTCTAGAGCTTTGTTATACAATAGCCACTAGTCACTAGTCACGTGTGGCAATTTAAAGACAATTAAACAAAAAGAAAAATTCAGTTCCTTAGTCCACCAGCACCTTCCTAGCGCTTGATGCGGCCAGTGCCTACCATAGTGGATGCACAGACATCAACCATTTTCACCATGAGAGAATGGACATGCAGCTCTACGAGTCAGACAAGCCCTATTATTTTATACACAAGGAAGCTGGGCCCAGAGAGATGACATGTGATTCGCCTAAGATGACACATATCTAGAGTTAGAAATAGCAGGAACGGTCTCCCAGTGCCATTTCCTACTAACGAGTGACTGGTAAGAAGGCACAGAAAAAGGGCAGAGACAGAAAAAGCTGAAGGCATCCTTTTGGCCAGAAATAATCTAAAACCACAAGGGCTAAGGGCCCTGCTGATATGCTTACCTACAAACCACCTTAGTATTGTACAAAACAGACTTTCCCAATCAGCCAATCCAAAACTTCAAAGGGGTATTCGGGTAAGCAGTTTTTACTTATTTTCAAAGTGGATTGAGGGGGTTAGGGGGAAGCTTTTTTTTTTTAGTTTTTTTTTTAGTTTTTATTTTTCCTAAGTTGGAAACGGGGAGGCAGTCAGACTCCCGCAGGAGCCTGACCGGGATCCACCCAGCATGCCCACCAGGGGGCAATGCTCCGCCCATCTTGGGCGTTGCTCTGCCGCAATCTGGGCCATTCTAGCGCCTGAGGCAGAGGCCACAGAGCCATCCTCAGTGCCCCGGCCAACTTTGCTCCAATGGAGCCTTGGCTGCGGGAGGGGAAGAGAGAGAGGAAGGAGAAGAGGAGGGGTGGAGAAGCAGATGGGTGCTTCTCCTGTGTGCCCTGGCTGGGAATCGAAACCGGGACTCCTGCACGCCAGGCCGACGCTCTACCACTGAACCAACCGGTCAGGGTCAGGGGGAAGCTTTTAATTCAAGATTCTTCTAGTGCCATTCTCTTTTTTTTTTTTTCTTTTTTTTTTGGTATTTTTCTGAAGCTGGAAACGGGGAGAGACAGTCAGACAGACTCCCGCATGCGCCCGACCGCGCTCCACCTGGCACGCCCATCAGGGGCGACGCTCTGCCCACCAGGGGGCGATGCTCTGCCCCTCGGGGGTGTCACTCTGCCGCGACCAGAGCCACTCTAGTGCCTGGGGCAGACGCCAAGGAGCCATCCCCAGCGCCCGGGCCATCTTTGCTCCAATGGAGCCTTGGCTGCGGGAGGGGAAGAGAGAGACAGAGAGGAAGGAGGAGGGGGTGGAGAAGCAAATGGGCGCTTCTCCTATGTGCCCTGGCCAGGAATCGAACCCGGGTCCCCCGCACGCCAGGCCAACGCTCTACCGCTGAGCCAACAGGCCAGGTAGTGCCATTTTCAATTGCAACTGAATCCTGTACATGAACTCCAGTGCCAGCCAACTTGAGCAAGCACCAGATAAGCTTAGAATACTGCAAATCAGTGTCATTCAAACTCATTAAATTCAGCTATCAGAGTTGAAAACGACAGCACCAATTTAAATGATCTTTTCAAATGAGGCATGTGACTTCCTATGAAGTATATTATTTTCTAAATCCATGGGAGAGTCTAGGCAAATACAGTAATAAACTACATTATACTTTCAAAAGATTACAAGATACACCTAATGCATCAACAGACTGAGCCACTGGTGGGGAGTCTGGACAGCTACCTAGAAACATATGGTGAATACAAAGTAACCCACTACAAAGACAAAGGTCTAAAATAAAGTAGGTCATACTATGACAAGATACTAAGCATAGCAAGATCAATGTTCCATACACAGCATGGTCATCAGGAGAAGGCAATTTATGTCACAAAAAAAGTCCCTGTCTAATTATTACTTAAATTGGGATTTACTAGAATGTTCTGATTTCTTTTTAAAGGAGTAACTATACTCAATTATTGTACAGATTTTATAGATCTTCTACTACCATTTTAGGATCATTTTCTACAAAATAAATTCCCCATTTTCTGGCCCTGGCTGACTGGCTCAGCGGCAGAGTGTCGGCCCAGTGTGTGGAAGTCCTGGGTTCGATTCCCAGCCAGGGCACACAGAAGAAGCACCTATCTGCTTCTCCACCCTTCCTTCTCTTCTTTCTCTCTCTCTCTCTCTCTCTTCCCCTCCCGCAACCAAGGCTCCATTAGAGCAAAGTTGGCCCAAGCGCTGGGGATGGCTCCATGGCCTCTGCCTCAGGGGCTAGAATGGCTCTGGTTGCAAAAGAGCAACACCCCAGATGGGTAGAGCATCGCCCCCTGGTGGCATGCCAGGTGGATCCTGGCCGGGCGTTTGCAGGAGTCTGTCTGACTGCCTCCCCACTTCTAACTTCAGAAAGTTAAAAAAAATAATAATAATAAAAATAAATTTCCCCATTTTCTAAGAATATATTCTCAACTCTAAAGTCATTTCATGTAATATTATTGGCCTTATCACACTTGCCCAGAAAGTGGATTTGGCTACACCTCCCCTCTTCCCCAAGCCAGATGATTTCAGTCACTGGCTTCTGCAGCCAGAAATAATCGTGTGTCCCTGGAACTTAAGAATGGGAAATCTTAAGAATGAAATCTATGATGTAAAAAAAAGTGTTAAAACATTTGAGCCTTTCAAATTTTGATCTGGTCAAAGTAAGAGAAATTACTAAAAATTTGACTTTGAGTTTTCTGAGACTGAAATACTATAAAATATATATATATATTTATCTTGATAGTCAAATGGTCAATAAGTATTTTTACGATTTATTTTACTGGAATTTCAAACCAGATATGTAAACAAGTAATAAATATAAGAAATATAGTTAACAAAAGTCACTAACAATTACATACACAAGCTAATCAAAAACATCTTAGCACAGAGGCCCCTGTAGGTGTCCACTGGCTGCTCGTTTAGTATCTTCTTAGTACAAAAAGGTCCCCTGGCTGCTTGTCGTAGTCTCTTCTTAGTAGAAAAAGGTCCCCTGGAAGAATTTTCCTAGCAGCCCACTTTCAATTCCTTTCATGTTCTACTCAATTTGCCAGTATGAGATTTGGTTTCAATTTTCCAATTCATCTGTCATATCAAATACACTAATTCAAAGTCTTCTGAGATTCTACTTCTTCCCAAGGACACATGCAATTAATTTCCTTGTATTACTAAATTCTTAAACTAGACCTAAAGTGCCATGAGATGAGTTTTGAAAAGAGAATGTTAAATATTTACTTACCCACCAGCATCTCAAAAAGGAAAACACCCACAGACCACCAATCACATTCTCGCCCGTAGTAACCATCACCCCCTTGTGATTTCAGAACCTCAGGTGATATATAATCAGGTGTTCCAACTGCTGTATCACAATGTACCATGCCTGTCTGGGTAGATAGCAGAGATAAAGAAAAAGAGATGTATCTAAAAACACACACACATAAATGCAACTACTTCATGTATTGCTACATGTAAGTGATAGAAATTGCTACCAACAGAACGTCACTGCTGACATGGTTTTGGGAGGAGAAAGGAAAAATGCATTATGAAATACATAAAAATTTGGATATTTTATTGCATTGTTGAGTTGTACACAGTTAGCAAAACTAAATCTATCTTTGTTTAAAACTATAAAGTCTAGATTTGAAGTGTTTCTTTTATTTTTGTTTCTCAAAAAAAAAAAAACCCCAGTATTTTTTGACTTGCTTCTTACTTACTTCATCCATCTTCATACACGTGCCAAAGTCTGCTAATTTTAGATGTCCATGTTTATCCAAAAGCATGTTGTCGGGCTTTACGTCTCTGTGAATGAGCCCCATTGAGTGTATGGCATCCAGAGCCAGGACAACCTCAGCCGTATAAAACTTGGCCCATTTCTCAGGCACGTCATAGTTACTCATGAGGTTTACCAGGTCTCCACCAGGCATGTACTCCATTACCATGTACAGATACTTATCATCTTGAAAGGCACAAAAAAGCTAGGGGGGGGGGGAAGGGAAAAAAAAATTTTAAGAAAGAAAGAAAACCAAAACCGTAAACAGAACTAAAACCAAAATCTATTATTGTTGAAAAAAATGAATTATTTTATATCCAAAATCAAGTTAAACTTTATGAAATCTTTGATTTTAGATTTGGACATATTTAAAGGAAAACCAGTTATCAGAGAAAACTTTAATATGGGTATCTCCTTCATATTTACTAACGAAATATATATAAGTAAATAATTTTCCCTCATGGAGAATACAGAAATTTAGATAGAAATATTTTAAAAGAGAGAAAATAAGAATGAGGGACATAAAAGTGAAAGAATGACAGAAAAATTCTTAACCAAAAAATAAATTACTGCACATAATGCACAAAAAAGAGAACTGAGGAGCCAGGAGCGGCCTGGGAAACGTGGAGGACACCAGACGCAGCGGCTACGGGAAGAGGGTAAGCCGCAGCCCACCGGAAGTGAGCAGCGCAGCCTCGCTGGGACAGGTCCTCATCTCTCCCTTCCCAGCCCCCTGCTCACTGTAGCAGCCAATAGCAGTGATAAGTGCATACACATTAAAATAGTGGAAATGAGACCAGAGAAATAAGACACCAAGCTAGGTTGCTACCGACCCCCAGGACAGAGAAATCACAAATTCTGAAGGAAAGCTATCTGCATTCCACCCTCAAACATGCCCCACCCCGCCCAGAAGCAAGCAAGCAGAAAAGGTTTCCACAAACTAAGAGCAAAAGAGAAAACCAAGAAATCAACATTTGAGAAAGACCTATACCATGACATACAGAGTAATTCAAGAAACAACACAATTGTCCAATATGCATGGGTCTGTATGGGTTTTCTATTCCATTTGGTTGTTTTATTTGTCTATTCTTGCCAGCAAGTACCGCCATATTTTAATTAGTTCTGTTTAACTTGCTTAATATTGATTGACCTTCTTAGATCTATGGTTTACCGATTTCTTCAAACTAGGGAAAATTTTGGTCATTATTTCTTCAAGTATTTTTTTCTGTCCCAGCTTCTGTCCCACAAACCTCCAATCCCTTTCTCAGACTGGATTTATATGTACATAATCTGTTTAGTGTTGTCCCATGGGTAATTGATATTATCTTTGTTTTTTTTTAATGCAAATGTTCTTTTTCTTTTTTTTTTTTTACAGAGACAGAGAGAGAGTCGGAGAGAGGGATAGATAGGGACAGACAGACAGGAATGGAGAGAGATGAGACGCATCAATCATCAGTTTTTCATTGCGACACCTTAGTTCATTGATTGCTTTCTCATATGTGCCTTGACCGTGGGCCTTCAGCAGACCGAGTAACCCCTTACTCGAGCCAGCGACCTTGGGTCCAACCTGGTGAGCTTTTGCTCAAACCAGATGAGCCCGCACTCGAGCTGGCAACCTCAGGGTCTCGAACCTGGGTTCTTCCTCATCCCAGTCTGATGCTCTATCCACTGCACCACTGTCTGGTTAGGCGCAAATGTTCACTTTTTATAACAGCCCCAAAGTAGAAACAGTTCAAATGTCCATCAACCAGTAGATGGACAAACAGAGTATTACACATAAACTGTGTCTCCCCCCACCCAGTACACTGTAATACACTTCTGATGCTAAACATCTAGAGTCAGCGTCAGATCCTACAAGGGAAGAGCTCAGGCCTCCGCCAGACTGCCCTCACTCTGGACATCAGAGTGCCCAGTATACCTGTAGTTCTGACTGACCACAAATTCAGGAGTTTCATGACACCCTGAGGTTTGATAACTCACCAGAATGACTCCTAGAACTCAGCAAAATACTATACTTATGATCACAATTTTATTATGAAACAGGATACGTACAGGGTGAGGTCTGGGAGGGAGCACAGAGCTACTGTGCCCCGTGGAACCACAGTGCACCACACAGTGCGTCATGTGTTAACCCTTCAGACAGCGCCACTGAGTGTCAATGTCCAGAATTTTCATCAGTCTCATTACACAGGCAAGCATCATTAAATAAATCATGGGCCATGTGATTAAACTCAATCCTCAACTCTCTTCTCCCTGGAGTTCAGGCTGCTTGTTCTTTCTGGTGATCATCTCAAAGCTACCACAAGGCCACCAGGAGTTGTGTCATTAGCATAACAATGACACTCCTACCATTAAGCACTTTTAAAAGTTCTGTGCTAGGAACTGGGGACAAAGAGAATATATTCTTTATTATACTACACTATATAATGGAATATTATTCAGCACTAAAAAGAAATGAAGTACGATACATGCTACAATATGTATAAACTTCAAAACAGCATACTCAGGGAAAGAGACCATGTCTAAAAGACAACTACTGTCTGGTTCCATTTACCTGGAATGTCCAGAAAAGGCTCATCTATAGAGACAGTAGGCATATTAGTGGTTGCCTGGGGCGGGGAGGAAAAAGGAAAATGACTATCATGGGTACAAGTTATTATTTGGGGATGGTAACATGTTCTAAAAATCAGACTTTAGTAGTGATGGGTGCACAACTATAAATTTCTTGACAATCACTGAATTATACAAACCAATCTGCAAATAACTTAATAATGAATTTATTCACAAGAGACAAAAAAATGGGAAAACAAAGGCCCATGAACAGATGGACAGATAAACACACTGTCATACAGTCATGTAATAGAATACTACTCAGTATTAAAAAGGAATGAGCTATTGAGATATCACATCATAGATAAATCTCAAAACAATTTTACTGAATTAAAGAAGCCAGATGAGATGGGATTCAAGTTTGACTGGACACTGGAGAAGAAAAGACAGAGCAAAAAAACTATACAAAATAAGGCACACCAGAACTACAACATAAAGACTAGGAAAAATTTTTAAAAAAGAACAGTCTATCAGTTACCCACAAGACATCAAGCAGATTATATAGGCGTAACTAAGGTCTGAGAAAGAAGCTGAGAATTATGGGATAGGGACTAAGGCAGAAAAAAATACTTGAAGAAATAATGGCCAAAATTTTTTCAAATTTGTTGAAATCTATAAACCTATAGATCTAAGAAGCATAATCAATATCAAGCAAGTTAAACAGAACGAATTAAAACACTGGTACTTAGTGGCAACCACAGACAATAAAACAACTAAATGGAATAGAAAAGCCCAAAACTGACCCATGCATACATGGACAATTGTATCACAAAAACAGGAGCAAGACAGACCTCAGGGGAGATAGACATTTTTTCAATATATGATGTTGGAACAACTATATATCCACATGGAAACAAATAAACCATAATCCTTAAGTAAAACCCTATTTTTAAAAATCAATTCTGGTTTCATCATAGGCAAAAAATACAAAGTAAAAAAGATAACATTATCTGCAAGTTTAAAGTAGAATATGCTCAGGGAAGTAAGAAAATTCTTAAATGTACCAAAAGGCATTAATCATAAAAGTCTGATTAAATTGTACTACATAAAAGTTACAAATTTCTATTCATCCATGCTATTAAAGGGGTCAAGAGGCAAGCCACATACGGGGTAAGCAGAGCTTTCCAGTGGGAGGAGCATGGCTGCCCCGGGTACTAAGGCCCAAGCCGAGTGATCAGCACATCCAGGCAGTGGGGAAGTCTGGCCTGCAATACAACAGGGCGGCAAAGGTAGAGACAGAGATCATGGAAGCCTCATGTCCCACAATTGGAGAAAAAAGCCACAAATGTAGACAGAAATAAAACTAAAATAAACCCTACAAAGTTAGACTGAGAAATATCAGTGTAAACTTATGGTTTTCAATATCTATAGTGGACAAAAAAAAATACAGCTGTGTGTGTGTGTGTGTGTGTGTGTGTGTGTGTGTGTGTGTGTATGCGCACACATGCACGCGTAGACTCTATCCACTGAGAATGCCTGGGAGCACTGACATCCCAATAGCCATGAGCACCCTTAACACTTATAAAGGTCCACTTAGCAGAATTAAACATCAAAGACACCAATTCACAAAATGATCAATTAGAAATAGCAATGACTCTGCCACTATGAAGGCAATTTAAAACTAAAAGTGAAATGAGTTGATTTATTATAGTCATTCCTTATTCATGTAAATTACCACATTATATGATTTGCTACAAAAATTTTAGTTTTACCTGCACATTACCAGAACTTCTATTCATCAGTTACCATAAAAAAATAAAGTAAGGATGAGGAGGGTTGAAGCTCAACATCACAAAAAAAGCAACAGTAAAAAGCTTTTAAATTATATCATCAATGTGGCTTTTTTTTTTTTTTTACCTCCAATATGCCTTCCACAAGCAAGGTATCAAACTCCCAGATCATTAAAGCATTCTGAACATATGTTGGTATATAGCCAATCTTACCCATGACACTTGTCAAAAATGTTTGTAAAATTAGGTATTAGTATAAAAAACCTTTAGCAAAACAAAGCTAGTGATGTATATAATTGAAAAGAAGGTAAAATAGGACCAAAATTCCATACCTAAGAGTCAAATAGGCGGCTGAGTCAGGAACCCCAAGACTGTCTTACATTATAGGTAATACAATATATAAAGACTTTTCAAAATCTCTATTGCATAAAGTTGTTGGGGTTTTTTTTGGCGCGATAAGCTGATTATTGTTATTACATAAATCACAAGAAAGAATAGGCAGGAAATAATAGTATACTTTTAACCAAACCACCCAATTCTTTATGAAGGAATTAAAAAAGAAAATGTTGCAAATAATGCTAGCTTCCAGACACAAATATAAGTATTACACGTCATGTCTACATGACATATTATTTAAAATGTTAAACAAGTGTATCAAATCAGGTACAAATATTGATCGACTTACGACCTATGCAACCTACGACCATTCAACTTTACAGCCACAATCGCTAGCCACGACTGCTCCGTGTCTGGCAGTGCAAGCGTTGCCCAGCCGGGCGTACGACAGTGCGGACCAGCTTCCAGGAGCACTACCATCTCCGCATGCACCATTTCAACTGTTATCCCAGACTCAGTACAGCAATTTGTGTTTTGTGTCTTGGATATTTTTCATCAAACCCCTCCCAAGATGTCTACCAAGAGGAAATTGTCTTTGCAAATATTAAACCAGTTGTACTGGTAATGCAGTGTTTTACTTAAACCTGACGAATGTAAAAATAAGAAACAAAATGGTGTAGAGATGATACAAATGGCATAAAATGAACAAAGAAAATTATGATATATAACAATAATGAAAGAAAATTATGATAAAATATGACTTAAAGATTTTTATAACATCATTTCACAGTACTGTAGATATAGCCTACTCAACTTACAACCAAATCATGTTACAACCAGTCTGTCGGAACCAATCGTGGTTCTAAGTCGAGCACTAGCTGTATTATTAAAAACAACTGCACCGTAGTAGAGCATCAGCCCAGCCTCTGGAAGTCCCGGGTTCGATTACCAGTTAGGGCACACCAGAGAAGCGACCATCTGCTTCTCCACCCCTACCTCTTCTCTTTCTGTCTCTCCCCCTCCCACAGCCATGGCTGGATTAGCTTGAGCGAGGCCTGGGGCACTGAGAATGGTTCCATGTCCTCACCTCAGGTGCTAAAAAATGGCTCCGGTTACAACAGAGCAGCGGCCCCAGATGGCAGAGCATCGCCCCTTAGTGGGCTTGCCGGGTGGAACCCGGTCGGGCGCATGCGGGAGTCTGTCTCTGCCTCCCCTCCTCTCACTATAAATAAATAAACAAACAAACAAACTATCACTACTTAAAGGAGATACAGGATATTTAGCACACAAAGTCAATGATTATGAATGAAAAGCACTTATAAGAGAGGGAAATAAACTTATAAAAGTTAGTATGTTTACCTGAACCACCCAGGGGCTGTTGGCAAAGGCCATAATATCTCTTTCTTCCCAGAAAAAAGCAGAATCTGATCTTTTTATCATTTCAAACTTACTAAGAAGCTTCATAGCATAAACCTTCTGTGATGCTTTATGACGAACCTGTTGATTTTTAAAACAAAAATTATTAATTTTTATTTTATGAAAGGTGAACAACAGAGCATACTGCAATGCTAATGCTACTATTAAAAGACTTTAGTTACAAAACAAAATGATCCTTAGCTAAGTAATCAAAAGCATAACACTTTTAATGAAACAGAGGAGAAAATTTTCAACAGCCTAAATACTTCATGAAACATACCATACCTTTAAATGCGAGGTTCAACAAATAACCCTTGCTTCATCTCAACAAAGCTGAACTCCGGAAGTTTCATTCCTTCATGTCAATTAAGCTAACTGAGTTAAAGAATTTAATATTGTTAAATGAGAAACTTAAAAAGATATGTACATGTATCCCTCACTATCTGAACATAAGAACCTAAAAAAAGTAGATATCAATGAACATTTGTAATTTTGTTACCCTTGTTTCCTCTAGACATCTCATTTAAGAGTTGTTTTTTTTAAGGTAAAAACTATCAACAATATGGTTATTTGAATAATTCTTATCTTCTTCATTAGACTAAATTCTGAAAGGGCAAGGACAGTATCTTGACCTTCATTCTCATTCAAGAAGATAACAGCAAACTGACAGAGCCAATAATATTTAATGAATTATTACAATAATTACCATTTACTGGATAATTAATAATAACAGCTAACATTTATACCTGTGTACCTGTGTACCTATTAGGACGTCCAAAACCAAGCTCCAAACCTGCACCATGAATTTACCCCTCCCTGCAGCCTTCTCCGTTTCAGCAAACAGCCTCTTCCTCCTCCCAGGGGACTCTAGCCCTCTCCCCCTCCCCCTCTCCCTCCCCCTCTCCCTCCCCCTCTCCTCTCCCTCTCCTCTCCCTCTCCTCTCCCTCTCCTCTCCCTCTCCTCTCCTCTCCTCTCCTCTCCTACAGCTCACCAGACACATCAGCAAACCACTGCAGTCTGACCCTCAGACAGCTTCCGAATCTGACCACTTCTAATCACCACACTACTATCCCCCCACCTGACGTCTTTCTTTCCACTTCCTGCAGTAAGGTTACCCGGTTCTCTTGCGGTTCCTCTCACCCACCAACAGTCTGGCCATCTCTCTAGAACAGGGGTCAGGAACCATTTTGGCTGAGAGAGCCATGAATGCCATATATTTTAAAATGTAATTCCGTGACAGCCATACAACGACCTGGAGGACAGCTGTGATTGGCTCCAGCCACCCGCAACCATGAACATGAGCGGTAGGAAATGAATGGATTGTAATACATGAGAATGTTTTATATTTTTAACATTTTTTTCATTAAAGATTTTTCTGCGAGACAGATGAAGCCATCAAAAGAGCCACATCTGGCTCACGAGCCATAGGTTCCCGACCCCTGCTCTAGAATAATATACATATATTCCATTTCCTGTCACCCTCCTGTTTAAATACCCCCAACAGCTTCTAATCTCACATCTACATGGACTGTTCTCTCTGCCTGGAGTCATTTTGCAGCAGGACCCAGCCCCTCACTTCCTTCAAATCTCTGCTCCAATGTCACCGTCTAAGTGAGGTCGACTCCGATTGAGCTCCTGAAACTCCCTGCCCTCACCCTGCTTACCCTGCCCTCCGCTGCTCCGCTGCTCACACGGCCCTATTCCAGTCTCCTCCTCGCTTTGCTCCACTGCACTGATTACTATCTTATATCCTATGTTCTACTTATTATCTCTCAGCACTAGAATTTAAACTCAATGAAGGCAAGGACTTCTGTCTTGTTCAATGCTTCATCACCAGTGTTAAACAGATCCTAATAGATATACAAGTATAAGATATTACCTGGCACATAATAACCTTTCAATAAGTATTTGTTGAAAGAATGAATTTCCTGAGTGATGCTTACCATGTGCTAGGCATAGTGTGTTGTAATACATGTACTATCTTATTCAGTATTCACAACAATCCCAATATGGCATTATTTCCCCTTGTTACAAATCAGAAATTTGAGGCACAGAGAAATTAAATAACTTGCTTGAATACTATACGGATAGTAAATAGAATCAAGATTTAAGGGTTCTGTGCATCCAGAATCCATGCCTATGCTACTTCCATATATGTACACCCAAAATTAGGGTGCCTTCCCCAGAACGGGGCCAAATTATAGCTGTTGAACCAGTATTCCAGACACTTAGTGCTCCTCTGCACTCAGAAGTACACCAATTTTTGTACAACAAATTATGTGGTCACACTAATGATGGTTGAAGGAAAGAAATAAGAGGTAACTGAGCTCATGATGACAGATTGGAGAGACCTAAATGATCTAGCTTACTCTCTTCTTCCCAGTGTGAATCTTGTGATCTTCTTCCCCTTGTTCATACTTCAGGCACAACTTACCTTCTTTCATATCCTCTAAGATACCTTTCCTGAGGATCTTTACTGGTACCTGGAAGGTACTAGAAAATCTATCACAGTCCCCTGACTTCACCTCTCCCACAAAGACGGGCTCCTTCTTCAATCAGCTGAAATATAAACTCCTCAAATGAATGACCACCCTATTGAAAGTAGTAATTCATTGTTCTAGATCCTAGAACTCTATTTGTTTTCTTCCTAGCAGATACCACACCTATAATTTTTTATGTTGTTTCCTTGTTTTGCCTGTCTCCCAGATTAGAACATAAATCAACAAAGGTAAAGCTTTTTCATGACTATTATATTCTATAACTGGCCAAACTATAAATTTCTAGTTATAAGAAAAAAAATCAACGGGCAATATTTCTAGCAGCCTTCCATCAGGTACTGTCCACATACAGAATCAATACTTTCATTATATTGATTAAAATAAGGCCAACCAAAGGAATGCTCATGTCCTCCCAGAAAATATATGGAAGAACCATCATACCTTACAGATCAGCTACTTTATAAAATGCAATAAAATATCAGAAAATCATACAATGCTGTACCTCTTTAGTAAAGAGCCCCCCCCAATCCACATAAAAAATGTTATCTGTTGAATGGGCTTGAACAAATTCCTGACAGAAAAGACAGACAAGTCTTAGCATGAAACAGTAAATGCAAATGTTATCACTCAGAAATCTGCATATCTGGCTAGGTTAGAGTAACTAGTACCTGTTAACCCTCCTACTGTAAACAACCATCAAAATGACAAAACATGTGAACCAACTATTTTCAGGTTTTGTCAAATAGGCAGCACAAGACCATGATCTCTGAGAGAAAAGAAACTCATAAGTCAACACCATAATTGCCCAAACACTGTCTCAATCAGCAAGCGAGCGCCTAAACTAAGCTCAGGGTCCTGCTGAGTTGAGGAAGCCGAGATCAGAGTTCCAGATAGATGAGGCAGGTGGATTATGCTGAGCAGAAAACACAAAACTAAAGAGCTATGCAGAAGGAAATCCCCAAAAGTACCATGTGAGTCCTTGGCTAAGGGCAGTTACCAGAGAGTAGCTGCCACAGAGTTGATAACGGAACAGAGTCACTATAGTTTAAACAGCACTGGAGGGACATTAACTTTCCAGCCAAACAAGAGTGGAGAAACCATGCCAACTTTCTGGTCATCCAGTTAAGATGAGGAAAAAGAACCATGCTCTAAAGCAAGGCCTACCTCAGCACACCCTAACAAAGTCTAATAATCAAATAATACTATGCCCTAAAAGTGCAAAAGGGAGCAGAATTGACAGATTCGGTCCTGCCAGCGAAAAGAACTTAGGAAACAGCGTGGTCTTTTCACACACCTACACTTACAAAGTGTGAAACTAAGCCTGCACAAGGTAAGGGTGGTCAGCAAGGAAAAGGACAGCTTGTCAGAATGAAAATAAACATCGTCAAAGAAAACCAATGAAATCCAGAGTCTCTATCACATATCAACAATAACCAGTACATAAATTTAAAAATTATTTGACAGGCAAAAAGGAAAATGTGATTCATCAATAAGGAAAAAAGCAATAAACAGAAAACCCCAACAGATGTTGGACTTAGCTAACAAATACTTTAAAATACCTCCTATACGCAAAGGGCCAAGTAAGTTATAATGAGGGTCAAAGATTACATCCATCTTCTATATTAACTTATGAAACTGGTAACAATCCCCTTGGATTTATATAGTGTTATGACATTTAAACAATGCTGAAAATAAATGCACTGGGGAGCAACATGAAAACACCTGTGCGGAAGAGGGGACAGATCCTGCTCTGAAAACTAGAAATAGCCGATTATATCCACAGCAGACAAACCAAGTCTTTAGTTGAATTAGCAAATTATTTCAAAGCAAATGCTCATTCCAGCACT
This sequence comes from Saccopteryx bilineata, assembly GCF_036850765.1. Taxonomy (NCBI): domain Eukaryota; kingdom Metazoa; phylum Chordata; class Mammalia; order Chiroptera; family Emballonuridae; genus Saccopteryx; species Saccopteryx bilineata. Next base: position 139,989,059 of record NC_089495.1, read on the forward strand.
ACTGTTATATGGTGTTAAACAATGTTGTTAAAAAGAGGTTGCTGGTTGGACCTGGAGGTTATTACGTTAAGTGAAATAAGCCAGGCAGAGAAAGACAAATACCATAAGAACTCACTCACACGTGGAATCTAATGAACACAGTGAACTGAGAAGTGGAATAGAGGCAGAGGCGGGGTCACAGGGACCAGAGGGACAGCTGTCAGAGGGAAGGGGGATGAGGGGATGGGATCAGAAAAGATGAAGGGATTAGCCAAATTATATGTACATAACACATAGATACAGATAGCAGGAAAGTAAGTCCCATAGGGAAGGAGGAGGGGGAAGGGAGGGTGATGGGGGCGCATGTTGTTGAGGGTGGAGGGTGTTATATTGAGTAGATTACTATGCTAACACAATAAATTTAAAAAAACTTTTTTAAAAGGTTGCTAAGGTATCTGTCTTCTATATTTAAGTCACTCTTCAAACCTTCACTTAATCTAAGAACAAATTAAATTTTGAATGTTTCCTAACTTAATTAGAAAAAGTAATCCCTATAACATTGAGTCAATCAATTAATTTATACTGTAATACTATTTATGCTTGACTCAGACCATAAAAGAGTTTTAAGAATTCTGTTGTAAAGCACAGCTATAAACAAAAACTAAGATGTTTGTCGGCTGGTAGAAAGTAGTTAAATATTTGTATGTTTAATCTTTTATAAATGAATTAACAACAAATAAAAACAAACCAAGAAGGCCATTCATTAAAATAAACAAAAAGCTACACAACACAGGCATAATTTTCTAAACATGAGAAAAATGTTTATTGACTTTACTTTTGGTGATTCTTTATGCAAAAGTATTTCTTTTTCTGTGCTTCTATAGTACTTATAATAAACTAATATTATTAGTTGTGTACATACCTGTTCCATAAACTTTTAGGAACAGAAGACAAACTTTCATAAGTGGGGATGCCTAGTGACTGGCATAATGCTGAATTGTCCAATTCAATAAATTCAACAAAATCATATTTTTATCTATATAAGATCTATAAAACTTTTAATAAGTAAAGACTATTTTGGGTAAATGCTGCCTGAATTTAATATAAACTATTGTGATAGGCTACCTAACTGGCTCAAAACACAAGAGTCAGGAACCACCAGCTTATTGTCTTTGACTTGATCTACAAAACAGACTTAAGGGGCAACCGTTGTGTTCAAGCCAGACGTCCGCCTTAGGCATTCATTAGCACTAGTATTACAGAGGGCTCCCATAAAGCACTATTACTGTAGGAAAGCTGCTTTTGAAGATGCCCCTTTCTGAATGATTCCATTATAATCTCCCTCAGGATCTCTGTACATTCCCCTTTGTTCTTTGGCTCCTTCTCTTCTCTTCTCTTCAACATGGATGGAGAAACAGTCAGATACAGTAGCTCTTCACCATCATATTGTGCAGGGTACTGCTGACCAGCATGGAAGTAGATGTCAACAAACAGGGCAAAAGTCCTAGCATTTATGACTATGTGGCCAATTAACATCTCTGAAGTTCAGTGCCTTCACCTACATCAGAATCTCATAGAAATGTTGCAAAGATAAAATAAGATAAAGAATACAATAACTTAGCACACAGAATATACTTAATGAAATGTTAGCTAACTCCACACCATCGACAAATGGAACTTAGTTCACTCTCTTCTGAAGCTTTAAATGTGTTTGCCCAATGTCACTAGTCTATGAGCACCTGAAGAACAAACATTGCTCTTATTGCAATGTTTCTACTTGTTAGAGAAATGACTGTCTACTCAGTGGATGAATGTAAACACACAATATAATTGACACTATATACATACACACTGCTCACAAAAATTAGAGGATATTTTATCACTTCATAGTCATTTTGAAATATCCTCTAATTCTACTCACAAAAATTAGGGGATATTTTATAGCTTCATGTTCATTTTGAAATATCCCCTGCCTGATCTGTGGTGGCGCAGTGGATAAAGCGTCGACCTGGAGATGCTGAGGTCGCCGGTTCGAAACCCTGGGCTTGCCTGGTCAAGGCACATATGGGAGTTGATGCTTCCAGCTCCTCCCCCCTTCTCTCTCTCTGTCTCTCCTCTCTCTGTCTCTCTCTCTCTATGTCTCTTCCTCTCCTCTCTAAAATGAATTTAAAAAAATTTTAAAAAAAAGGGAAATATCCCCTAATTTTTTTGAGCAGTATAAATAAGACCAAAAAAATAATAAGGGTGAAAATGAGTTAACAGTAGTTTCATCTCAGCTGATGGAATTCTGGGTGATTTTTATTTTCTAGTATTTGTTTTGTATTTTCTACAACTAATAAATACTTCTTTTAAATTTTTTTTTAAGTAGATTGCCTGACCTGTGGTGCAGTGGATAAAGCGTTGACCTGGAATGCTGAGGTCCCCGGTTCAAAACCCTGGGCTTGCCCGGTCAAGGCACATACGGGAGTTGAAGCTTCCTTCTCCTCCTTTCTCTCCCTTCTCTCCTTCTCTCTCTCTCTCTCTCTCTCTCTCTCTCCCCTTCTCCCTCTCCCCTCTCTAAAATGAATAAATAAATAAAAAATATTTAAAAAATAAAAATAAAAATTTTTTTAAGTAGATTAAACATTCTTAGTAGCTAGAGATATGCTTGGAAAATCCTAAAATGGACCTAGATCTCCTGAAACATTTTTGGACAAAAACTTTTCAAAATCATTCTAAACAAATTGTCCCATTTGAGGCTTTTAAATGTATTTATTTTATTATTATTATTAATAGTAGTAGTAGTATTAAGTGAGAGATGAGAAGGCAGGGAGGCAAAGAGACATACTCCTGCATACGCCCTGACCAGGATCCACCTGGCAAGCCCCCTACAGAGCGATGCTCTGCCCATCTCGGGCTGCTACTCTGTTGCTCAGCAACTGAGCCATTTCAATGCCTGAGGCGAGGCCATGGGGCCATCCTCAGTGCCCGGGGCCAAATTGCTCAAACCCATCAGTCATGGCTGAGGGAGAGGAAGGGGGAGAGGGGGAGCAAAAGAGAGAGGGGAGAGAGAGAGAAGGAAGGAAGGAGAGGGGTGGAGAAGCAGATGGGCGCTTCTATGTGCCCTGACTAGGAATTGAACCTGGGACTTATAAACGCCAGGCCAATACTCTACCACTGAGCCAACCAGCCAGGGCTCAAATTTATTTTTAATATCAAAATAATAGATAATTTTTATAGGAAGGTCCAATGCATTATCTGACAGACCTGGAGCCGTTAGTTGTATAGCTAAAATTTCCACTAAAGATACAAGAAAATAGCGCCCTCACATTTTCTGTCTGGTCTGGCTGCGGCAGCCAAGTCTGAATGAGGGAACAGAGGAATTACAAACACGTGGAGGCAGTGACATAATCTTTGCAACTCAGAAATAACCTTGTCAACAGCAAAGAGCCTGTTTTAGTCCAAAAAAGTAATAAAAAGTTTAAGTTTACATGACAAATATTAGAAAATAATTTCCCATACATTCTTGCCTACTAGTTGATTCCACTTTAAAAGCTTAGTTTAAAACCATTTAAATTAAAAGCAAGTGAGTGAGAGAGAGAAAAAAAGAAAACAAGGCCCTCAGGGAGCACCTGCCCCAGGGGTCAGAAAGGACTCCTGTCACTTTACTCCAGTGGAAACATTCTACGTCACAGATACTAGCCGGCTGGACACACACACACACACACCGAGCGACTAAAACCCGCCTCGGAAGCGGGCCTATGCTGTCCACACCGCGGTGTCCGACCGGCGGCTGAGGAGAGGTCACACTCAGATAAGGGTAGAACGGACAGTAAATGGAATCAGAAAAGTTCTCATTGTTTAAAATGAGCACTGAGAGAGTGCAGCAACATGACTGGAGAAACGAACAGGTAAACAAAGGGCCGCAGCCTGCTCAGGACGAGTAGCATGGCGGAGAATAAAGGGAGAAACGGGGAAGGCCAGGATGAAGACGCTGGCTTCACTGAGTGGGCGGAAGGCCCGGAAACACAGAGGAGAGGGACAAAGAATACATTTCAGGCGGACCTATTGGGCAGCAGTCTACAGTGGGCAGAGCGGGCCTCTACTTCCCATTCTTTATATGTCTCAATAGAGAGAGGACAGGAAATAGAGAAAACAGAATGAAACAAGACAAGCATGTTTTTTAAAAAAACCCCACAGTTGATTCTACTATACAGGAGATGGGGATGGAGTGGTGACCAAAAATACAAGGCTATGAATGGACTACAGGGAAAGTCTGCCAACTAGTCACGTGGGTCCCGCAGAGCTTGGATAGCGTAAATCTGCAGATAATTTCCTAAGTGCTATCTTGATATTTTCTCCATCAGCACTCCTAACCTACAATCAAGAGTACCATGGTGATACACTGTTGGCAGAAGTGGAAAACAAAGCTGAACCCCACGTACACGCTCACACCTGACCAGGAATGAAAAGAAATCTTGGATCAAGGTGGTGGCAATGAATACCAGAAAGAAGAGAGACTGAAAAAATATCTGAAGCAGAACTTACTAAAATAATTAAGTATAAGAAAAAAAAAATATTTTTAAATGATTCCTAATTTTTTATTTGAGCAACTAGGTTGACACTAGAACCATTTATCAAGAAGGGAAAATAGGAGGAGGGACAGACTGCTGGAGGAAGAGCAAGGTTAGGAGAGAATCTAGCCTCCTAATTTCACATGGTTCAGGTAGCTATGACACATCTTAATGGAGATGTCAAATAAGCTGCTATAGATATGAGTGGAAGAGAAAAGTAGAAAGTTCTGAGCAGTAGTTATAAAGTTGAGCCTTGACATTATACAATTGTATTTAAAGTCACCGGAATGCATGAGTTCACCTGGAGAGAATGCAGATCAAAGAAACAAGAGTCTAGCCCAGGGGTCAGGAACCCATGGCTCCTGAGCCAGATGTGGCTCTTTTGATGGCTGCATCCGACTCGCAGACAAATCTTTAATAAAAAAATAATAATAACGTTAAAAATATAAAACATTCTCATGTATTACAATCCATTCATTTCCTACCACTCATGTTCATGGTTGCAGGTGGCTGGAGCCAATCACAACTGTCCTCCAGGACAACACCATATTTTTACTGAATAATGCGTAATGTACACGGTCGTTGCATGGCTCTCATGGAATTACATTTTAAAATATGTGGCGTTCATGGCTCTCTCAGTCAAAAAGGTTCCTGACCCCTGGTCTAGCCTTTGGGAACTACAGCAGGCCTCGAATAATGTTGTTTAGTTTAACACTGCTTTGTCACAATGTTACTGAGAAAAAGAAAATTGATTCCTGGCCGGGGCTACTACTGTCTATGTGGCATCTGCACGTTCTCCCCATGTCTCTGTACGTTTTCTCTTGGCACCCCGGCTTCCTCCCAATCCCCAAGGTGTGCGCATTAGGTGCATTAGCATGCTGAGTGCATTAGAGAGACTACTGTGAAGACTCATTACTAAGTGGGAGGGTGGGAGTGTGGGAGCACGCCCTACAGGGAAATGGGGTCCTGTCTGGGTTGGTTCCCACCCTGTGCCCCGAGATGCCAGGTTAGGCTCTGAGTTGAACTCAGAAATGTAGTAAGTGGATTGAAAAATAAATCATATTACTTACTTTCATTAATTTTTCTTAAATGTATTCACATTTATTTCAATGTTTAATATTGAAAGTGTTTTGGGTCTTTATTTAGAAGTTTGGTAATGCTTTTGTGACCACAAATATGGAACTTAACTCAATTTTTATATCAATTAGCCCAGGGGTCTCAAACTCAACTCAGCATGTGGGCCGCAGAGCAAGATCACAGCCGTTCGACGGGCCGCACTAGGTCTACAAAAGGCAACTGTTACGCAACACTTTTCTCACTGCAGTTGAAAACAAAAAAAAATCAGTACAACAAGCACAATCGTACATGCAGTTTACTCAGTGTCACAAAACGACCAGAAACTGTAGTTCGCATCACAACTGCTGTTAACTAAGCTAATATCTAGCTAGGATGCTAGAGAAATGAAAATACAAGTAGGCCCCTAGGCTTACTTAATTTTATCCAAAATATTTTGAACTTCGTGGATTAGTCTGCGGGCCGCGAGTTTGAGACCCCTGAATTAGCCTATAGTAAAATTGGTTTTATTATAGTATAAAATGTTGCTTAAAGTTGCAGCTTCTAATATTCTTTGAGTGAAGTTAAGTGAAGATTTACTGTACAATAAATAGTTAGAAGTCAGGTGAAGAATGAATCACTAAGGAAAAAGAAGAAAGAGCCAGGGACATAGGAAAAAGTGGTATTTCAAGAAAAAAGAGCTTGACCAGGCGGTGGCGCAGTGGATACAGCATCAGACTGGGATGCAGAAGAAAGGTTCTAGACCCCGAGGTTGACAGCTTGAGCGTGGGCTCATCTGGCTTGAGCAAAAAGCTCACCAGCTTGGACCCAGGTCACTGGCTCGAGCAACGGGTTACTCGGTCTGCTGAAGGCCCACGGTCAAGGCACATATGAGAAAGCAATCAATGAACAACTAAGGTGTCGCAACAAGAAACTTATGATTGATGCTTCTCATCTCTCTTCGTTCCTGTCTATCCCTATCTATCCCTCTCTCTTTGTCCCTGTAAAAAAAGAAGAAGAAGAAGAACCGAATACTGGTAAGAGCCTGAGTAAGAAGAAAGTGAAACACCAACAGCCAATAAAATTATACACAAAGTCTGTCTTTATTGGCACAGAAAATGGTCATGCCTACACAGTAAAGGGAATGGATGCTAGACCTCTGCCGAGTTTCAAACCTCGGTTCAGTCACTTAGTAACTATATGAACTTTGGCAGGTTACTTATTCTATCTACCTGAATCTCCTCATCCACAAAATGGGCATAATAGTGATAATATCTCTCTAGAGAGACTACTGTGAAGACTCATTACTAAGTTGCTTAGAAGCCTTCCTGGCATGTTGTAACTGCTATAAAAATCTGTGCTACTATTCACTGTTACAGAAAAAACACAAGTTACAAAACCATGTATATAATATGATCTGACAATATATATAGATATATAACACACACATATATTACAGGTAAATTTAGAAACAGAAAAGTTGGAAAGTTACACATCAAAGCAATAAAAGTATATGGCTCACAAAAAGTAGAGGATATTTCAAAATGAATATGAAGCAATAAAATATCCTCTACTTTTTGTGAGCAGTGTATATAGTAAGACAGTCCAAACTTTATGTATTATTCTTTACCAAATCACCAATAACTCTTGCCTTGTTTACACAAGGAAAACTATTCTTTAATCCATATCACTGTTAAGCAATCTAGTCCATGGGTTCTTCACATCCAAGTACAGGTCATCACTCTGGTTAAATCTCACTTCTGTCTGACCTATATAGTCTTCTCAATGGATACTTCTGCATTTGGGCTCATCATCTAACACTATCCTTATACTCAAGTTTTAACTTATTTGCAAAATTATTTAACATTCCACTGCCACCTCTACAAAATTTATTAATAAAATGTTTAATGAGAGGAGAGCACCCTAGAACCTGTCCCTAGGGATCTCTGTCCAAGGTACTATTCATGCCTTCATCAGCCTCATTAGACTACAGCTATTAAACTAGGTATAAAGCTGCCTACCCATATGCTTATTCACTGACACTTCTCCAAAACATCTTCATGTATGTAAGAATTTTTCAAATCTACTGTAGATATATATTAAACCTATTACAACATCCTGATCTACAAGTTCAACAAACCTAACAAAGAAAGGGAAGAAAAAGACAAGAGTCAGTCTGCCATGCGCTGCTCCTAGAGAAACCTGAGCTGGCACACAGTTAATCACTGCTTTTCTCGGTGCCCAGTCAGGAGCAGTAAAACACCGTTAAGTGAAACACAGAATCTGACTCTGTAACTCAACTGTAAGGACACAAACAGAGGAGCTTCATATTCAGGTGATGGCAACAGGAATATCATTACAGTTCCCCATTTAACACTACAAAAGAAATATTTATTGCCAGCATTTATAATATTTCTAAGTAGGTACCTATAAAGACAAATTTCATATTTACTGTCAGTTATTAAAGTGTCTTTGTTGGGTTTCCTAGATTATATAAATAAATCTCAGTTAATTAAGCAGAAATGTTATTAAGGTTGATGCTAAATACAACACAGTAGTCCTGGGGGAATATTAACTAGGCAGATCATGTGTGACGTCAAGCTGGTCTTATAAATCTCACTGGTTCAGAGCTAGTAAGAGGCCTGGTGTTCCCAGTACAATCGCCTCCTTTATAGGTGAACACACTGAGGCTCTCTCAGATGGAATGACTTGACCAGCCTCAGAAAGCTAACTCTGACATGGCTGGGCATGGGAATTAGATCTACTTCAGGGGTACTGATAATGTTTCACAAAACTATGTCATCAAAAAAATAATAATAATAATTAAAAGAACCATACAAATATTTTCTTACCAACTGGACTTCGCCAAAAGCGCCTCTTCCAATAACTTTTACAACATCGTAGTCTTCTGCCTTCATCTGTAGACCTCTGATTTTTTTCACAATTTTCTCATCTACAATAAAAAAATCACATTTGTAATAATCCTATTTATAAACAATATTTTTAAATAACCACATTTTAAACAAATTTTTATTTCAAGAAACTGGGCTTAGTTTTCAGCTAAATTGGTCAGTTTTTAAATGCTGCTATTTAAAAGTCTAAGAATCAGTCTGACCAGGCGGTGGCGCAGTGGATAGAGCATCAGACTGGTATGCAGAGGACCCAGGTTCGAGACCCCGAGGTCGCCTGCTTGAGCGCGGGCTCAACTGGTTTGAGCAAAAGCTCACCAAGGGGTTACTCGGTCTGCTGAAGGCCCGCGGTCAAGGCACATATGAGAAAGCAATCAATGAACAACTAGGTGTTGCAACGCGCAATGAAAAACTAATGATTGATGCTTCTCATCTCTCTCTGTTCCTGTCTGTCTGTCCCTGTCTCTCCCTCTCCTCTGACTCACTCTCTGTCTCTGTAAAAAATAAATAAATAAAATTTTAAAAAAGTCTAAGAATCATATTAATTTATGTCAAATAATGAAAATGCACACATAAACAAACACTACTGACTACCAAAATGGAGCAGCTACGCCATTCAGTTTCTGACTCTGTTGCTTGGCAAGTTAGACAACAGCTGAACAGTGATGACCCGAGCAACCCTGAGTGCACTCTAAATCATGAGGAAAGCTGCTATAAAATTACTTGCAGAGCTAATCTTAGTAATGAATTCTGGTAGCCTCCTTCATTAGTAACCACCTATTGTAGATATGATAACTAAAGACAAGATTGTTGAATTAGGAAAATAGCCCAGTCTCTGATAATCCCAAATTAAAGAGCTTACTGTATTGATGTAAAGTATATATTGGTTATTTTAAGAATTTCTTATTCTTAGACCTTCAACTTCATTTACACCTTCACGGCAACATCAGTATCAGCAAATACTGGGTTAGCACATATATGGCAATGATTGTTTTTACATTATCTTGCATTAACTAGACTGAAATGTCTATATTTATACACACATAAAGCTTATTAAGTCTTCTGGATAATGTAAACGTAAGTCTTAGAGTTGTTAATATTAATTTAAAACTTCTCTTGGAACTTCCATAAATAATCTGTCCTGAAACCACTAGTCTTAATAATTTATACAAAATCTTGAACTTACCTACTTTATTTATATACAATTGGTTCTGCAGTTTTGTTTTGAAAATAAAGAATATTAATATTTAAATAAATCAAGTAGCAAGCTAAAAATTACTTAAGGTTAGTTAAGTTAGTAAGTTTATGAACTTTAATAATATCAATCAATCATAAACCTCACAACAAAGGATAGTTATGGGATCAAATATGAAGTTTAACATACTTACATCTATTTAAGAAATTATCTATATTCTTGTTTTTCCTCAGAGCAGGAAAATCCAAATCAAGGACCAAGGAATTTAAGCCATCCTATTTAACAAAATATAAAAAGAGGAAAAGAAAGTTGTTACAATGTCTAAGCATTCAAAAAAACAGATCTCTACAGTTTATCATATGTTGTTCTTCTAAATGTCAATCAACTTTGCTCTGAAATTGCCCAGTGGCTCAATATCCAACACCTTTGACTAATTTCCTAACACTATCAGAGAATATTAGAATGGACCCTATCATGTTTTCCTTTGTTCTTTTAGCCAACAGAAATAGTCACCTTAAAATAAGCATCCACCATATTTTTGTTGATTAGATGTCTTTTCTCTCTTCAAAAGTCCAATAAAATTTCACTAAGCTCTTGACTTCAAGAAATACATCCAGACTAACAAAGTTGCCATTTATTCAACAATCGTTAATTTTCTACATAGTACAAAGAATAGAAAACTCAAAAATAAATAAAACACTAACTATCCCTACCTGCAGGGAACTCAGCCTCAAAACTAAATTTCCCCTTAAAACATGAACACAGGATGATACATTTAAGATTTGTTTGCTTTTTTAAGTTTTCTGTATTTTTCAGACTTTCTACAAGAATGCATTAAATTTATAATCAAAATAGAAAAAAGTACATACATATAATTTGGTGGGGGTGAAAAATATTAAGAAACAAAGTAAGTCTCAAATTACTCAGTGGATATGCTTGTTTAGGAAAAGATATTTCCAAAACACTATCATATATATTATCTCATCACTAAGTAACTGAAGAGGGAAGATATACTAATTTTAAAATATACTCATTTTACAAATAAACTAAAGCTTTGATTAATTGATTTAGACTTGCCTAAGGTCATGCTATTAGGAAATGACTAGCAGGATACTAACTATATCTGAGAAGTCCAATACACTTAATTCATTGCCCTATCCTCAATGACCAGGATAACATGAAGGTAAACTTGGAAGAGGGAAGGAAGCTGGGGAGGATTGCAGAAAACAAAACAGCCATAAACAGACCTTTGGGGAGCTGGGAAGGGGGAAATTACTTGCAAAACTTAGAAGGGTAACTTGAGTTTTTAAGTTAATAATTCTAGAAGAACTGCACATACTATATTTTACCACTCAGTTATACTTCATATTTTAATTTTTTCATTCTTTAAAAAATATCAGTACTTTATGAAAACATTCTTTAATAACTGCAGAAGTGCTAAGGGTAAACTAAAAACATTTTCAATTGCAATTAAAATGATTTATAGGCCCTGGCCAGTTGGCTCAGTGATAGAGCATCGGCCTGGCGTGCAGGAGTCCCGGGTTCGATTCCCGGCCTGGGAACACAGGAGAAGCACCCATCTGCTTCTCCACCCCTCCCCCTCTTCTTCCTCTCTGTCTCTCTCTTCTCCTCCCGCAGCCAAGGCTCCATTGGAACAAAGCTGGCCCCGGCGCTGAGGATGGCTCTATGGCCTCTGCTTCAGGCACTGGAATGGCTCTCGTTGCAACGGAGCAACACCCCAGATGGGCAGAGCATCGCCCCCTGGTGGGCGTGCTGGGTGGATCCCGGTCGGGCGCATGCGGGAGTCTGACTGCCTCCCCGTTTCCAACTTCAGAAAAATACAAAAAAAAAATGATTTATACATCACTGATATCATTAATATAGACGCATAAAACAATCTGTAGTCTTTTTAACTGAAAAAAAAATAGATTAAAAATAACAAATATCCAACTTCCAGCCAAGCTGAGATTATTAAATTCACTTTGAGACACCCCCTTCCCTCCAAACCCACAACTCCCCTCTGCAGGACAGATGAACTGCTTTTCAAAGACTCCAGTATTTTATCATACTAGGCTGGTTATGTATTTATTCATTTATTGAGAAATAGGGTGATAGGGAGAAAGAGAGGAAGAGAGTAGAGAAGCATCAACTCGTAGTTGCTCCATTTGAGTTGTTCACTGATCTCTTCTCCTTCGGGTCTTGACTAGGGAATTCAGGACAGCAACCTTAGGCTCAAAGCCAGCGAACTTTGGGTTCAAGCAGTGACCTTAGGATCACGTTGATAATCTCACGCTCAAGCCAGCGACCTCGGGGTTTCAAACCTGTAACCTCAGAATTCCAGCTCAATGCTCTATCCACTTAGCTACCACTGGTCAGGCTGTATTTTTACTTTGAAAACAACACAAAACAAACAAACAAACAAAAGAAAACCTCCTTTAAGAAGTTGCTGTAAAGTTTACATTCATAGACCCTAAATAATACCTAACCTTCAACTTAAGCATGAATTATGCAGTATCTTATACTTTGTAGTTTACCAAAAACTGTAACTGTTTATACAGGTCAATACAGTATTTACTATTAATAATAAACACCTTTCTTGACTACTTTGTGTCATGTGCTGTGCAAACCATTCTACGTGCAGCCAACATCTAAATCCCCACAATAATGTGTAAGTCAGGTGCCCACATCATCAGACCACATCATCAAGCACAGAAATTGACGTAGAGAGAGAGTAAAACACTTGCCAAGCCAACAGTTTATAAGTGACAGAATTTGGATTTTATATGTTTGTACTTTAAAGTTATTTCTCTAATAGAATACTGCACATCCAGGTTTTAAAGTTAAGACAAATAGAAAATTATTTCTGTGTATCTGGCTGTATACAGCTAAGTGACCAGAAAATGTTATTTAAATAAATCTGGAATACATTTCTTATTATTACAACTAAAAATACAAAATTAAAAATAGTGGGTCCCAACAAATGCATCGTTAACAAAGACAAATTTTTAAGCCATCATATATATATATATATAGTATATATAGACAGCGAGAACAGCTTCCTAATCTTAAGCATATTTCATTTTTTATACACTTTCTAATTTACCTGAAAAAAATGAAGTCACATTAATTTATCTGCTATATTTATCAAATCAGTTGCATATAAACCTTTTAGCTATCTATATCTATAGTAAGATCAGCTGTTAAAACTCCCTACTGCCTCAAAACAATGACAGGTGTAAATTAATCAAGTAACAGGTATCTAATGGAGTAGCATTCATATTTTGGACTAACATCTAAAAGAATAATTACATCAAAAATTTGCTTAAAACCTGAACCCTGAATTGTGGGGGAAAGGAACCCTCCTTAAATATGGAATACAGTTCACACACTGATCTTAAGCATTCCTAAGGTGTCTGTGTACTAGAACAGGCTCCTGATTTCTAGAGCCTTAATTTGGAGAACAAATATAATAGCCTATAAAATCCTTCTGGTAAGTTGTTATCTCTTATAAGACTATGTATATAGTCAAGCAAAGAGAGGTAACAGGAGAGATATTTTGAAATTCCCTGCTGCCTCTGGTTCCAATATGGCTCAGCAGGGGCAAGACAGGATTGTTCCTTATTTCCTCATTTGCGTCTCATACACCAACATGGTTCCTGCTTTCATTTAAAATCTTGATTTTCACACTTTGTTCATGGATTTTTGCACTTTGATAAAATATTAATCTTAATTGTGGTGTTTTTGGCACCTTCCCCTTAAGTTTTGTGCCCATGGTAAGTACCTTACAGGCTTCACCCCAACCCCAGCTCTAGTCCTAAGAAGAGATTGAAATCTCTACAATAAGGAGTCATTAAATACAGTGCATTTCAGCAACTTTCAACCTTCTTCATTCATCACACATATAACTACTAAAATTCTGCAGCACACCAAAATATATACTATATTTTGATTCATTCACATGGACAGCTATTGTTGTGTTGGCTGTTATTTTTTGACAGTCTAAGAGAAAATAGGTCAGTGCCCCTGACTCAACAGTCCAGGGTTGCATGCTTTAAAAATTCTTGTGGGCCCACTGGTGGGTCTCTTAAGGCATACCGGTTAAATTTTAATAGTGTATTTTAATTTTAAAAGAATATGATCTGATTAATGCTCCAGAAGGAGAATGACCAGAGAACTAAGTGTCAAGTCAGCAACGGGACTCACAGGGACGGCGCTGCTGTGACGATGACACAACAGCTGTGCTGACGGAGAGCTCGGATACCAGAAACTGGGCCAAACACTTTACAGGGCATTTAATTTTCATTAAGTTAAAATTAAAGTAATCATTTAATTCATTTGATTTCTCAAGCAGGATGTAGAAGAGATGTTATCATTTTTTAATTGAAAAAATTAAGTTTGGAGAACTTCATTTCCCAGAATTGCATAGCTAGGGCTAGCAAGGTTGGGCCCACTGCTGCTTCAACTGCTATTATTTTTAATACTTTCAGTAGCTCCTAATTTTTTTCTGTAAGAATATTAAGTCAATGGGAAGAGATGAATCAAAGTGCTATTCATAATGCAGTATGTTGTTTAGAAACACATGAACCAAATTAAGATCAAATTACATTTGTTTACTAGACTTTGGCTTATAAATCAACAATTGTATCTTTACCTCTAAAAACAAAGTTTTCCTCCTCTAGGAATATATAATATTTTATTACTCCCTACAGAATAAAATAAAAAGTCAGCAACTTAGACAACACCCCACTATAAACTGTCAGAAAAATTAATACAGCATTTGTATAACCTTGTTCTTGATTTAACACTGGTATTCAGCTGAAAAACTACTTCAGATAAATTAGGCTTGCTCTTCCAGTACTGATTGTAAACAAATCAGACTTTTAAAATGTGTTTTCCATATTTTTAACTCACAAATTAATTGTCATACATAAACATTGGGGTAAAAAACCTTCCTCATTTAGGATATAACAAATATATACAAGGAAAATACCAAAAAAAATGCTAGATTTATTATTTTCCTATCCTGCACTAATAGTACAAATAAAAGCAAATTAGTAAAATTATATGGCTCAGTATTTTGATACTATAATAATAATATAGTTCACCAGCATCTTCTCTTTAAACCAAGTGGTTCAACAGCGATATCTAAGTACACTGGTGGCAAGGTCTGTCCTGTGCTCCACCAGAGAGGCACTCCTGGGGAGACTGGCTTACTTAAAAGGAACCTAAAAGCAGAATAACCTACACTTTATGGACTTTATGGACATTATGGAACCGAAGGGAGTGAAACAAAAAAGAACTGGCTTTTATTGCAAAGTCTATTTAGTAACTAAGGATCTTGGAGATGACAAGACCAATAACACAAAGCAACATTTATTACATCTCTGTGTCTGGGGGTGGGAGGAAGAAGACACTTTAACAATAGAGCTATTCCAGCATTTTTTAATTTTTGAAAATAAAACAAACAGATAAACTTTGTTTACTAGTGCTTTGTTTACAGAGGTAAAACAAGTTGGTTCTACTGCCACTCAATGACAAAAAAAAAACACAACACTCTTCCAAACCTGTTTCCAGTCAACTGATCAGTTAACTAAACCAATAGAACCTTCTCTTTCATTTTATAACTAGAAGTCTGCCCATGTGGTTTCCACCCACCAAAACCCTAAATATAGAAAATCATCTTTCCACAAGTTGTGAGTTAAACTTCAGCTTTATCTCCAGAGTCCCTGTATATATAAGATCAATCACTCAATAAATGTTCGTTAATATTATCTCCTTTATTTTCAATGTTACCTAAATATAAACTTTGCATTTAGGGATTAAGTGATTAAAGACATGCAGAGTTTAAAGGTGTTTCAAGTTGACTTCAACACCCAAACCCATCAGTACACCTTTGATACTAACAGATGGAACCAAAACCGTTTCCTCACTAGTTTAATGTGTTCCATAGAGAAAACTAGTTTACTTTTTAAAATTTCATTCTCAACATTTATACTACAGGGCTACTCTGACAACCAATCAAGTATTGTTTATGAAGACAAATATAACAAAGGTAAGTCTTTCCTGGTTTCCTCCTCAGTCCATGGGCCCCTTCTCTTAAAACTGCTCATTCCATAGGAGATCTCATTTTTTTCTCTTCGTGCTGATGGTTTCCAAATTCATTATCTCTGTCTCAGATATCTAAAATCCTGAATTCTAGACCCACATCTCCACTTGCCAACATGCCATCCAGCTTATCTGGATGTTTAAAAAATATCTCAAATGGCAATTTCCTAAACTGTGCCCCACCCATTCCCACTGCAACCTCAGTGAATTGTTGTGGACCGTAAATGGCAAAAAGCCATTGTACATTCGAGGTTTAGCAAAAGGCTAAGTTCTCCCCCCTCCCTCTCCATATTGCTATGATGCTGATTATTTGCACCCACTTCACTTGCTTGCTTAAGTTGCTGGAAGCAATCTACATGCCCTTCCTCTTACTGTTTGTTTGTTCAGATGTTGGTTGATTTCGCTTATGCATAAGTGGGGGGATTCCTGTTTATGCCTTGGGAGAGTTCCTGTTTTAGCCTCAGATGTGTAATTTTGTAACAAGGACTTCCTTGATTTGAGTATGGCTATATAATAAAGCAAACTGGGGCTATGGGCACTTGGATATTGCCATCAGCATTGAAGAGTCTTCCCAATCCCATCCTTATTTCTTTTTTTCTTTCTTTCTTTCTTTTTTTTTCCTGAAGCTGGAAACGGGGAGAGACAGTCAGACAGACTCCCGCATGCGCCCAACCAGGATCCACCCGGCATGCCCACTGGGAGGGTCGATGCTCTGCCCCTCCAGGGAGTCGCTCTGTTGCGACCAGAGCCACTCTAGTGCCTGGGGCAGAGGCCAAGGAGCTATCTCCAGCGCCCAGGCCATCTTTGCTCCAATGGAGCCTCGGCTGAGGGAGGGGAAGAGAGAGACAGAGAGGAAGGAGAGGGGGAGGGGTGGAGAAGCAGATGGGCGCTTCTCCTGTGTGCCCTGGCCGGGAATCGAACCTGGGACTTCTGCACACCAGGCCGACGCTCTACCACTGAGCCAACCGACCAGGGCTCCATCCTTATTTCTTAATAAGTCTGTTTTCTTAATTCCGCACCATTCTCACTCAAAACACAGAATTAGGAGCCGTGCTGGTCCGCGGCAATGAATGGCAACTTTCTCCTCCCAAATACTCAGTTATCTGGTATCAATACTTTGTTATCACCCTTGACTTTTCTCTCTCAAGAACCTAAATCCAAACACTTACAAATCCTGTCAACATCACCTTCAAAATGAATTCAGAATTCAATCAGTTTTCAGTACCCTACCCTAGTTCTAGACATCATCCTTTTCCTTGACTTGCTGCAAAAAACTTCCTGTCCCCTTCCCCTGCTTGCAGCTCTCTGCCCTCCACTTTCCCTTCAGGTCACGTTCAGTGCAACAGAGAGGATCCCATCACTTCTCTGCTTAGAACCTCCAGTGGCTTCCATTTCACAGAGACAAAGCAGACTCCCCACTAGGACCCAAGAGACTATGAATAGCCCTCACCCACTCAGTTAACTCTCACACCTCATCCCCTATTGCTTTCTTTCTCATTCACTCCGCTCCACTGGCCACATTGGCCTTCCAAATGTTTTAAAATCACAACAGGGGCCCTCCACAGGGAGGAAGTGGGAAGAGGAAAGGAAGGTACCTCCGCAGCAGCCTTCAGAGGAAGGGACATCCCAGCAGCATCACAGTCCTATGGGGTGGGAGCTGACTATACACAAATTAGTAATTATGTAACAGATACCAGCTCTTACTACTGGGAGAAGTACAAATATGGGGGTGGGGCTAGAGTAAATGCATAAGGTTGGCCTGAAATTGGAGGTATGGGTATACATTTATAGTTTTTAATATAAGGTCTAGCGGAAAGTTCTGTCTGTTTCTATTACAAGTTTCGACATGTAAGCACATGTTTATTTGGCGCATGTGCGCCTA
Source organism: Saccopteryx bilineata (assembly GCF_036850765.1). Taxonomy (NCBI): domain Eukaryota; kingdom Metazoa; phylum Chordata; class Mammalia; order Chiroptera; family Emballonuridae; genus Saccopteryx; species Saccopteryx bilineata. The sequence continues at coordinate 140,006,735 of NC_089495.1, forward strand.
TTTTATCACTTAATGTATACATACTGACGTAGCAAATTAACTAAAACAGTTGATTCACGTTAGTCTTATGTGTGAAGCGATAGTGTACCATGGCTACTGATAAAGTTCATTTACGCCACTGTAATTTTTACAGGAAGAAATGCTACAGAAAGAAGCATGTCTGTCGCATCCACCATATTCCCCGGACTTAGCACCCTCTATCACTTGTTTTTGCCCTTACAAAATTTTTTGAAGGGCAAAATATTCAAAAATGAAGATATCAAACAAGCACTGGTTCAATTTTTCGCATCGAAAGATAAACCATTTTTCAAAACTGGGATATACAAATTGCCCTCATGCTGGCAAGAAATCATTAATAATAATGGCAATTATATTATTTAATAAAGTTTACTGACGGTAAGAAAAATTTGTATTTTGTTTTATTCCAAAAATGGACAGAACTTTCCGGTAGACCTTATATATATTACGATATAGTAATAGAGACATATATGCCCGTGTATACATATATACACCCATGCTCCTCGATTTGCCCACTCAAAGGGCATTAGTACAGACCCTTCAATAGCAATGAACCCTCCTAGCAACCAGATCGTGATTTTGAAATACTACCTTCCATCGAAATAAAATTAGGGCCCTCTGGAGAAATCACTGATTCCAGGCCTAGAACAGGAAAATTATGACTCTAGCATCTTGAGCCAAAAGCAAGGAGGCACGGGGGATAAAATGGCACAGAAGTACGCATATGCAATGCATCAATGCCAATGTCCTGATTCAGGTAATGAACTCTAGTTATGTAAGGTATAAATATTGGGGGAGGGGAATTGGGGGAAGCATACAAAGGACCATTATGTATTATTTTTGCAACTTCCTATGGGTTTAAAATTATTTCAAGATAAAAGTTACTTTTAAAAAGTAAAGGGTATACAAAGCTTGATGGCAACATGTCGGAAGGACATGTAAGCGAGCTTGAAAGGGCTCCAGGAAGCAAATCTGAAACAATTTTATTAAAATAAATAATGATAGTAATTGCCTGACCAGGTGGTGGCGCAGTGGATAGAGCGTTGGACTGGGATGTGGAAGGACCCAGGTTCGAGACCCCGAAGTCACCAGCTTGAGCACAGGCTCATCTGGCTTGAGCAAAAGCTCACCAGCTTGGACCCAGGGTTGCTGGCTCCAGCAAGAAGTTATTCAGTCTGCTGAAGGCCCGCGGTCTAGGCATATATGAGAAAGCAATCAATGAACAACTAAGAAGTCGCAACACGCAAGGAAAAACTAATGATTGATGCTTCTCATCTCTCTCCGTTCCTGTCTGTATGTCCCTGTCTATCTCTGCCTCTGTAAAATAAATAATGATAGTAATGAAGTATAATAATGATAGTAATGAAGTATAATGCATTGAATAAAACAAGAATTCCTGCTATAAATAAATTTATATGACTGAATTAATTCTCTTACAGTAAAATGCCAACTAATAAATGTAGAAGCAATACTTGAATCAGAATATCATCACCATTTGCCAACTATCATGGTTAAAATTAATTCAGCTGAAAAACATCCATGGATGTTAAACTAGTGGGTAAAAGTGAGAATGGAAACAAGATTTTATATAGTCTCAAAGTAACCCCCACAAAATACTTATTAATTACAAAAAGAAAGAGGGAGTACTAGAAATTTGGTAGACATCATCTTTAATCAAGTAATCTAAGTTAATACTACCTAATGAAATAACCTGTATGCTACTAAATAGGATTCATTAAGAACTGATCAATGGTGACGCACTGGATAGAGTCAACCTGGAACACTGAGGACCCAGGTTCAAAACCCCAAGGTCACCAGCCCGGGTACAGGCTCATTTGGCCTGACAGCAGGCTCACCAGCTTGAGCAAGGGGTCACCAGGTTAAGTGGATCATCGATATGATCCCATGATCACTGGCTTAGCTGGATTCCCCAACATCAGTCAAGGAATGTATGAGTTGTTCGTTGATTAATGAACTAACTATAGTGCCACAACTATGAGTTGACGGTTGATCTTATCACTCCCCCTTACTTTCTCTCTCTCTCATTAAAAAATAAAAATAAAAAAACAGGCCCTGGCCGGTTGGCTTAGTGGTAGAGCGTCGGCCTGGCGTGCAGGAGTCCCGGGTTCGATTCCCGGCCAGGGCACACAGGAGAAGCGCCCATCTGCTTCTCCACCCCCCCCCTCCTTCCTCTCTGTGTCTCTCTTCCCCTCCCGCAGTCAAGGCTCCATTAGAGCAAAGATGGCCCGGGCGCTGGGGATGGCTCCTTGGCCTCTGTCCCAGGTGCTAGAGTGGCTCTGGTCTTGGCAGAGCGACGCCCCAGCGGGGCAGAGCATCGCCCCCTGGTGGGCAGAGTGCCGGGTGGATCCAGGTCGGGCGCATGCGGGAGTCTGTCTGTCTCTCCCCATTTCCAGCTTCAGAAAAATACAAAACAAACAAACAAACAAAAAAACTGTGAACAGCATTAAATCAAGATGGAGTAAGGAATTGTTCCAAAAGAAGGAGACTAAAGAAACATGAGAGCTGGATGCAAAGCATGACCCTGGATTAGAGCCTTTTGATCTAAGGAGCATTATTATCATTTGGCCAATTAACAAAACTTGAATGAGGTCTCTAAACACAGTGTATACAGAGGTTTTAAATTTTCTATAAATCTGAGATTGTTTCCAAAACAAAAAGGTTTTGTTTTGTTTTAAATCATCAAGTTTTTGTTTTGTTCCTGACTCAGGATCTTTGGATTGCTCTTTCCTTCTGTCACCTTTTCAGAAACCTCAATATCCTAATTGTGAACCCCTGTAGAGTCATATCTTCCTGATTTACTTCTTCTCCTCCTTACCATAAATCATTATCTTGCATACAATTAATTTAATTACTTACTATTTTCTAGCCCCCCATTAAAATGTAAACTGATAGCAGGAAATTTTTATCTGTTTGTTCCCTGCTACATTCCCAGGGCCTAATCCAGGGCTGAACCAGGGCTCGGCATGTGGCAGTTGCTAAATAAATATTTATTAAATGACAATGTACACCAAGTCCTTGGAACACAAAGGACTTAAGATACAATTACAAAATAAGTTCACTTTCCAATCATAGCAAGGGAACACTGAAACAGGTAAAAAGAACTCCACTGTTAATCTGGTAGCTCTGAGCCATCAGGCCAACAAAATGTCTCTGCATCAATGAATGAGCTAATGTCCCTGGCTCCAAGGAGCTTACTGAGCAAACCTATTTCCATCAGAAAGCAAAGCTGTGATACCGCAGCCAGCTAATAAAGCAAGAAAACATCTCTCAACAGCATGTGGGGAGTATGGCAGAAACAATCCAAACACTGACAAGTAAGAATTAACTGGATCAGACTTGACTGAAAATACTGATACAGCCAAGCCAGGCAGTAGCACAGTGAATAGAGAGTTAGACTGGGACGCGGGAGACCCAGGTTCAAAACCTTGAGGTCACCGGCTTGAGCGTGGGATCACAGACATGACCCCATGGTTGCTGGCTTGAGCCAAAGGTCACTGGCTTGAAGCCCAAGGTCGCTGGCTTAAGCAAGGAGTCACTTGCTCTGCTGTGGCTCCCCGGTGTCAAGGCACATATGAGAAAGCAATTAATGAACAACTAAGGTGTGGCAACAACGAATTGATGCTTCTCATCTATCTCCCTTCCTGTCTGTCTGTCGCTCTCTGTCTCTCCCTCACTAAATAAATAAATAAATAAATAAATAAATAAATAAATAATAAATACTGGTAGAGAAATTTTCTCCAGGAATAAAAGAGTAACTAAGAGTAATCTCATATTCAAATAAAGTCACTGGTACAAACCAAGGGGCATATATAACCAAGGTTTCATATTTTACTATCCCATTTCCTTGAAAACCTGAGACTATAATTAAAAATAATCACGATGATCTCAATTAGTTTACTGCATTAAAACCATACTAAATAGTTTACATTTAATAAAAAATATAATCTAAAAATATGCAAAAGGATCTTTCAGTTTCTATACATGAAATAGCCAATCAGGCCCTGGCCAGTTGGCTCAGCGGTAGAGCGTCGGCCTGGCGTGCGGGGGACCCGGGTTCGATTCCCAGCCAGGGCACATGGGAGAAGCGCCCATTTGCTTCTCCACCCCCCCCCCCTCCTTCCTCTCTGTCTCTCTCTTCCCCTCCCGCAGCCAAGGCTCCATTGGAGCAAAGATGGCCCGGGCGCTGGAGATGGCTCCTTGGCCGCTGCCCCAGGCGCTAGAGTGGCTCTGGTCGTGGCAGAGTGACGCCCCGGATGGGCAGAGCATCGCCCCCTGGTGGGTGTGCCAGGTGGATCCCGGTCGGGCGCATGCGGGAGTCTGTCTATCTCTCCCCGTTTCCAGCTTCAGAGAAATACAAAAAAAAAAAAAAGTAAAAAAAAAGAAATAGCCAATCAGTAGCATCTCATTTTATAAACTTTTTTCTCCTATGCCACCAGGTAGCACAATTGCCCTTCCTATTCTGCAAAACTGTAACCAAGATGACAGACATTATCTTTTTTTTTTCTTTTTTTTTTTTTTTCCCTGAAGCTGGAAACGGGGAGGCAGTCAGACAGACTCCTGCATGCGCCCAACCGGGATCCATCAGGCATGCCCACCAGGAGGCGATGCTCTGCCCATTTGGGGTGTCGCTCTGTCACGACCAGAGCCACTCTAGCGCCTGAGGCAGAGGCCAAGGAGCCATCCCCAGCGCCCGGGCCATCTTTTGCTCCAATGGAGCCTCGGCTGTGGGAGGGGAAGAGAGAGACAGAGAGGAAGGAGAGAGGGAGGGGTGGAGAAGCAGATGGGCACTTCTCCTGTGTGCCCTGGCCGGGAATCGAACCCGGGACTTCCACATGCCAGGCCGATGCTCTACCGCTGAGCCAACCGGCCAGGGCCAACAGACATTATCTTAAAAGAAATTCCCGCCTGACCAGGCGGTGGTGCAGCGGATTGAGCGTCAGACTGGGATGCAGAGGACCCAGGTTCGAGACCCTGGGGTCGCCAGCTTGAGCGCGGGCTCATCTGGTTTGAGCAAAGCTCACCAGCTTGGACCCAAGGTCACTGGCTCGAGCAAGAGGTTACTTGGTCTGCTGAAGGCCCGTGGTCAAGGCACAGATGAGAAAGCAATCAATGAACAACTAAGGTGTCGCAACGAAAAACTGATGATTGATGCTTCTCATCTCTCTCTGTTCCTGTCTATCTGTCCCTGTCTATCCCTCTCTGACTCTTTCTGTCCCTGTAAAAAAAAAAAAGAAATTCCTACAAACAAACCGAATACTTCTGAAAATGAAACACAAAAAAACTATATGCCTCTACATGAGTTTATTATATATACTTACTCAAAAATGTAGTTTATTATTAATTCAACTATATACATGAGCCCCTCCATCCATCTTACAACGTAGCCAGTTGTTTGACAATGAATGAAACCCAAATTTATAAGTCAAATGCAAATTTTCAATACAAGTAACATTACAAATTAGAATTCTATACCTGAAAATCTATTTCAGTCACCCTCCTACATCAACCATAGGATCCAAAAATCACAAAAATGAAATACACAACACAAAAATGTATTTTAATATTCTTAAGCAGGGGTCCCCAAACTACAGCCCGCGGGGGTCGCATGCGGCCCCCTGAGGCCATTTATCTGCCCCCGCTGCACTTCCGGAAGGGGTACCTCTTTCATTAGTGATCAGTGAGAGGAGCACAGATCCCACTGAAATACTGGTCAGTTTGTTGATTTAAATTTACTTGTTCTTTATTTTAAATATTGTATTTGTTCCCGTTTTGTTTTACTTTAAAATAAGATATGTGCAGTATGCACAGGCATTTGTTCATAGTTTTTTTTATAATCCAGCCCTCCAACGGTCTGAGGGACAGTGAACTGGCCCCCTGTGTAAAAAAGTTTGGGGACCCCTGTTCTTAAGTACTAAAGCAATCATTTAAAAGTTAAAAATCTGTCAAAATTTTTTGACATTATATGAATGAGCTGAACTAATTATGCAAAATAAAGTCAAATGAGGATGGCCTAAAGGTACTTTCTTTTCCTGGTAAATCTCCCTGTAACAAGCATTGACATGTTTAATTCTTCCTCTAAATTAGTCCCCATTATGGTAACCTGATCCCAAAATTTGGTGAATTTTATTAAGGAAAGTAGCTTGACTTTATTTGTGTTACCTGCATCAACACTGATTGAAACCCTTACGAAATCCTAAACATGTGTTTGTCCATTAATATAAAGTCTGACTTACAACTAAGAAATAAATGGTTACAGCTGGAGCTGGGGACTACAGGTCAAGCAGAAGTGAGAGATTCCTGTGTGTCTGTGCTTAGTCACATGGTTCAGACTTCACAAAAGATACTGCCAACATTACTGTGAAACATGTAATGCAGACAGAATTCTGAGGGTACAACAGTCATTGACTCTTAGATAAAATTCTAAATTTAAAAGGCAAATAACTAGATTATAGAAATGTCATATTGCAAACATGATCACCACAAAATATTCCATTTTGTAATTATTTTTGAGAACACAAAACAATGTTACATATCCTAGTATGCTCAACATTACAACTTATTCTAAATCCATGCTCTATGGGCAAAATTTACAAATACAAGTTTTGTTGAAGGAAGAATTATATGTTACATATGACAGTGATTACAACCGCTATTTACAATTATTTTAAGTTATACTAAATTACGTAATTCTTTAGAATCTTGATCTATATAAATGATACACACACTAATCCTTATCTACTTTCAGTCTTGTGATAAACACTGCCAGGAAGACTCCAGGGCTGTGAGAGAGTACTATCTAATGGAAGAGTCCAACTCTGTTCAGAACAATGAGCCCATTTTGTCCTATATCTGGGCCTGTATCCATAGATGAGATTTAAATCTCTAACTCTTCCAATTCTCAACTGGCTCTGAATTCAGCATGAGAATACTGATATGGTATTAAACCCCTAAAACTGCAATATCTGCTACACTGAACAAACAAGTAATTTGTGGACAGTTAAGGGAGATTTCTACCTCCACTAATGAGAATGTGTTGCAAGCCAATGGTGTCACTGAGGCTAAAATGAGGAGGGGAAGGCAGAGGTATAAGGTAAGACTCAAGTCGACTACAGAGCTGCAGTTCATAAGCTAGGAAGCTGCAGAGATTCCAGAACCCTCACAGGGTAGGGAACATAGAAATGAAGAGTTCTGAACTCACAAAGAAAAAAAAGCCCAGGCTTTTAACTAAGTTCACTAAAGGTTCACTCTAAGAAAAAACTCAATAGATGAACTCTCAAAAAATTGAAAATCTGCCTCAAAAGTGTTCAATCACTAAATAGATTAAAGTATCGATCACAATCCTAAATGGCTGACGGAAGAAAACAAATCGTCTTTGAAGAAAGATAATGTTACCTAATTATTTAAGCAGTTTTTCATATACAAGGTCCAGCAGTTAATCAAACATTAGCAGTCATAATCAAACATTAGCAGTCATACCAGAAAAGAAAAATAAAATATTTTTAAATATCAGACCTAAAGGAAACCTGGAAATTACACAAACTTCAAAATCACTACTACTAACATGTTCAAGATAATTTCAGTGGAGAACCTAAAATTTTATCAAATAATCAAATGAAAAGTCTAAAAACTTAAAAACTAAGTAAAATTAAGAATTCAATTAGCCCGGGCTGGTTGGCTCAGTGATAGAGCATTGGCCAGCATGTGAAAGTCCCAGGTTTGATTTCCAGTCAGGACACACAGGAGAAGGGACCATCTGCTTCTCCATCCTTCCCCTTCCCCTTCTCTTTTTTTCTCTCTTCCCCTCCCACAGCCATGGATTGAATGGTTGGAACAAGCTGACTTTGGGTGCTGAGGATGGCTCCACCGCCTCGCCTCAGCCACTGAAATATAGCTCAGTTGCCAAGCAACAGAGCAACAGCCCAGATAGGCAGAGCATTGCCCAGTAGGGGGCTTGCTGGGTAGATCCAGGTCAGGGCGCATGCAGGAGTCTGTCTCCCTGCCTTCCTGCCTCCAGCCTCTCACTTAACAATTAGATTAGACACAATATGCCCTGAAGTGAATTGTCTACATACTTTAGAAAACCTTTTTCTATTGATATTTGAGGTTGTTATGGTGACCTTATGTAAGCTCTTTATATTAAGAATATTGTGGCATGTGAGAGCCAGGCAAACATGATGCTGAGATATGAATGTCCTTGAGAAATTATTCATCTCCTTAAAAGGCATTATCTGCCTTTTTGGGCACATGGCTTTTCTCAGTTGATCTTTTCACTTTCTCTTTTAGTTTTGTTTGCTTTAAGCAAATACAAACTACAATTCTTTTCTTTATGATTGCTGTCATAGCAATTCTGTTTAGATCAGATGGGCATTTGCATAACTTCATTTTGTTTATGGTTTTTTGTTTTGCTTTTATCCACTCTGATTATTTCGAGTTTATTGTGGTTCATGTTATAAAAATAACCCCATTTTTGCCCTCAAATCTTTAACCAACATTTTAAAGTGTTTTTCATTACAATCATAAACTTATATCACCTTCTTATTGTAAAAATATGTAACATTATTGAAATGTGGGAAATAAAAGGAAATAAATTCTAACACTTTCCTAGAACCTGCATAAATATATAAATATGTCTATATAAGAATAATTGTTGATATCTAAATGTAACTAAAAATGACTCAAAAGTCCTTTAGTAGAGGTAACGGATAAATAACTTGTTATACATCCAATGGAATACTGCAGCGCTATTAAGAATCCAAAAGTGTGTTAATACAGAAATATGAAAAGATTAATATAGAAATATTACTGATTGAATAAAACATTATGATATAAAAACACAGGAACAATTATTCAAACAGTCAGTAACTTATATTTCAGAGTAACAGTAATGCTCTCCTCATCGCCTAGTGTAGCAATTAAAAACAAACACAAGTGGTTTTCTGGTTTGCTTCTCTCTTTATACCAATTCTGATTGACATATGCCATGTTCTATAAAGGAATTGATTCAGACTTTGTATATACTGGCTTTTTAGTTAATAGTCATTGAAAAAATTTCTGTTGAGTACATTTAAAATATCATATGAATGGTTAAGCACTATATATATAAATTTCAACAGAGTATGATATAGTTCATGAATAAAGTAAGATTTTATACCTTCCACATTTTACAAGCCATCAAATTCAGTTAGGTTTAAAAGACAGAATATTCATCTATATATATAATATGTATATAAACAATTTATATCATTAATTTTGCTTTTTGTGATTCCTTTTATTAGAAAATTGTTGATGTCAACCTATAAAAGTTACAAAGCCAAATCATAATTAAATGTGGGCAGGATCCCAGCACCCGCGATTGAGGGTTTGGTTTGCTACTACAGATGCTCTTCAAACAGCTAAACCATATTGTGGCATGGGATAAAGCCAGGCAAATATGATGCTCAAATATGGACATCCTTGAGAAATTCTTTATCTCCTTAAATGGCATATCCAAAACTTTCTCCCATGAAAAGAAGTGCAAAAATGGGAAGGAGATGTACATTAAAAATGAGACAATAGTTCTTAAATCAAAGAATATGTCCCCCAAAAAATACCCAATTATTCTTTTATTAAAATTTCATGTAGGCCCTGGCCAGTTGGCTCAGTGATAGAATTTTCAGCCAGGGCACACAGGAGAAGTGCCCATCTGCTTCTCCACCCTTCCCCCCTCTCCTTTTTTCTCCCTCTCTTCCCCTCCATTGGAGGCAAGGCTCCATTGGAGCAAAGTTGGCCCAGGTGCTGAGGATGGCTCCATGGCCTCCACCTCAGGCGCTAAAATGGCTCTGGTTGCAACAGAGCAATGGCCCAGATGGGCAGAGCATTACCCCCTAGTGGGCTTGGCGGGTGGATCCTGGTCAGGTACATGCAGGAATCTGTCTCTCTGCCTCCCCGCTTCTTACTTCAGAAAAATAAAAATATATAAAAATAAATTTCATGTATATTCTCATCCACAGGCAAAACCTATAAAAACAGACACTCCAAATAAGGTAAAATTAAGATAATCAAGTCCTGGTCCTTAAATTCAAGTGGCTTATATTCTAATAGATGATATAAACTTAAAGCAAATAATTACTATAAAAGGTAAAAATCTTATTAAAAGGAGTACAGTCAAGTTGCAGATATACCCTTGTAATCAGTGTTACAAAACGAAGAGTGCCATTGTAAAGAACACAATGCCCAACACTAGAGCAGTGGTAGAGCAGATTATGGTGTAAACTGCTTTATTCAATATTGTGGTGCATTTGTTCAAACTTTAAGAAAAAAGTTAACAATATCATAGGAAAGTTCTTATGCTATCATGTTAAGGACAAAACCGAATAGTAATCACATTCCCAATGGTTTAACAAATTAAATTTAAAAATAAACCAAAAATATAGAAACTCAAAACAGTAAGAATATATCTAGGTGGTTATAAATTTTTATTTCTTAGTCTTTACATTTTCTACTTTTCTACAATAACCATATATTAATCCTATAGTCAGGGAATAAAATAAACATCAGAAAAGAGATCTATAATTTTTTTTCTGGCACACCCTTTAACACTGAGCAAAGTCCCATTTGTCTGTTAACTTGGCAACACTGGATAAAGTAACCTCTGCAAATTTCTTCAAAATATAGTGAGCAACTATCATCAAAATGTAGCCTAGTAGGAAAGGCTGGACAGAGATGAATAACCTCACTTTTCTAAACAACCTCTACTAGAAATTAAAACCAATAGTTACATTATAAAATGACATATAGATAAAACAGTAATAATAAAACCTGGGACCTTTTTCAAGTCACAATCTGATTAGCTGCATTTTAGATACTCAACGGCCATTCTATTGAGCACATGAAATAAAGTTAGTGCAACCGAAGAACTGAACTTACTTTAGCGTAATTAGTTGAATTATCTTAGTCATGTTTAACTAAGAGCTACCATATTGGGCAGAGACATATTTTGATACATTATTAGACAGTTAGCTCTCTTTAAAAAACTAATGAATACAACTACCTTCAACTGGTCGCAGTCAAACTTAAAAAGTGGGAAAAGTAGGTTAGTACTGTAAAAGCAGAAGAGAAAAAAAAATATGACATATATCCGATATCAAAGGTTGGTAAAAAGGGAGGCAATGGATAGGTTTTAAAGCTCAAGAAAATTCAGAATTTATACATTTTATATACCATATTACAGTTTTAAATGAGTCTCCTTGTGGAATTTACATCAATACATTGTCAATTACTAAAGAGAAAAAGTATGCCAGATTTCTAAAATAATAAAAGTAGCACTGAGAATTCTACAGCAGCTGGGAATGGCAAGTTCTTCCATAGTACTTAATTTCCTGTACTCCACAAAACAGAGAGACTCAACAAATGAAAAGGCTACACAAACAAGGACTTGTTCTCAATAGTTTGGCATCTGTCTCTCCCACCAGTGAGTTTCTCTTTCAGGGATGCAGTCAGTCTTCATTTCACTTAAGAGATAACAGGTAAAACAGGTTCTAAAACACCCAGGCTTTACAATTATTTTGCCATAACATTATAAAAATTAAATTTTTTTAAGAAGTAAATGTTGTATGTGATCATGCATTTTCAGTAATTCCTGGCACTCTTATGCTCTTCGGATGTGATGTTTGTCCTGTGATGTCATTACAGAACAATAAGAGTAGGCTAAAAGTAAGAAAATGACAACCAAAAACCATCAGAACTTCTCAATGAATTGAGATGAGAAATTGACTAGTAAGAGTCTTTTCCTCAGATCCTAAGTACAATGACTTGAAATTAAACACACCTATAACTAAATCTTCAACTGATGAAGGAAGCTTAGCATAGTTACAAGTCTGAAGCAAAGGCTAGGTTGAGGCCTTCAGAATAACCATGGTCTACAAACAGCATAAACCTTAAGGTTGAATGACCACAAATCTAGGGTTTATGGTGGTTTTCAACTTTGCATATTCAGAAAAGTTCAACTTCTCATTATTTTTTTATAAGCAAACAAAACAAGTGCCCTGAAACAATTAATTTAGTCACCTGATAGCCATACAACATAATCGACTGTCCAAATATGTGGAGGTGTTTGTCCAAAATCTATGTACTCTAGTTGAGCAATGTTACCCTGTTAAATTTGATCATCTAAAAAAAAAAGTTAAAAAAAATCAACCAATGAATGCATAAATAAGTAGAACAAAAGTTGATGTTTCTCTCTCTCTCTCCCCCTTGTTCTAACTCAATAAAAATTTAAAAATAAAGATAATGTTGAGCCCTGGCCGGTTGGCTCAGCGGTAGAGCGTCGGCCTAGCGTGTGGAGGACCCGGGTTCGATTCCCGGCCAGGGCACACAGGAGAAGCGCCCATTTGCTTCTCCACCCCTCCGCTGCGCTTTCCTCTCTGTCTCTCTCTTCCCCTCCCGCAGCTAAGGCTCCATTGGAGCAAAGATGGCCCGGGCGCTGGGGATGGCTCTGTGGCCTCTGCCTCAGGCGCTAGAGTGGCTCTGGTCGCAACATGGCGACGCCCCGGAGGGGCAGAGCATCGCCCCCTGGTGGGCAGAGCGTCACCCCATGGTGGGCATGCCGGGTGGATCCCGGTCGGGCGCATGCGGGAGTCTGTCTGACTGTCTCTCCCTGTTTCCAGCTTCAGAAAAATGAAAAGAAAAAAAAAAAAAAAGATAATGTTGAAAAAAATTTTAGTAACCTGTACAGACAGACCCTTAAGTAAAGAGATTAACTTACCAACCAGAAGGTGTCTGAATAATAGATTTAAATGAAAGGCATTAGAAGAGTCATGGCTTAGTGGAAAAGTGTGATTTGGAGTCAGAAAGACTTGAAGTAGAATATGAAATCTACCACTACTACCAAGTTACATAACTTCTTAACCTCAATTGCATCAGTAAACAGAAAATACAACATTGCAGCATTTTTGTAAATAGACATGAAGGAATTAAAATGTCTATAAAACAAGTCATACAAAAAAAGGAACTCTAATAAAGGGTAACTATAACTTTTTAAAGGTTATTAACAAACCCAAAGAAGTTGCCCTTTGCTACACATTTCTAAACATCTTCCTTGGCAAAATTAAAGAAACGACAGTAACTTAAATATCTTTTTGAATTAGGTTCAGCTACAAAAGACACTATGTCCCTCATATGTCTGCCTCAAAACAGTTAAGGTTTATAGTAGCTCCAATGATCCTCAGGGACCCAGATTCCGCAGCTTTGTTACAATCAAGCTGAATACACTACTTTTACCTCAAAAAGCAGGACAGCTAGCACCAACACCAGCCATTACAAAGAAAGGACAAGAAAGGGATATGTAAGTTTCCGATAAAGAGGCTCCCTCAATGCTACTCAAAGTTCACATTTCACAAGCCACAACTTACTCAAGAGGCCAATCACACACAGTATGAAAAACTGCTTTAAAAAAAAAGTGTATGTATATGTGTGTCTTTATTCTATTCAGTACTAACCAATTAAATCACAGGAGTTCTCCCAGTACGGAAGTAGAGTAACACAGACACCTGCCAATGTATCTCTTTTTTCCAGTATTCTTTACCACTATACCAAGTTCCTTCAATAGCACTATTTCATGGTGCAGTTGGAACTAACTGGATTACACCTCATCTTAAATAATTTAACATTTAAATTTAAGAAAGACATCAACAATAGGTCCTTTGATGAGAAAGTAAGAGTAATAAAAGCAAACACTTCTGCCATGTGCCAGTGCTGAGATAAACACTTTACATAAATTACAGAACATAATAAAATTATCTCATATAGCTCTTACTCTAGTTTGAGAATGGGTTTGTCTTTAATGTTTAGGAGATTTGTTTAAAATATCTGTAGCCTCCACTTTCAGCCAAGATTGAATAACAGGGACCATTACACAACCACATCCTAGAACCAAGGTCAAGACTGGTATGGAGAAATATCTAGCACCCCCCACAAAAGGTACAATTAATTAATATCTGACAACCAATGAGAAATTATCACATAAGCCAAGAAACAAAAAATAAAATCAACACGTAATAAGTAGAAAAACAATTGAAACTGATCAGAAAATGACACGATATAAATAAGAGAATCAAAACAGTTAAACTGTATTCATTATGTTCAAAAAACTAGAGAATATAACAAGGAATGAAGTACTGCCTGACAGGTGGTGGCAGAGTAGATAAGAGCATCAACCTGGGATGCTCAGGTTTGAAACCCCGAGGTCACCAGCTTGAGTGTGGGGTCACTGGCTTGAGCATGGGATCATCAACATGATATATTTATATGTGTGTGTGTGTGTGTGTGTGTATTATATTTGTCTTCTCCATTCAGAATCTAAGTTCAAACCAAATAAAGTACAACGAGGCCAAAGTAGTTCCACATACTGCATATTCGTAATATTTGGGAAGTTAGCATTTTTATATTTTAAGTTGAGGGATGTGTGAGATACCTTGGAGATAGGAAGAAAGCCACTGCAAATGAAGTTACTAATATGGATAGAATTTGGAAGGAAGGGGAGAAGTCAGTGACTACAGGTAGGACTGAAGAAGTCAAAAGAAGTCAGATCATTAACAACCTTGTAAGAAATAATTAGCATTTTAAACTTTTCCCTGATCAAGTGGGAAATTAGTCACTTATGTACATTAAGTTTGGGAATAACATGATTAGACATGCATCTTATAAGTAGTTTGGCTGTAGAGTAGAAAATGGATAGAAGGCTAGACAGGCTGGAAGAAAACACACTGGAAAAGACAATATCATAACAATCTAGAAAAAATATGATGGTCACTTAAAGTAGGATAGTAGCAGCAGGATGGAAAAGAAGTGAATCATTTTTAGGAGGTAATACTGACAGGATCTGGTGACTGACTGAATGTAAGGCCAGGGATAACAAGATACCCAGATTTCTGGCTCGACCCAAGTTGGATAGTGGAAGCAATCACTAAGCCCAAGATTAGAGAAAATGAAAGATCTGAGAGCAAAGAAGGAAAGAATATACTTATAAATATGTTGATCTTGAAGTAGCTGTGATATATCCAAGTGAATATGCCCAGTAGGTAGCTGATATGTGAGCCTGAAGCTCAGAGCCAAGCTTTCAGATGAAAAAATGGAAGTCATCAACATGCAAATGATTTTTTTTTTCTGTATTTTTCTGAAGCCAGAAACGGGGAGAGACAGTCAGACAGACTCCAGCATGGGCCCAACCTGGATCCACCCGGCGCACCCACCAGGGGGCGACGCTCTGCCCACCAGGGGGCGTCACTTTGTTGAGACCAGAGCCACTCTAGCGCCTGGGGCAGAGGCCGAGGAGCCATCCCCAGCGCCCAGGCCATCTTTGCTCCAGTGGAGCCTCGGCTGCGGGAGGGGAAGAGAGAGACAGAGAGGAAGGAGAGGGGGAGGGGTGGAGAAGCAGGTGGGCACCTCCCCTGTGTGCCCCGGCCGGGAATCGAACCCGGGACTTCTGCACACCAGGCTGACGCTCTACCACTGAGCCAACCGGCCAGGGCCAACATGCAAATGATTTTTTAAAAAGCCCTAGAAATAGATAAAAAGCAAAGATGTTAAAATAAGTAAGGAAAGTGCCCATTTAGCAGAGGAAGAGGCAGCAAAGGGGCCTGAAGAGAGTTAGATATGCTCTGAGTATTCACAGAAACCAAGAAAAGGGCAATTTGTATGACTTGTGGTGGCGCAGTGGATAAAGCATTAACCTGGAACGCTGAAGTCCCTGGTTCGAAACCCTAGGCCTGCCTGGTCAAGGCACATATGGGAGTTGATGCTTCCTGCTCCTCCCCCCTTCCCCCCCTCTCCTCTCTAAAATGAATAAATAAATAATCTCAGAAAAAGAGCAATTTGATGTGTCAAGAACTTAACACTTATTTCTGATAGTTGTATCAGAAATAAGCAGCATTATCTTGAAGCAAGAATGTTAGTGAGTTGGAAGAGGACAGGTGGTGTACTAAGGAGTAAACAGAAAGGCAGCAGAAAAGTTCAGGGCTTTATTTTGCTGATAAGGGGAGGGGGTAGAAGCTAGGAAGAACTGAGATTTCTTTTCTAGATTTGTTTTAGATAAGGACTTCAACATGTTTAGCAAGATGAGAAAGAATCAGAAAGATTGAAGACAAATACACTGCTCACCAAAATTAGGGGATATTCCAAAATGAATAGGAAGCAATAAAAAAAAGCATTTGATTTTTTTATTAAACAACATTTGAAAAGCAAACAAGTCAAAGAAAGTTGTTCAACTATGCAAATGAGATGCAAAACCAACTTTTATTTCATTGGTGAAGATGCACTAGACAAAAGGCTGAGAGTCCTGGAGTGTCTGCACGTTCCCTGATCCCCTATTTTTGTGAGCAGAGTAGACAAAGCACAGTTGGAGAAGCAGCCTGGGGCAGAAAGCTGCACTCACATCCATGGAAACAGAAGGAAAAGGAAGAACAAATGGTACAGAGGAGATAACTGGTGAGTCAAGTAACAGGAAATTTAAGGGATCTCCTTCTAATGGCTTCTATTTTCTCATGAAGTAAAAAGACCATCTGTGGAGAAAACTGTGTTTCTTTAAAGAAAAAAGAATGTTTAAAATAGCCCAGTATAAAATAAAAGACTTGTTCTGCAGCCAGGTCAGCTTGTGCAAGAACTGGAGACCATGAATTCAAAGCACCACTAATCTGGGTAGCTTTGCGATTTCTCCCCATCAGGGCTCAACACCTTTTATGTTGGCTAGGGAGACAAACTGATCCAAAATCTAAGCTTTGCCAGATGCGTATGATAGAAATTCAACAGGGCAAGGAAACTGAGAAGTCTGGCAAGACATAAGAAGTGATGCGAAATGACTTCTTGCCTGCAAATACAAGAAGCATTCGGTAGAGAGAGGTAAAAAAACTGCAGATCTCGCTTGACCAGGCGGTGGTGCAGTGGATGGAGCGTCGACTGGGATGCGGAGGACCCGGGTTCGAGACCTCAAGGTCGCCAGCTCGAGCAAGGGGTTACTCAGTCTGCTGAAGGCCCGCAATCAAGGCACATATGAGAGGGCAATCAATGAACAACTAAGGTGTTGCAACGCGCAACAAAAAACTAAATGATTGATGCTTCTCATC
Source organism: Saccopteryx bilineata (assembly GCF_036850765.1). Lineage (NCBI taxonomy): Eukaryota > Metazoa > Chordata > Mammalia > Chiroptera > Emballonuridae > Saccopteryx > Saccopteryx bilineata. Next base: position 140,023,870 of record NC_089495.1, read on the forward strand.
TCTCCGTTCCTGTCTGTCTGTCCCTGTCTATCCCTCTCTCTAACTCTCTCTGTCTCTGTAAAAAAATAAAAATAAAAAAAAAACTGCAGATCTCCAAAGCACCAATGCACAGACTTAGTAAAAGGAAAAAAGAATAGTGTCAGGAGCAGAGTGGTTCAATTAATGATCTCAAAGGTAAAGCTGATTTCCGGTGAGGTCCAGAATCGCTTCATAGAAGTAAATGAATTAAGTGAAGATAAAAACCATGAGAGATGAGGACCCTGTGAGGCCAGGGTCCTGGATACTGTTTGGTGGTGCAGCCTTGAACGGAAAGAAACACTATGAGCCAGAAGCCTAGGTCCTCAATGAGCAAGACGTGTGTATTTTGAGACTCAACAGGAATTCTAACAGGAAGGTTAGACAGGCACCAATTGTGCGAAATTAAGAAGGAATCCCCCTCCTACCCTTTCCTACACTAAGACTAGTAAAAGAACGTACAAGTTCCACTAGAGAGGGCTTTCCCTCATGAGAGAGACAGGTGTTATTTAAGCAAAGATAAGGTCACATTCAGTAAAAAATATGAAGATGCAAGTAATTATGTTAACCTTAGAACAAGGGTGACAAATGTTTGAGTAAAAGGGGAAGAACGGGGGGGGGGTGTATACTGAGTAAGAGGAGGTGTGTATTAAAGGGCTTGTATTTGGGCAACAATGAAATGAGATTTGGTGAGGTCACTTCATGGGAAGGTGGCTAAATAGGTCTCAAGAGTTCCCTGGAAAAGGTATCATCAGCATGCTCAGGAGTCAGCCAGTGCCTGGAATAACTAAGATTAGAAAAGTCTTCCTAGCCTGACCTGTGGTGGCACAGTGGACAGTGTCGACCTGGAATGCTGAGGCCACCAGTTCGAAACCCCAGACTTGCCTGGTCAAGACCGATGTGGGAGTTGCTCCTCCCCCTTCTCTGTCTCTCTCTTTCTATCCTCTCTAAAAATGAATAAATAAAATCTAAAAAAAAGAAAAAGTCTTTCTAGTGTGTGAGAACATTCATACCTTTTTGGAAGAAGCCAAGTGAAGTCTGGGTGAACTGTGCTGGCTTAAGGCTGCATGCTATGGCCACCAGGCAAAAGCCTCATTTTTGGAGCCTAGTCCATAAGAACTGAGGAAGGTCACCCTCTACCTCAAATTGAAGAAATCAACACTTGTCCTTGACCATCTAAGTGACCCCAGTTGGGAGTTTTGCTATGTTTCTTTACCTAGTAGGGTACAGTAAAAAAATGAAAACATCTCATAACCTGTAAGACATTCCTCCTTTAGACATGATTCCTCGTTTGTAAAATGAAAAGGCTGAACTGAACTAGAACTATTGTCATTAAGAGCCAACTCACTCCCTTCCCCCAAAAAAGAGGGAGTAACAAACCTTACATATAGACGCCCATTTGCTGAAGCTTCCTAAACTCATACATAGTAAGTGCTATAGGCTCTGTGCTAGACACTGGGAAGAGGTGTCAAGATGACTACTATACAACTAACATGAGATGATAGATACTAACTAAACTTACTGTGGTAATCACTTAGCAATACATACAAGTCAAGTTATTACACTGTGGCCCTGGCCGGTTGGCTCAGTGGTAGAGCATCGGCCTGGCATGCAGAAGTCCCGGGTTCGATTCCCGGCCAGGGCACACAGGAAAAGCGCCCATCTGCTTCTCCACCCCTCCCCCTCTCCTTCCTCTCTGTCTCTCTCTTCCCCTCCCACAGCCGAGGCTCCATTGGAGCAAAGATGGCGCGGGCGCTGGGGACGGCTCCTTGGCCTCTGCCCCAGGCGCTAGAGTGACTCTGGTAGTGACAGAGCGATGCCCTGGAGGGGCAGAGCGTTGCCCCCCCCCCCCCAGTGGGCGTGCCGGGTGGATCCTGGTCAGGCGCATGTGGGAGTCTGTCTGACTGTCTCTCCCCATTTCTAGCTTCAGAAAAATACACACACACACACACACACACAAAAAAAAGTTATTACACTGTACACCTTAAACTTACACAGTGTGGTATGTCCATTATATCTTAATAAAACTGAAATAAAAAGTAAATTGTATTTAACGCACTATGCCCCATTACCCTAAAACTAAGAAAATAGGTTTTAGTCCCCATATTGCCAACAAACTGAGATACAGTGATACCTTGGGTTACGAATTTAATTCGTTCTGTAACCAAGCTCGTAAGTCAGTCAACTCATATATCAAACTGCTGATACTGGACCCGTGCACCAACGTGCCAACTAGCGGCAGCTTCCCGAATCACGACTCATTATCTCGGAATTTCACTCGGATCTCAAACAAAAATATGGACCAAGTCACAACTCATATCTTAAAAAATTCGTATGTTGGTCTGTTCGTATTTCAAGGTACCACTGTATAAAAGTTAAAGAAACGAATACTGTATGTTCAAAACCCTGGAGCAGTGGTCCCCAAACCCAGGCTGCGAACGGGTACCAGTCCACAGAGAAAGAATAAATAACTTACATTATTTCCGTTTTATTTATATTTAAGTCTGAACAATGTTTTATTTTTTTAAATGACCAGATTCCCTCTGTTACATCCGTAGTCTAAGACTCACTCTTGATGCCTATCTCGGTCACGTGATACATTTATCCGTTCCACCCTAAAGGCCGGTCCATGAAAATATTTTCTGACAGTAAATCGGTCCGTGGCCCAAAAAAGGTTGGGGACTACTGCTCTAGAGGACCTACTAATCAAGTATATAAGTAACTAATTGTAATACAATATGATTATGATTGCATATAATAGAAATATAAAGTGGTATGTGATCAAAAAAGAGGAAGAAAATCACTGCTTAGATTGAGGGAATTAGAGAAGACCTCAAAGAGAACATAACCCCAAGGTATCTCTTCAAGGGGAACTAAAACCCAGTAATGATTAATAACAGGTCTTCAATCTCAGTAATCAAATATTAAAATGCATATAGAAACAAAGAGAGTGGCCTTTTTTCCACTTATCAGATTGACAAATAAAATAAAAAGCTGATGACACTCAGCCTAGCAATGATATGAGACTATTGAGATAGAGTTCAGGCCCTGGCCGGTTGGCTCAGTGGTAGAGCGTCGGCCTGGCGTGCAGAAGTCCCGGGTTCAATTCCCGGCCAGGGCACACAGGAGAAGCGCCCATCTGCTTCTCCACCCCTCCCCCTCTCCTTCCTCTCTGTCTCTCTCTTCCCCTCCCGCAGCCGAGGCTCCACTGGAGCAAGGATGACCCAGGCGCTAGAGTGGCTCTGGTCGAGGCAGAGCGATGCCCCGGAGGGGCAGAGCGTCGCCCCCTGGTGGGCGTGCCGGGTGGATCCCAGTCGGGCGCATGCGGGAGTCTAACTATCTCTCCCCATTTCCAGCTTCAGAAAAATACAAAAAAAAAAAAAAGAGAGAGAGAGAGAGTTCAATTTATTACAGTCTTTATAGAAGGAAAATTGCTTGGCCTGTGGTGGCACAGTGAATAGATCATCAGCCTGTAATGCTGAGGTCACCGATTCAAAACCCTGAGCTTGCCCAGTCAAAGCACACATGAGAAGCAACCAAAGAACAACTAAAGTGAAGCAACCATGAGTTGATACTTCTCACTGCCCGCTTCTGAAAAATCAATTTAAAAAATCTTAAAAAATAAAAGGAAAACTGACCCTAACTAGTGGTGGCACAGTGGATAGTGTTGACCTGAGAGGCTGAGGTCCCAGGTTGGAGAGGTCACTGGTTTGAGCACTGGCTTACCAGCTTGAGCACGAGGTTGCCAGTTTGAGCACAACATGATCCCAAGGTCACTGGTCTAAGTGCAAAGGTCGTTGGCTTGCACAAGGGGTCACTGTCTTGGTTTTAGCTCCCCAGTCAAGGAATTTATGAGAAGCAATCAATGAACAACTAAAGTGACGCAACTCTAAGTTGATGCTTATCATCTCTCTCCTCCCTCTATCTCTGTCTTCCCTTCCTGTCTCGAAAGAAAGAGAGAAATAAAGAAAGAAGAGAGAGAGAGAAAGGGGAAAAAGAAATGAGGGAGGGAGGGAGCAAGGGAAGAAAGAAAGGAGAAAGGAGGAAGGGACGGGGGAAGGGGAGAAGGGAGGAAGGGAGGAAGGAAGGGTGGAGGGAGGGAGAGAGGGAGGGAGGGAGGGAGGGAAGGAGGGAGTAAAAAAATTAAGATCATGGAATTTTAAATTTGTACTTGAACAATTCCATTTCTAGAAATCGATAAAAATATTCACATGCAGTGATACCCTGCGATACCAACAGACCAACATACAAATTTTTTAAGATACAAGCTGCGACTAGGTCTGTATTTTTGTTTGAGATCCGAGCAAAATTCCAAGATAGGAGTAGTGATTCGGGAAGCTGCCGCTATTTGGCATGTTGGCACACGGTTCCAGTATCGGCAGTTTGATAGATGAGTTGACTGACTTACGAGCTCGGTTACAGAACAAATCAAATTCGTATCTCAAGGTACCACTGTATATGCACAAAAATATGTACTGTAGCAATGTTTATAACAGAAGAAAACCTAAATGTCTATTAATATTGGTATAGTAAAATAAATTATGGCAAATTCAGATAATGAAATACTCCACAGCCTTTAAAAACAAGTAAGTGAATTCTAAGTTCTGACTGGACAACCTCCAGAATAAATTTAAAAAGCCAATACAGAACAATAGGTATGGTATATTTGCATTTTGGTATTTAAAAAACCCTACAAGTATTAGAGGTGGTTTTTATTTATTTATTTATTTATTCATTTTTAGAGAGGAGTGAGACAGAGAGGGAGGGAGAGGAGAGAGAGACAGGGGAGGAGCTGGAAGCATCAACTCCCATATGTGCCTTGACCAGGCAAGCCCAGTTTAGAGGTTTTTATATGCAATGAGAACAGATATATTAGTGGTCCCCATCCCCGGGCCATGGACCGCTACCGGTCCGTGGGCCATTTGATACCAGTCCACAGAGAAAGAATAAATAACTTACATTATTTCCATTTTATTTATATTTGTCTGAACAATGTTTTATTTTTTTAAATGACCAGATTCCCTCTGTTACATCCATCTAAGACTCACTCTTGAGCTTGTCTCGGTCACGTGATACATTTATCTGTCCCACCCTAAAGGCAAGTCCATGAAAATATTTTCTGACATTAAACCGGTCCATGGCCCAAAAAAGGTTGGGGACCACTGGGATATACCATTACGTTACATGTACAGAAAAAGGGAAAGGGATACACTAAAGCGTTACAAGTGCTTGTCTCCAAAGATTGAGAACAAGTAGAGAGGGCTAAGGAGAGAATTTATACATATAAACACTTCTGTGAATTTTAATTTTTAGCAATTTATTTTTTTAATTTAGTGAGAGGAGGGGAGGCAGAGAAAGACTCCCACATGCGCCCGACCAGGATCCCCCTGCAAGCCCACTAGAGGGCAATGCTCTGCCCATCTGGGGTCCTTGCTCAGTTGCAACCAGAACCATTTTTTAGCACCTGAGGCAGAGGCCATGGAGCTGTCCTCAGAGCCTGGGGCCAACTCGCTCTAATCGAGAGCCATGGCTGCAGGAGGAGAAGGAAGAGAGAGAGAAGCAAGAGGGGCTGGGGTGGAGAAGCAGATGGGCGCTTCCCCTGTGTGTCCTGGCTGGGAATCAAACCCGGGACATCCACATGCTGGGCCAATGCTCTACCACTGAGTCAACCGGCCAGGGCCAACTTTAATTTTTAAAGTAGGCATGTATTACTTTTGTAGCTTAAAAAAATGAAGTTTCTTTTGTTTGTTTGTTTTAAGCTGACAAAGCAGGAAAGGAGAGGGTTGATTCCAGGTAGATTACAAAAGCAAAGAGTATAAAAATACATGGTACAGTCAGTTACCAGCAAAAAGCTGTTTGCCTCTCCTCTATTCCTGGTTCTGCTCACTCTCTTTCTCTTACATCTCTGAAGAAGCCTCTATCCCCCAAAGCCCATCATCTGCAAGACACACACTTGACCAAGATTTTGCTTCCGGATCCTAAGGGCCTTCCAAACCCCTCCCCCTCCTTTCCTTCTAACCCAGGAGACAGAGATAGGCACCTAAACACAGACAAACCACAAGACAGAAAGTAGTCTATGCTGAGGTCTCTATTCTAAGAAAAACCACTGAAATATATTTTTTAAAAATAGGAGTAGATAAAATTCATTTCCTAACTCATAAATGCCACATCAGGGAAGTGTACAGTGTATCACGATAGCAGTGGCTGCCAACGGGCTTCTCTTCACATCCATTTGAAATAGGCCTGGATACTAATACAGCTTTTCCTCGCAATGGAAGTACAAACTCTAATTACATACGGTTGTTAAATGGTTGGCAAAAGACTTAAGACCCAGCTAGCTCTGTTACCAAATCCTAACTAAATTCTAAAATCAGCTTTGAAATTACATGATCAAAGAAAACAAAATAGTTGCTGATTACAATACCACCAATGCTGAATGATCGATCACATAATATACTACTATGCTGTTTGTATATGCTTTTCTACATAATAAAAATATAAATAGCCTGGTATGCCTAAAGACCAAAATCTGTATCAGAAGTAAGACAGCATAATATATGCAGTTTGCATCTTCCAAAGTATTTTTAATACTATTTAGTTATTCCAAAACTTACCGTACCTTTATTATATGTAGGACAAAAGTTATTTAAGTTATCTGCAGGTAAGAAATGGTAGTACAACCTGAATGCTCCTTCAAATCTTATGTGAAGCATGAATAACATTTTTGCAAGTGAATAGTGCAAAGGACTGAAAATTCTATTGTGACTGTTCTTTATGTTTATGTATCAGGATTACTGAAATTTTATATTATATAAGAACACCAGACTCTGTTTTGATAGTTCAAAACCAAAACTACTCAAAAAGAATACACTTCAGCTGGAAAAAAGTGACACTTGAAATAGAACAGAATAACCAAAAAAAATGGATATGTGCAAATGTCCATCCATTACAACTAATTATGCTCAGTAAATTTAAAAAATAAGAATGCCAACTAATTTTCATTCACTGATTTTTATACTTTGGAGAACCTAGCATGTGCTGAGTCCTATGCAACCTCTTTGGGGACAGATAGTAACAGGAGTAATCAGGAGACTGATTCTGTATGCAGATGTCTTTTCAAAGACACAGGCAGAAACAACAGACATGTTTTTACAAACAAGTCCATCAGCACTATGTAAAAAGCCTCAAGTTCTGGGCAGTTTACAGGACAATAGCGCACACAGTTTCCCACTGGACTTAAACCCACATCTTGAGGCAGACAGATATATAGAGTCTTATAAAATACCACTTGCAGTCAAGGAGATAATTAATAAAACATCTAATTAAGCAACATCAGACTTAGCCAGAGTTCTTTCCATTATACTACTCTGCTTCTTTTTTAAAAATACACTTGAAAATAAGTCATTTCTCTACATTTTTATCCATCTTTACTACCCTAGACCAAAATAAATTCTTAAGGAAAAAAAATATTATTTTTATTTTTTGTGACAGAGAGAGGGACAGACAGGGACAAACAGACAGGGAAAGAGATGAGAAGCATCAATTCATCTTTGTGGCACCTTAGTTGTTTATTGATTGCTTTCTCATATGTGCCTTGACTGGGGGCTACAGCAGACAGTGACCCCTTGCTCAAACCAGCGACCTTGGGCTCAAACTGATGAACCTGTGCTCAAGCTGGAGACCTCAGGGATTCGAACCTGGGCCCTCCACATTCCAGTCCAACACTCTATCCACAGTACTACCACCTGGTCAGTCAAAATTAACATATTTTCATATTAATCAACACACATTAAATACAATCCATTTTGACTTATTTTAATGAAATTTCACTTATAGAAAATGATTTGAAATAAGCAAGTCATTCTTTGGATTTTTAAACCTTTAATAGATGTGTTGTAACTTGAACCAAAACGAATAATTCTGTTTCTAAAAGAAAAAAGCAATATTGTAAAACACTATACCAGGGAGCTACATTCTCCATATTATTTTGAAAGACAAAATTTCCTATGCTAAAACGTGTAACAATCCCCTCTTCCCAACCCCCCAAAAATCAGTAATTAACTTTTTAGCCCTGGCCAGTTGGCTCAGTGGTAGAGTGTCGGCCTGGCGTGCAGAAGTCCCGGGTTTGATTCCTGGCCAGGGCACACAGGAGAGGCGTCCATCTGCTTCTCCACCCCTCCCCCTCTCCTTCCTCTCTGTCTCTCTCTTCCCCTCTTGCAGCCGAGGCTCCATTGGAGCAAAGATGGCCCGGGCGCTGGGATGGCTCCTTGGCCTCTGCCCCAGGCGCTAGAGTGGCTCTGGTCGCAGCAGAGCCAGGCCCCGGAGGGGCAGAGCATCACCCCCTGGTGGGTGTGCCAGGTGGATCCCGGTCGGGCGCATGCGGGAGTCTGTCTGACTGTCTCTCCCCGTTTCCAGCTTCAGAAAAATACAAAAAAAAAAAAAATTTACTCAGTGTTTTACGTTATGACTTTCCTCTAAAGAAAATTTCATAAGCCCATTTTGTACTAGTTTCCTTTTATTAGTTCTAAATTTAGTTTTATTTGTATCATCCATTGTTCTATTACAGAAATGTCTCAAATACGAAAAACAAATCTGTTTTTGGTAATGTCTTCAATTTGTAATATTATAGCTTCCCCCTTTTTACAAAAATATACAGTTGTAGAAGAAACTGTTTTTTAGAACTACCAGCAAAATTCTTTTGCTAAGTTTTCTTGTTCTTTTATAGTGCATCATCTTTCTTTTGTGATTTAACTCTTCTTTAGCCTTCATATAACATTAACAAAACATTCATACTCTAACTTTAAATGTTGAAGTCATGAATTATATATTCCGTTTAAGCTATAGTCAGAAATAATGCCTTAGAGTTTTTTTTTAACAAGGACATACTATAACAAATCATAAAGTACCAAAATATTTAGAAATGCTGGTGGTGCATCTTGTATACTGACTTATTATGAAATAGAGATTCTAATCACCAGATTGTAAGATGTTTCTAAATCAGAAAAGCACTTCTAATGAAATATTAGGACATGTAACAGACTTTTAAAGATAACTGTAAGCCCTGTGGCCAGGCAACTCAGTTAAGCATCAACCTGATGTATAAAGGTTGCGGGTTCGATCCCTAGTCAAGGCACAGGAACAGATTGATGTTTCTGTCTATATTTCTCTCTCCTGTCTTCTCTAAAATCAGTAAGTAAATTTTAAAAAAAGATAACTGTAGAAGTTTATTAAGTCATTGAAAGAAGGGCCACCCAGTTTCAAATTTGTTTCACATTTGTAGTTAGTTACCTTTCTATTTAGCAATGATTTGGAAAGAATGAATACATTTAAAAAGATAAATGACACAAATCTTTATGGCTTTAAAGATACTCTTATTATGTATCATAAACATTAATTAATTGTGCCTTGGCCACAGTATGTGCAATTTTATTAGCCACAAGATAAAACAAAATCTACAAAAAGTGAGTTGGTAAAGATTTCAAATACTAAAAAGAGATAATTACAATGGCTCTAATTATTATCACAAGAATCAATAAATGTACATTTTAATTTCCAAATTTCTGAATTATGTACATACTCCTTAACCATCAAAATTAAAATAGCCATGCAGCAGGAAATCTGATATACCATACCTTATCTATTGCCTACAAGTTTAGTCATCTCTTAATTAATTTTAAATGTGAAAAAAAATAGTAATTGCACCAAATGTGCATGTTTAAAAATCTAAAAAACTGAACAGTAACGTCTTATAAGATAATTACTTAATGTAACCAGTAACTTAAAGGCTGCTTTAAAAATAAGATTTCAAAATAGCTTAATTGATGGGTTTGAATATTTTACATTTTTTGCTTGCTTTTAAAGAGACCACAAAATAATTTCTGAATTTTATTGTTGTTTTAAACACAGGCACAATCACAAATATACATACACCATCCTGCTTTAGGTGCTGTGTGCTCTGAAGCACAATACATTTATTTCTAAAGCAAATCAACTGTCAAAGAGTAAACAAACTGTCACTATTTTTCCCATCACCATTTATTACATGTGAAACATCAAAATTACATTATTGCCAGGCCAGTAAGTCTCTATAGACTGTATTTCTCACAGAAGAATAAGATGTAATAAGATTTCTATATTGAAATTTTATATTTTATCACAATAAAAAGTTTTTTCATTACTATTTAGTGTATCTTGTCTCATTCTCCCTTCAGAAAAGCTTGGATAATTAAATTTCCTTCCAAAATCACAAAGAGAGATTTGCTCTGATTCCTATGAAGCTCTAAAAGAAAATATAAAATGTGATGACTTGATATTTCAGAAGATCGTGTATCTATCTGTCCACATGCCAGCCTTTCCCACAGATACAATAAGATCTCAGCTGGTATTTGTTTTTGGTTTCCTCAGTCAGTACACAAAACAACACCTAGTGTTTCTCAGACTTGGACCTATAGATTAGCTGCATCAGAATCGCTTGAGATGCTTGTTTAAATGCCAACTCCTGGCCCCTACAGACCATCTAAATCAGAAGCTCTGACACCATTCCCACCACGCATCCTAGCTGTGATTCTGGCTTCCATCAGATAATTCTGACTTTCTGACTTCATCCAAACCTCAGGGAGCCACAAAACTAAAGGAGAAAAAAGGAAGTGTTCTCCTTTTCTCAGATACATTTGGGACCCAACTGCCCCTCAGCCAATCTTTGAATTACAATACTGCACCCCTCAGCTCAATGGTTCCAACACTTTCATGCTCTTGGAGAATAACCTGTGGAACTTTTCAACTCCTGGTCCCCAGGTCCCACCACACAGCAATTATATTAGAATGTCTGGGGGGGAAAGCCAAAAATATATATATATTTATAAAATTTTATTTACTCATTTTAGAGAAAGGGGAGAGGGGGGGAGGGAGGAGGGAGGGGGTCAGGCCAGTCTTTAATATTTCTAAACATCTCCAGTTGAGACCTATGTCTAAACCACGGTTTGGAAATCACTGCCTAAAGTACTGAATTTAACAGATACAGATTAGAAAACTCTTAACTTAAAAAGAACCAGGAACAGAGAACCCAGAAATAAACCCACAGCTCTATGGACAACTGTTATTTGACAAAGGAGGTAAGAGCATACAATGGAGTAAAGACAGCCTCTTTAATAAATGGTGTTGGGAAAATTGAACAGCTACCTTCAAAAAAAAGGAAACTAGACTACCAACTTACACCATTCACAAAAATTAACTCAAAATGGATAAAAGACTTAGATGTCAGTCGTGAAACCATAAGCATCTTAGAAGAAAACATAGGCAGTAAGCTCTCCGACCTCTCTCGCAGCGATATATTTGCCGATTTATCTCCACGGGGAAGTGAAATAAAAGACAGGATAAATAAATGGGACTATATCAAACTAAAAAGCTTTTGCACAGCTAAAAATAAGAACAGAATAAAAAGACAAACTACACAATGAGAGAACATATTTGACAATACATCTGATAAGGGGTTAATAACCAAAATTTATAAAGAACTTGTAAATCTCAACACCAGGAAGACAAACAATCCAATCCAAAAATGGGCAAAAGAAATGAATAGACACTTCTCCAAAGAGAACATACAGATGGCCAATAGGCATATGAAAAAATGCTCAACATCACTGATCATTAGAGAAATGCAAATTAAAACCACAATGAGATATCATCTCACACCAGTCAGAATGGCACTCATCAACAAAACAACAGAGAATAAGTGCTGGCGAGGATGTGGAGAAAAGGGAACCCTCCTGCACTGCTGGTGGGAATGCAGACTGGTGCAGCCTCTGTGGAAAACAGTATGGAGATTCCTCAAAAAACTGAAAATCGAACTGCCTTTTGACCCAGCTATCCCACTTTTAGGAATATACCCCAAGAACATCCTAGAACTGCTCCAAAAGGAGAAATGCACCCCCATGTTTGTGGCAGCATTATTCACAATAGCGAAGATCTGGAAAGAACTAAAGTGTCCGTCAAAGGACGAGGACGAGTGGATTAAAAAGCTTTGGTACATATATACTACGGAATACTACTCAGCCATAAGAAATGATGACATCGGATCATTTACAATAACATGGATGGACCTTGATAACATTATACAGAGTGAAATAAGTAAATCAGAAAAAACTAAGAACTATATGAATCCATACATAGATGGGACATAAAAATGAGACTCAGAGACATGGACAAGAGTGTGGATGGGGGGGGAGATGGGGCAAGGAAGGAGAGAGGGGTCGTGGGGGGAGGGGAGGGACACAAAGAAAACCAGATAGAAGGTGACAGAAGATAATTTGACTTTGGGTGAGGGGTATGCAGTATAATCAAATGTCAAAATAATCTGGAGAAGTTTTCTCTCAACATATGTACCCTGGTTTATCAATGTCACTGCATTAAATTCAATAATAAAAATTTTAAAAATACAAAAAAAAAAAAGAACCAGGATGTAAAGTATGTGGACATTAAATTATATTTTTAAACTCCCAGATACACACACACACACAACTTCTTTCTGTTTCAATTTAGTAGAAGAAATATTTTCAGTGCATTGATTAAAGCTCCTTTAAGATTACTTTTTTTGAATGTTAAGACAAAAAAAAATTGTTTCCCATTGAATACAATATAGGATCATAGCATGCACCAAAAGTTCAGAGAAAAGTTCATCATTATTTATTTGCACATTAATTTGTGAGTCTGTTTTGAGAACTATAATTATTGAGAAGCCAAAATTCAAATATTCAAAGTTCCTGTTTTAGATATTTAAAAGAAACTCTGAATACCCAAACAAATGTTTCTAAATTTAGAATAGATGCAATATTGTTATTAACACTTTTTATTTTGCATTTTTTTTTCATTTTTTATTTATTGATTTTAGACAGAGAGAAAAGGAGAGAAAGACACAGGAACATTAATTTGTTCCTGTGTGTGCCCTGACCAGGGATTGAACCGTCAAGCTCTGTGCCTTAGGGCGACACTCTAACCAACTGAGCTATGTGGTCAGGGCTATATTTTGCATTATCTCTTTTGCGTACACACGAGAGAGAGAGAGAGAGAGAGAGAGAGAGAGAGAGAGAGAGAGAGAGAGGAGAAGCACCAACTTGGGAGTTATGGCACTATGTTCATTGATTGCTTTCTCCTGAGTGCCTTGAGGAGGTTGGGGGTGGGTTCCAGTAAAGTCAGTGACCCCTTGCTCAAGCCAGCAACCATGGGGTTATGTTTATGATTCCACACTCAAGCTGGTGACTCCCGCGCTCAAGCCAAGAACCTGACGGTTTCAAACATGGGTCCTCAGAGTCCCAGGTCAACACTCTGACTGCGCCACCACCTGTCAGGCTATTTTGCATTACCTCTTTTCCCAGTTTCTGACTTGGTATCTCACTTCTTTGAAATAAAATTATAATTGTTATATCTTTTTCTCTAATCATTACTAATTCCTATAGGTGCGATTGTATGGCCTGTAAGCACTTGATGAAATCTAATGGTTCACAGAGAAATAAATTTTAAATATTTATTCTTTCAACAATGGCAAACTAGTCAACCATAACACCATTTTTATCCACTTAACTTCTACTTGAACTTAATTCACCATATAACACAATAAAATATGGCCATATATATTCAAATGAATAAAAGTACGAAGTGCCACAAATGTAACTTTATGTTATTCCAAAATGGTGAAACATTTTTCAAAATCATACTAACATTTATACATCTAATAATTTAAATATTTCTGCAGGCGTTTCACATAGAAAATCACATTTCACTAGAGCTTGCAGACCTCAAAGTTCATGACAACTGTTCTAGTGCACTTTTAGAAAAATAAATATCACTCCAACCAAAAATATTTTACATTCTTCTTTCTTTTATTTTTTTTAACATCAATTTGTTGTCCCACTTCATTTATGCCCTGATTGGGAATTGAATCTGCAACCTAGGCCTATGGGGATGACGTTCTAATCAACTGAGCTCCCCAGCCAGGGCCTAATTCTTCTTTAATATACATATTTAGGCATCTTAAATTGTAAATGAATTATCTCCTAAAATTTTCTCCACTATTCAAATGTCCCATAGGTGATTATATTTAATAAAAACTCAAAAAAATGCAATCATCTAAACTAAAGCTAAAGGAGAAACTTCAATTTCAATAAACATGCTTCAAAAAATTAATACTAAGGCCTGACCAGGCAGTGGCGCAGTGGATAGAGCGTCGGACTGCAATGCAGAGGACCCGGGTTCAAGACCCCCAGGTCGCCAGCTTGAGTGTGGGCTCATCTAGTTTGAGGAAAAGCCCACCAGCTTGAACCCAGGGTTGCTGGCTCCAGCAAGGGGTTACTCAGTCTGCTGAAGGCCCGCGGTCAAGGCACATATGAGAAAGCAATCAATGAACAACTAAGGTGTTGCAACGTGCAATGAAAAACTAATGATTGATGCTTCTCATCTCTCTCCGTTCCTGTCTGTCCCTGTCTCTCCCTCTCCTCTGACTCACTCTCTTTTTAGGTGAAAGAAGGGAAGATAGTAAGGCAGACTCCCGCATGTACCCCGACAGAGATCTACCCAGCAATCCCATTTGGGGCCAATGCTCAAGTACTGAGCTATTTGTATAGTGCCTGAGAGCTCCAAGCGACCTATCCTCAGCACCCAGGGCCATGACCACGCTGGAACCAATCGAGCCACCACTGGCTGTGGGAGGGGAAAAGGGAGAAAAGGGGGAGAAGGAGGGAAAGAAAAGCAGATGGTCACTTCTCCTGTGTACCCTGACCGAAAATCAAACGTGGGATGTCCATAGACCCAGCCAATGCTCTATCCACTGAGCCATCAGCCAGGGCCACAATGGGTAATTTTTGTAGTATGTATATTATACCTCAATAAAAAGAAATAGTAAAACTAGTAAACGATACCTATGTTAAAAATCCCTGCTGACTACATTCAACTCCTAGACCTTTATTTCTGAACTAACTATAAGCACAAATAAGAGATTGAAACATGCCTTGTCAATTGCACTACATCTGCAGGCTACTGTTTATTCGACCAATTATCAAGGACTTAGAGAAAGCAAAATACTATGTATCGCTCTCCTTTGTCTGCTACTGAACACCACTAGATGTAAAAGGAAAACTACCAAAACTCCAAATTCCCTTACTGTAACTGTTTTAAATATGATGCAAAGGAACCAAGAAAAAGTAAGCATCTGGTTTTATTAGAAAAAGAAGAAACAGATGATTATATACACGCAAAAGTAGGTTTACAGTTGTATCATATTAATAATACAATAATTAGTAAATAATAATACAAGAATAAACTTTTTGCATACTCAACTGTAAACCTCTTGCCCACCCCTGTATTTTGGGGGGGAGAAGCTGGGAGAGAAAGACAGAGACACGAACATCGAGTTGTTCCTGTATGTGCCCCAACCTGGGACTGTACCCGCAACCTCTGCACTTGCAAACAATGCTACAACTAACCAAGCTAACCAGCTAGGGTTTAACCTGTATTTTAAAGCTAAATAAAACTGCTAGCAATCAGAATGTTTGACAATATCTGAAAAATGTTTAAAGTAGTCATTCAAAGTGATCTGTAATAACATTAAAAATTTTTTGTTGTTGATTTTAGAGAGAGGAAAGAGAGAGAGAGACAGACAGGGGGAGTAGTGGGGAGCATCAGCTCGTAGTTGCTTCCGGCATGTGCACTGACCAGACAAGCCTGGGGTTTCAAACCGGTGACCTCAGCATTCCAGTCAATGCTTTATCCACTGCGCCACCACAGGTCAGGTCAGAGTGTTATATATAATATTTTTAAAAACTTTTTTTTTATTGATTTTAGAGAAAGAGGAAGGGAGAAGGAAAGAGAAGGAGAGAAGAAGGAAGGGAGGGAGGGAAGGAGCGAGTGAGAAATGGAAGAAGGAGGGCGAAAGAGGGAGAAGGAGAGAGAAAAAGCAAGTGGGAGAGAGAGGGAGGAAAAGGGACAGACAGATATGATGGGAACATGGATCTGATCCTGTATGTGCCCTGACCGGGGACTAAACCAGCAATCTCTCTCTGTGCTTCAGGATGATGCTCTAACTAACCAAGCCATCTGGCCAGGGCATAATAACACTCTTGATTTCTGTTCAGATTCTCTCATGCCCTTTGGTTTGGGTTTTACTTTTATTAACAAATATTGCCTTAATTATTAATAACAGCCAATATGCATTTTAAAGAATCTGATTCTGTGAACATACCACCAGAATTTCAACGGCTCTTACTTAGGAAGTGCGGTTTCAACACAGGCACAGCTAGGTACATAAGAAGGAACTGGATATGACTAACCAGACGAGAAGCTAGTGGGTAAAGGGAACAGATGACACAGATTAATGATAAAGGCTAGTCATTCCCCCACACGAAGTGTCTTTACTTCACCTAAAACACTGAATAAAATTAGCTTAAATCCTTTCCAAGACAAACTCTTTCGGCACAATACAGAAAATATCCAAATAATAATTTGTTTTTCCTGCTTGATCTCCAATTAATTCTACCACCCAAACCTATTCTCTCTGCATATACAGATGTTTACTTGTCCGCCTTCCTATAGATAAAAACAAGTAACAGAAACTTAGATCAAAATGTTTCTTGGGGAAGTACTTTAACATCTCTTCAAGGAGGGATAGATTTCTACAGGTAACTCCTATCTACTATAAAAAAGAATTGAAAAAAGGAAAAAAAAGAATTGTTCGTTCTTTCAACAAATACTTACAGGACACAACAATAAGAAAACAAAAATGACCCATCTCCTAAAAGAGCCTGTATTCAGTCCATCAAATAAACTAAAAAAAACCAAGGAGTATGTATGTAAGAGGACCACAGTATATTAAACACTCCTCAGCACAATTATCCAGAGGGTTAAGCTAAAAGCTAACCATGCTCTGCCATTTCCATCTCAATAAAGCAAGGCTGGAGGAGGCTGCTATTCTTTCTGATGGCATAAAAGACAACCCCAAATAACAAATTGTTAGACATCAGTTCCAAGTCTATAATCTTTTAAAAATAATAAAAGAAATTAGCTATTAAATGAACTATTAAAGTATAAGGCACTTTATAAATCTGAATAAACAATCCATACCATACCAAAATTAATCAACAAACCATATAATCATTCTTGGACTTAGAAACATTCCTCAAAAGATTATAAATGATGAACCAAAATCAAATCTCAGTATTTCCTTTTCGTCACACAAACATGCGTGAAGAGAAATACTAACCATTGTGAGCCAAATGCTTTTCAAAGGTAAGTGAGGGTAATTTGGACAATCAACTGCAGAATTTGCCTGACCAGGCGGTGGCACAGTGGATAGAGCGTTGGATTGGGATGCAGAGGACCCAGGTTCGAGACCCCGAGGTCGCCAGCTTGAGCGCGGGCTCATCTGGCTTGAGCAAAAAGCTCACCAGCTTGGACCCAAGGTAGCTGGCTCCAGCAAGGGGTTACTCAGTCTGCTGAAGGCCCACAGTCAAGGCACATATGAGAAAGCAATCAATGAACAACTAAAGTGTCACAAAGAAAAACTGATGATTGATGCTTCTCATCTCTCTCCCTTCCTGTCTGTCCTATCTATCCCTCTCTCTATCTCTCTGTCCCTGTAAAACAACAACAAAAAACAACTAAGGTGTTGCAACGAAAAACTGATGATTGATGCCTCTCATCTCTCTCCGTTCCTGTCTGTCCCTATCTATCCCACTCTCTGTCTCTGTAAAAAATAAAAAAATTTTAAAAAAACTGCAGAATTTACAAATATATTCCCATAATTTAATCATACTTTAAAGAGAGGGGGAAAAAGGAGAGATAAGAGGAAAGGAGAATGACTCTAATCAAGGACAAAATGAGAAGAGGCAGTTTTAGTAAAACCCCAAATGCCACCATGCCTTCACATCGATTTAAATATTAAACTTCATATGAGCTAACCTACCAGTGGAAAATGTTATTTTGTGTTTTCCCCAAAAACCAGAACAAAATTGCTCTGAGTTACTCACATTCTCTTCACCAGTAGCCCTTATCACTAACAGCTCATACATACATATTTTTAATGTCAGCACAGAATAGGATTTTAAGTATAGTCGTAAAGTAGCATTTCCATGAAGAAACTCAAGAGGGACAAATAGAGACCAAACCCATAATCATTACACTCTCTCTCTCCCCCCAAGCACCACTCTCTAAATAGAAAGTTTTATTAAGATACAGAGCTATAAACAGAGGCAGGCTCCCAATTAATGTTTTGGGACTCTAATACTAGTCAAACCTTCTGATAAAATTTTTGTACCCCTACTTCATACTTTCCATCAGAATTCCAAACGAAATAAAAATAAATTAAAAATAAAACCATTATAGTACTACAAGAAAATTCAGGTACATGATATCATATTATTCATCATGAAGAATGTCCTATGCATGACATCTCAGCCAGAAATCACTCTACAATGAGAAGATAAATCTGACTACATGCAGTTTCTAATATTCACTAAGTATTTTTTTAAGTGACAAAGCATATGTACACTGTAATTTTATTATTTTTATATTTTAATTTTTTCAGGCATATATTTATACCAAAATGGTAACTTAAACAGAGGCTAACTCTGTGAGACTATATATAGGGGGGACAAAAGTAGGTTTACAGTTGTTCGTATCAAAAATAATACAATAATTAGTAAATAATAATACAAGAATAAACTTTCATGTACTCACAACTGTAAACCTACTTTTGCCTCATCCTAAGTGTAAAACTACTTTTGCCCCATTCTGTATTTAAACAACTAAAAACAGCAATAATAAAGTCTGATGCTGTCAATTCTCGTTAACAGTAATATATCACCTTAACAAAAGTGTAAAATGTATTGGCTGTATATATTGATTAGTGGTCAACAAATGAATGGACTGAATTGCTTACTGAGTATGTGTGATGTTTCAGTTTTTAAAATGGTCTTCATTTTAATAATTTAGGTAACCCTTTAATAAAACAGGATGTATATTACAAGTACAAATAGCTTAGGTTCAAGCTCAGAATAACCCTGATAACTATGATTAACACCAGTAAAGACTCAGGAAATGAAATTGTAAGAAATTTCTATCTGGGATTGAATATGAACCTGATGAATACTTGAGATTTGCTGTGCTATTTTTAACTGAACTTTCTGGCCTTAGGTCAAAGTTTTGCAAGCAAAATACCACAGTGAAAATGCTGGGAGAGAAGCCCAGAGTCTCCACTTTGGCTTAAGAAAAGCTATACCCTTCCTCAAACCAATCCCACCGCCAACTGAAGACTTCTACAGAGGGCGTCATGCTACCGGGAAACCACACCAACCATCCTGTGAAAATCAGCGACAGAAAACGTCAAACGCGTCTGACACAACACAGGACATCTCTACGTCCTGCACACTAGATGTGCGCGCTTCAGTCAGTTCCTGCACTTTGGTCAAACAGCACTGAGTCACTCTGCAAATGAGTCCAGAAACCTCAAAGGATAACCAACTGCTTCTCAAGAAAAGTCAGTCCCTGGAAAGGGAGGAGACAGTGTTTCTCATCGTGGAAGTCACTATATTTCTCCCGGCAGAAAAAAGAACTGGAGTCCTGGTGAAGAATACATAAAACAATCCAAGGATCACCCACCCGGATTCCAGTCCTCCAGAGTTCTCCGATAACCGGAGTATCTTTCGCACTGTCTTATCCTCCTCAGAGTAAAAATCCACACCTCCTTATCCCACAAATGTATCTCCACTGCAGGCTGATCAAACAGTCTGTGCAGTGCAGTCGTCTACCCTGACAAACACAAGAATCACTCAAGCCTTCAGCACCGCATTTCTAATCTGTAAGGCACGATCCTCTCCCGATCCACAGCCAAGCAGCCAACTGACTTGTCGGGGGCTACCGGTCGGGGTTTCAAAGGCCGTCATCGGAAAGATACGCAAGGAAAAACATTGCGCTCCAGAGTTCAGATTGACCCTGCAGCTCCGGCGCTAACATCTCGGATAACTTAATTTACCGAAATTAAAAGGCACTAAGTTGCAATTATGAATGTCCCAAGACGACTGGGAACAGGCAAACGTCAGCTATGCGCTGCAAGACTTTCGGCTCTTGGTCATGTACCCCAGGTAAGGAGGTACTTACTCCCAATAGGGACCGCATCGCGACTGTCCCTCGCGGGGACTCCAGTACCACGCAGCATGACACTCTTTGACACTGGCCAGCCTGCGGTACGGGGGACAGCAAGTCCCCCGCCCGACCTCCCACAATGGGGGTGGCCGGGGAGGAGAACTGGGGTGCTTCCTCCTGGCGCTCCAGGGAAGGGGCCGCCGAGGAAGAAGCGAAGGTGGAACTCCGATCCTGGAACTTGGCCGCAGAAGTGTAGGGTCGCTGACCCGGGCCCGGCTGCCGGAAGCGGGGCGGGGTGGGGCGAGACCTACCGCACGGATGGGTGGGCACAGAGGGGAACGGGACAGAGGGAGGTTTGAGCTGCGAGCAGGCAGGGCTCCCGGCCACCTACCAGCAGGCTCTCCACGTTGATGGGCGAGCGAGGGTCTCGGATCAACGCCTCCAGCTTCCTCTGGCGGCTGGTGTCCGCCCCGTCCCCCGACACGTCCTCGGGGGCGCCGGGCATTTTCCCCGTCGGCGGGGGCCGGCTCATGCCGCCGCCGGGCTCGCAATCCCGCTGCCCGCGCTCCGGCCCGGCCGCCTCGGGGCCTAGCGCCGCCGCCGACCCACCGGCTCCGGGCGGGGCTCCGGCCGGGCCCACCGCCCGCCTCTCGCTCCGGTTCCGGGGCTCCGTAATGCTCCGGGCCCGGCGCTGTGCAGGGGGCCGCCCCGGCCCGGCCCGAGCGGCGCGGAGCAGGCGGCGGCGTCCCCGCCCCTCCGCGCGATTCGCGCCGCCGGTCCGCTCCTCCGCGCGGCGCGCGGCCCCGCACGACTCCGAGGGCGGGAGCGGGAAAGCGGGGTCCGAGCGCCCCGCCCTGCCGGGACCCGCGGAGGCTGAAACCCAGGCTCAGATAGCTACGGCCGCCGCCGGCCCGCACCCATGGTCGCCGCCAGCCGCCCCAGTCCCACCAGCCTCCTGCCCGCACACACTCCCGCGCGGCGCCCGTCTCCAGCCGCGCGCAGCCGCTACCCACAAGCCCCTCCGGCCGCGGGCGCAGGCGCGCGCCCCCGCTCGCCCCGCCCCGCCCCGCCCCGGCTGTGCGCGCCCCCTCGCCTCGGTCTGGCTGTGCGCGCCCCCGCTCGCCCCGCCCTGGCCCGGCTGTGCGCCCCCTCGCCCCACCCCGGGCTGTGCGCGCCCCGTTCGCCCCGCCCCGCTGTGCACGCTCCCGCGCGCGCCCGTTCCCCGCCCTCCAGCCTCCTCCTCCTCTCGCTTCGTCTCGCCCCTTTTCCTCCTTTTTTTTCGCTTCCTCCTGTGCGCGCCGCTGCGCACTTTTCCATTTTGTCCCTCCTTCCCCGCTGTCTCATCCCGTGTCTGAGTTCTTAGAGGGTAGACGGCCGGTCGTGCGGTCACCGCCAGCCTTGACCCGCCGGGCTCCGCCGGGGGGAGGTGGAGAGCGCGCCCGGGGCTCGCGCCTGCCCTCGCCCCGCTCTGGCCCGCCCCGGACCGACGCCACTGTGCCCGAGGCGGGAGCGGGGGTGGGGGCGAGGGGTGTGAATGGGTCCGCGCCCCCACCCCCGCCAGGCCCCGGCTGACTCAGCGCCCAGCTATGCGGGTCTTGCATCACTCGCGCCCAAATAATAGCGACCGCCAGCCGCTGCCCTCTCGCCTGCAGAGCGCTGCTCCAGCGAGGGGCCTGCCTGGGCCGCGGAGACCTTCCTGGGAAGACCGGGAGGGTGTGCCGGGAGTGGGGACCCAGGAGAGGATCGGGGTTGGAATCTTAACCCTGGGGCAGGAGCGCCTGGCAGAGTGCCTTCCGGCCCCAGGGCACAAGTCCTGGAATCCCGAAAACCTTTCCGCGCCTGTCTTACAGTCCTGCCCCAGCCTGGGCTGGAGCTCTAACCCAAGACGACAAGAGGGCGATAGAAAGACGCTTCCCATCCATCCGCAGGCCTTCGCGAGGCCCTTGACTTCTGGGGGGCGGAAGAGGGGCGGTTATAGGGACCAATCCCCCACATTCCTGGCCCATGCCATGGGCCAGGTCCACCCAGAGCGCAAGCTGAAAAATATGTGCCAAGAGCTATAAAACTGTTCATTGAACCCTTTTGACCCAGTAAACCCATTTAAGGAAGTACATTTCCAAGGAAATGATCCAAAGGGGAAAAGGAGGGGGGAGAACTTGTATAAAGATGTTTATAGCAGGGCTATTCACAATGTTCATAATGGCCAAAACCTGGGAACGAACCCAGTTGTCCAGCCATTGGGGGAGAATCCAAACAAGCTCTGTCACATTAACAGAAAGAATCCTGGCATGTATGCAGGATGCCTGGCAAACATTGAAACATGTATGGGAAATAAGGTGAAATGAAACAATAAATACAAAATAGTTTGTACCCACCATGTAAAACTGTACAGTGAGCGACTGTAAGAATGGAAGAAGAATACAGTCTTTTTTTAAGTGGGATGCTTTTTAATCTAAAGATGCTAAAGAGAACAATAAAATCTCAATAATTGAAAAACTGTACTAAGTTAGATGGGGCACTCCAAAAAAGCTACAATCTGATACCCATTAAGTAATGAGCCTTGAGCTCCATTCTCACTGGCGTGTCAGAGATAAGCCCGCATTTGGCAACTTCGTTGTAAAGCCCTGCGGTTGTACAAGTACAGTAACATTTTAATCAGTAAGTGTGGAGCCTCATCTTTCCTTTGGGTTAAAGCCATTCTCGCTTGGACTTAGGCAGGAGGAGTCCCCACAGGATCCATCCAACACAGCTTTTTCCTCAGATAATTAACACTGACTTCTGGTCTAAAGGTAAGTCCTTTAGGTCTGTAGCAGGGGTCCCCAAACTTTTTACACAGGGGGCCAGTTCACTGTCCCTCAGACCATTGGAGGGCCACCACATACAGTGCTCCTCTCACTGACCACCAGTGAAAGAGGTGCCCCTTCCAGAAGTGCAGCGGGGAGCCGGATAAATGGCCTCAGGGGGCCGCATGCGCCCCGTGGGCCAGTAGTTTGGGGACGCCTGGTAGTGACTCATTCGTATCTCCACAGACCACACCAAAAGGACAGAGTGAGACTACTCTCTTGCTTATGCACCAGGCAAAATGATGAGATAATCCATGACTACAGATCCTTTTTTCCTAATGGCAATGTAATATGAAAGTGAAAGGAACACAATGTGGTTATCAGGTTCCAAACTGATTTTTCTTTTCAGTGACTGCCTGTATATGTTTATGGAACTTGGTGGCCTAACAGGAAGCCATGGACCCAAATACTAAACATAAAAATGTTATGTAAAAAGAAAAAAAGTAGCTATCAACAAGATACAGATAATGGGCATGTTCTACTATGGTCACTTACATAGGCTAGAAAAAGCCATAGTGTAGAAGATTTTTATCCAAGACCCCACCCACCATTGTCTTCATGGAAGAAAAGAAAACAATTCTCTTTTTTTTTTTTTTTTTTTTTTTTCTTTTCATTTTTCTGAAGCTGGAAACAGGGAGAGGCAGTCAGACAGACTCCCGCATGCGCCCGACCGGGATCCACCCGGCACACCCACCAGGGGCGAAGCTCTGCCCACCAGGGGGCGGTGCTCTGCCCATCCTGGGCATTGCCATGTTGCGACCAGAGCCACTCTAGCGCCTGGGGCAGAGGCCACAGAGCCATCCCCAGCGCTCGGGCCATCTTTGCTCCAATGGAGCCTTGGCTGCAGGAGGGGAAGAGAGAGACAGAGAGGGAAAGCGCGGCCGGAGGGGTGGAGAAGCAAATGGGCGCTTCTCCTGTGTGCCCTGGCCGGGAATCGAACCCGGGTCCCCCGCACGCTAGGCGATTCTCTTGATGTGAGTTAAACCCTTTTTATTTTATTTTATTTTATTTTATTCTTGGTCATTAAAACAATTCTTGTTTTACCAAAGTAATGCACAAATGCACTCTGTAAAAGTTCAAACAAACCAGCAATATATAGAACATACCTTGAAAAATTACTCTCCTGTATCTCACTGCATACACATTCTCTTATCATTTAAGACTTTTATTCATTCTCATACATAGGTATTTGACCATACACATGTGCATCTTTTTCTAACATATATGGCATTATACTATATGATAGTGTTTTGCAAATTGATTTTTCCCCTTGATTAAGAATATGTCTTAGACATGTCTCCATGCCTGTACACAGAAATCTGCCTCATTCTTGTAAACTGCTACACGATGTTCCAAAGTAAGGATGCAGCATACTTTTATTTGCTCTCTGTTAGAGGGCATAGTCACAAACAGGTTCTGTGGACAAAGAGTCTGGGTTAAAATTCTGACACCCCGAACATGGGCTCTGGGTATCTCAGTTTACTCATAATGTTTGCTATAAAGTGCTTAGAAGAGTCCTGTTCCTCAATAAATACTAGTATTTGTATTTTTTCACTGTCACAAATATTGCTGCAGTTAGTATCCTTGTATTTTTGCCTCCATGTGAGCATATTTAAATTGTTGACTAATAAAAGTGACATTGTTGTATCAAAGGGAGAGGGGCATACTTTCAGTAGTTACAGATACTCCCAAACTATCCTTAAAAGATTACACCAGGCCCTGGCCGGTTGGCTCAGCGGTAGAGCGTCGGCCTAGCGTGCGGAGGACCCGGGTTCGATTCCCGGCCAGGGCACACAGGAGAGGCGCCCATTTGCTTCTCCACCCCTCCGCCGCGCTTTCCTCTCTGTCTCTCTCTTCCCCTCCCGCAGCCAAGGCTCCATTGGAGCAAAGATGGCCCGGGCGCTGGGGATGGCTCTGTGGCCTCTGCCCCAGGCGCTAGAGTGGCTCTGGTCGCAACATGGCGACGCCCAGGATGGGCAGAGCATCGCCCCCTGGTGGGCAGAGCATCGCCCCTGGTGGGCGTGCCGGGTGGATCCCGGTCGGGCGCATGCGGGAGTCTGTCTGACTGCCTCTCCCTGTTTCCAGCTTCAGAAAAATGAAAAGAAAAAAAAAAAAAAAAAAGATTACACCAGTTTGCATTCCCACCAGTAGAAGAAACTGCCGATTTCCCTTTAGCTTTGCCAATATTAAATATTATAAATATTTTTAATTTTGCCAAGTTGATGAGCAAACATTATGGCATCTAGTTTTAATTTGTAGTCCCTTAATTACTACTGTAGATGAGCAATTTATATTTATATTTCTTCTGAAATTACCTATGTATATCTTTTGTTCATTGTATTTTCTCTTACTGATTTATAAGAGCTCTTTATTTATTATAGATATTCCTCCTTGTTATAATATAATGTTAAAATATGTGTTATAGTTTGCAAATTTATTTCTTCCCATCTTTTTGTGTGTATGTCATTTAGTTTTGTTTTCAGTATATTTCATCACACAAACCTTTTTTATCTTTTATGAATTCAGATCTACTGGTATTTCCCTTTGCGTTTTCTGGGTTTCATGTCTGGATTGGGAAGGCTCTTAAACTTAGTTTTTAGAACACACAGAAAACTAGAATTGCAATAGTTAGGCTGTAAGAAAATGCCCATTTCCTAATATTACCAAACTCATTTCATCCCAACAAGCCACAAAGGAAGGTCTCCCTGGGCTCGCTCTTCTCAAAGCGATTCCTGTTGCAGCTCTGTGGCTCCATCCCAGGTTGGTAGCTTCCTTTTTAACTCGTCCCTATGTGTCCTGAGCACAGGTGGGACCGGTGGGAATTGGACAAAAACTTGGCCCAATACTAAGAAAGAGTAATGGGGAAGTCAACACCGAGAACAGAAGGCGTTTAAACAGGCTGGCCTGTTTGTGTACCGGCTCTGATTCTACCATTACTAGCTTAACCTGCAGAACTTAGAACCCCGCCCCATTTTATATGAATTTTGTCTGTCCTTTTCTCTGTCTCTTCATTCCCAGCCCATTTCTAAGTAGTTGGTGTCAATTTAACATCCACTACCCAGCAATGCCTTCCTAGCTATTGGGACGCCTCACAGTTCAACCTGAAAGAACAGGGCTCCCTCCCTGGTCTGCCTCAGACCCATCTGCTCTGTTCCAATTTTTTTTGTGTGTGTGTGTATTTTTTTGAAGTTGGAAACGGGGAGGCAGGCAGTCAGACAGACTCTCGCATGCACTCAACCAGGATCCACACGGCATGCCCTCCAGGGGGCGATGCTCTGCCTATCTGGGGCACCACTTTGCTGCAACCAGAGCCATTCTAGCGCCTGAAGCAGAGGCCATGGAGCCATCCTCAGCGCCCAGGCCAACTTTTTGCTCCAATGGAGCCTTGGCTGCGGGAAGGGAAGAGAGAGACAGGAAGGAGAGGGAGAGGAGTGGAGAAGCAAATGGGCGCTTCTCCTGTGTGCCCTGGCCAGGGACTCCTGCACGCCAGGCCAATGCTCTACCACTGAGCCAACCGGCCAGGGCCTGCTCTATTCCTGTTTTTTTTTCTTTTTTTTTTACAGAGACGGAGAGAGAGTCAGAGAGAGGGATAGACAGGCAGGGACAGACAGACAGGAACAGAGAGATGAGAAGCATCAATCATTAGTTTTTCAGGGCACATTGCGACACCTTAGTTGTTCATTGATTGCTTTCTCATATGTGCCTTGACCATCAGCCTTCAGCAGACCAAGTAACCCCTTGCTTGAGCCAGCAACCTTGGGTCCAAGCTGGTGAGCTTTTGCTCAAACCAGATGAGCCTGCGCTCAAGCTGGCGACCTTGGGGTCTCGAACCTGGGTCCTCTGCATCCCAGTCCAATGCTCTATCCACTGCACCACCGCCTGGTCAGGCTCTCTTCCAATTTTTAATTTGAGGGATCTACCTCTTCCCCAGAAATTAATCTACCCTTCGGATACAACCTTACTCTCCCAACCCATAAATAGGGCTGTGAATGGACCATTTTTCTTTTTGTCTTTTTATGTGGCACTTGCAATTACTTCCTTAATGATAATAATTATTATTATGTAGAAGGGCTTACTATGTGCTAGGTGATGTGCTTTATAGAAATTATCTTACGTCTCAAAACAGACTGCTAATGGTAATATTACTACGCCCATTTTCCAGGGATGTAATAGGGATTCAGATACATGATAATGGAATGAATAAGTGAATTAATGAATGAAAACAATGAACTCTGAATGGTCTGGGCATCACCAAAGCACAGAACAGCTTTCCTCATCTTGCTTCACATTGCAGGACAACTCAAGCTGGCATGGTCGCAAGATGCTTTTGACCCATGTACGCCAAGACTTAGTAATAGAATAAAGGAATGAGCTCTCAATTCAAAGGTGTCATTATTTTTGTAAACTCCACTACCATAAAGGATGAGGGGTTTAATGGTTTATAGAGTAGAGTTTTGTCCTATGTTTCATTCATGGGACTGGTAATGACTCCCAGCATGAATGAGAAAATTGCCACATCTCTCTGTGAGTCAGTTTCCTCGCACAAAAAACAGAATTAATGAAGCTTGGTTGTTATTAAGGTTCCTTAAGATCTCTAGATGAAAAGATATTGGCTGCGTCCAAGACAAATTATTCACCAGCATACGATGAAAAGTTCTCAGAAGAGAGGGAGCTGGTCACAGCTCAAAGTATACTTGGAAGTAAATGGTAAATCACTCCAGATATATATACATACATTTGAGAAGAGTGGTCCCAGGAAATGTCTGGGATTCTAGAAAGCCCAGCTTTCATTCTGGTCCTGCTGGTTTGGCAGGAGACCTTGATGTCATATCTGGCAGTCTCATTTTCTTCCTTTGTGAGATAGAAATGGCCCCAGGATGCTTTATGTGATTTCTCTTCTCAAAAACCTTCAATGGATCTTCTGTGATTATGCATGAAATTCTCAACCTGGAATCTGGGCTTTTCCACAGCCTCCCTTTCAAAACTCTTCTTCCATTTGGTTACATCAACTTTCTCTTGTGTAGAATGCCATTCTTCCTTTTCATATCCACCTAGCAAGCTTCTAACCACTCTCCACTGGCCTTTCATTCCTTGGATGAAGGACTTGACTCTTCCTGAGTTCTGAATCCCTTGAAGTTTTTAACAAAATGTTTAGCAAGGTGCTAGCCGCACATACATGAAAAGAGCAATATCTTTAATTTTTTTTCAGTGTTTTTAAACCCCCCTCAAAAAACGGGTCTGTTGTGTGTGCAGAGTAAATTTTTGATTTCTCATTGTTTACCATCAACCAGATGTAGAGTACTTTCCTACTATAGTGCACTGTCCAAACACTTTGGTTCAGCAAACTATAAACATTATGGGATGCATTGTTCACAGAAGAGACTGCCATCCCTACCTCTGAGCTTCACTGGTCCATTGGCACCTGCTCCATGCTCTCCCTCCCAGTCCTCCCATCACAGACTACCCCAGAAGGCCCTCTCCTTCCATTCGGTTTTCTGTGTCGTGCTGCTCCTCTGGGTCAACTTGAGCTCTGTGCTGGGTCTTTGGCAAATACAAAAAAGGGACTGCATATGGGTTCTTCCCATGTAGAGTTTGCAATGGAAGATAGGTGGTTGAATAGGCTCCCAGTGTTTGACGACTGAGTAAATGAGTGTAGACATGAAAAAAAACACATCACTGTCATTTCAGAGGGTAAGTGCCTGGAAAAAAAAAGTACAGATAATAGAGAACTCAAAGGATGCTAGAGCAAGAGATATGTTCTAACAATGGGACCGGAAAAAGGAAGTGGCACAGGAACTGGGTCCTTAGCATTCAGTAGGGGTTGGACGTGGACAGAAAGAACAGTTCTCCAAGCAAAACAATGACAGGTATGGGAAAGTATGAGGTGAATTAAAGAAAAGATAGGCCCTGGCCGGTTAGCTCAGCAGTAGAGTGTCGGCCTGGCATGTGGAAGTCCCGGGTTTGATTCCTGGCCAGGGCACACAGGAGAAGCGCCCATCTGCTTCTCTACCCTTCCCCCTCTCCTTCCTCTCTGTCTCTCTCTTCCCTTCCTGCAGCCAAGGCTCCACTGGAGCGAAGTTGGCCTGGGCACTGAGGACGGCTCCATGGCCTCTGCCTCAGGTGCTAGACTGGCTCCAGCTGAAACGAAGCAACGCCCCAGATAGGCAGAGCATCGCCCCCTGGTGGGCATGCCGGGTGGATCCGGTTGGGCGCATGCGGGAGTCTGACCGCCTCCCCCGCTTCTAACTTCGGAAAAATACAAATAATAATAATAATAATAAATAAAATAAAATAAAAAAGGAAAAATAAGTAATGACTTGAGAGCAGGTGCATGAGCAGTTAGAAGAAGAATGGAGGAAGTTAAGTTAAAGCCAGATCAGGGAAGGCCTAGAGTCTATGTGAGGTCACAGGAGCCCCTACTGTTCTCCAGGACTCACTGTAAATGAACTTACTGGCAGAGGGCACTATCCTCTGAGTGCTGGGCACTTCTCAGCACTTATGGGCACGATGGGGGTGCCACTTGGGACTTAGCAGCATAATGAAGCAAAGTTGAAGGAGGCCAGTTTGGGAGACATTTTCACAATCCACAGGCCACTATTTGTAATTAGGTGGTTTACGATCATGGGTAATTAAAACCTTACAAAGCATACAAAGAAGAAAGCTGTAGTTAAAGTGGTTGGTCATTAGGACACAGGGATAGCACTTAGTTTCCATAAATGCTTGCCTTATTGTGAAACAATGAACCACTTAAAACTTCCTGGATTCTAGAGTGGCGTTTAGCTCTCCAAGGCTACCCTTGGAACATTCCATTTACCACCTTGACCTCTAAGTGAAGTCGGAGCCTTCGGGAAGTGAACACCAAGGAGGCGGGTCCACGCACAGGCTGGTCAAGGTGGTCAACAGCTTTGGACAGGCACTGAGCGGTCATGATGAGAGCACTTGCAGGAGAGTCACAGAAACCTTGTTCCAAGCCTAGCTCTGTCCTTTCCTAGATGTGTGGCCTCAGGAAAATTAACTGAGCCTCAGTTTCCCTCTCAGGGTTTCTGTGAGGAACAAGAAAGAGAAAGCTCACACAGTACTCTGTATGTTAGCCAGGTGGTCCACAGAGGCTGGTTCCTTTATCCCAGTCAGAAGCTGAAGGATCCTGGGCATGTCTCCTTCATGTTTTCATTCATTAATCCAATAAAGATTGGCCCTGACTGGTTGGCTGAGCTGTAGAGCGTAGGCCTGGTGTGTGGAAGTCCCAGGTTCAATTCCCAGTCAGGGCACACAGGAGAAGCATCCATCTGCTTCTCCACCCCTCCCCCTCTTGCTTTTCTCTCTCTCCCTCAAATGAGCAAGTTGGGTGCTGAGAAGGGCTTCATGGCCTTGCCTCAGGCACTAAAATAGCTTGGTTGCCAAGCAACAGAGCAGAGGCCCCAGATAGGCAGAAAACATCAGCCCCAGGCAGGGGTTGCCAGGTGGATCCCATTCAGGGCACATGTGGGAGTCGGTCTCTCCACCTCCCTGCCTCTCACCTGATTAAAAAAAAAAAAAAAAGGGTATGTGCGCATTGGTAACAGCAGTGAATGACAGAGAAATAAACCCTATGGACCAGGGGTCCCCAAACTACGGCCCGTGGGCCACATGCAGCCCCCTGAGGCCATTTATCCGGCCCCCGCCGCACTTCCGGAAGGGGCACCTCTTTCATTGGTGGTCAGTGAGAGGAGCATAGTTCCCATTGAAATACTGGTCAGTTTGTTGATTTAAATTTACTTGTTCTTTATTTTAAATATTGTATTTGTTCCCGTTTTGTTTTTTTACTTTAAAATAAGATATGTGCAGTGTGCATAGGGATTTGTTCATAGTTTTTTTTTATAGTCCGGCCCTCCAACGGTCTGAGGGACAGTGAACTGGCCCCCTGTGTAAAAAGTTTGGGGACCCCTGCTATGGACCCTTGGTGGACTTATGATCTAATGGAAGGGACGGATGACATAATTATACAAATAAGTAATTACAAATGTGGTGAGTACTACAAAGGAATCTGTAGGGTGCTAAGAGAATTATAACAAGGGGCTTAGTCCTGATGGGGGTCAGGGAAAGTTTATAAAAAAGTAATAATTCTGGTGAACTATAAAAGGATGAATAGAGCTGGAAAAATTAGAGACCAAGGGAAAAAAGATCATCCAGTCTGAGGTCAAGGGGAAAAAAAACCTTAAAGAAAACCCCAACGAAACAAATAAGGGCATTTCCTAACAGACAGGCTTGTAGTGAAGCCATCTGCAGTGTGGTTTGTCAAGAGTGATCCACACAGGAAAGCTATGGGGACAGGAAAGAGTTGTTTTCCAGAGCGCTGCCATGGGGTCTCAGCAGGCGTCCAGAGTTGACTCTGCCTGTCCGCACACTTCATATTGGCAGGGCCTTTTTGGTCATTTTTTTCTAAGTACTTTTTGTAGTAATTCTTGAGAGCAGGTGGATCTGAAAGCACCTGGTAAGGTAGATCCTTGTTCTGATCACAGCTGAAGATCTTGTTCTGATGACCCTTTCTTCCCCTTTAGCTGACGCAGCAGAACCCAACAGGAAATGCAGAAGTTGGACACACAAGGCCTGGATTTGGGCTTTGGCGCCACCGTTAAGGGCGCCACCGTTAAGGGCTGTGTGACCTCGGGCAAGTCACGGCCTTGCTGCAAACTAATCCACAGAGCTGATTCCTGTTAAAACAAGAAAATGCAGGTGAGGTGCTATGCAAATCTGACTCTTGGCACGTGTCTGGAAGTCTTTTCTCTGAAGTCCTGCCGTGTTCCCAGCTTGTGTTCTGGGCGTGGAAGAGAAGAGAAAAGGAAATGTCAGGCAAGGATGGCCTCCAGGTCCCCAGGCTTCCCCAATGAAGTAACGAAGGTCCGCTAGCTTCTAAATTCATTTATTTTAAGGTAGATAAAAATGGATGAGTTAGAAGAGTTATATGTCAGAGCAACCAGCAGAAGCTGAATGCCAATGGCCAAGTTCTTCAAGTCTTCCATTTCTTGTTGACATTCTCACAGACAGTGTTTAAACAGGGCTGGGCTGTTTACCCACAATCATTGTTTGCGGTAGCCCAGCTGCAGGATATGTAAGGTAAAGCCGCTCAAACTTTGACATATGTCATTCCATCACCAGAGGCAGAGAAGATGGGAGCCACAAGTCTGAAGAAAAAGAGTGAACTCCTCTTTCATATGCTCCATCACAATGCTCCGAGAGCTGGTGCAGAGACTTGCGCAGCAGAGCTGAGAGCTGAGAGCTTAGAGCTGGGAGGAGCCTGGCAGAGTGGAAACACTCTGGAAGGGAAACACCACTTTCTATAGTTGCAAATGGTGGGAATTCCCAGAGCCTCAGGGCATCATCCCTCAAATATCATCCACTCGCTTGCTCTAAGACAACAGGAAAGTGACTTAGGCAATGGTGCATCCACACTGCCTCCCAGCCACAGGAATAAGAGTGGCTCTAAGGGCGTACCCTGGGGCAGCCTCTTTCCCTGCAACCAACTCCAAGAGGTCTTTAGTCGAGCTCTTGACTCAGCAGAATGGGTGGAATGCCTCCAACACATAGTCACCGATTATGACTGGGAAACTTGGAGATAAGAAAGTCACGGTCTTTGGCCTTATGATTTGGTGAGGAAAATGAGACATGTTCACAGGGCCTGACAAGGAGTAAGTGCTCAGCTTACTCACTGCCTGAATGATAGGCTGACTAAATGAATGAACATAAGGCCATAAATGCAAGTAGAAGAAAGCACAGGATTGGGAGTCGGAAGGTGGAGTTGGCATCCCAGCTCACCCACCTTGCAGGCTGGATACACCTGCTTGCTCTGGATTCATTGTCCATCGTGCTCTGTGCCCCAGGAGCTAACCTCGATGGACCACGTCCCTGGGATCCCTTGCTGTCTGTCTTCTGGTTGAGCTCGGCCAAAGGGAGTCCCTGGAAAGAGACGGGGGACTGAGGAGGGGGTTTCTTCCCCTCCTCCCTGGCTCCTCCTCTGGCAGGAGCTCTGCGCCCAGAACCTACAGCTCCCCCACTGCTGCACTCCGTTCTCACTGGCCCCAGAAACACTGGGTCCTCCCTTTGCCTTGGTGGTCCGAACTTCGCACTATTGCTCACGACTGGGCGCCTCCACATAACTCATCTTCCTTAATCCCGTCTACACCTCTGCAAGAAGTTCCTTCACAGAAACCACCTGAGTCAAAGCTGGGTCCTGTTGAGACCCAAGTCATCCAGTAAATTAGCACAAGTCATGGACCTTCTCAGAGTGTCAGGTTTTTCCACTACGACACAGAAATAACAATGCTTAGTGCCCAGCACTGTGCTTAAACATGGACCTTCCACAAATGTTGGTTGTTTGAATCAGTGAGTGAATGGATAAATGGATACCTATGAGGGTTCATGACAAGAGGGTAATGTATTAGGTATGAAAACATTGGTTATTATAATTCTTATGAAGTGGTGAGTGAGTGTTAATAGATAGTATTAAGTGTCTTGATATCATAAAATGGTCATGTGTCAAGAATCAAGAAAACTGAGCCCCAATTTTTCCATTTGTTAACTATGTGATCTCAGGCCATTTGTTTTCCCACTTGGTGCCTCTGTTTTTCTCCTATGAAACAAAAGAGTTGAGGTTA
Organism: Saccopteryx bilineata; assembly: GCF_036850765.1. NCBI lineage: Eukaryota > Metazoa > Chordata > Mammalia > Chiroptera > Emballonuridae > Saccopteryx > Saccopteryx bilineata. Next base: position 140,057,483 of record NC_089495.1, read on the forward strand.
ATCACTTCTAAGAGGTCATGCAGCTCGGACAGGTGGAAAGCATTCCGGAGAGATGTACAGTTTGAGCTGAGGACTTAGGGGAGCGTTCAGGGCAGAGGCGGGAATGGGGACAAGATGAAGGCTGGACCAGCACAGGGACATTCCAGTGAGTGGAACCGGAGGGAGTTAAGGAGGGGAGAGGTCAGTAAATCAATTCTGGTGACAAAGAAAAAACATTTGATTGGAACAGAAGTTGCCCCTGGGGACTGGAGGGGCCTTGAGTGTCAGACTGAAGAACTAGCATTGTGAAAGGGAGAAAGTTGACTTCCTCCGGCCCGGGAAGCCACTCAGTGACTAGGATGATGGCCTCCTCCACTCTACCCTCTGATTGCCATGGGAGTGCTTGTCTTCATCTCCTGATGACAGTGCCCTGTCCCTCTTGTGATTCCTTTCTTTGAAGATCACTTGTCAAATTAGCGATGAGGGAAAATTTATTGTATGAGGAAACCATTTGGTAAGGGATATTTTTAGCACTGTTCAAATCTTGGCAACAAACTCGTTCGGGTCATTATCTTACTTTCATTTAAAAATCTTTTAGTTTGCTGGAAAGTCAAAGTCAGGATAATGAAAAGAAAGTGATTTTTAAAAAATTATTGCAAAAAGTAAATCCAGAAAAACAAAAAAACATTTAATGTGCCTTAAGCAAGAAACATCCGAGGTATTAAGTCAAAACACTTGGAAAAATTATAAGAATGAAAAAATAAAAACTATGGTACAAAACTACTGCGAAACATGGAGTTATTTGACAATGGGGCTCACTGTGTGAGTTTAGGTATCTCCCTTCATTTACAGGCCTCAGTTTCCCTGTGTGTCAAAGAGGAGTTGGGCCCTATGGTGGGCTCTGGAAGGCTCACCTTCCCCAGGCAGGGCCAGCAGCTCCCACTCCGCAGCCCTTTCCCCTCTGTCAAGAATGGCATTCCTGGAAGGGCACAGAGAACATGCATAACTCTGACTTCTGTGCCCTCTGTCCCCAGCATGGCCTCTCAGAGCACAGGAGCCGGAGGACGAGGCAGCTGCTCAGCCCTGGCACTCTGTGTGGCTCTGGCCGGAGGCGAGAGGGGTCAGTGCCAGCCTGCAGTCAAGCTGGGCCTCTGCAAGGGGTAATCTAGCCCTAAGCCAGCCTCACCGCCACTGCTAGGGACAGGACTCGTCGCCCCTGGTGGGTGTTCACCGGGTTTGCCCCCGGACTATGTAGCTACACCTCACACAGCTTAAACAGAAGTCATTCTAGCATGCAATTCTGTTTTTAGAGTTATCCTCCAGCTCAAAAACATTGGCGATTCCCCCTTGCTGAGCCACATCCTGGTCCCCCAAGAGACACCTGTCCTATGAAATGCTGCTCAGAGGCCAGGCCATGTCACTTGGGTTTGGAGAACACAGCCTACTCTGACCTCCTCCGCATTGCAGCATCCCAGTGCCCCAAGAGGTCCCAGAGAGAAGGGACCCATTTGGGCTCTTCAAACCCAGCATATTTCCACCGTATATTTCACCAAAGGACTGTTTTTGTTTAGTAACTCCAAGTGGTGTCCCTCAGAGCTGCAGCTCCCACCAATGTGCTTTGGGGAACCCTGCCTGACGGGTCAGATGGGGCAGCCTCCACTGGCCTCAGGCAATGCCCAGCCCCCTTTTCATCCTAAAGTCTGGTGCCGTTGAATTATTAGCTGAGAGTTGATGATTTGTCTGCGTGAATGTTGCAAACACATAAATTTGGAGAAAGAAAAGAAAGCCAGGGTCTTTAGCAAAAGTATTACTTGAAGGATCTTAGTTCAGAAGCACTTGGAAAGTTAAATTATACTAAATCATCTCTTCCCTTTTTTGGGGGGTCAATAAATGATGTATTTTCTCTCTCCTAGCTTTGTGCATGCTCTTCCCTCTGTCTGAAAAGCCTTCCTTGTATTTCCCTATGAAAAACCTATTTATTCCTCTGCCAAAGTTTTACTCAAAACGCCACCTCTTCTGCAGATGGAGAATGTATTATTCAGTACTCTGTGTTCTCATGGCACTTTTCATGGATCCTATTAAATCACTTTTTTTTTTACAGAGACAGAGAAAGTCAGAGAGAGGGATAGATAGGGACAGACAGACAGGAATGGAGAGAGATGAGAAGCATCAATCATTAGCTTTTCGTTGCGACACCTTCATTGATTGCTTTCTCATATGTGCCTTGACCGTGGGCCTTCAGTAGACCGAGTAACCCCTTGCTCGAGCCAGAGACCTTGGACTCAAGCTGATGAGCTTTGCTTAAACCAGATGAGCCCGCGCTCAAGCTGGCGACCTCAGGGTCTTGAACCTGGGTCCTCTGCATCCCAGTCCAACGCTGTACCCACTGCGCCACCGCCTGGTCAGGCATATTAAAGTACTTTTTATCCTACTTTCCCTGACAGCTCCGTATAAGAGTTGTCATTATTGGCACCCCTCTGTGCCTGGGCTGGATGATGAACAAGAGACATACTAGTTAAAACAATAAAGACAGTCCCTGTCCTCTGTGTTTCTCGGTCCCTTCCCCTCGTCCAGGAGCCCCTTGGATCACACCTTGGGAACCTTCTTGGCATCCACCCCTCTGTCTGTGTCTATCTTAGCCACAGTGGCGGAACGCACGCATTAACTCGCCTTGTCGTAAGGAAATCTGTTGAAATCAGAAAGAAAATGGCTCTGAGTCCCAAAAGGAAAGAAAGTGAGGCACTAATGGCCAATATGTCCCAACTTAGGGGGCTTGATTATCTGCCACTCAAACAGGCAGGAAGGAGACTGAGAATAGGCAATACACGCAACAGTGTCATAACGCTCCAGCATTGCAGATGAAGCTTTTGCTCAAGTCTTTTTCCTTTGGCCCCAATGCTCACGAAACAGTGACATAGTAGAAATGGCAGATGAAAAGTGTGGGGCGGTCATGCGGAGACACTGCCAAGCCAGCAGGATGCGGCAGCTGATTGGGTGACACAGCATCAGTGCCAAAGGAAAAGAGATGTGGGGCCATTGCTTGGAGGGAGGGGCAGTCCTCTGATCTGCACAGGCCTCCACCTCTGTGGACACGCAGTCCCACCCTGATAGTCACAGAGACGCCCAAATTATCAAGGAAATGTTAGGTCACCTGCCGTAGCCTCTTTTAGAAGGCAGCAAAGTGTACATAAGTTATTTGGGAATTATTTTTCTTTTTAACATGATAAGTGTTCCCAAGGTTAAGATTCCCCCCAAGATATCCTCATAGTTCATTCCCCTGTTTACAGGTCTTTGCTCACATGTGACCTTCTGGAACACCTTGATTTAAATTGCAGCCCCACTCAGCCCTGGTCTCCCTTAGTGTCCTTTCTTACCGTATTCTTCTTCATGCCAATTACCACCTAATATAATATGTTACCTATTGGTTGGTTAGGATCCTTCTCTCCTATCCCAAAGGAATGTAAACTTCACAAGGTTTGGGGGTTGGTTTATTTTATTCACTGCTATATCACAGGGCAGGGCGGTGGGGGGGGGCTGTGTGTCTGGCATCTAGTAGGTATTCATTCTTTATTGAATGAAAGTATGAAGGAGGTAGATTTAATTATCTAGAAAACACATTTACATTTTAAATGGTCAAACTTTGGAAACATTGGCTAAATGCAGAAATACTATGAGAATTTTTTAAACATAAGGCACATTCATTCACTGACAAATATTTGTTAAAGTCAGACACTGTGCATTAGGTATCTGCTTATTTTGTCCACACTCAGACTTTTAAGTCATTGACGCGCTTGAGGGGTGGAACATTCCGGCTCCTCCTGTAGCCTGCTTTAGGCCTTATCCACTCCCTATGCCAAGGTTTGACAAGTCTGGTCTATGTCTCCTTCAGAAAATTCTTAGAAGGAGGAAGTGATGATATTGATTAGAAATCCTCAGGCTTCCCATGAGTGGACCCAGAATCAATATTTAACCACTGTTTACAGCGATGTCTGAGGTTTGGCAGCAGGTGTCACACCCTGGAAAGTACATTGGATGTGGAGCCAGAAAACTTGAGTGTAGCCCAGGCTGAAGAGCCCAATGATCTTGCAAATGTCTCACTCTGCTTTTTTTTTTTTTTTTACAAGACTTTATAAATGATAAAGTGCTATACAATTTGATGAAATCATCCTTATTTTGTTAAGAAGTAAAAAGCGTGTTACTTGTCACCAGAAATAGAGGTGACATCCGATTGTGATAACTAATGACCCTTGAAATGCATGAGACCCCATCTCGATATCTTGGCCAACTTCACGATTACATTACTTCTGTGTGACCTTCGCATATAGGACTTTCTCATGTACAAATAAAGGGTTTCACCTAGCTCCAGCGTGCCGGGATGGTGTCTCTGATTCTGATGAAAGACAACAGGGTTTGTAGGTCTGTCATGGTAAATTAGGAGGGGTTCCAAACCTTATTGTAGCTTTACCTGGTCATTCTCTAAGAGTGAAAGTGTAAACTTTCTTCATTCATTTACCTACTCATTCATTCACTAATTTATTCCTTCTATCACTCATTCATTCCTTCAACAGGTACTTGCTGAACATCGGTTGTGTGCCAGAAGCTGTCCTAGATGCTGGAGACAAGGGGTGGAAGATGACACAAGGTCAGTACCATCAGTGATGCAAGTTAAGTCAGAGGGCCAGTTTTATAAACACATCATTGTCATACACGTTAGGAGCCATGAGGAGACAGGAGGAAGTTTCAGGGGACCACATAGCGAGCCCTGACTATTCCGCCTGGAGGAGACAGAGACACCTTATACAAAGATACATTTCTGTGGGGCTTTGGAGGTGTGGTGGGAGTAAGCCAGGCAGGGCCAGGAGAGAGGCGTGCCATAAATAGGGAAAGAGCGTGGAAAGGCCCAGGAACATTGCATTTGGGTGATCTAGTGAGCATTTATTGTGCACCTATTGTGTGATGGACACCGGAAAGGAAGGGAGGTATGCCAGCACGGATGAGGAACAGATTATGAAGTACATGAATGTCATGCTCAGGACAGAGGCACAGCACTGCTGAAAGCAAGCAGAGAGCTTACAGAACAGGGCTCCTCTGTGCGAAATCATGCCCCTTGCTGTTCAGACATTCAGCTCACTACACACAAAATACCGAGAGTACAGTTACAACTAGTATAGAATCCTTATCCCGGTAAAACACGCCAACGAAGTACAATAAATGTCCCGATGACAGGAACTCTGAGCAGGAGGAAAGACAGATGGGCAAAGGAAGACATCCCAGGAAGAGGTGACATTTCAAGCCGACTGTCTAAGAGAAACTACCTAGGTGACGGGAACAGGAAGTGTTCCAAAGAGAAGCAGAAGTGTGTTTGAAGACCCAGAGACCCAAGGAAGGTGCTAGAACACCAGAGGGATGTGGCCAGAGTGCTCAGGCCTGGGGTCTATGGTATAAAGGTTGGGCTCCACCCCAAGGAAAGCCATTGGTGGGTTTTTAAGCAGGGGATGATACAATTTGTATATCTTTATTCTTGTAACTGACATTTCCCGCCACACCCAGCTTGGTATACAAAATAAAGTCATCCTTCCTTAATATTCAAATCGTACTGCCCAGGATCCACTGACCTCCCTTAACCCAGACTAGAAGACAGATTCTGTCTCTGAGATGCATTTGCCCAAATATTTCTAAAGACCTCCCTGCCCCTCCAGTCTGTGCTCTTCACACCACAGCTCCTTATAAACCCAGGTGGACAGCACATCCCACGTAACTGTGTTGACAACTGAGAATGTACCTGCCCTGTTTTTCTCCATCATGCTGTGATAACAAAAGCCTACAGTATACACACTTAAGGGAATACACATAATCACATAAAAGTCTTTTTGGTCACCTGTAAAAAGACATCATATGATGCACAATTGTAAGCATCCGACTTTTCTCACTCTGTAATACTTTGGAAATCATTCCTAGTCATTTGGCCAGGCTCTGATTTTAATGGCTGCATATATTCTGACGTGGAAATAACATGCTTTATTCATCTGTTCCTGTGTTGCCTGAAAATCACTTTGTTTCTAGCTTTTGCCACTGTGAACAAAGCTATAACACACACACACACACACACACACATTTTTGTTACATAGATAATTTTCTTTCTTTGCAATAGAGTTGCAGGAATGAGATTTCTGGCTGAAATAGACAGAACCTGTCAACATTATTTCTAATGGGCTAAATGCTTAGTAAGTGTTACATAGTAATTACTCAATAAAATGATATTGCTATTCTCATTAGCTAAGGACTTACATTTTGGAAAACTGTAGCCATTTTTTAGATTTCTGTTTAGATAGACTATGTTTACTTTAAAGACATGGGTTATCTGTAATCACCGAACTAACAACTGTCCTTTCTTTGTTTATCCAAAGGCAAAAGGAAATGGGGACTTCACTGGAAAACTAAAATAGACATGAAAGTTTACCTCCCTGGCTTCCTCCTTGCCATTTCAAATCCATTTCCTCAGGGAGGCAGGGACCCAGAAGCAAAGGCTTTGCTCCCATAATTGGATATTCTTGTTTTGTGTGTGTGTTTCATTGTTATCAGCTTATTTGTATATCTAATTTGAAAAAGAAAAAGAGGGCTCATTAAAGCAGTTTCCCTGTTATGAAAAAATGAACCAAAATTGTAGCTTTGGTAGGAGATGAATGACTGTGTCCTTGTGTCTGCAGCCTCACCTCCTGGGGCAGAGGCTCCCGCGAAGACATCCGGCAGGGTCCAGTTTGAAGGTCCTCATTGTGTTCAGCTGCCCTCCGCAAAGCCTGCGGCTGCACGTTGTGAAGACAGCTCGGCGAGCTACGTGGTGGATTCAGGACACGAGGCCTACTCCACCGCTGGACCGAAATGTCCACACATGACAAGATTTCAGACTCTAGACGGCAATGGAATCTCGCATGTTGGCTGAGGGCCAGGGGCTGGGCAGTGGACACAGCCTGAGCCAGGAGTGTCAGAGAGGTCCAGGAGTGAAAAGGCAGACACGTAGTTTTCACGAAACGGGAAACAGGAACCTCTGTTGTCTGCTGCGTTGTTCCCTTTCAGTCTGGACCCCAGAGAGGCACAGGAAGCTGGGGAGGCCGAGGCGGTGTCCTTCTGGTTCTGAGCGGTCAAACGGGGCCATGCCCTGGGTCCTAGCCAGTGAAAAGAAGCTGTAGGTTCACCAGTCTCTCAGACATTGTCTCTGGCCCTCCTGCCTTCTCGTGTTCTGTCTGGTCCACATTTCAGTGAGTGCCTGACTCCTGACGTTCTGGCTTTTAAACACATTTTTGGCTCCATAATCACCCCTTGGACAGATTTCTGCTCTACTGGTTTGACCTCATCACCCCTTCCTTCAACTTCTGCTAATAGGCTGTGGATTTTCCCACTGCGATCCAACTCTAGCCCTGAAACTCTGCATCGCCCAGGCTGTCTGTCTCTTCGGCAGGAGGGAGGGCTGGAGTGACAGCAGGGAGGTCATAGAACCCAGCAGACCTGGGACTGCCACAGACTGCGGAGTAAGCCATCACACTCGCTCCTTACCTACTGACTACACGCAGCTGTGGCTGTTTCTGCCCTGGCCGAGAACTTCCTGTATTTCGTCAGCAGGAACAGACCACTTGAGCAGATTCAGCCATAGCTGGAGCCATGCCCGCGTTCATGTCATTGATGCACCTGAGTGTGAGCTGCATCATTTTTCTGCTGGAGGTGCCCTCTTCCCACAGGGGCTGACGCTGGTAGATGCCCACTGGCTTTCCTAGCCTGCTCCACCAAGGCCTGCTCCATTAGGCCTTGGTCTTTGCCAGGCTCAAAGGCCTGGTTTTATTCATGGTGCAGCTGCTGTATGCACTGCCAGGCCTGACATCAACGTTGTTGGGGACAAGAATGGCTACATGATGACGGCTTAAGCTGAGTCCATGATCTTCAAAGATGTGGAGGAGACCCACATGCTCAGAAGTGAAGCTTCTCGGTTCAAAGTGTGCTGCATTACCAGCAGATTGCAAAAGGGGAGGAGTAAACAGTGTAGGAGTTCAGGGAGGGGAGTCCTGGGGACTGGGATGAAGAGGATGTGAGACCAAGGCCTGCCCTTAACAGGTGGGGAAAGGAAGGGGGACCATAGTTACTAAGCAGCTATTGTGTGCCAATGTTAGCATAAGAGCTTTAGCTGGTTATCTCTGGTGATTCCCGGGGGGGGGGGGGGGAGGGAGGGTGTTAAATGAATGAGGGGGAGGGAAGAGGGCATTTCCAGCAGGGAAATGGTGCAGTTAACGTGCATGCTCATTGGTGCCATTAATGACAGCGTGGTCTGAGTTACGGCTGACTTGAATGGTCAAATTCGATGTCTGTACAGACGAGATACACTTCTCTGCCATGGCAGAACCAATCACTGGCCACACATGTTAAACAAGCAAGGAGCAAGTCTGATTGGCTTACTCCACGGTCCCGATGATTTCCCTGAGTCCCCACAAGGCTTGGGAACCGTGGAAACTGTGCGGTGGGAAGAAAGGATGCAGACCCGGGGTTTGTGGAAGGCCATGGCCTTGCTTCTCAGACCGTTGTTCAGTGATTTCAAGAGGAGAGAGATTCTGAGCCTTATTGAAAAGTCCCATCTAAAACATCATTTCTCATCTCATATTTATAAAGAAGAGAAATGAAAAGATGACAGAGAATAAAAACTACTCAGACAATAAATGTTCACGTCTTTAACACAGTATTTATTCCCATTGTCTGTGCAACAAGTGTTTTCTTTTCTTTTTTTTTTTTTTTTTTGTATTTTTCTGAAGTTGGAAACGGGGAGGCAGTCAGACAGACTCCCGCACGCACCCAACCGGGATCCACCAGCATGCCCACCAGGGGGTGATGCTCTGCCCATCTGGGGTGTTGCTCCATTGCAACCAGAGCCATTCTAGCGCCTGAGGCAGAGGCCATGGAGCCATCCTCAGCGCCCAGGCCAACTTTGCTCCAGTGGAGCCTTGGCTGCAGGAGGGGAAGAGAGAGACAGAGAGGAAGGAGAGGGGGAGGGGTGGAGAAGCAGATGGGCGCTTCTCCTGTGTGCCCTGGCCGAGAATCAAACCTGGGACTCCTGCACACCAGGCCGATGCTCTACCACTGAGCCAACCGGCCAGGGCCACAACAAGTGTTTTCTTGCAGGCCTCTGATGCCCTAGGAAAATGGCAGTGAACACAACAGGTAGGCTTCCGGCTCTCGTGTTTATAGCCTAGTTGGAGAGGTAGACGTTAAATAAGGCATTGTACAAAGCAGTATGTGATTGCTAAGTCATTACATAAAGTAAAACATCGAGCAGAGGTCAAGCAGGAGAAGGAACATGGAAGGCGTCTCTGAGGGGGTGACATTTAGGATGAGCCCTAAGCATTGGGAGGATCACGGAGCCCAGCTGAGCTCAGGGAACAGAGATAACCATGATGCCCCAGCCCCGGTCATCATAAAGGTGGTTTAATGTGTATAAGTCACCTGGCCCGGTGCCTGGTGCATACTGGACGTGCTGAACAAATGTTTGCCGGATCTGAGCCAAAGCCCCTCCCAGCCCTAGCATTCCAGGGTTCCTTTCTGACTTTGACCCCAGGGAACCCCACCCTTGGTGTGGAGGCCTGATGTGGCCACTCTGGGTGTCTGCACAAGCAGAGAAGAGCAGGGCCCCTGATGGCCCCACGACTGTGACTGCCCTGCCACACTTCTTGGTGCCTGCGGTCAGCTGCCTTGGCCAGCAAAGAGGACATGATCTGCCCCTCTCTGGGAAGAGAGCTGTCAGCTCTTTCCTACTAGCCACCCTAGTGACAATGTCCATCGTCCTGAACTATTTGGAGACCTTTGAACAGCATGCATCATCTCTTTATGGACATAAAGATGTGTCTGTACAAAGTACAGGCACATCCTTCATACATCAACTGGCCATCCACATGCAACTCTGTAAGCCAGACAGACAGATGCAAACCATGTTATGTCATGGATGAAACTGAGACTCTGGCAAGGACAGTGACATGCCGAAGGTCTCGCAGATAATGGCCGTGCCCAAACCTGGGCATCCTGACCCACTTGAGTTCTCCTTCCACTGCAGCCTCTGTGTAATCTGACCGAGAGGAGGCTCCAGGAGGGGACATGGGCAAAGCTGTGGGTGCTTACTCTCTATTCCTCATTCAGGTGCAAACACCGACTGCATGTGCCCTCCGCCTGGCACTGGGCTAGGCCCCGGGAGGCATCGGCTTTCTTGATGGTGACATTTTTAGGCCTGGAATGGCAGAGACATGTCACAGAAGAATGAGGGTATTTCCAACCACTGTTGGAGACTGACCTTGAATCTGAACCGAGGGCTAGCCCTGTGCTAACACCATTAACCTTTGAAACAGTCTGCTCTGTCCCTGTCTGGTGGAGTCAGGGCTCCGAAAGGCTCAACTTCCTTCATGAGCCCCAAGTTCCAGAACAAAACACAGAGTCCGGGCTGCCGCCGAGCCTGTTGTGGGTGAAACTGTTCCTTCGGGTTTCCCTGCTCTCCTCCAAAGGGCGTGTGTCACTCACTTCCTCCGCTGCGGGTGGGTGCTGCGTCTCTGTGAGCCCAGGAAGGAGGCCCCCTGACCTGCACTGCTCATCCCTCAGAGGCTCCCTCCGGGTGCCCAGTGCTGATCCCCTAGCACCCCTCGCTCCTGAAAGCATCCATCCCCGTGGCCCAGCCACAGGTCCCAGCCTTCCCAGTGCTGCTCTCCTCATTCAGGATGTCCTTCCTCCTCTGGCCAGGCTCTCACTGACCTTCAGATCCCAGCCGGGCCATTGCTTCCCCCGTGCCATCCCCTAGCCTCCCGTGCTCTCAGGGTGCTAGGCTCTGACTCCCAGTGCCCCAGAGACTGTGGTAATGAGCTCCTTTTCCTTTTCCTATTCCTTTTCCTTTTCCCTTTTCCTTCCCCTTCCCCTTCCCTTCCTTTATCTTTTCTTTCCTTTCTTTTCTTTTTTCTTCTCTCTAAATCCCCACTGGACTCTGTCTTGTTCCCCATCACATCTGCAGCACCTTGCCCAGGGCTCACCACACAGTAGGTCCTCACAGTCCTAAATGAATGAGGGTGAACTCACCTCTCACACCCTCGGTCACACTCACACCCAGACCCCCACACACCCTGCTGGCCTTGCGTGGGAGACTGCCACCTCAGAATCAGAGCCTCTGCGACTCTCACCTGCCCCTCCCTGGAGAGTCTCCTGTTCCCGGGCGCTCCCTTCCTCGATGCCTGGGACACCTACGCGGCAACGTGCTGTACCTTTCTCTTACCCTGCTGGTGATCACTGTGCCCTGTGAGGGGCATCCGCACACACAGTCCAAAGGTGTGTGGGTCACTGTCACGAGACGGTTTGGGTGGCTGCAGAAGTCCCAGGTGCTGGTGAGCAGGCTAACCCACACGGATTTGCTGATGGCCATCTACATGTCTCCCTGTACTTCAAGGATTTCAAAGATGAATAAGTCAGTCCTTTCCCTCCAAGAAACTAGCTCAGTGGTCCCCAAACTTTTTACACAGGGGGCCAGTTCACTGTTCCTCAGACCATTGGAGGGCTGGACTATAAAAAAAACTATGAACAAATCCCTATGCACACTGCACATATCTTATTTTAAAGTAAAAAAACAAAACGGGAACAAATACAATATTTTAAATAAAGAACAAGTAAATTTGAATCAACAAACTGACCAGTATTTCAATGGGAACTATGCTCCCCTCACTGACCACCAATGAAAGAGGTGCCTCTTCCAGAAGTGCGGCAGGGCTGGATAAATGGTCTTAGGGGGCCGCATGTGGCCCACGGGCCGTAGTTTGAGGACCCCTGGCCTAGCTTGAGGATCCAGGGGATGGAAGACAGAACTAACACAAGGACAGTTCGAGAATGAAAGCCAATCATGGTATGCCCCACTTGTTCAGCAGCCACCACGGGTGGGGCACATAATGGTCACCACCTTTCATTTGTATAGTGACTTGACAATTTGTGAGTTAGTACTATTGGACAGGCTACGCACCTGAGATAAGTGAGTTGCCCTATCTATCAGAGAATAGAAGCTTCTGCAACCAAGATTTGAAACCAGACCTTGCCAAAGAGCGATCACAACCTATCCCTTACCAAGATGTCACTTTGGGGACGACTAGTCTGAAGAGTGCCTGTGTGCTCTCTCTCCCATTTCCTGACTGTCTTGAGCGTTTTTCCTTTCAGGGACCCTCAAACAGGATAGCCAGTCCAACGGGGCCCTCAGCGACTGCGCTCAGCTGTCCGGGCTGCCAAGAACACCTGTGTCTAATTTAGAGGACAGGACGGTGACTCAGAGGTCCCATGCCTGAAATAGGCAACAGAGGCCCACACAAGCTGTGGTCCCCTTTTTCTACCTTGTGACAATAAACCCAAACTTCGGATCCTGTTTTCAGGTGATTGCAAAGAAGCAGGGCCGTGACGCTGGGAAGAGCTGCTCCCAACCTAAGCCTTGTACCCAAGTTACATCAGTGGGCACACAGCAACATCCTGATTATTATTTTTATTTTATTTTATTTTTTGCATTTTTCTGAAGCTGGAAACAGGGAGAGACAGTCAGACAGACTCCCGCATGCGCCCGACCGGGATCCACCCGGCACGCCCACCATGGGGCGATGCTCTGCCCACCAGGGGGCGATGCTCTGCCCATCCTGGGCGTCGCCATGTTGCGACTAGAGCCACTCTAGCGCCTGAGGCAGAGGCCACAGAGCCATCTCCAGCGCCCGGGCCATCTTTGCTCCAATGGAGCCTTAGGTGCGGGAGGGGAAGAGAGAGACAGAGAGGAAGGTGCAGCGGAGGGGTGGAGAAGCAAATGGGCGCTTCTCCTGTGTGCCCTGGCCGGGAATCGAACCCGCGGGTCCTCCGCACACTAGGGCGACACTCTACCGCTGAGCCAACCGGCCAGGGCCGCAACATCCTGATTATTTAGTGAGAAACAGGCTGAAAAAAATACAGCTCATTAAAACTGAGGAAGTGGTTGGGCTGTGCATGTGTGTGTGCGTGTGCTCGTGTGTGCGTGCGTGTGCTTGTGTGTGCTTAGTCCATATTATGAAAAAGGTCTATGTGCAGAGTTTTCTTCTTTACTTTCTCGCACCGGGATGCCGATCATTGGGAGAACTCCGACAGCCGCCCCCGCAAGGATGGGGCCTCGAAGGAGGGGCTCTTTCCCCTTCACAACTGGATGTCCCCATGCACACCTGGGGAGCTGGAGAACCAAAAGAGAAAGTTCTATTTTTTTTTCCCCACGGAGTAAATAAAGCTACAGTGAGAAGCAGGATTTCATTCTAGACATGCTTGGATAGAGACCCCATTGGTCTGAAAATGATTCTGTTTAGAACTAACACCAGCCACGCCCCGCTTGGGTCTTTAGCGATCAGATATCTTTGGAACCCACTCAGAAGGACACACGATGGCAAAATTCCACCATCTTAAATGGGAGAAAAGGTGACATCTGGGGAGAAACCCGGCCTGGGGTCAGAGGGCCCGACCGGCCCTGGCTCTTGGGGCACCCTCCGTGAGTGAGTTCAGGTGGGTCCCTCTCCTTGCTGGGCAGAGGGACCTCGTCCTTTGCTGCAGCCCTGGTCTCTCTTACGAAGAGCTTCCTTTACCAGACACGGCTCAGTGCTGTGCTGAGGTCTCTCTGTGGCATTTCTGGAATGTCTGTCTTCCTTGTTTCTGCTGTTCTCTCTCCTTCGCATGAAGCAGGGAAATAAAGAGGCCTATTTATACTGACCTGGGCTTCCAATGAGTGCATCTCCTTGCTGAGTCCCTAAGACCACTAGTATTTCAGGGGAGACATGGGAACAGTCTGGTGCCTCCCTAAGGGAGCTGGTACCCCCTGGCACTTGACCCACCCAGGGGTGCCTACAGCTGCCCGATGCTGGGCGCCTCCCGCTAGCAAAGCCCCAGAGCCCCCTGAGCGCTTCCTCGTTGGCACGGGGGGGGGGGGGACCACTGAGCTCACAGTCACTGGCTTTGCGGGGTTGCTGCCAGGCCAGCAACGACGACTTCCCTAACGAGACTGGTCACCAGCCTCCAGACATTCCCCCAGAGTTGAAGGCATGCTTGCATATGCAATAAACAATTAGTTCTGTCCTCACAAAACTCAGAGATGTAGGTGTTACCCTCATGTTCTAAAAGCGCGACAGTAGCTCCAAACCCTCCGCTTTGCGTAAGAGAAAAGCCCACCCCGGACAACCTCTGCAGGGCCTGCCTTCCCACCACCGCCCCTCACTCTGAGAACCCCCCCCCCACTCTCCACGGCTATGCTCACCAGCACACTCACCACTGGACTGGAGATGGACACAGGATCCATCTGACACTGAAGTCAGATGTTCTCCCTCGAAGTTTCGACTCTTGATTCAGAACTTGATGTTTCTCAGCCTCTGTCTGGCCCTTGGGTGGGAAGGCGTATACTACAGGCTTGGGTCAGCTGTGCTCGCCATGCGCACAGAGCCGCGGAGGCTCCGGCCAAACAACGAAACTCAGGCAATGACCTCCAGGACCCCAGCGAGACGGTTCTGACAGCTTCCCTGTTTCTAGTTCCAGTCGTTCTTGAGGCCCTTTGGTTCCCTGAAATATCCTTATATCTTTTTGTAACAGAATGTTCTAGCAGGGCTTACATTTATGTAACACAATGACCTATTAGAATTTTTTTTTAAGTTTTCTTTTAATGGTAAAAGCTAGCAGCTGCTATCTAGAGAGACAGAAGAGAAGGTCACCGTGAGGCTGGTTCTGAGTGGCCTCACTTACACAGTGAACAGCCGGCCAGCTTCGACTTGGCCAAGCCAGACCCTCCTGGCAGTCTGCAGAGCTCCGGATGGGCAGAGGGACCCAGGAAAGTTCGTCAAGGAAGGGCCTCTGCTTTCTGATAGCTGAGATAGGGAGGGCTGCAGAAGTCATCGAAGATGTCCCAGCCAGAACCGGGTCAGAGAAAACCAGCAAGGCTATGCAATAGCTCCGGTGTTTGAGAACAACAGGGTTGCGTGAGCTCTGGGGCTTCCCCCCGACTTCTGAGAGCCCCCAGGGACCTCTGAGGGGCCAGCTTCTCATCCAGGTTAAGGCAGCAAGCCTGGGCCCTCCCGGAACTCCCAGCCTTCCCCGGCTTCAAGCACACAGGCCTTTCTGGGTGCCAAAGAAGAACTTCTGGACCTCCTCAGTCAACATAGCTGTCTGAGACTGGGCTTCCAGCTGTGGGGTGGAGGCCCCAGATCCACTTCCAATACCACTTTTATTTTCTTTTGTATTTTTCCGAAATGAGAAGCGGGGGTGGGTGGGGCAGACAGGCAGACTCCTCCATGCACCTAACCAGGATCCACCCTTTAAGCCCACCAGGAAGCGATGCTCAGCCCCTCTGGGGCATTGCTCCGCTGCAACCAGAGCCATTCCAGCACCTGAGGCAGAGGCCATGGAGCCGTCCTCAGTGCCCGAGCCAACTTTGCTCCAGTGGAGCCTTGGCTGCAGGAGGGAAAGAGAAACACAGGAAGAAAGGAGAGGATAAAGGGTGGAGGGGGAAGGTGGAGAAGCAGATGGGTGTGCCCTGGCTGGGAATCAAACCCAGGACTTCCATATGCCGGGCTAATGCTCTACCACTGAGCCAACCAGCCAGGGCCAACACCACCTTTCTTGCTTAAACTACTTTGGATGAGACTTTGTCCCTGTGATCAAGAGAACCTTGTCCATGTCACAGACCGTGGAGGTGAGGGCTGGGGGTCCTGGACCTAGGTCCAGGTCAGGCTCAATCCAGAGTGACAGTCCGTCAGTGCTGTCAAATGGCTCAAACCTGTTGTTCTTAAAGGGGATGCAGGCATCAGCAAACTCCTCCCAGGAGTCTGGTAGCAATGGAGAGCCCCCTACCTATTAAAACAGCTTCCCCAGAACCCAGGAAGCATGGCCTCACACTCCCCCCCTCCCTATAGGACTGCAGGCCAATTGTCTGCCCGTGGGGCTCTGTCAGGGGTCCCCAAACTTTTTACACAGGGGGCCAGTTCACTGTCCCTCAGACTGTTGGAGGGCCGCCACATAGAGTGCTCCTTTCACTGACCACCAATGAAAGAGGTGCCCCTTCCGGAAGTGCGGCGGGTGCAGATAAATGGCCTCAGGGGGCCTCATGCGGCCCACGGGCCGTAGTTTGGGGATGCCTGGTACTTCTTTATAGAACTCAGGGCCCCCTAATTCTGATCTGTGCTGGGATCAACCACTTCCTTCAAAAAAGGTGGTCCAGGAAGCGGGGATGGGTGCTGACTGGCGAGGGGCACAGGATTTCCAGCTGGGGGCGTGAAAATATCCCGTAATTAGTGCTGACGGCTATACAACTCTGCTGACACTAAAACCCCCTGGATTATACACTTTAGAAGGGCACATGTTATGATATGTGAATGCTATCTCAATAAAACTTTTTTTTTTAATGGTGCGGCAGTTGGGAAAGAGAAGCAATAAAGCTCAGTAAAATTAAATCCTTTTTTTTTTTCTCAGAGACCGAGGATTTCTCGACAGGCAGCCTGTCTTTGTTCTGGGTCTCACGCTCTTCATGGGAGTAGTAGGAAGCTCAGACTGAGGCTGGCGTGGCTGGGAAACGGCTTACAGAGGAAACTGGGAAGTTCAAAGCAGAGAACGGGGGAGAAAGATAGCCCCTCACTGCCGCCATCCACAGTCTCCCTCCCGCTCAGATTCCGTCCTGCCTGCCTTGCCTCTACCCACAGACCGTTTGGGAAGGATTATGTGAATCTTGCAATTCTTTGCAATGCTAGCTGTGGCTGGCTGGATACTGGACGATATTTGTCCTAAAATTATATTTAAAAACAAACCTTTAGGGGCCCTGACCAGTTGGCTCAGTGGTAGAATATCGGCCCGGCATGTGGCAGTCCTAGGTTCGATTCCTAGCCTGGGCACACAGGAGAAGTGCCCATCTGCTTCTCCACCCCTCCCCCTCTCCTTTCTCTCTGTTTCTCTTCCCCTCCCGCAGCCAAGGCTCCACTGGAGCAAAGTTGGCCCGGGCACTGAGGATGGCTCCATGGCCTCTGCCTCAGGCGCTAGAATGGCTCCGGTTGCAATGGAGCAATACCCCAGATGGGCAGAGCATCACCCTCTCGTGGGCGTGCCAGGTAGATCCCTGTTGGGTACATGCGGGAGTCTGTCTCTCTGCCTCCCCACCTCTCACTTCAGAAAAAAAAAAAAAAGACCTGTGGTGGCGCAGTGGATAAAGCATCGACCTAGAAATGCTGAGGTCACTGGTTCAAAACCCTAGGCTTGCCTGGTCAAGGCACATATGGAAGTTGATGCTTCCAGCTCCTCCCCCCTTCTCTATCTCTGTCTCTCCTCTCTCTCTCTCTCTCTCTATCTCTCCCTCTCCTCTCTAAAAAATAAAAAATGAATAAATAAATAAATTTTTAGCCCTGGCCGGTTGGCTCAGTGGTAGAGCGTCGGCCTGGCGTGCAGAAGTCCCGGGTTCGATTCCCGGCAAGGGCACACAGGAGAAGCGCCCATCTGCTTCTCCACCCCTCCTCTTCTCCTTCCTCTCTGTCTCTCTCTTCCCCTCCAGCAGCTGAGGCTCCATTGGAGCAAAGATGGCCCGGGCGCTGGGGATGGCTCCTTGGCCTCTGCCCCAGGCGCTAGAGTGGCTCTGGTCGAGGCAGAGTGACTCCCCGGAGGGGCAGAGCATCGCCCCCTGGTGGGCGTGCCGGGTGAATCCCGGTCGGGCGCATGCGGGAGTCTGTCTGACTGTCTCTCCCCGTTTCTAGCTTCAGAAAAATACAAAAAAAAAAAGAAAAAAAAAAAGACAAACCTTTAGAAAATAAAGGTCTCGTTCCTGAAATCCCAGGTACCAAGAGCTTGCAGGGTATTGTGGGGACTTTTGACCTTTCAGATCCCAGGCCGAGCCTCACTTAGGGACTGCCTCTGAGCAACCCCCCACCCTCAACCCAGGTTGACTTCTGTCCCCATCCCACCCCCAGCGGATGCTGAGTAACATTTATCAAATGCAGAATGGTTGCCCAGGCTTAGAATTATTAGAAAAGGAACATTTAAGGCAATGAGAAAACTTGGTAAGAAATGCATTCTGGTCACCAGCTCCCCTGGGGAACTGGACGTTCCCCTCCAGGTTGCAAACACTGATGGCACATTTTATCACACTCAGTGAACGAAGCCGCCCAGAATGGACTTCTGTGAGGAGGGCAGGTGTGCTGATGTGTCACAAGCTGAAACGCCCCCCACCCTCACTGTTTTTATTATTACTGTGCCTATTAAGCAGATGGAATCCATCCAAGATTAGCCCTCTGCTGGAGTTTCTGGGTCGAGTGATAAAGCACAAATATTTCCCTTTCCAAGACTCTGTGAACTCCCTGTAATATTTCTTTGGCTGTCACTCTGCTAGTCACAAAAATAAACCCAGCTAAACTAAGCTTCCCTTCCTCCCTTTGCTTTTTCAAGCCTCGGGGTGTCTGAAATAACCATGTTTGTTGGAGCAGGACGTGGTGACATTGTCTGCTGTGATTAATGCTCTCTTCCCCAAAATGGTCACCGTACTTTCTGGGAACAGTCAGTGCTGTGACGAGGGGGAGTCTGGAATGGGCCTGTGGGTCCTGGGCAGGGATCACCTGGCCCCGGGCTGCCCCTTTCTCCTTAACAGTGGACCTAGAACAGGTGTCAGAACTGAACTGGGCCTCTGTGTCTTAGTTTGTTTGGGCTGCTTTAACAGGACACCACAGACAGGGCGGCTTAAATAACAAACTTTCCTTCACAGCTCTGGAGGCTGAAGTCCAAAGTCAAGATGCTCACAGACTTGGGGCCTGGTGAGACCCTGCTTCCTGGTTCTTAGAGGGCTATCTTCTCCCTGTGTCCTCACATGATGGGGGAGGGGGTCACGGAGCTCTCTGGGGATCTCTCTCTCTCTCTTTTTTTTTTTTTTGGTATTTTTCCGAAGTTGGAAACGGGGAGGCAGACTCGCGCATGCACCCCACCGGGATCCATCTGGCACGCCCACCAGGAGGCGATGCTCTGCCTATCTGGGGTGTCGCTCTGTTACAACCAGAGCCATTCTAGTGCCTGAGGCAGAGGCCACAGAGCCATCCTCAGTGCTCAAGCCAACCTTGCTCCAATGGAGCCTTGGCTGCGGGAGGGGAAGAGAGAGACAGAGAGGGAGGAGAGGGGGAGGAGTGAAGAAGCCAATGGGCGCTTCTCCTGTGTGCCCTGGCCGGGAATTGAACCCGGAGCTCCTGCATGCCAGGCAGACGCTCTACCACTGAGCCAACCGGCCAGGGCCTGGGGATCTCTTTTATAAAAGCATTAATCCCATTCCTGAGGGCTCCACCCTCATGACTTAACCATTTCCCAAGGCCCTGCCTCCAAATACCATCACATTAGGGGTTAGGTTTTCAGTGTCTGAATTTGGGGAGAAGGATGCAAATATCCAGTCTATACCACTTCATCACATCATCTATTAACCAGGCATTCCTGGACTCGTTCTTTTACTTCCCTGAGCCCTGGATTTCTAACCTTCTTTGGTTGAGAACAGACATAAATGAGATAATATGTGGAAGGTGTTCAGCTCCAATCAGACTTTTATTCAGTGATAATTTATTATTATTGGCCTTCTTGCTCAGGCAGGGAGAGATGTCCCAGGGATGTCACCTATAGCATGGTGACAATAGTTAATACCATATTGTCTATGTGAAAGTTGCTAAGAGAGTAGACCTTACATGTCTCTTCACAAGAGAAAAAGACTTTATAATTATGAGGTGATGGATGTTAACGAGACTTACTACGGTGACCATTTCTTTTGTGTGTGTGTGTGTGTATTTTTCTGAAGCTGGAAACAGGGAGAGACAGTCAGACAGACTCCCACATGCGCCCGACTGGGATCCGCCCGACTGGGATCCACCCGGCACGCCCACCAGGGGGCGACGCTCTGCCCACCAGGGGGCGACGCTCTGCCCACCAGGGGGCGATGCTCTGCCCCTCTGGGGCGTCGCTCTGTTGCGACCAGAGCCACTCTAGCGCCTGGGGCAGAGGCCAAGGAGCCATCCCCAGTGCCCGGGCCATCTTTGCTCCAATGGAGCCTCGGCTGCAGGAGGGGAAGAGAGAGAGACAGAGAGGAAGGAGAGGGGGAGGGGTGGAGAAGCAGATGGGCGCTTCTCCTATGTGCCCTGGCCGGGAATCGAACTCGGACTTCTGCACGCCAGGCCGACGCTCTACCACTGAGCCAACCGGCCAGGGCCCGGTGACCATTTCTTAATACATGCATATATTGAATCATTATGTTATGCACCTGAAACAAATATACCTCAATAAAAATACACAGTGGGGGGAAAAGTAAATGATTTATTTTTTTTAAAATCTTACTACATCATCCTGACTATTTTTATTGTGCTTCAGACCAAAAAAAAAAAAAAATTCCCACCCTGACCCTAGCCCCTGGACTAGCATTTGGGAACCGTCGATTAGAGGACCACCTCATGGCTGACAAATTATCAGAAGTGGCACCAGATCTCAACGCAGGAACCAAACTTGTTGATATATACCTTGCTTCTCTGTCAAACCATCTCCTGGGCTAACTCCACCGTGACTTGAAGGTTAAAAGGCCAGGGAGGCTGTACCCTTCCTTCCCAGGCTTGGCTCCTTTGCTAATCAAGGCTCATCTCTCCACACGTGTCCAAAGCCCACCGGAACCTGTCTCCTCTGTTAGTGGAGATGCTTACCTTCTTGCTTGGGCTTGACTACACCTTGAGCCATTGGAAGCCCATCTCTGTGTTCCTGTTTTGACAGCTCTGATTGGTGCTAACCCAGCACTTCCAGCAGGACGCAAAGCAGCTTTCTAATAGCCATGATGCAAAGGGACACACTTAGGGAGAAGCTGTGTCAGGGAGCAGGGTGACTGGTCACCTGAGAGAAGCCCAGTGACGTACCGCGGACTTTGTATCCCTGTGTGTACGCACGTGTTCTCCAAGGAGTCTTTGGGCTCTGGCACGTTGGACCCTAGCAATCCCAAGAGCTGATTACTATAAAGAGATCCTGAGTGTGGGTCTAAATTTTCTAGAAGCTAAAACGAAGGAAGGAACATGGTATTGAGTTGCATAGTTTTCTTTTTTAGACCAAAAAAAAAAAGCATACAAATTGATTTGCCAAAGCCCGACATTTTTCTGGAATGAGGCTCCTGCCAAAATTTCCTCGGGTTGTCCCTGTAAAAGAGACATGGGCTGATGGGATGGACCACGGCTTCCACTGCAGTGCTACCCAAGACGCACGGTCGATGTTCAAACAGGTGATGCTTGCAGGGTGTTTCCAAAAAGACAGAGGTCACCGGAAACATCGTAACTCAAGGAAGACATTTCTGCCTTTGATGTCCCTGTGCTCTTAAGACAAGTACCAGAAGAACCTAATGAGAACATTGCTTCACCTACACTCAGAACCACATGGAACCCTCACTGTAGTTTTACCACAAGGATTGAGAGCCTCTATTTATGGCCTGTGGGTGGCTGACATTTTATTTAAACACACACACAGACATGTATACATGTACCTGTACTTACATATGTATATGTGAGTTTTATGATTATAAAACTAGTATAAGTTTTCTTCTTGCAGGTGGTGTTGGAGCCTTTGATGTTCTAGTATTACGATATATTCCCAAAATAAGGATAGAAGTACAATATTGAACTTCAGAACATTTCCTTGCAGACATTATACAGAATTTGTTTTTTGAGAAACACACTTAGCTAAAAGCACTTAACATAACATGGTGTGTCTTATAAGTGTCAGCCATTAAATAGCTTCAAGTGTGTAGTTTATCACAGTGGCATACTTTATCAGTGTGTGATTGTTCTAGAGTCCTAGAAGTGGAAACAGTGGGTCCAAAGAAATAAACGCATTTCATATCTTTAGTACATATTGCCAAAACTGCCCTCCAAGGACACTGTATTAATTTAGTACACAGTAGTATAAGGGCCTGACAATTCATAGATCTCACCAGCACTGGGTACAGACACAAAAGAAGACATACTTTAGATTCAATTTATAAAATTGTTTGTTTTTTCTTTTTCAAAAAGACTCAACTAAGAGGTAGTGAATCAGGATAAGTGTGTCCACCTTTGGAAGAGAGGAAGGCAGGAGTTATTGGGAAGAGGTATGAGGGGTCCTGGCTGGGTGGCTCAGTGGGAAAACATCAACCTGGTGCACCAGAGGTTGAGTTCACCCCCCAGTCAGAGCATGTATGAGAAGCAATCAGTGAATGCACAACTAAGTGAAACAATGAGTTGGTCTTTCTCTCTCTCTCTTCTTTACCTACCTCTTCCCCCTTACCCCTCTCTCCTCTCTTCTTTTCTCCCAAGTCAATGGAAAGCAAACAGAGACAAGAGGGGCACCTGATTGCATTCTATTTCTGGGCAGTGGATATTGACTAAGCTATATTCACAGAGTTGAGTTCATGCGTACGAGTGGAAATGATGAGTTATTCGGGTTATTTGTTGGCTAGACCATCCTTTTTTTCTTTTTCTTTTTGATCTACATGTCATGTGTCAAGTTGCCAAGTATACATGAGATTGTGTCTGAGTTTGCCAGCCTGTGGGTCTATTTGTGTCCCTGGACCAATTCATAAAGCAGAGGGCTTCTGTTATGGGTTAAGTCACCTCCCCACCCTGATTAATATGCTGAAGTCCTTACCCCCAGAGCCCTGCAAAATATGGTCTTATTTGGAAATAAGGTCACTGCAGATGTAACTAATTAAGATGAGATTGTCCTAGGGTAGAGTGAGTCCCTAATCTGTACACCTGGTGTCCTTATAAAAGGGGGGATTTAGAAACAGACACAGGGAGAAGACGCCATATGAAGATGAAGACAGGCATCTACAAGCCAAGGAGAGATGCCTGGAACAGAGAGGTCTGGGAAGGAACCAGCCCTGACCACACCTTGAGTTTGGATTTTCAGCCTCCAGAACTGTGAGATGATGCATTTCTGGCGTTGGGCCACTCGGCCTGTGGGACTGTGTCAGGCCAGCCCCAGCAAACGGAGGTGGTGGCCACACTGCTTTCCATATTTGATCCTCCACCCCCAGCTCTCCTCACTGCCTGCAAAACCAGACATCACATAGGATGGTGAGTTAGAACATGTGGGTGCAGGCAGGACAGGCATGGCTCAGGGATACTGCCAACCACACCCTGCACGTTTAGCCCCATGATTAACAGACAGTACAGAGCAGTGCGTGCAATGGAGCGAGGCTCCCAGGATCTGGGCTGAGCCCTCAGCCGGCCAGGAAAGGCCTGTGTGTCCCTGACAAGTTGCTGACCCTCTCTGGGCTTCCGTTTCCTCAGCTGTGAAATGGTGGGTGCCAGGGCCTGAGAGGAGGAGAGGATGGGGAGTTACTGTCTCACGGGTAACGAGTGCCAGTTTTACTGGGTGAAAAGGATTCCGGAAATGGATGGTGATGATGGTGGCACACCATCGCAAGTGCATTTAATACCCCCGAACTGCACACGGGAAGTGGTTATGACAGTATATTTTACATGGTAGGTATTTTACCACAGTTTTGGAAACTGGGGGAAAATGAGGTTGTTCGGCTTGGGATCTTGCACCTGTTCCGTTTATGACATAGTATTTTTTTTTTTTTACAGAGGCAGAGATAAACAGGGACAGACAGACAGGAACAGAGAGAGATGAGAAGTATCAATTATTAGTTTTTTGTTGCGCGTTGCGACTTCTTAGTTGTTCCTTGATTGCTTTCTCATATGTGCCTTGACTGCGGGCCTTCAGCAAACCGAGTAACCCCTTGCTGGAGCCAGCGACCTTGGGTCCAAGCTGGTGAGCTTTTGGCTCAAGCCAGATGAACCCGTGCTCAAGCTGGTGACCTCGGGGTCCCGAACCTGGGTCCTCCGCATCCCAGTCGGACGCTCTATCCACTGCGCCACCTCCTGGTCAGGCCCGTTTATGACATAGCATTTTAGGTCATGGAATAAAAATATTCTGCTGCTTCCCACTCTGCACACTTGGGTGGCAAAGACAGCTTTGGTTCTCCTAATTATCTGAGCTATGGCTGGTTGTTTCATCCTTGAGATTAGTTGTGATTTTTTGTTTTAGTGGTTTTTTTCTTTAAAGTCTAAGCCTCTGCCTATTTTGAAGATGATTATCCGTGAAAATCTGACAATTGTAAGACTTTGTGTATGTGTGTGTTTACATGTGTGTGTGTATATGTGTGTGTGTGTATAAGTTGGGATTTCTTTTAATGGTTGCTTACCTGATTTCACAAAGGTGCTATCTGACCAGTGTCACTCAGGATGACTATGTCTCAACAGATCTTGACCAAATTTGAACCAGAGCTCAAAAAAAAAAAGTCATATGCAAATATTTCTTAGCTCTAGACCAAGGATAATGGAAATCATCAGACAGGAAACAACCAGTGTGTCCCAAAGGTTTCAGGACTGAACGTGGAGTTCTGTGGTCCCCTGCCTGGCACCTGCCTCCATTCAGCCATAAAAAGTGACTTTATGGCCGTGCTGGTTGGAACAATAACTTTTACAGTACCCATGGTGGCTGAGTGGTTATCAGAGCAAGCCAGCCAAGCACCCTACCTCCTCTGCACCCCTGCTATTTGCCATGGGCAGTGCTGGCCACGTATGTTAGCTTTGTCATCTCGCTCCCACCCTATAAATTAGACATCATGATTGCCATTTTCAGATTTTGCTCAGAGGAGCTTGGATGCTTTTCAAATCCAGGTTCAGATTCCTAAACCATCATTCTTTTTTTTTTTTTCAAATGTTGCTTAGCTGATTTTGATGACAATTCTACTGGTTAAAATTGCATTTCTTAGTTCAGTGAAACACCAAGCTCCGAATGCCCCTCCCACTAGGATGAGTAAGACACTGCTCCTGTGTTTGAACTGCTGGACTTCATACACGTGGGTGCAGGAGATGGGTAGCCTAGCGCCCGTGTGCTGGATGCCCCGGCCGTGTGCACGGTGCCAGATCGGCCTCCTGTAGCCCCTCTGACTGGCTTCTGTCCTGCTTTCTGCAGCGGGGTCCTGTTCGTGGACACTTGGAGTACCACCCAGACTCTCTCCCTGGAGGACTTTCTTCCCGAGCGGCTGGGAGTGCTGTCATCAGACAGCCTCAGTGGTCAGCCCTTTCAGGGTTTGCCCCAGCTGCAGAGAGCCGCTGCATTCTTCCTGGGCTGGCCGCATCCATGCGGAAGGTGTGCTCGGTCAGCTCTGTTCAGAGGGAGACAACTGTGAGGACCATTGTGGCTCTGGTGTTCCATGTACGGCCAGCAAGGCTGTATCGTTGGGCCTCACCTTCTCCCTCTGCCCAGTCCTGTTTCCTTCCTCTCCCCTCCCAGGGGATGGTTCCAGGGACACTCCTTAAACACCCTGTCCATGAATCTGCTTCCAGGGAGAGCCAGCATACACCCGCAGCCACGGTCTCCTCCTTCCTCAGGGCAGCCCTTCAGAGACTGGCAGAAAGGCCCTGCCCCTGGGGACACTGCTTCTCCAAGCTACACAGTGCACCACCACTGGCTTAACTTCGGCTTCTGTGTGCGCCGCCATCTTGGCATTCTCTCTGGTGCTTCTGAATTCACCATCCTGGGGGATCATGGGGTGGCTGGTTTTCTGTGGCAATCCTAAGACCCTGGGACCTTCTCTTTGACTATGGTGGGTGTCACTGGACAGCTTCCAGGACAGAGGGGCACCCCGCTCACTACTTCTATAGCAACTAATTTCATCAGAAAGCCTTGCTGGGTCGGGCAGCACAGGGCTGCATTTTGTCCTTGGCTACCAGGTCTCTTCTGCCCCCAGAGGGGAGTGAGCTTCTCAGGCATCTGTTCGGGATGGGAACTAAGTAAGCGCAGTGGCTGAGGCTCTTAGAAGCTGGTGTCTGCCTGCCTTTGCAGGCAGGCTGTTTTATGTTGAGGAGGATCTGAGATGAGAAAAGTTCATGACCCTTTTGCTCAGCAGGTGGGAGTTACTTTATTATTGTTAATTGAAGTCGGGAGAACCTAACCTTGGTTAACTGAATCCCCCCAGGGGGAGCACAGCATCCATCCTGTCCTCCATACTGTGCCTCCTGCCGAAAGGGAGTTCATCACTTAGGATTCTTTGCTTGCAAGTGACAGAAATAAACTTGACCTAGTCTAACAACAACAGACGCCAGAAGGGGGGTGGTTATTTTAAGGTGTTTCCCCAACCTAAGGTCAGATATGTTGCCGGGATCCAGAAATGGCTCAGATACTGATGTGAGACCTCTGTGCCTGAGTTCTGCATCTGTGCACCAGTCTGTGTGCATGCATGTGTGCACAGATGTGCACATGTGTGCGTGTATGCTTCTGCGCGTGTGTGCATATGTGTGTGTCTTTCCCAAGATCAAGTGCCTCATGGTGGCTAATAGCCAATGGTCCATTCCAGGCTTTATTACATAAGCATTTTAAGCATATCAGGATACTCACTGAACTCTTTCTTGGACTCAATCCTAAATTCCTGGGAGATACAATTTTATTGGTGGGCTTTTGTTGGATATTAATTTCTGATGCAATTAGGCATGAATACTGGGGAAGACCAGGTAGTCCAAAGCTGCTTCCAGGACCTACCCTATGGATCTGGTCAACAACCCCAAAAGTGGGCACTGCCAGCCAGCCTTGGGGATCACGCTGTGACAGATTTTAGCTAGGCAGCTAGCTCACTTTGCTGACCTAGATAGTAATGGTTCTGCCACAGGCTAACATAATAGGCCCCTGTACTCCCCTGCGCTGCAAGCGAGGCAACCAAAAACCTACGCTGATGTCAGCACACTCAGTGCAGAGCCCCGTGAGACACAGTCCTGCCTTCCTGGACCACATACTGCACCCGAGGACAAACAAGAAAGGTGGAAATACAACTAACTGTGAAAGTGAGGGGACAATCTGCGGTTAATAAGAGAAGCTACCAGTGGTTGAATGACTTTCATGAAACCGGGTGTTTTATCCCTGAACTTCACAACAAATTTTGTAGGAGGCATTATTATATGTCCATTTTATTTTTATTTATTTATTTTTATTTTTTGTATTTTTCTGAAGCTGGAAACGGGGAGGCAGTCAGACAGACTCCCGCATGCGCCCGACCAGGATCCACCCGGCACGCCCACCAGGGGGCGATGCTCTGCCCATCTGGGGCATCTCTCTGTCGCGACCAGAGCCATTCTAGCGCCTGGGCCATCTTTGCTCCAATGGAGCTTCGGCTGCGGGAGGGGAAGAGAGAGACAGAGAGGAAGGAGAGGGGGAGGGGTGGAGAAGCAGATGGGCGCCTCTCCTGTGTGCCCTGGCTGGGAATTGAACCCGGGACTTCCGCACGCCAGGATGTCCATTTTACAGAGCAGAAAACTGATGCTCAAGGAGGTTAATCAACTCATCCAAAACCACATTGCTAGTATGTAATGAGATTTAGGATTTGGTTCCAAGTCTGGTTAGTTCTAAAACTGTAGTGTTTCCACAACGATGTATCATCTCCTATATAACTAATAGATCATACAGGTGACACCTTAGAAATGCATCAATTATATGATTGAGGAATACTATTAGGGGCCACGTGGTGCCAAAACCATTCCGTGAGACAGTGAAGCATTCCAGACTTTAGTCTAGACTGACTCCAGTCATTTATGGGTCAGGAATTCCTCACCAAACTCATCCACTGTTTCTGTCTCGTGCTGGCTCATTGCTCTGAGCGTCATCCATAGGCTTGCATTGACTTGGTCTAGGTTTACGATGCAAACCAAGAGTGGTCCAGGGAAAGAGGAGGACCTAGATGCTCAGCTCCTGGGGTTTTTGATAGAGCAGGGAAGCAAGGGCTGGCCCAGCCAGCCGTCGGTGTGTCCACTGTGTGAGAGGGGTGAGGGAGTGGAAACAGAGCTAGACTGTGAGTCCCAGTATCTGGCTTCTTGCTCTGGTTCCTACCTTTTAGCAATAATGGGACTCAAGTCGGCAGAATCGCTCACTGTCCCTGGGCTCCAGCTTCCTCATCTCTGGAATGATCTTATGAAATCCAACTCACCTCTCTCTCTGCGTTGTAATGACAGTGTGTTGCCACCTAATGATAACAGTTACTTTACCGACACACTTATTTCCTCCCAACTATAAGAGGTTGATCTTCTTATCAGCTCCATTTTACAGAAGAGGCAGCTGAGAGCCCAAAGGGTGCAATAACGTGCCCAAACACAAGTCAGCTTGAACCTAGAGCCTGAGCAGTGCACTGGTCTACTGGCCTGGAGAGAGTTTACCACTTGTAACACTGTCCTTATTGTCACGCAAGTCCCTATTCCAAGAAGCCCAGGGTAAGGTGTGACCTCTGCAGGGTGGGAGCTGGGGTAGGAGACAGATGCTCTGAGCCTGACTGTCTCACCTTTCTCATCATCACCAAGGAAACAAGCAGCGTTCCCTTGCTGTTGCCATGGAAACCATCTCACCTTTGCCATGGAGACAGCCAATTAGAAGGCATCTCCTTGAGTGGGAGGAGGTACCTGCAAAGGGAGAGGGGAGAATGTGTCCCCAGACTCTCCACTGTTGCCTGAGAGGCCGCATCTGCTCAGTGGGAGCCAGAGCCTGCACGTTCCCACTCAGCCCAGGACTGTGGAGACCTTCCTGGAGCCGCACGGAAACACAGCATCAAAGCCAGGCTGTCCCTGCAGAAACACCGGTTAGAGGAGCTGTTTTCTGAAGGTGTTTCTAGCGGCTGCCTTCCCTTTAGTCCACCATTGTCCAGATCAGAGGAAACGCCCAAATGTTCGTGTCTCACACATGCTGGAACTCTGCCAGGCCAGGTCCAGTCCTCTCTTTGTCTAACTTTGCTTCCATCCTGCTGGGCGGCACTGGTACCTCAACAACCTCCTGGTGCCTGTCAAGCGGATCAGATGGGTTATCTCAATGGCCACTGGGAAGCCAGATCTCTAGACCAGTACAAGTTTTTTTTTTATTAAAAAAGCAGGAGACCCAAAACTAGGCCGCTAGACTTGAATTTTGTGGGTTGAGGACATAAACATTCATAAACTGCCTTTCCTCCCAGAGGCAGGTGTGTGGTGGGCAAGTGTGTGCAGTGCAGTCAGACTGCCCAGCTCAGGACCTGACTCCGGGACATGATCCGGGCGGTGTAGGCGCCAACCTGATCTCCATGTCGTAGTTTCTTTGGAAGTAAAATTGGATTCCTAATAGCACCCACCCTTTAAGGTGCTTGAGGTGATTAAATGAGATAGACTGTGCAAAGCTCATAGCACAATGTCCTGCTCATGGCAACACCCAATACAGGCTGGCAAATGTTACCACTCTCGCCATGATTTCATAAAGGATATTTGACAGCAAATAAAACAAATAAGAATAATAATAATAAATAAAATAAAATGCACCCAACCTTAGCCCAAATGGCAGTGATTAAATTAGATACATTTGGATTTTTGGGAAAAGTGACTGCATTGTTCCCATTGATTCTTCGTTCCACTGGGTGGCCCCGAGACTCACCAGCATTAGTAATAGTTGGGCTCTTAATGCTTTAAGAGTAGAGGCTTTGGGGATTCTCAGCAGCCTTGATTAGCCAAAAGGGTGTCCAGGTGCTCATGGCTAAAGATGAGTGACAGATGAAGGGCCTTCTATAGCCAGTCTGAACTTGAGTTAGACCCTGGCTGTACCCAGCAAAGACCTCTCCCTGGGGGACAGATCAGTTTTAAGAAATGAGGAAGTGCCCTGGCCGGTTGTCTCAGTGGTAAAGCGTCGGCCTGGCATGCAGAAGTCCCGGGTTCGATTCCCGGCCAGGGCACACAGGAGAAGCGCCCATCTGCTTCTCCACCCCTCCCCCTCTCCTTCCTCTCTGTCTCTCTCTTCCCCTCCCGCAGGGAGGCTCCATTGGAGCAAAGATGGCCCCGGGCACTGGGGATGGCTCCTTGGCCTCTGCCCCAGGCGCTAGAGTGGCTCTGGTCGCAACAGAGTGACGCCCTGGAAGGGCAGAGCATCGCCCCCTGGTGGGCATGCCAGGTGGATCCTGGTCAGGCGCATGCGGGAGTCTGTCTGACTGTCTCTCCCGTTTCCAGCTTCAGAAAAATACAAAAAAAAAAAAAAAAAAAAAAAAAAAAAAAAAGAAATGAGGAAGCCCAGACCTGTAGTTCTTCACCACTGTCCTCCTGGGTGTTTGTGGTGTAGGGTTAAGCCACACCCACACTGTCAGTTAAGCTGGGTCCTCAGGTTTGAGTCTGGGACCCAGAGCCTATAGGTGACTCTGTTTTGTCCTGCAAAAGCTGATTGTGTGGGCCAGTCCCTGTGCCGCCGTCCCAGCCAGACCCTGCCCTCAGAGCCCAAGGGGCAGATCCTCTACAGTGGAGGCTTATTGAAGAGGCGTCTCTTCCTATTTAGTGTCCCTCTACTTGTCCATAGGGGGCTGGGTGGTGGAGGCAGTAGGAGGACCTAGGAACACACTGAGAGTCAGGAAGCCTGAGGATGTCAGAACCCAGAGGGAAAGCATTCCGAGTGGGAGCAGGTAAGCAACTTTGTCCCTGGGCCTTGATTTATCTTTTCTGTAAAGCAGGGGCAATTGGCCCACTTCCCAGGTGCGAAAAACAATACACGGACTCACAATAACGATATGCACTCAGCAGAGGGTCCAGGTTTTGTGGGCCTGAAGCTTATTCTGTTTGGAGGGGTCTTTTTATGAAGAAGAATGCAAATGTACAATTACAAAGTTAAATATGAGAGGGAATATTTATTTCGGAGACATCACACCAAATTACAATTCAAAAGCCAACAGGTACTAAAAGCATCACAAAATTCAGAACAATAACATATTTTATTAACTGACATAATATCATTTCTTACATTTTTTTGGCTGATACCCTCATTATATGACACTGATTTTCTAACAGTATCTTTTTCTTTTTCAATGACAGTTCACATTCACTATTATTCTACATTAGTTTCAGATGTGCCAAATAGCGGTAAGACAACCATGTACTTTACACAGAGGCGTCGCTGATATTTCAAGTGCCCCCCTGGCACTGTACATAGTTGTCACGATATTATTGGCTATGTTTTTCTATGCTATAATTTACATCTCTGCGACTGTTCTGTAACTGCCAATCTGTACTTCTCAGTCCCTTCACCTTTTTCACCTGGCCCCCCAAGTCCCTGCCCCTCTGTCAACTGTCTGTTGTTCCATCTATGAGGTCTGCTTCTATTTTGTTTGTTTGTTTTGTTCTTTAGATTCCACATATATGTGAAATCATACGGTATTTGTCATTCTCTGTCTGACTGATTTCACTTAGCATAATACCCTCTGGGTCCATCCATGCTGTCGCAAAATGTGACCGCATTTTCTATAGAGAGATCACAAAGTTGACTAAATCTATTCCTTAGCATGGTTGATTAAAGTTTGTTTTTTATGATGCCCAGTTAATTGTGAATGTCAGATAAACAAGGAATAATTTGTAAGTCTAAGACATGTAAGTATGTCTCAAATATTGCGTGGGACATACATGTACTTAAAACTTATTCTTTGCAAGCATGGCATCCATTGTCCTGAATACGTTGTTCTGCACCTGCTATCCCGGCTTCCCTGTTTTTAAAAGCCTCAGTCATGGTGCAGCTGGGGCTTTCCCTAGACTGGAGCACTCTTCAAAGTTACTACCGGGGAAAATTATAGTTGTTGGGTTGCCACATTGTCCCATACAATACTGGGACATACATATACTAAGAAAGTATTCATTATCTGATACACAAATTTAAGTGGATGTCCTATGTTTTTGTTTGTTCAGTCTGGCGACTCTCCTCTTCATTTTGCATGCCTGATGGCCTCCTGGAATGAGGCGTCTTCCAAGCCTTTCCATAGAACAGAAGCCTCTTGCAGGTCTCCTGTCTGCAGATGATGTAGCCATTCCAGGGCACCCACTTCCCTAAACCTGTTCATTCCTTTCTCTGCCACCTGCTGCGGCAGTTCAGACATTTCAACTTTGTATAAAAACATGGATCCATGACTCCATTGCAAGGTCTTGGAAGGGGCCTGTTCAAGTGAGGGACCCTGAAATTTCAACTTCATTTGAATCGTTAGCTTTACTGGCCTCGTGGTAAATCCTAAATCCACCTCTGCATTAGCTGTTATCATTTCCATTCTGGGAAGTCCCTGTAACTTGAGAGGCTTCTCTTTCATGGGGCCCCTGGGGTTTCCTACCCCAGGGAGAGAATGCCACAGCCAAAGGCAAGCAAATGACAGAGCAATTCTTGGGCTTTGAGCTTCAAAGTCCTAATAATCCTTGAAAAATGTAAGGGGTAAAGTTTATGCAACAAACATAAGCAGACCTGATTACTCAGCCATTTCCCCAACACCCTGAACTATTTATTTATTGCTTAAACATTCCACAGGTTGGAGTCAGTGGCAGGAAAGGTAGGGTGGGGGGACGCAGGAGGGGTGGGATGGGAGCGCAGAGGGTAGGAGAGAAGGAGGAGAAGTGAGAGCATTCGGTTGGCATCGCCACGTGACCCCGAGGAAAGGATGCTGGACCAGACCCCTAGGGGACTGGGTGTAACAAAAACTCCAGATCCTTTCAGGAATTTGGGTCCACAGAGGCCTTCAGCCTTGCTTCCAGAGTGGAACCCTGAGGTGACAAGTTTCAGAGAGAATTCACCCACTGGATGTGGAAGAAAGAAGGGTACATGCTTGCAGGACTGAGACAGTCCTTAGTGACAACACTGCCACCCCCACCCTCACCAGAGTGATGTATGGGTGACAGTCAACTACTCTGTGCCCCCAAGAGGGTTGAAGGAGAATAGGACCTAGGGAGATCTTATAGGTGGCACTCATGAATCTGATCCAATGACAGAGACCAGATGGGGGGACACAGATGCCTCGAGAGCTCTCCTTGCGGGAGCGTGGACAAAAGCCTTGAACACCCCGGGAGCCACGTAGATGAACTTCTCCCACGTGGCTGGAGCCCCTGGGGAGAGTGTGTCCGGAGGTAGATTGTGCCGGGATCCAGAAATGGCCAAAGAAACCATGAATGGCCTGAGATGAAGTACCTGACACCTGTCAGAACAGAGGCGCCCCGTACACAAGAAGTTAAATGATAAAAAACCAGAATTTCACTCCCTACCCTAGGTGAATTGGCCATCTGAGGTTTCATAGTCACTGCACAGGAGTATAACCAGGCATGCGAGAGCCTGTGGTTTAAGCCCCCGAGGATGCCACCTAGCACGGGCCCAGCAGCCCGTGACCGGGTGCTCTCTCTATTTCCCACCAGATCCACCCCGCAGTCCTCGCCCCTGCTCTCAGTGTGGGAAGCTGACCTCACCACCGCAGGCACTGGGCGGACTTGCCCTCTGGCTTCCAGGCGGGTTTGGCCAATGGGAGGCACCAACAGGAAATGGGAGGGGGTGAGAGGAAACAGTGGTGGGGTGTCCACTGCTTGCATGTGGCCAGGGTTCCTGCCCGGTGGCCCTCTCTTGTGGACACAGCTCTCGCTGGAGTTCCAGTAACTGTTCCCTCCCTGTGCCTCTCTGGGCACTGCTCTTGCTGGCCCCCAAAGGCTGCACTATCCCACACTGGCTTCCCCTGACGCTGTGGACACCTCTGTAAACAGGTCCACCGTTTATACTCCCATGAATCACCCCTTTAAAGAGTGTCATCTGTTTCCTGCGGAAGGCCAGGATGACATAGCTGCTATTGGTATTACTTTTAGTTTGAGAACCATGTCTGATTTCCTGTGCGATACATGCAGCCGGCAGTGCTTTCTGAGACTCAGTGAAATGAGAGCCTAACAGCCCGGCCTGCCCTGCCTCAGAGGGACCGTGTGAAAAGTAAATGAGTTCATACAGGTGGAAGCACTCTGGGCAAAAAAAAAAAGTATGATAGTAACTCTATTATTAGATTTATTAAAAATAATAATAGTAATTAAGGCTGTTCCTGCCCATAGATCGCCTCTGATCCGTCTCTCTTCTCTCCAGCACCACAGCAGTGACTCAGTCTTTGGTCCTTGGCAAAGCACGTTATCCTCTGTTGCTAATCCCGGTGCTGCTGAAAGATGCAACTCTATGACCAGATATAGCACACAATTCTCACTGCTTGAGCACAAGGCTCTGCTGCAGCCCCTTGGAGCTCCTCCTCCCGAGCAGACCCCACCCTGCCCTCGCAGCCTCTGGGCTCTGTTTGCTGGGAGCGGAGCCACGTGACTGCCAAGGCTCCTCTCTAGGAGCGGAGGGTGGGTGGAGCCTGACTCAGCCAGAACTGGTGTAAACTCCAGCTGCTCCAAGCTCCAGGCAAAAAGAAAATGGCTAGTGGAGTATGCATGGCTTGGTGGACTGGGATTATCTCAGAGCTGAGAGCAAGGACAGCCGCCCTACTGGTTATAGTTTTAGTTTGTATCCATTTCAAAACAGGAGCATCCCCCTTGAGGGCCTCTCTTGCCCTTCTTCCAGCCTCTTAATCCATCAGGTGCTTCCATTGTCCTTTCTTCCCAGCCCACCCTCTCCACGTGGCCTGACAAGGGACACCAGGATTAGCAAGGTGTATCAGTGGCCTCTGAGTGGTCAAGAAATCTCTGCCTCAGTTGTTTAAAATCAGAAGTCGGTACCCCTGGAACTACAAAAATAACATCACAAACCAGATTAGGACAGGGCTCTGCTGTATTCAGCGGAAACCTGCCTATAGCGGATTATTCCAACAGGTTTATTTATTTTCTTTTTCTTTTTTCCACTTGTAAGGCTGTCTGGAGGCAGGCAGCCTAGCACTGTTACGGCTACTCAAGAAGGTGTGATGTTTGTTCTCATGGAGTGCTGATGGGGGCTCATTTCTGATCATTCACCCCAGTTGCATGAGACAGGAGGAAGATGGCAAGACCAAGAATGAAGGGCTAACTGAAGATGCCAATCAGGTCTATTTTCTTTCAAAAGCTGACCCCAGGTCCTGGCCAGGTTGCTCAGTGGAGAAAGCATCGTCCGGGTATACTAAGGCTGCAGGATCAATCCCTGGTCAGGACGTGTAATAGAAGCAATCAATGAATGTACAACTAAATGGAACGAGTTGATGCTTCTCCCTCTTTCTTTCTCTCTCTCTCCCTTCACCCCCAGGATATCACTAGCACACCTGGGTTACGTGGGCTTCTGTGGTCTAGCCTGCGAATCTCCACACTCACTGATTACATGGTACCCATGGGGAAGTCTGCTCTCACCTCAAACTCTGTGATCCAGTTGCCTTTTGGACATGGACCGTCTGTTGGAAAATGTCTAATCAACTGTAGTCAGACATGCCAAATCCGGAGGTGAGACTGGACCTGGAAAACTGGGTGGGGCCTGGAGATCTAGAGAGGAACAGAAGTGGCACAACAGTGCGAGAACGATGGGAAAAGGCAAGGGGCTTCGCACGTGTGGCCAATGCTTCAGCAGTCACCAGACAGCGCAAAGATAAGGGCTTTCCAGACCCCATCTCTTGTCGAGAGACTCCTGCCTGAACGTCCCTTTCCTGTTGGGCTCTATTTGATAGGAAATAACGTCTTTGGCCCACCACCTGGGCCTTCTCCTCTGGGTTCCTACCATTGGCTCAAGCTCTGGGAGCCGAGTGTGAGACAGAGGCCTTCCGGAGACTTCCTTGTTTAAACCAATCCCGTAGACATGAGACAGGGTTGTCTATAGAGGACTCTGTTATAGCCAAGTGCCAGGGTATATATTTATCTGTGCCTGAGATTTTCATCTCTATTTTAAATAAAAACCACACATTGGGCCAAAAGACGAAGTGGAAAAAATGTACTGTTGAACAAATATTCAACGTGGTTGCCTAGAATGTTTGAAATGATGAACTGTGAAAAAAAAAAATTCCTGTGACAAAATGTCAGCAGGCTATATTTGGGGGTCCGGATCCAGGGTCCCCGCCAACTGAGTTCACACAACCTCCAGTGTTTTTCTGTGTTTATTTATAACTATTCACACATTCACTCACCAAAAATGCAGTGGACATTTGACTTAGTTTTTAAATGACAAAAATGTTCTAGATGTATCAGGTTACAGCATGTGACAGCCTTTAATTCAGCCTGAGATTAGCCTTACTTACTGAAGAAAGGATTAATCAATGTGCAGAAAACAATGTAATGGGATCCTTTGGGAATTTAAAAATATGAGAAGAACTTTTCCTTCATTTCCTTTTTCAAAATGTAATTTACATCAACAAAACTTTATTAAGCACCAACTATATGAACAGTTTGGGAGAGACAATCTCTGATTGTCTGTGGAGTTTTCTGTGGAGGTACAGACACTGGAATAAAACACATGAAAGGATGCTGGGTGCCTTGATAGAACTGCTGACAAAGGTATTTGGCACTCAGGAGAGAGTGAATGTAATGAGCAGTTCATAGGCTCCAAGCATGTGGTTCCAAGCAAGTAGATTCTCCCTCCCAGCTTCTAATGTTGAACACATGACCTGGCTTGGCCAATCAGTGCACTCCATCCCCCTGGGCACTATGATTGGCTTGGGAGGGTGCCCACTAAACAGCCAATCAGAGTGAAGATCAGCCTCTGAGCAAAAATGTTGAAACAAAGACTCCTGTTTTTGTTGGATATGAAGGAAGGAGCTCTAGGACCTACTGAAAGCTATTTTGTACCCAGGAGATGTCAGTCTTCAGGTGAGGTTGACTGCAGAAAGTGATTGAGGAGACAAAAATAAACTAGTCCCTAAATTACCGGAATAGTTCTTACCTAATACCATTTAGAAGCAAGATTTGAGACTTAATTCTGACTCAGCAGTAGTATCATTAATTGGAACGATTTCCTTTTTGTCTAATAATTTTAGATCACTGAACAGGAAGGTCATACTGATTTGCTCTCCACTTGCATGATACAGAGTTCTGGGGTTCTCTCAGTGAACTCACAGGGTTTCTGTATGATGATGAAAGCTGCCTTTCTGTGCTTCTGGGCAGAAGTTCAACAGCATGTTTCTTGAGCATTCTTAACCATCATTTGGAGCCGCTACATTGGCCATGTTTCTGGGCAAGGTGGAAAGAATCCTCCATGAAGAGGAAGTGGTCCCGGAGTTGAGATAAAATCCTGTGTTATATGGGCTGTATGAACCCAACTTGACCACTTGACATTTTGAGTCTAAAGAATCTTTCTTAAATTCTCTGACTCTGGCAGGAGTACGGGAACATCTTGGATGTTTATAAAACCCAATGACCTCTTTGATCCATCCCACTTGAAGGCATAAATTTCTCAACCCCAGTTTCCAAAGGCTTTCCAGAATGGACATGTGCCATCAGCTCCCCCTGCAGGTTGGAGACCCATTTGCCAAGGAATTCCTGGAGGTCCTCTGTGGAAATGGACTGTGGAGAAACCCTAAATCCTGTTTCACACATGGAACCCTCTACATGGTTAGGACTGACCTACCTTTCTGCTGGCAGCCACAGGACCCAGGAAAGCACCTGCGTCTGCGCCTATATAAGTACAAAGAGCCAACTGGGAATCCTAGAGTCCAGTGAGTACATTCCTTGCACAAAATGCATTTTTAACATTTTGTTATCACTCTCTTTTCTAAGCACGATGACTCTTGAATAGATTCATCACAGATAAGATTGTCTCTAGAGAACCATGTGTTAAGAAAATGACACATATGCTTGTAAGTTCATAAGTTGTTTCTCAAGAAATTTTGGATTGTCTCAAATTTTTTGTGCTGGTTGGCTGATTCATTCATTCACTCATTCATTCATTCATTCAATAAATATTTTGTGACAGGCATTGTGAAATGCTATTGGTATATGATAGATCTTGTTTCAGGCACCTGGATAAAGCAAGGACCAAGACAGACTAAGGTCCTCTCTTGATGGAGCTTAAGTACCAGTGTGAAAGGCACATAATAAACAAGTGTATAACATAATTTCCTGTGGAGATAGAGCTATAAAGAAAAATAAAGCAGGGTAAAGGATTGGACTGGTAGGGTATACTCTTTTCTAGATAGTGTCAAGGTCAGGTTCAATCAGAACCTGGATACAGCAAGACAATAATCCATGCCAAGATGTGGGTAAAGAGCATTTTAGGAATGAAAACAGCAAGTGCAAATACCCTGGAGCAGAAATGAGCTTGGAGTGCTGTAAAAACAGCAGGAAGGCCTCTGTGACTAGAATAGAGAGTTCAGAAGACAGCGATAGGAGTAGGCAGGGTCCATCATAGAACAAGATAAGGAAGGAGCTTGGGTTTCATGATGAGGGGAGCAGTATCAGAGCCCTTTGAGTAGTGGAGAGATGTAATCTGATTTGTGGTTTTAAAAGTTCACTCTGGCTACTGTGTGGAGAAAAGACTCAAGAAGAAGTGTGGAGCCAGAGAATCTAGTCGGGGGCTGTCATGGAAACCCAAGCGAGAAGCGACAGTAGCTGGCTGGTAATCATCAAAGTGGTAAGAAGTAGACAAATTCTGGATATATTTTGAGGGCAGAGCCCTAGGACTTGCTAGTGGATTGAACAGGGAAGTGAGAGAAAGAAAGAAATGAAGTGTGATGCTGGGTTTTGGGCTTGGGCAAGTGGGCAATTAACCAAAATCAGGCAGGCTGGGGGAGGGCCAAGTTCAAGTGGGTGGGTGGAATCAGGAGTTCTGCTTGGACAAGTTAAGTTGAAGAAAATGTATTAGTCATCCATCTGGAGATGTCAAGCAGGCAGCTGGTTATGAGAGTCGGGAACATATGCTTGCCGCAGGACTATCTCGGGAAACTATTTATGGACAGAGGCGCTCTGCCCTGTAAGACGTGCGACAGCTAGTGGGTTGGGAGCCTGCTCCTCTCCTGGTCTCGCCGTTCTCATCTGGGAAATGATGGGGTTGGCTGGTCTCTAAAGTGTCCTTTCAGGTGGGCAAGGATGAAATAGAACATGAGCATTTAAATTCATGGAGCAACGGGGGTGGGCTCAGCTACCGCCATTGGGACATAAAACCACAGAGTTACTAGACTTAACAGCCATCTTAGGAATCGGAATTGGAAATGCATCTCTTAAGAAGCAACCGTGGCTGCTGGTGGTTCCGAAAGTGGGGGTGTTGGGGAAGGAGACGTTTCAGCGGTGGAAGGTG
Organism: Saccopteryx bilineata; assembly: GCF_036850765.1. Taxonomy (NCBI): domain Eukaryota; kingdom Metazoa; phylum Chordata; class Mammalia; order Chiroptera; family Emballonuridae; genus Saccopteryx; species Saccopteryx bilineata. Next base: position 140,096,486 of record NC_089495.1, read on the forward strand.
AACCTGCTCAAAGCAACCCGGGACCCACGGGAAGAGGCTGTGCGGTCGCTGCTGTCAGTGCCCATTGCCCACATCACCACGCACCATAAGCACGGACACCTTTGTCTGCCAAAGGCAATGCAGTCCAAGAACGAAAACGTCCGTAGAGGACTTTTATTTCTTTGTTTTGTTTTTTGCTTTACCTTTTTTGTGATACTGTCCTAAACTGCCTAGATAAAATTCCAATTTATCTTGATTTGTCTCTCAGCTTTCTAAAGCAGTCCTTAGTGGAAGGGGACAACAGTTTGTATTTTGCCTTACAGCCTTACAAAGTCCTTCCATAGCTCTCAGCAGCATTTGATCAGCAAAATGGAACAGTGAGCCTCTGATCGTGCTTCCAGATGAAGAAACAAAGGCTCGGGGAGGTCATTGTTCAAGACCACACAGACAAGATGCGATCCAGTGCTTACGTCTGAGCCCAGGTTTTATGGATCCCTCATTCTTTCCTCATTTTTGATATATGAATTCATGATTTAGATACATTTAAGGGTCATGGCTGCCCCATCTTTGTAAATCAGATGGTTTTTATGGCCCAGAGCTAAAAGGGGGAGCTTTTAAAAAGGCATGTTTTTGGCAAATACATTTTCTTCTGCTGAGTCAATGTTCTAAACTGAGAAGCTTGCTAAAGATTCCATGGCCAAATTCTTGGACACTGCTGGAGTTCAGAGGACTGTTTAGTGCTTGTCTTTTCAGACTGGAGCATAATTTAAAACAACCTGGGCTGCCTATTTGAAAGTTGCCAAGAAAGTAGATCTTAAACATTACGTCTTTTTAGCTAATCCTTTGTTACTCTAACCTCCTGTCACAGTGAATAATTCTTTATATTAAACTTTGCCTGTTCAAATTAGTATCTGGTTCCTCATACAGTTGTCCAACAAATATTCAGTCCCTTTTTCATGATCTCTATAGGAAACAAACAAACCAATTTAAAAAATGGGCAAGGACTTAAAGAGATACCTCACCAAAGAAGACGTACAGGTGCAATTAAGCATAGGAGATGCTCCACCTCACATGTCAACAGGGAACTGCAAATTAAAACAACAGCAAGATACTGCTCTGTGCCTATGATAATGGTCAAAACCCAGAATGCTGATGACATTAAATTGCTGAGAGTGTCGGGCAAGAGGAACACTCACTTGCTGCAGATGAGAATGCAAAATGGCACAGCCACTTTGGAAGACAGCTTGGCAGTTTCTAACAAAGCTAAATACAGGCTTACCATGCCATCCAGCAAGGCTGCTCCTTGGTATTTATCCAAAGGAGCTGGAAACTTATGTCCACGTGAAAACCTGCACATGGATGTTTATAGCAGTGTTATTCCTCTTACCAACACTTGGAAGCAACCAAGATGTCCTTCAATAGGTGAATGGGTAAACAAACTGTGGTGCATCCAGGCAACGAAATATTATTCAGCAATAAAAAGACAGGGCAAAATCTTAAATGCAATACAAGCTTGATGTGTATATTGCAACATCTGTCAATCTGGAAAGGTTCCATAGGGTATGATTCCAAGTGTATGTCATTCTGAAAAAGGCAGAACTCTGGAGACAACAGAGAGACCAGTGGTTGCTGTGAGGTGTGGGTGGGAGGTGGAGAGGGGAGGAGGGGCATAGATGGAGCATCGGGGATTTTCAGGACAGTGACACTATTCTGTACAATCCTGTAAATGGTGGATACAAGACATTACACATTTGTTAAGACTCACAGAGCTACGGATCCTAATGTGCTCTTCAGACTTAATAATAATGTATTAATATTGGTTCATCAATTGTAACAGATATACCTCACTAATACAAGCTGTGGCGGCAGGAGAAACTATGGATAGGGGCAGGGAGCATGTGGGAACTTTGTACTCATTGTGTAATTTTGCTACAACCCTGAAACCGCTCTAAAAAAGTCTGCTTTTGGCCCTGGCTGGTTGGCTCAGTGGTAGAGTGTTAGCCCAGAGTGTGGAAGTCCCGGATTCAATTCCCGGCCAGGGCACATAGAAGCACCCATCTGCTTCTCCACCCTTCTCCCTCTCCTTCCTTTCTATCTCTCTCTTCCCCTCCCACAGCCAAGGCTCCACTGGCCTCCACTTCAGGTGCTAGAATGGCTCCGGTTGCAATGGAGCAACAGCCCAGATGGGCAGAGCTTTGCCCCCTGGTGGGCATGCCAGTTGATCCCAGTCAGGAGCATGCGAGAGTCTGTCTCTCTGCTTCCTTGCTTCTAACTTCAGAAAAATACCAAAAAAAAAAAAAAGTCTGCTTTTGAAAAGTCATTGAAAGTGGAAGTTCAGCAAATATTGTTTTTAGAATGCTAGCCCCTCCCCCCACAGTTGTGCCTACTACTTCTATTTCCATATTTACTGTGGCACAAAATGAAGACATGCTTTCTCTAAACCCACCTGTACTTCTATGCAGGGGATTGCCGTGTTAGTTTATCATAGTCAACTCATCTCTTAGCCAGAGGCAGATTGAACGGTAGGCGCACCAGACGCGTGCCCTGGGCCCCGACTTCTGAAGGGCCCCGGAAAAACCCAACTTAACACTTTTTTCTAATGACACCAAGTTTGGTTTCATATGTGCAATTTTAACATGAATAGTACATAATACTTATTTATTTTAAAATATAGTTAACATGGGCCCTGGCCGGTTGGCTCAGTGGTAGAGCATCGGCCTGGCATGCGGAAGTTCCGGGTTCGATTCCCGGCCAGGACACACAGGAGAGGTGCCCATCTGCTTCTCCACCCCTCCCCCTCTCCTTCCTCTCTGTCTCTCTCTTGCCCTCCCCCAGCCAAGGCTCCATTGGAGCAAAGATGGCCTGGGCGCTGAGGATGGCTCTGTGGCCTCTGTCTCAGGCGCTAGAGTGGCTCTGGTCACAACAGAGCAACGCCCCAGATGGATAGAGCATCGCCCCCTGGTGGGCGTTCCGGGTGGATCCCGGTTGGGTGCATGCGGGAGTCTGTCTGACTGCCTCCCCGTTTCCAACTTCAGAAAAATACACACACACACACACACAATATATATATAGATATAGAGAGAGAGTTAACATGCATTTTTATTTTCCCCATCTCTCTCTTTTTTAAGGGGCCCAATATTTTCTTCTGCGCCTGGGGCCTCAACTGACCTTAATTCGCCCCTGCTCTTTAAACTGCTAATGTAAAGGATGCTATTGTATTTTCGTTGTGTAAGTCATGGTTTTACATAGGGTGTATGACATAATCTTCATGGGGAAAGTGAGTTGGTGGGAACACTTTCCCACCAACTTTCGGACCTGTCCACTGTGTATAAAGGGAACATCTATTTCCAGAAGAAAGGTCTTGATATCACAGCGGAATTGTAGCTTCGTAACATGTGCAAGGGAGCTATTTTCCATGGGCCGTGGGACGACTCACCCAGCGGGTGTCACCCTGAGCTGCTAAAGATACCACAGGTCTTCGGCTGACGTCAAACAGATCTGGGGATTCTACACAGCTGAATGCTGGGTTGGAGTCCCACACTGGAAACATGAGTTTGCCCACATAAGATGTTCCAACGAACTTGACAAATAGATCCTCAAATGTTCCCCCCGATCACTTATTTAAAAACACTCAAGTAATTTTTCACGGTCTCAGCTTGTTGTGGAAGGTTGCCCATCAAACAATGGACACAAACCAGTGGAGTGTTTCCTAAGGCAGGGTAGAAAGAACAACGTAGGGAAAAGGACAAGAAGTCCCCCTGCTGAAAACAATAGGTGGAGATTCCTGATCAAGAAGCCCCATTTTTAGTAAAGTGGGCTCTGCGGTTTTATTTTTTATTTAGAGATGCCACGGACATTAACGTCACAGCGTACACTCTGCATGCCAACCTCTCTCTTCCCTGGTTTATTTTTTTCCATGCTTATTTGCCCTTTGCCCCACTTTCATGAACTCTCTTTTTAAAAAATGACTGTGCTGCATATTTTCATAAGATGTTGGAAATACTGTTTGATATCATGTGAAGTGTTTCAAAAAGTTCATGATAACTTTCCAGATTTTCTGTGACATTATTTTAGGTCTGCTGAAAATCTCTCAAATCAAATTCCCTCAGTAGATGTGTATCTATACATAGCTCCAAGGAGACAGGGTGCCTACTTTGGCTGCAGTTTCTGGGGTTCTCTGACCACCTGAAAACAGCATTGTTAGCAAACTGCAAAACCAAACTCAGTAACCAGCCCAACTGCTCAGTCTGATGGCCTCTTTCCAGCCGGTGTCATGACGCTGTGTGTATTCGAACCCACATGTACTGGTCAAAGGGAGAAAGCACTGATCGGTGGTAGAAGAAATGGAACGAGGTTGTATGGTTGTCATGATTCCACAGTTAATATTTGCCACAACTTCTGTAGAGTTGTCCAAAGGTTAAGACCTTTCCTTATGACTACAGTATTGAGCCCAAAGAATTCTAGATGCTTAACCCACATAGCCTGGCATGGGTGTCACCATTGTTTTTAAAGGATGTCTGGGATTGTGAGTCACACTATCTTGGGTCCAAATCCAGGCTTCTCATATTGACTGGCTGTGTGGCCCTGGGGAGGCAGGTTACTTACCCTCCCGGCTCTCTCATTTCTAAAACAAGGATAATGATACCTACCTGACAAGATAATGTGAAAATTCAACTATTTATATCCCTAACCCCAGTGACTGGCACGTGATCAGGGCTCAATAAAAGGAGTTGTTATTGTGAGTAGATAATAACTATAGCTATTAAATGTAGGACGATTCATACAAGCAGATCTAGGTGTTGCTGGGAATTGCAGCTGGTCATGCGGCCCACACATGATGTAACATCTGCCTACCTCCCAATTTTCCTTTTGCACCAAACTAACCCCAGGGGTGTAACTGAAAAAAAAAAAAAGGTTATTTAAAAGAATCCTGACCGGATAGTTCAGTAGATTAGACCACTGTCCTGATAGGCCAAGGCTATGGGTTCAACTCCCAGTCAGGGCACATACAAGAATCAACCAGTAAGGCCCTGGCCAGTTGGCTCAGTGGTAGAGCATTGGCCCAGCATGTGGAAGTCCCGGGTTCGATTCCTGGCCAAGGCACACAGGAGAAGCACCCATCTGCTTCTCCACCCCTCCCCCTCTCCTTCCTCTCTGTCTCTCTCTTCCCCTCCCACAGCCAAGGCTCCATTGGAGCAAAGTTGGCCCGGGTGCTGAGGATGGCTCCATGGCCTCTGCCACAGGTGCTAGAATGGCTCCAGCCACCACGGAGCAACGCCCCAGATGGGCTGAGCATTGCCTCCTGGTGGGCATGCAGGTGGGTCTGACTGCCTCCTTGCTTCTAACTTTGGAAAAATCAAAAAAAAAAAAAAAAAAGAAAAAAAAAAGAATCAACCAGTGAATGCATAAATAAGTGGAACAAATAGATGTATGTTTCTCTCTCTCTCAAAAATCAATCAAAAAAATTGGAACAGATTATAAATATATTTTCAAAGTTAAATACGAAATGAGAGTCTGCCTATAGACAACCACTTTAGCTGTGGTGACATTTCCCACTGAAGCTCTCATTAGAGGGTCTGAAAGAATTCTGCAAAGTACTGGACATGATGTTCAGTTCCTTGTGAAAGCTGACAAGTACTAAGCAATGGATTGCTTTGGTATAAATAGCAAGGCAGTGTCATTCACCAGATTATGTGACTCAGTAAGTAACCACATGCTAGATGGAAACAACTTTTTAAAAAGGGTTTTAACTAGACCTTTTTTAAAGGCTTAAGATTTTAAAATAAATAAATTGAGTTAATAATAATAAAATGCACAGATCTTAAATGTGTTGTTCAATGGGTTTTGGCAAGTGCACACACTGGTGTAACCACTAACCAAGCAACCAAGCAACCTAGAGAACACCCATCACCAGTTCCCAACATCCCTTGTGCCTCTCTGAAGTACTCACACTAGTGGCTGTACCCCCTTAGTGGTGTGCACACCAGTAGGTCACACTTGAGATATAAGCACCAACCATCCGATACTTGTCTCCTTCCCCATCAGAGGTCCAAGTACTAGGGTGGCATCTTCAGAGACATTGGGACCTCTCTTTGGAGCAACCAGATTATGGTAACTTACCCTGGAGTGGCAGCTACTTCCTGAATGGTTACTATCTAGCACCTCAAGGTCTTCCCTTGTCACTTCCGCCTTCTTGTGTTCACTCCCCTGTTGTGACATCTACCATGGCTTTCTTTTTTTTTTTTTTCAAAGATTTTATTTATTCATTATAGAGAGGGGAGAGAGAGAGAGTGAGAGAGAGAGAGAAGGGGGGGGAGGAGCTGGAAGCATCAACTCCCATATGTGCCTTGACCAGGCAAGCCCAGGGTTTTGAACTGGCAACCTCAGCGTTTCCAGATTGACGCTTTATCCACTGCGCCACCACAGGTCAGGCCTCTACCATGGCTTTCTGAATGGATCTGTTGGACACAGTACTTGGTTTCAAGAGGGGGGTCTGCCTACCACCTTTGGTACACGTATGTCTCACTAGAGAACATCTAGTCCAATGTCATGGACCTATTTGATGTTCTGAGGGGCACAAGACAATCGAGGTCTCTGCAGACTAGATTATGGCAAGAACAGAGAATGTGACATAGCTGGATTTCATTCTGGTTTCTTAACAGCTGTAACTTTTCTTCCCAAGTTATTCCATTGAAATTTTAATACGTGAAAACTAGTATCAATTCACTTTACCAACAAGCATGGGATCTGAAAAAAAACTTTAAATGCTATTCTCTAGCATCTGCTTAATTAAAAGCAAGTGGATAAATCTAAGTGGCTGTGAGTTCTCCACCAGATGGCAATCATTACACAAATTTCTTAAGACTCATTACACTGAGGAGGGCCAAGAGGGGACAGGCGTGCTCAGGCACAACGGTGCTCCTCTTCCGCTGAGGGGAGGGACGAGCAAGTACACGGGCTTTAACTCCTAAGAAATGCAAAACTAGGACAGACTAATTTTCTTCTTTTAGTGTGAATTTCTGCATGTTGGTTTGTTTTTGAAAAGTCAGGCTTGTTTTCAAATTCTTGGGAGTTGGGTTGAATGAAGTCAGGTCACTTTTCAGATCAAGCAAAAACTAATCGAACAGTACAGAAATACGGAAAACCTGCACCCACGTGAGACACGGCCCCTACATTCTGAGAGCAGGGAATACCAGGGGGCATCGCCCAGCCATCTGACGATGGGTGACGGCTACCACACACCCTGCATGGACTGTAGGCATGACAGGGTGATGGAGTGATGGAAGGCGGGGTGTGCGCACTGGTCCAGAACAGGGATGTAGTTCTGAAAGCCGGGAAGAGGAAAACAATTCCAGGCAGGAAATGAGAGCAAAGTCAGAGAAAGGGGAACGTGCAACAGGTTTCAGGCACAGTGAGACCGGTGAGCTGGACTGAGGGCTTGCAGGGAGAGGAAGACTGGAAGTCAGGCTGGGGCGGGCCCGGGACCTTCTGTGTCAGGGGCTTGGCCACTAGGCTGTAGGAGAGTGGAATGCTCCGGGTTTCAGGATGGGGTGAAGGGACAGGGAAGAACAGGGCTCACGCAGAGGGGCAGTGCTATCGGGGTAGCGTGGGGGGGGGGGCGGGGAGGGCCAGGGAGCTGGTTCCCAGGCTGCTCAGCAGCTGAAGAAAAAGACACCAGACACCAGGAGGCGGAGTAACAGGAAATGCTCCTTTATATAACACGTCTATGGTTACAGAGAACTTCTGTTCACATGATCTCCTTTACCCTCAGAACAGTCTGCAAAGTAGAACGAGTCACATTTCACAAGTAAGGAACTGCCACTCAAAAACAGGCCCCTCACCTCCAAGCCATGCTTCCTTTGTTGGTTTTGGGGGGACTACCTTCTTTATCTCCCTCCCCCCACGATTCCTTCTCAGGAAAGGCTTTTTCTTCTTTCCCCTAAAAGCAGGTGCTTGCAGGCCTCTCCTCCTCCTATGCATCCTCAGATAATCTCACCACGCCTGGTTTGGCCACCACACATAAACTGACAGCTGCCCATTCTACTCTGCAGGCCTCAGGTCTCCTCACTGAGCCGCGATCTGTGTATACACAGTCCTGCCTCAGGTCCCGGCCGACCGTCACGTCCTGGATGAGGGCTCCATCGCAGTCCCGGGCCTGCAGAGGAAGGGCAAGGACTCCGGGGTCGGTGGCTGGGTGCCGTGGAGGGAAGGCCGGCCCACGGCGGTTGGCGCGCAGAAGTGTGGAAATCCTGAGCTCTCAGTGTTAGTTTCCAATATTTTGACTTGATTCCTTTTAAAATTCTTTTCATACATGATCTTAATTTCAAGTTGCTTCAAAATTTTCTTGGAAAGCAAGAGACATAGGAAATATCAATCTGAACGACACTCACAAGAATCCTAAATGGTAGACAAGCTGGATATCATTAGTCTAATTTTACAATTCACTCACTCGCTCACTGATTGGTTCAGACGTTTATGGAGCACTTTCTATGTGCCGACACGGTGCAAGGCTCTGGTGTAACCATGATTAAGACAGAGTCCCAAAGGAGCTAGCTCACAGTCTAATGGTAAAGTACTGAGTGGCCGAGGCACAGCGTGGGAAGTGACTCACCCAGTGAGGTAGACTTAGCCAGGTACTTGGAACCGGGGGCTGAGGCTGGAGAGAGGGCAGGGCACAGCCAACTCCTAAGTGACCCCTGTGATGGAAGAGCAGGGCTGCACACAAAACACATCACAGAATCTGCTGGCAACAAGGTAAACAGTTTCCGCTTGTCACCATACTGAATTAGTGTCTTACATTCAATTAAGCCACTACCTGATGGCATTTCTGCACTTGTCCCTGAAGGCTTGGGGCATGCCACCAGTCTGCTCAGACACAAAAACTGCAGGTAGCTTGAAATCCAACTCTAGCACTGGGAATCATACTGAGACTCTTCAATTAAACCCATGAACTTTAAATGTATAGCATATTCATGACACTTCTACATGTAGAAGTTTGAAAAAAAACTCTAACCCTCCTTCAAAGGATTCTCTAATAAGTTAGAGGCCACAGAAATTAGGGAACTTGTCTGTTAACTTCCATATACACATTGTTCTGGCTATACAATAAAGAGTCGCTTAGACACACGTAATATAAACAGCACAGACATGTAGACACCACCATGGATGCATGTGTGCCCACCCGACCCACAGCACCTCATCGCAGATGTGAACTCTGTAAGGCAACGATTTCCATGGTAATGAAACGTGATTCTTTAAGGAAGGGGCAGCGTCCATAAAGGACTGTCCATTTCAGACCTGGCTGTCTGTTCAGTGACACTCTGTGATGCAGCTACTTCAGTGGGCAGGTATCTGTTTCATCAACAAAAAGCAGTGAATTACGCGGAGAGTTGCTTTCGAATGTAGAAACCATGATAACCAATAATCCAAGCAGCGAATGACTCAGACACCACCACTGTCCGTGACGCTGCTGGTGACTGAGAACGGGGGACCTCCCGGCTGATTACTGCTCTGAGAACTGAACGCGATGTGTAACTGCCCACACGCCATGTCCCACAAACAATCAGCACACAGATTCCCAAACCCTCTCAATTGCTCACTTCAAGCAAGTCTTCATTTTGCTGTGGAGGGCTTTCTTCTGAAAAATAAACACGAAAGAAATTCTCCTTAGTGAGGGTTTAAAGGGCAACCAGGTTCCAGAATATACAATGCAACTGCTTAAAAAAATACAGAACCCTGGTCAAGAACCACATTCTTATGTTAATGGCACAAGGCTAAAGTTTTAAGTCCCCACAAACTGGAACTCAAACAGGTGCCTGCAAGCACCTGGTGGGGATGGAGAGACTTAGACCTCCGCCAGCTGGCACCACCAGGGGCCAAATGAGACTCTCGGGTTCTCACTCGGATCAAAACCAAATGGAATTGAACTACAAAGTTGTTTGAAATATTCTAAACTATTGATATATTAAGAACTACCTTGTAATTTCTAAACTCATGTTTTTGTGGCCAGGAAGAGTAAAACTATCTCAAGGCCACAACACATTTATAAAACTATTATATATATATATTCAGGTCCTTTGCCCATTTTTAAATTGGATTTTTTTGGGTGTGGAGTTTTGTAAGTTCTTTGGAAATGCTGGATATTAACCTCTTGTCAGACGTACCACTGGTGAATACGCTCTCCCAGTAAGGGGGCTCTCTTCTCAGTTTCTCGGTTTCCTGTACTATGCAAGTTTTTTAGTTCGATGCGGTCTCATTCTTTTCACTTGTTCCCTTGTCCAAGGAAATATACCAAAAAAAAAATATTGCTATGAGAAATATCTGAGATTTTCCTGTCTATGTTTTCTTCTAAGGTTTTTATAATTTTTTGGGTCTAATATTTAAGTCTTTAATACATTTTGAGTTTATCCTTATATATCAGGATTTGGGAACTTATGGCTCATGAGCCAGATGTGGCTCTTTTGACGGCTGAATCTGGCTCGCAGACAAATCTTTAATAAAAAAAAAATGTTGCCTGATCGGGTGGTGGCGCAGTGGATAGGTTGGACTGGGATGCGGAAGACCCAGGTTCGAGACCCTGAGGTCACCAGCTTGAGCACAGGCTCATCTGGTTTGAGCAAAAGCTCACCAGCTTGAGCCCAAGGTCGCTGGCTCCAGCAAGGGGTTACTCAGTCTGCTGAAGGCCCACGGTCAAGGCATGTATGAGAAAGCAATCAATGAACAATTAAGGTGTTGCAATGCGCAACGAAAAAATGATTGATGCTTCTCATCTCTCTGTTCCTGTCTGTCTGTCCCTGTCTATCCCTCTCTCTGACTCTCTCTCTGTAAAAAAAAAAAAAAAAAAAAAGTTAAAAATATAAAACATTCTCAGCCCTGGCCGGTTGTCTCAGTGGTAGAGTGTCAGCCTGGCATGCAGAAGTCCCGGGTTCGATTCCCGGCCAGGGCACACAGAAGAAGCACCCATCTGCTTCTCCACCCCTTCCCCTCTCCTTCCTCTCTGTCTCTCTGTTCCCCTCCCGCAGCGGGCTCCATTAGAGCAAAGATGGCCCAGGCGCTGGGGATGGCTCCTTGGCCTCTGCCCTAGGTGCTGGAGTGGCTCTGGTCGCAACGGAGCGACGCCCCGGAGGGGCAGAGCATTGCCCCCTGCTGGGTGTGCCGGTGGATCCCAGTCGGGCGCATGTAGGAGTCTGTCTGACTGTCTCGCCCCGTTTCCAGCTTCAGAAAAGTACAAAAAAAAAATATATATAAAACATTCTCATGTATTACAATCCATTCATTTCCTACCACTCATGTTCATGGTTGCCGGTGGCTGGAGCCAATCACAGCTGTCCTCTGGGATAACACCAAACTTTTATTGGATAATGCATAATGTACACAGGTCGTTGTGAGGTCAGGAAGTAAACTTTGCTCTTTTTAATCAAGTAGTCAGCTAGCTAATTGCAGAAACCCTTTTGACGAAGAAGATGGCTAAAAGAAAAAAAGATGAAGAGTATCGTACTTTTCAGCAGGAATGGACAGAGGAATTCGCCTTTGTGGAGAGAGCAGGTTCTGCAGTGTGTCTAATATGCAATGATAAAATTGCATCGATAAAACGGTCAACTATAAAGAAGCACTTCGACACACGCCATACTACATTTGCATTGAAATATCCAGCGGGAGAGAGCAGGAAGAAAGCATGTCAGGAGCTACTGTGCAGAGTGCAAGCTAGTCAGCAGCAACTCCATGTTTGGACTCAACAAGGTGACTGGAATTCAGCTAGTTTTGCTGGTGCTTTAGCAATTGTGAGAAATGAAAAGCCATTCACAGAGGAGTATGCCAAAACATTCATGCTTGATGTTGCCAATGAACTTTTTGACGACTTTTCGGATAAAGACAAGATAATCAAATGAATAAAAGACATGTCTCTGTGGGCAAGAACTGTTCAAGATCGTACCATCATGATGGCAAATCAAACTGAGGCAACACAAGTGAAGGACGTAAATGCAGCACCATTCTTTTCTCTCGCTTTGGATGAGTCAACAGATGTAAGCCATTTATCCCATTTCAGCGTGATTGCAAGGTATGCTGTTGGTGACACACTGCACAAGGAAAGTCTTACTGTTTTGCCTATGAAAGAGACAACAAGAGGGGAGGATTTATTCAAGTCTTTCACTGAGTTTGCTAAAGAAAAAAAATCTACTGATGGATAAACTTATTTCGGTGTGTACTGATGGTGCTCCGTGCATGGTGGGGAAAAACAGAGGATGTGTAGTGCTTCTTCATGAACATGAAAAGAGACCCATCCTAAGTTTTCACTGCATCCTACATCAGGAGGCACTTTGTGCTCTGATGTGCGGCGAGCAGCTTGGTGAGGTGATGTCGCTGGTCATTCGGGTGGTCAACTTTATTGTTGCCCGAGCTTTAAATGATTGCCAGTTTAAAAAACACTGCTGGATGAAGTTGGGAATAATTATCCGGGTCTGCTTCTGCACAGCAATGTGTGTTGGTTGTCAAGAGGGAAGGTGCTCAGCCATTTTGGGGCTTGTCTGAGCGAAATCCAGACTTTTCTTGAAATGAAAAATGTCGAGCATCCTGAGTTAGCTAACACTGAATGGCTCCTGAAGTTCTACTATCTTGTGGACATGACTGAACATCTGAACCAGCTCAATGTGAAAATGCAAGGCATTGGAAATACAGTCTTATCCTTTCAACAAGTAGTGTTTGCATTTGAAAACAAGCTGGAACTCTTCATGGCCGACATTGAAACGGGTCGTTTAACTTTGAAAAACTGGGAGAGTTTAAAGATGCATGCACAGCAAGTGACCCTGCTCAACACCTTGACCTCCAGCAGCTCACGGGCTTCACATCTAATCTCCTGCAGTCATTCAAAGCACATTTTGGAGAATTTTGTGAGTGCACTTGTCTTTTTAAGTTCATCACCCATCCACATGAGTGTGCAGTGTTTAGCGCCGACCTGAGTTACATCCCCGGTGTCTCCGTCAGAGATTTTGAGCTACAAGCTGCTGACCTGAAGGCCTCAGACATGTGGGTGAATAAGTTCAAGTCACCGAATGATGATTTGGAAAGACTTGCACGACAGCAAGCAGAGTTGGCGAGCAAACACAAGTGGGGAGAAATGAAAAAACTTTAACCCGTGGACCAGCTGATTGTCAAAACTTGGAACGCGCTTCCCGTCACATACCACACACTGCAGCATATGAGTATTGCTGTACTGACAATGTTTGGCTCTACGTATGCATGTGAGTTTTTCTCACATCTAAAGAACGTTAAGACCAAACTATGATCACGTTTAACGGATGGAAGTCTTAACTCCTGCATGAAGCTTAACCTTACCATGTATCAACCAGACTACAAAGCCATCAGCAAATCCATGCAGCATCAGAAGTCACATTAATGGTAAGAAGTACTTTATTCATCATTGGTTAGCAACAGCATAACAAGGTTATTAAAAAGAATTCAGAGACTTATTGTACTTTAAAAGTGTTGGTCTTACATAAAATGCACACATTTACTTGTATTTAGTGCTGAACATATTGTATGGCTCTCACGGAATTACATTTTAAAATATGTGGCGTTCATGACTCTCTCAGCCAAAAAGGTTCCTGACCCCTGGTCTCGTGGTTTCTGCAATGTTCAGTGGGAAGCTTTCACCTCACAGCCCAATGTGGCTGCCAAGCTCCAGCCACTAGATCTGATTTCCAGCTAGCAGGAAGGAGTAAAAAGCACAGTGTGGTTCTCTGCTTCTCTTTAAAGGACACTTTCTGGAAGTCACACACAACACATTAGCTTACAGACCTTTGGACAGAATGTGTCACCTTCCCCACTGGGCAACAAGGAATCTGAGGAATGTAATCTTTATTGCAGCAGCCTTGTGTCCAGACAAAACTGCAGTCTTTATGTTAGGAAGAAAGGGGAGGGGCACTGCAGGAAGAGAGGCCATCTCCCTCTCACTGTCTCATTCGACAGGCTGCCGCAGGGGCTGGTGGAATAATGCACGCAATCTCCGAACAGCGCCTGGGCCCTCTAAAGTCAGAGCCAGGCTCTCAGCCCCTCTCTGCTCTGAGAAACAGGCCTGTCTTCTGGAAGGGCCTTTACCCCATTATAGGTGGGGACCTCCCAACCTCTTGTGTCTGACTTGCTCGGCCTGCCAGCTCAGAGGTAGAATTGTGGCATGCAGGGACAAAGGCACTTTTATTTAGATGTTTATTTGGCAGTGAGCATTTACCATGGACAGGTCACCATGGATACCTTAATAAATCTTTCTAAAAATTTAGGCATAAAGAAAGTGAATTAATCACTTTGCTTTTGGGTAACATCTATTGATGTGGGAAAAAAATCCATAGAATGTTATACTGAGTTTTTGTTTGTTTGTTTTAAGCACCCGGCATTCTAAACGGCAGGCAGTGGCGTTCATGGCTCTCTCAACTAAGAAGGTTCCCGAACCCAGTTGTATATGGTGTAAGAAGGTGGTCTAATTTCATTTTTGTAGGTATCTGTCCAATTTCTCCAATACCATTTATTTTATTTTATTAAAATTATTTATTGATTTTTTAGAGAGAGAGGAGTGAGAGAGACAGAGAGAGAGAGAAGGGGGAGGAGCAGGAAGCATCAACTCCCATATGTGCCTTGACCAGGCAAGCCCAAGGTTTCGAACCGGCGACCTCAGTGTTCCAGGTCGACGCTTTATCCCACTGCGCCACCACAGGTCAGGCCTAACACCATTTATTAAATGCACTATCTTCCATTGTATGTTCTTGCCTCCTTTGTCAAATATTAATTGATCATGAAGGCCTTGGTTTATTTCTGAGCTCTCTATTCTGTTCCCTTGAACTCTGTCTGTTTTTATGTGAGTACCATGCTGTTTTGATTACTATGGCCTTGCAGTATTGTTTGATATCAGGTAGTGTGAATCTTCCAACTTTGTTCTTTCTCAAGATTGTTGTGGCTATTCAGAGTCTTCTGTGGTTCCGTATAAATGTTTGGAATATTTGTTCTAGTTCTGTGAAATACATCATTGGTACCTTAATAGAAATTGAATTGAATCTACAGATTGCTTTGGATAGTATGGACATTTTAATGATGTTAATTCCTCCCATCTATGAACATGGTATATGCTTCCACTTCCTTGTATCTTCTTCGATTTTTTTCCTTCAGAAACCTATATAATTTTATTGACCAATGTCATCCCAATAAATTAAAAAAAAAATACTATTATATAATTTAAAAATCACTAGAATCTTAAATTTTCCAACATCACAAAGTCTGTGTGTTTACCTTTATCAGGGTTTTCTGGGGGTTTGCTTTTAAATGACGAGGTCCCTACACCTTGAGACACCTTAGTGCTTGAGCGAGCCTGTTCCACTTCACACAGATAGACGTCAATGGGACCTTTGGTGCTCCGTATATGTACCGTGATAGAGTCCTAGAAAAAGACATGTCAAACAGCAGCATGAACGCGAGTTCAGTAACCACAGCTTTTTTCACTTACTAAAACTACAAAGTTTCAAGGGATATTCCTGGAAATATAAATCTGAAGTTTCCTTTCTATCATATATTTGAGAAAAATAATGTACTTAGTTTTAGTCCCTTTAAACCCACTGGCAATTCCTATTGTTAAAAACTGCTCCTTGGGGCCCTGGCCGGTTGACTCAGTGGTAGAGCGTTGGCCTGGCGTGCAGGAGTCCCGGGTTCAATTCCTGGCCAGGGCACACAGGAGAGGTGCCCATCTGCTTTCCACCCCTCCCTTTCTCCTTCCTCTCTGTCTCTCTCTTCCCCTCCTGCAGCTAAGGCTC
The DNA here is from genome assembly GCF_036850765.1 of Saccopteryx bilineata. Lineage (NCBI taxonomy): Eukaryota > Metazoa > Chordata > Mammalia > Chiroptera > Emballonuridae > Saccopteryx > Saccopteryx bilineata. The sequence goes on from NC_089495.1 coordinate 140,112,256, forward strand.
CATTGGAGCAAAGATGGCCCAGGCGCTGGGGATGGCTCTATGGCCTCTGCCTCAGGCACTAGAATGGCTCTGGTTGCAACAGAGCAACGCCCTAGATGGGCAGAGCATCGCCCCCTGGTGGGCATGCCGAGTGGATCCCAGTCAGGCACATGCGGAAGTCTGTCTGACTGCCTCCCTGTTTCCAACCTCAAAAAAATACAAAACAAACAAACAAAAAAAAACACAAAACTGCTCCTTGGTCACAGAACAATGGTTTCAGAGCCCACCTTCTTCTTGGAAGGTGACCAACGCCGTCAAGGAATCTGCATGTGAGCATCAAAAATCACTGTTTTGATGACAAAGAAACTGAAAATCCCATGAAGTCTCAAATGATAAGGGTGTGTTCAGGTGTCTGAACCCCTGAAGAGGTAACTAAAAGGGCCATTCTTCATCCACTTGAAAAAGAGAATAAAAATAAAATTAAAACAAAAAATTTAAAAAAATATAAAAAGAGAATGAGACCAAGACAAAGTGTACCTCATGTAATTTAAAACACTAAACTCCATGAGCTCTCTGGAAATTGGGAGCTTCTACTGAGAATTATGCTGTTATTTTTTTAAAGATTTGTTTATTTTAGCCTGACCAGGAGGTGGCGCAGTGGATACAGCATTGGACTGGGATGCAGAGGATCCAGGTTCGAGACCCAGAGGTCGCCAGCTTTAGCGTGGGCTCATCTGGTTTGAGCAAAAGCTCACTAGCTTAGATCCAAGGTCGCTGGCTCGAGCAAGGGGTTACTCTGTCTGCTGAAGGCCCGCGGTCAAGGCACATATGAGAAAGCTATCAATGAACAACTAAGGTGTTGCAATGAAAAACTGATGATTGATGCTTCTCATCTCTCTCTGTTCCTGTCTGTCTGTCCCTGTCTATCCCTCTCTCTAACTCTCTCTCTGTCCCTGTTTAAAAAAAAAAAAAGATTTGTTGATTTTAGAAAAAACGCAAGAAAGGGAGAAAAGTGGGAAGTATCAACTCGCAGTAGTTGCTTTTCATATGTGCCTTGACCGGGCAAGCCTGGGGTTTCGAACCGGCAACCTCAGCATTCCAGGTCAACACTTTATCCGCTGTGCCACCACAGGTCAGGCTATGCTAAATTCTTAAGGAATAGTTCTAATTATAAAGGATTCCTCTGTTGTTCTGACTGAGAGCGGGTAGACTGTGACAGCCTGTTTCCTCCCTTCTGTGGGGTGGCTGGGCTGGGTACCACGGTCAGTGCTGCTACTCCACTGCACACCTCCCATCACCTGGGAACAGAGTTCAGTGAGGTGCAGCACACCAAAGTCTCATGACCTCATGTGTCACCCTCTCTACAGCTTCCTGGTCCCTGACAGGTGGGCTGGAGAACATCTGTTTAGCCTCTAGGTGCCAGGCCAGGTCTGGTTTGAATGGTGTACACTGTACAACTCAACAGATGTTCCTAAACAGTACAAGAAACTGATACACTGCTCAAACTAGTGGCCAGCTAAGGACTTCTTATTTGACAAAATCATGGGTTGGCAAATGTCTTCTGTAATGAGCGAGAAAAGAAATACTTTTGGCTTCAAGGCCATACCATCTGTCACAACTACACAACTCTGCCATCAGAGAGCAGCAGCCAGAGCCAATATCAAACAAATGAGCAGATGGCTGTGTCCCAACAGAATTATTTACAAAACCCCAGCAGACTGGATCTGACCCGAAGACCAGCCTGTCCACCCCAGCACTAGACTGCAGGTCTCTGTGGAATCAGATTGCACTGAATACATGTGCTCCCGTCTTTCAGCTCTCCTTACTTTCCCCCTTGCCAAGAAGGGCTGCCCAGAGAGCTTAGGGGCACTGGTTTCTAAATGGGACCCTATGAAGAGTCTTGGGCATGGCCAAAAGGCTCAGCAAGGCCGGCAATCACAGCCTGAAGCAGCTCACTGCGTTGGGAAAAACCCCAGACCCAGTGCTCAGGTAGTATGCACTACTGAGCCCCAAAGTGAGGGTGTGTTAAAAGCTTAGTGGTTAGTTACTAAAAAAAAAAGTTTAAATACCTGTGACATGACTCAAATTAAATGTTACTTGGGATACTTAGAATATCTCTAAATCCAAATCAACTAGGAAACCACCAAAAAGTCACGGTTTGAATGTGACTGGGGTAGAAGCAGGCCGCTCCTTGACCGGTTTATAAGACACCGCCAAGTGGACCACAGGCTCTGACTTGGACGGTGGTCTGTTGGGACAAGGGGGAGGTGGGTCGTGGAAACACTCTTCATGATGAGGGAGGAAAACCCTGCAGCAACCAGCCCATCACTATGAGCGCGACGGGTCTCAGAACTGACGGGCCGTCCCAGGAATGGCTGTAGTCCTTGGCTGACTCCACCCCACCAACCACCTCCTCGTGACACTACCTGTCTACACTAGCGGCCTCCAAGGGAAGAGTGTGCCGAGCAGTGGCCAGCCCGATGAGAACACTATTTTCACTCACAGAACAACTGTACTTTTCATTGCTAGAGTATAACTCAGTGCGAGCTTATTCACCCATCTGTTCCAAGTTTGGTTGGTGAGTTAATTCTTTAGAGCCCTGGCTGACACCAGATCTTCCTTCTGGAACTTCAAGACTGCGACCAGTTTCTTGGTGATTTCTCTAAGAGGCATTCCAGTGCAATGGTCAAGAACCAACTCTGAAGCCAAACTATCTGGGGTTGAATTCTGACTGGTTTTTACTGAGACTCTGAGGGAGTTAATTCATCTTTCTATTACTTCAGGTTCCTCATCTTTAAGAGGATCATAATCATGACTACTTCACTTGTTATTTAAAACCAGCTGAGATGTGTCCAGTGCCTTGAGCAGTACCAGGTATGCAGCTGGGTGCACACGGAAGGGTTATAACTCAGAGACTGCGGTAGAGCACACCCTCGGCAGGTGGCCCACCTCTCACTTTAGACCCTAAAAACGAAGGGCTACCTACTTCTCTGGGAGCTGGCACGTCCAGTCTGGTTTCCGCTGGTGCTTTGACCGCAATAACAATCTGCTCGTGGAAGGCTTGGATGCTGTGAATGTCTTGGTACGTCACATATGCTAATGTACAGACCAGTCAAGGATCTCTAAGCACAGGTCTGCTCTTTGGGGAGACAGCGTACGTAGCTCTTGCAAAACAGGAATACAAGTGTAATGTTAGAACAGCTTTAGTTCTTATGGGATGTAAACAATTAAAGAGGACAGTTGGTAAAAACATTTTCATACATAATTCTTATTTCACGAACAATTAATTCTTAAGATTTTATAGTGTTTTACAATATTTACAACTCAATTCAAAACGTTCCTTTAAACTGTACTATTTTGATTATGATGGTAATTTTTGGAGAAAAATATCAGTAAAGTCTGAATTCCTAACAAACACAACTCATAAAGGTATTAAATCTACCCATTCAACCTGATGCCTTGTTCACTGCTCAGTTTCACTATGAGCACCTGTGGCGAAAATATTCAGAGTTCTGGTGAGACCCCCTAAAGTACAAGGTGAAAAAAAAATCTGTAAGTAGAACTAACTTAGACAATACACTTTTTTCAGGATTACTACCTACTCATAGGATTTCTCATTCAAAATTCTTGCCCAATTCATAACCTGAATTTTTGCACTTATTGTGTTGCCTAAAATTACACCAATTACCTGTTTTACTGGGTTACCCCAGCATTCTTTTTCACTTCACAGACCTTCTGGCTGATTGTAGTAATTAGCATTTATTTTCCTTTTTTTTTTTTTTTTTTTGGTATTTTTCTGAAATTGGAAACGGGGATCCACCTGGCACACCCACCAGGAGGTGATGCTCTGCCCATCTGGGGCATCGCTCTGTCATAACCAGGGCCATTCTAGCGCCTGAGGCAGAGGCCACAGAGCCATCCCCAGCGCCCGGGCCAACTTTGCTCCAATGGAGCCTTGGCTGCGGAAGGGGAAGAGAGAGACAGAGAGGAAGGAGAGGGGGAGGGGTGGAGAAGCAGATGAGCGCTTCTCCTATGTGCCTTGGCCGGGAATCAAACCCGGGATTCCTGCACGCCAGACCAACGCTCTATCACTGAGCCAACTGGCCAGGGTGCATTTATTTTCCTTTTAATAACTCTTAGAATAGGAGTGCAGACTGACATGGTGTTTATGTACATTGGAAGCAGGGAACAGCTCTGAATCAGTGACGCCTCCCAAACACGCTGCAGGGACAACCGAACAGCACATGGCCCAGGAAACCCCGACCAGCTGCAGAGACAAGTCTGGCCCAGAACACCAAGCTGAGAGCATCCTGACATCACTGTACCAGGCTCTGTGGCCGAGAGGAGCACTTGGAAGGGTCATCTCAACAGCCATTCATTGTTTTAGAAATAAAATTTCATTAACAAATTAGGGAAAATAGGAATCTCACCAAAGCCAACAAATACTTCACCACCTTTACTGTAGTAATCCAGGCTCTGAAAACGAACAAGAATGCTACACTAGTTTAATGTTAAATGCAAATATCTGCCTTGGTCTGTCCTGCATGACTTTGGTCTAGATGGACAGATGCCACACCACAAAGCTGGAGGTGACAATGTGTTATCTGGGCATGTCTGAGGCTATAGGACTAGGCTTTCTTACCTTAACTTCTACAGGTCTCATTTTGTTTCTTGAATATATTACTTAAGTCCTCAAGCTCATTCCTTTACAGTACTCTGCTCTGGAAGGAGCAAGTTTTAAAGAGGAACAGAGTGAAAGGATATCTCTCATTTTCCTTGTCATCCGTTAGCTCGAACAGCTGCTGAGCACAGTCCTTGATCAACTCATCCAGGGCATCTTCCATGGCAGACAAGTCAGAAAGCTCCTCCTGCAGCCTCTTCTGCTGGGGCATGGCTCCAAAGTCGCTGAGGTCAGATCCTCTGCAGAAGAAGGGAAGAAAAAGATCACCATCAACAACACCTAGGTGACGACTGACTCGTGCAGGGTAGGTTTCTGGAACCTCCCCAAATGTCTGTGTCAGGAGTCACCCACTAGGACAGACAGACACTACTCCAACTTTCCCTCTGCCCTCCTGTTAATCTAGATCACCCTTCTTCCAGCACATGAACTGGGTTTTGTATGCATTTCTAGTCCCTTACACAGGGACGTAAAAAACACAAACACACCGTAACCCTCGGAAATTAATAGAGTAGGGAAAGCTTAATGAAGTAATAGGTAAAGCTTCATAAAATGATCAGTAAACTGAGAGTAGATAATACTCAGCTTAAGCCAGCGCTGGTCCGTACAGCATGACTTCTGAAAGCTAGAATCTTTTAGTCCTTTAGTTTCTACATATGAAGAACAAGGAGTACTGGCTAAATGGCAGTTCTTCTGCTAAAACTCTGAGTTTGCATTCTTCCATACTGTGTGTATCCTATTGGCTCTATCTGAATAGAATGATTGTATTCATTGTTCTTAAGAGATTTATTTTCATTAGTTGTCACTGTCTAATCCAATATATGTATGATCTGAGTAACAACTGATATTCATTTTTTTCTTTAATGTTCACAAAATTAAAGACAGAAAGGACTGTGCCCACTCTCTTCTGCTTGCTGGTTTTCAAATGATTCCCAGTAGTGATTCAGACTACAATCTGGTATTAACCCCTCAAGTGTTGTTATTTGATAAACATTCAAATTAGAATTCAATCTACATTTCCGTACTATTGAAAAAACACCTCCTTTTACACTGCTTTCTTCTAATAACTAAGTTATTCCTTAGATAAGGAATTTTGATCTTTGTTAGTAGCTTATTTGCCTGAAAGGTCTCTGTGTATTTATATGGTGCAACTGTTGCTTCCCGTATGTTTGCAACTGTATCCAAACTGCTTTCCAATTCCAAGTACAGCGTCCTACTATGTGCATACACACGATACATGCACACACTTCTACACCTGCATCGTAAGGTCCTCGCCCTTCCATGTGATCCTTCCTAGTCACGTGTTAAGTCTTCAGCAATTGTCTTTTAGACAATAAAACTAACATTTTCCATTCAGGGCCATGAGTTTCTAAGTGGGATCCATAGGCTATGTGCATCACACTCGTGGGCAGGAGGCCTGTAGGTGTGCATTACACTGCTATGAAGGAAACTCTGTTTTATAACCTTAACTGATTTCCCTGATATTAATAACCAATTGGCATTGAGGAAATACTTTGAAAAGTGAATGTCTTAAAATGAATCACATTTTACTTAACTTATCCATGCTACCCTACCGTCTATGATTCTTCAGTAGGAAAAAACATTTATGTACTTAGTGGGGCAATGTAAACAAATTTTATAGGATCCTTTTCTAACAAGTCACATCATATTTCATTTTCTATTGTTAAAACACTGCTAACATCCAGTTTAAGCACGGTATTGTCACTTAGTGAGAAGGGAAAAAAGCCACGAAAAGGTCAACGCCAACTCACATCCATCGAATGTGGTTCTTAGATTTCTTTTCCACCAGTTCGATCCCGTCCAGGACGTTGGTGATGTCATACACTCTTCGTTTCCGAACGCCCAGTTTTGTTGCAACCTTGTTTAAGTCAAGGATCCCTCCAGGAGCATTTCTGACAAGATCCATAAATTTCCGAGTTAAATAAACCAGTGACACATCAAAGCGAGGTCTCTTCACTTTCAGCGTTTCTGGGGAAAATAAACCCATTTGTAAAATGGGAAATAGCATTTCTTTTTCAGCTCATTAAAAAAAAATCATTTCTTTCCTCTTGACCAGCAAGTACAGACACCCATAGAAATTCTACACACTGACCAAATCAGAGCTAATCTTTATGAAACAGATTTCTCAAACTGGATAAAAACTAGCCTGGCCCAGGTAAACCAAGGCTTTGGACTAACAGGAGTATTCAGACCGTGCACCTATTTCCACTGAGCATGTGCCCTTTTAGAGGCCTGCTGCACCTGCTCAGAGTGGTGAGTCCGCACCTGTATCCACACCACTCTAAGGAATGAAATTAGAAATGATTTTATAATTAATTTTCTCATCGTGTGATTTTCAGAATAAGGAATTCCTTATAAAGCAAAGGCAGAGACTTGGCATTTTTTGTGAACATTCCAAATATTTCTACACGTCATAATGTAACCCTGTCTGATGAAGTTTTTGAAAGAGCTCAAAAATTGTAGTATTAGGACAATTATGATATACCTTAAGGAATATCTATTTTTTTTTTACAATATTCACTACCTTGTATTATCAGATAAGCAAATGAAGGGGGGAAATCTCCTAATTCCCTCACTTACCCGCCTAGTATATTTTTGAGTTTTCCTACACATTCTGCCTGCCCCTCCACACATGTACATACGTGTATGTGTCAATGTGTTTCCAGTCTCTAAGACCAGACACAGGGACTTATTAATTTTAACTCACTAGTGTGACTACGCTGACTTGTCAACAATGCATATTTCTGCGAGGAGTGACGTGTGGCACGGTGACTGTGGTAACCATGGCAACCATGGCTGCCGCTGCTGTGGGACTCAGCCATGAGAAAGTGGTTTGGAGGGCAGATCCCAGAGCTCTTACCACAAGGAGACATTTTCTTCCTTTTCTTTTAATTTTATCTATATAAGATGACCAATGTTAACTACACCTACTGTGGTAAACACTTCACAATATCACAAATCAAACCATCATGCTGCCCACTTTAAACTTATATGCGATGTATGTTAACTATTTCTCAATAAAGCTGGAAGAGGTATTTTCTATTAATGACTGCACAATATATAACCGCACGGAAAGTTCGCTTACCCCAATACTGGAAATTCAGATTGTCTACAACTTCACGATTTTGCACAGTACTTTAACAACTCTCCTTGTAGCTACGTTTTTATTTGCATCTTTAATTCTTTCCTTTAGGTAAACTGCACAATGTGGGGCCACCAGAACGGAGGACTGTCAGTCACTCTGCCTGTCCTTCCTAATCTGGTACTAAAATAAAGTTCTGCGGTTTGTTGTGCAGAGGAGATCAATTTACAAATAATGTAGTTGTTTTTCTAGTTTGAGTTTATAATTTTTCTATTTTTCTACTTCCAGAGCATGTCACACGGTATGCTTCAAAAGAAAGTGTCATAATCTTTCATCAGTAACGCCCTTATCCAGAAACTAGGCAATGTCATTCTGTCTAAAGACCACTGGTGGTTATTCCAACAAAAGTGCATATTTTATAATGTCAGTGTATTCTTTGTGCAGACCATTCCTATACGTGAGATTAAACAGGATTAAAAAATTTTTTATTTTATTTTGTATTTTTCTGAAGTGAGAAGCGGGAGGCAGTCAGACAGACTGCATGAACCTGACCGGGATCCACCCGGCACGCCCACCACAGAGTGATGCTCTTCCCATCTGGGGTGATGCTCCGTTGCAGCGGGAGCCATTCTAGTGCCTGAGGTGGAAGCCGTCCTCAGTGCCTGGGCCAACATTGCTCCAATGGAGCCTTGGCTGCAGGAAGGGAAGAGAGAGATAGAGAGGAAGAAGAGGGAGAAGGGTGGAGAAGCAGATGGGCATTTCTCCTGTGCGCCCTTATCGGGAATTGAACCTGGGACAACCACACGTGGGGCTGATGCTCTACCACTGAACCAACTGGCCAGGGCCAAAAAGAAATTATTTTTTAATTACAAGTAGAAGAAAGACATCATTCTACAATAAACCCTGGAAGATTACAAATGAGAAATTCTAACTTTAAAAAGCATACATTTAATTACACTAGATTACTAACAAGTCATGGTCTTATAAGCTAAGAATACATTTCCTATAGTGTTAGTCCTTTTATAAAGAACAGATATTTATTAAATGCCTATAACATGATAGTTGATGAAATAAATCATTTAAATCACAGGAAGTTCAAACTATAAAACCTATTTAAGAGTCAACTTACTTCTCATGGACACATATTGTACATTATCTTCTAAATTAATCCTTATTTTTGATGGCTGGAAAGAAGAAACAAATTTAACTTAGTAATTTAATAATAACAATGCACACAAACAGCATTTTACTGGATAACATACAGGTTTTTTTTCACTCTGCGGTAATAATTTGGGTATGAGAAAACCAGTCCTTCCAAATTATATCTACTCTAACAGTAATCACATGTGACAATATCATAGATTTACATTTCTTAAGTAGTTAAAGAGAGAAAGGGGGGAGGAATGGTGAGGGAGAGAGAAAATATGAATATGAAAATATATACTGAAAAGACATGAATTTGTTAACTACATCAGACACTGAAGGTAAAAAAGAAACAAAAATGATTAGGACACTGTCCCTGACTCTGGAAGGCTCAGCAGACGTGTAAGATACGTCTAAATTAATAAATGCTTACCTCTTGTTATTTAAGTGTAAGTCGCTCCCCAAAATTTGTTCACAACCTTTCAGAGTAGCCATGCATTCTCATTAGTTAATGCAAAAAAGTGCAGCACTTCTCATGATGGAAAATGATGCAGGCTACACAGCTAGAAACTTTGGTATTCAGATCAGTAAAAGGCTCCTTCAAATCCCCGACCACAAGGAAATCAGTAGTAGCTCTGCTACCAACACTTCACCATTTTATCAGCTGTTCAGAGGTTGGAGAGTTTACATAAACTGGTAGCAACATTTGCAGTATGTTTAGAAATTGTTTTTTTTTAAAATAAAACCTTTAGATAAAGTCATGTAAACAGAAACCCAAATTAGCCTCATGCTTTGAATGAAGTATAATGATGTTGTGTCTCCACAGACTGTGGTCAATCAGATTAAGGTCTTGTCTAAGTGAAAAAAACTGTCCCCCAAACTGGCTGTAGCAAAATAGGGGTATGCAAATTGCAGGGTGCTCTATGAGAAGGATCAATAGGACTACTGTGGATGTCCAAGAGGGACTCATAGGATTCAGGGGAAGGGGACCCCCCGCTGAGCCTTGAAGGGCATGCTACAACCAGGCACAACATAGAGGACCATGCAAGTCACGCTATGAAGTGTAGACTTTGTCATAACCAGTGGAAACTCACCAGATTTCTGAACAAGAATGACATATTCAAGCTCACGGCTTAGGAATGTGTATGTACAAGAGAAATATGGCAAGAAGACTGGGGGTGGGGGAGCCTGAAGACCAAGTGGGCAGCTTAGAGGCTCCCTGTTTCTTTCTCAGTGTTACAAATCCTTGGCACTGGGATTTCCAAATTGTCTATGACGATAATTTGATATGGAATTATTCCATTGAAATAGAATCTGCTGTAAAATTAATTTACTTGTTAGAATTTAAAGGAAAACACAGGCCTGCTGGGGTGTGCAAAATAAGGTTGGGAAGGTTGAGGGCAGGGGCCATGCCTGGCGAGCTTTCTTAAACAGTGATGACAACAGTGACTTACAAACATGGTTTCCCCCGTGAAACCTTCATGGGCAGTCCTATTAAAGTCCAACTTCAATGATTTAAAACACACAAATGCCCTAAATTGTCATATATATTAAGGTCTGTTTGGGTTTTCCATCAGTCCATAATCTGTTACTTGTATATCTATAGCATACTACTTTAATTATCATAAGGTTAGATAGAATAAACTTTACTGTTAGTACAGTCCTGAGAATACACTGCAGAATGGGTTAACAGGTTATAGGTTAACAAGATGACAGATGCCTCGCTGCAAACAGACTTGTTTTTAATTAAATTAGAGCAGCAAGGCCAAGGCCTACGTGCACAGTTCCAAATGTTTCAGAATAGGGCGCTTCACCATATGCGCCCCACATATTCGAGTACTCAACCAGGCCATATAACATGAACGGGATCTGTAGGAAATACTCCAACAGCTCCCACTCACTCTTTTCCTTTGAAATGGAAAACTCTATCTTGGAGGAATCACAAAGCATCCTGGTCCCTCAGGGGCAGACACGCACTCTGTATAAATCCTATAGGTCTGTTATTCTGGAGATTTCCAAAGTATCTCCAAATAATGACACATTCATCTTCCTTATATTGAAAATAGTTGTTGGCTTAGGGACTAGAATTACCAATTTCTTAGATACTGGGAGATCCTGACCTGTATCTGTAACACACTGTAGTGATCTAACTTTACTGCCCATTTTCCAAGCTGATGTGAAGATTAAATAAGAAATTTTGTTAATTATAAAATCTTACACAACTGCGTATTACTGTTTTGCATTTTGAATCAGAGTAGTGCCTGGCACATCCAGGCACGTGTTCAAGATTTGTTAAACTTGCCAACGGAGGCTGCAATAGCGCCCTGTCATAGATGACTTGACAGATAAATAGCGCTGGGGAACAGCGAGTACACAGGGGAACAGTGCAAACGCACAGACAGGGTGCAGACATCCCTCGGGCACACCACTAGTGAGGCTCACAGGAGAGGAAGCGTCAGGCTCCATTCTAATACAACATCATCTGGAGACCCCGCCCGACAGTCCTGGCAGGACCCCCAGCCCTGGAACTCGGGTGGACGGCATCAATAGGGAGCCCAGGAGCAAGACAGGGACCAGGGGGGCTAGACAAGACCTCTCCTTCCGAAGTGGCTTTAGGCTCAGCATAAAAGTCAGTGAGCGGCCCTGGCCGGTTGGCTCAGTGGTAGAGCGTCGGCCTGGCGTGCAGAAGTCCCGGGTTCGATTCCTGGCCAGGGCACACAGGAGAAGCGCCCATCTGCTTCTCCACCCCTCCCCCCCTCCTTCCTCTCTGTCTCTCTCTTCCCCTCCCGCAGCGAGGCTCCATTGGAGCAAAGATGGCCCGGGCGCTGGGGATGGCTCCTTGGCCTCTGCCCCAGGCGCTTGAGTGGCTCTGGTCGCAACAGAGCGACGCCCCAGAGGGGCAGAGCGTCACCCCTGGTGGGTGTGCCGGGTGGATCCCGGTTGGGCGCATGCGGGAGTCTGTCTGACTGTCTCTCCCCATTTCCGGCTTCAGAAAAATACAAAAAAAAAAAAAAAAAAAAGTCAGTGAGCTATTTAAAAGAGTAAATGAGCCCTGGCTGGTTGGCTCAGTGGTAGAGTGTCGGCCTGGCGTGCAGAAGTCCTGGGTTCGATTCCAGCCAGGGCACACAGGAGAAGCGCCCATCTGCTTCTCCACCCCTCCCTCTCTCCTTCCTCTCTGTCTCTCTCTTCCCCTCCTGCAGCCAAGGCTCCACTGGAGCAAAGTTGGCCTGGGCGCTGAGGATGGCTCTGTGGCCTCTGCCTCAGGTGCTAGAATGGCTCTGGTTGCAACAGAGCAACTCCCCAGATGGGCAGAGCATCGCCCCCTGGTGGGCATGCCAGGTGGAGGGAGTCTGTCTGACTGCCTCTCCGTTTCCAACTTAAGAAAAATACAAAAAAAAAAAAAAAGAAAAGAGTAAATGAAATGCCACTCTGCACTTGGCCCCTCGGATCACAGCCATGCCCCTCGCCCAGAAAGGCTGACAGGGTCACATGCCCTGGAGGGGCCCTTGTAAGGTGGTCCTCCTATAGACGAGAGAATGGGGACAGAAGGTGTGGTAGAAGGGGCTCCCATCGAGGCTCCTCAGGGATACACATTTTCTGTTTATTCTGAAACAATCTTAGCCTTCAGAAAAGATGCAGAAATAGCACTAAGAATTGCCACATACATCCCTTTCACCAAATCACCCAAAAGTTTATTTTTTTCGACACTGGCTTTATCATGCATTTCTCTATATACACACACATGTTCCCCTTCCCCTCCTCGACCCCAAATCACTTGCGGGTCAACTGCAGACCCCTAAAGAATACAGTGTGGAGCTCAGGGCACTCCATACGGTCACAGTGTCTTCTCAGGACTCGGCATCTTGAAGCAGACTGTGAGCAGACAGCTGACACTGAGGACACTCAGCCAGCGAGGGGCCAGGGGGCGGGGAGGAGCCGCTGTGAGAGCCGGGAGAGGGGCCCCGGGCACGCGGGGACAGCACAATCGGCGGTGACACTGCCCACTGCAGCTCTGTGGAGCGGAGAGGAGGACCATGGCCTGGCTGGGCAATCGAGTCCCACGCCTGGGCTGTCCTGGTGGCTCCCTGAAAACGCAGAGGAAAGAACTGCTAGACATAAAGGAGGAGCCAGGACCCGCGGCTTTAAAAATTCTCAGCTTCTCCGGGAGCTAAACATTAATTAAGAACTCCTGAGAAAGACGAATCTGAGGTGCTGCCTGAAGACCAGTCTAAAGGTGAGGGCCTCAGCAGACTGCTCAGCTGGTCAGACCATTGTCCTGATACAAACAAGCTGTGGGTTCAATCCCCAGTCAGGGCACATACAAGAATCAACCAATGATGGCATGAATAAGTGGGACAACAAATTGATGTTTCTCTCTCTCTCCCCCTTTCCTCTCTCTCTAAAGTCAATCAAAAAGTTTTAACAAATAAATAAAGATGAAGGTGAGGGCACGACTACACAACTTTTGCTTAACACCCAGGAGAGATCAAAGATAGGAAGTACCTCCAGTACTGCTGTCACACAAAAGGTCCTTCAAAGGGTTTAAGGGCAAGCCGCACAGACCCTCGGATCTAAGCCCGTTTCTGACAGCAAGAACACTGTCAGATTGGTCTAAAAAGGACAGAACCAGTTCAAATGAAAATAGACACCCAGAATTGTACTGACAGGAAGCAGGCTGAAAAGGCTTCTCAGCTACAACCAGACATTACTTTTCATTAAAAAAAAAAAAAAAAAAAAAAGGAATGCTCACAGTGAAAATGAGGGCTCAGAGGGCAGAGCAGGAAGGATGGAGACTTATTCCCAGGCCTTGAGTTTCATCAAGAAATTCCCAACATTCACTCGGCTGGATTTCAGAGTAACTGTGACTCCCACTGTCCACTATGAACAGGAGTGTCTAGAGCAGTTACCCTACATCTGTCCCAGTAATGCACGCCGGATGCCGGTGTGCGGGTCAGGTACTGGTTCTAGTTTCACAGGTCCGCAGCTCTGGAGGAACTGTCTGGGAGGATCTGGACTTAACTACGCTTGAGTAGCCTGGATTCTTATTTTATTTTTATGAGTATAAAATCCATTATTCTGAGGCTCAAACTGTCCCAGGTTATGCCAACGGGAGCCTTTTCCGAGTGGTCCCTGTGCAGGACACTCATTTGTGACCTATGCAGGATCTTTAGGAGATAGTCCTCAGAGGAATGCTCCCTCAACTTTCTATGGGACTAACCAGTCCAGGGGCCATCCTAGATGTTGCTACCTCTAGTCTCCGCAACTACCACTGTGGGGGGCACCATTAATGTTCCCACTCTTTTAAGAAAGTCTCTCTGAGAGGTTACTTTCAGGTAGTTCCCAGAGGGGATGCCAAGGGAGAGCCCAGTAGTAGTCCAACCTCAAGACTGGACTACCTAAGAAGTTCTCCCTTTCACTCCTCAAAGCCTCTCATTTATTCGGGGTTATCACGCAGCCTGTGAGTGTCTTATGTGGAAAATGAATGGAGGCACAGGCCACCACGCTGAAAATCACTAAGGATGCTCTCGAGTGCACACAACTCTCTAGGAATCAGTACCTCCGGTAAACAAGCCGGCACATTCCAAGGTACTTTACTACTAGTAGCTCTAAGTCTCTCGTCTAAAGACCTATAGTTCTAAATTTCAGATCTCAAAGAAGAAACAAAAAATAAAAGGTGAGTGTTAGGAGCTAAACTCTTAAGCACTGCCCTCTAATTTGGCTAAAAATGTCTCTATACATATTTTTCTTTGTACTGATGACCTGTTTGGGGGAATAATATCCCTTTTAAGGGGATATTATTAAAAGATATGAAATATATCTTTCTCCAAGGAGACTGTACTCTCCTCATTCATTTAAATTTTCTTTATTTTCCAATGCGCAGACTAAGTTCTACCTCCAACAACACTATTTTCTCCCTTCTTAAAATTTCAGTTCTCAAGCCATTTACCCAGAGAATATTAAACACCCAGCCAGGCACATAACTAACCTCTGCAGAGCAATATACTTCTATGTATTTGTTACTAAATACTTCCAATCATTGGCCAATTAATAGCACCAACATAGGTGTCCAAATCACCATTTTATAGGGAGGAAAATAAACACTCAAACGTTCAAACATTTACCACTTACAGAATACCTACTTCATTAGTCAATGACTTGTCACCAAATCTTTTTGTGAGAAGGCACCAAATGTGCTGGAAAGGTAACAATGACATAGATAGTCATTACACTCAGGGACCTAGGAGCCACACATTTCAAAAAGGTAGCAAGTAAGCACAGGGTGCTTTGGGAGCATAACAGGAGTTGTGCTAACCTAGTATTGAGAGGTCAGGAAAAGGTTCAGACAAGTGACCTATAAACCTATACTTATAGAACCACAAGACATTACAAAGAAAAATGTGTTAAGAGGGTGTGGGGGGCTTTCTTTGAAGGAGGAATGTATACATGCAAGGGTTCAAAGAATCTTTATTATATGAGGCTTAAGTGTCTGTTTGTCGCCGATAGCTTATTGGTTGCTTGTGTAACTGTACTAGCCAATGGGGTGAAGTTGCCACAGCTGAACGCAAATTGAGCGGGTCAGGGGGAAGGTGAACATTTGTTTGCATTGGCAATCATCTGTTTTACATAAAAACTACGTCTTAACGTAATTTCTTTTAAGAATGCCTCCTAGAAAATACAGCACTGAAGAGGAGAGAAAGGGAGCTAAAGTTGCACAAAAACGGCTTTCTTGACAAAAAGAAACCACTGAGCAGAGAAAGACAAGGCTTGCTTCAGTTGCAGAGCAAATGCGTCTTTCTCGGCAAAATGAGACTGATGAGCATAGAAAAACAAGGCTTGCCTCAGATGCAAGACAAAAAAGCCTGTCTCAACAAAATGAGTCCCTTGAACAAAGGCAGGAGAGAAATGCAAAAAAACGACAGAGTAATGCTGACCGAAACGCAAAAAGGATTAAAACAGTTTCAAACCGAGAAAGAACAGACGTAAAATTAAAAATAATTGATGGTCCTCTGGAAGGCGAGCTTAAAAATGATGGAAAGATCTACACAAGAAATGTTGTGTACAAAGAGATCTTTGACATGTGAATTAACATTTTATTATTATTTAAATCACCTTTATTTATTGAGCTAGCGGTGGCTCTTAAGAAATGTACCGCCAGTGGTTTCCTTCATTGCACTCAAGCAAGTAGAAGGGGGAAACCCCGTGGGGCACTAAGCAAAGGGGTGTCCTCGCCGCCTGCCCTGGGTAATTCAGTTTGAATTAGCAGACACCTTTGCACAAATCATTTTAATTACAATTTATAATATCTAGAACAGCGGTCATTTCGTATGACTGCCGGGCTTTCTAGTATGGAAATATATAGGAAAGTTGGGGCAAAACCAGAAACAGGAAAAATGTTTAGGAAGACATGGCAAAAATCTGAAAAACAGATGATGGTTAAAAGTGGCAAGTATTGGTGATTAATTTTCATTAAATTGGGAAGATGGCAGGGGTCAGTTTGGAAAAGGGGAAAGGCAAAGATGATGCTTAGAGTAGGAGCTTGGGCAATATGGAGGGTATGTTACCAGGTATTAAGATAGGAGACAGCAGTGTTATTGCTTCCTTAGGCAAGAAGATAATGACTTCACTTTTGAATATATCAGTTTCAAATCTAAACAGAGATATCTAGGAGATAGCTGCAAAGTTCCGAGTTGGATTTATCGATTTTGGAGTAGTTATAACAGGGTCACTGAAACTAACAGTGGATAAGGACATCTAAGACTTCAAGAGAGGTGTGTATCTTCTGATATGAGTGGTTTTTCTATAGTGCTAGCTCAGAGCTTTTACCATATTCTCAAAGGTGAAGACCACCAATATAGGTAACAGAAGTCATGAGAAGGGTGGTGAATGACATCCCCATGAAGAACGTGTATAAAAGGCAGAAGAGAGTCCTGAATAACACCAACATGTGAGGAATGGGAAAAGGAGTTTGCAAAGGAGCACAGGCAGAAGCCAGATGAGTAAGTAGATGGAGCACCAAGGGTGTGTGCTGTTAGAGAAGCTATTCAGTGGTGAGTTTCCAACAGAAGCAAGTGGTCTATCACATCAAAACTATAGAAACCTGGAGCAAAACACTGCTAGGTCCCTGGGCCAGTGGGCTAAGTTAATGAGAGGTAAGCAAGCTGACATAGTGAATGCAAACAAGTTTTTAAAAAAGTTTGGCTGTGAAGGGGAAGAGGAGATACAGTAGATCAGGGGTCGGGAACCTCTTTGGCTGAGAGAGCCATGAACGCCACATATTTTAAAATGTAATTCTGTGAGGGCCACACAACCAACTGCGTACCTTACTTATGCATTATCCAATAAAAATTTGGTGTTGTCCCGGAGGACAGCTGTGATTGGCTCCAGCCACCCGCACCATGAACATGAGCAGTAGGAAATGCATGGATTGTAATACATGAGAATGTTTTATATTTAAAAAAAAAATAAAATTTTTTAAAAAATTTATTTATTCATTTTAGAAAGGAGAGAGAGTGAGAGAGAGAGAGAAAGTGGGGAGGAGCAGGAAGCATCAACTCCCATATGTGCCTTGACCGGGCAAGCCCAGGGTTTAGAACCCGCGACCTCAGCATCCCAGGTCGACGATATACCCACTGCGCCACCACAGGTCAGGCGAGAATGTTTTATATTTTTAACGTTATTACTATTATTTATTTTTTTTTCTTTTCATTTTTTCTGAAGCTGGAAACAGGGAGAGACAGTCAGACAGACTCCCGCATGCGCCCGACCGGGATCCACCCGGCACGCCCACCAGGGGCGACGCTCTGCCCACCAGGGGGCGATGCTCTGCCCATCCTGGGCGTCGCCATGTTGCGACCAGAGCCACTCTAGCGCCTGGGGCAGAGGCCAAGGAGCCATCCCCAGCGCCCGGGCCATCTTTGCTCCAATGGAGCCTTGGCTGCGGGAGGAGAAGAGAGAGACAGAGAGGAAAGCGCGGCGGAGGGGTGGAGAAGCAAATGGGCGCTTCTCCTGTGTGCCCTGGCCGGGAATCGAACCCGGGTCCTCCGCACGCTAGGCCGCCGATGCTCTACCGCTGAGCCAACCGGCCAGGGCTATTATTATTTTTTAATTAAAGATTTGTCTGCGACCCAGATGCAGCCATCAAAAGAGCCACATCTGGCTCGCAAGCCATAGGTTCCTGACCCCTGCAGTAGATGGAAAGACATATAGAATTATGGGAGGGATCTTTTAAGTCGGGAATGGATTTAGGATGCCATTTAAGCAGTCAAGAATTTATCACCTGGAATCAGACACTGTGAAGTTAAATCCAAGCTTTTCTAGTACTATCTAACCATGGGCGGGCCACTTAACACCTCCAGGCCTCCTCTGGCAATTGTGAAACAAGAATAGTAATCTCTTGGGGCAGCTGGGAGGAATTCAATAAGATAATGTCATTATTGTTAAGCACCCAGTCCCTATGGGGGCTGGGCAAACTGACTAGATATGGGAAGAAACCAGCAGAAAAGCTGAAAACACAGGGAGAAATGGAAAATGCTGGATTTCTGAGAACCGGCAGCGACCCTGAGAACCAAGGAGACTGTCTGGCATCTAGTCTTCGAGTTAGAATAGAGGAAATGAACCTTTTGCTGGAAGGGCGCCCCAGCTGAATGAACGTGGGGTAGGGTGGGAAGTGGGAGGTGTGGACAAGCTTTTACGTGGCTGCAGTTAATCAAGGGACTGGGAGAGGAGGCCGAAGAGAACAACGAGAGCGTGCAGGGATACACCGAGGGAGCGTGGAGATAGGCAAGTGGAGCGACTTTTCTCCAGCACTGCTCCGTGGCCCCCAGGGAGAGACCGAGAAGGCTGACACCACGCTTGGACAGGGCGTGTTGAAAGGCGGCAAGAGTTGAAACGAACGTACACGACAGAACGGGCAGTGCAAGAGCAGAGGGGACCGAGGAGCAGGCACGGGCCCCGCCCAGGGGAGCTCCTGGTGCAGGCGGCGCTCAGTCCGCGGGGGGCGGCCCGCAGCCGAGCCGAGCCCGACCCGGCGGGACTCACCAGCAGGCCCTCCACGTTGATGGGGTCTCGGCACCGGCGGCGCACTGTCTCCTCAGCCGGGTCCACGAGCAGGCTGGGCAGCTTCCGCGCCGGCGGCTGCTGATTCATGCTGCCCCGCCGGCCGCCCCTCGCCCTCGCCTCCCGCGAGCTCTCCCGCCTTTTCCCCGGGTCGGCTCGGGTCGTCGCCGCCCCCAACACGCCGTTCCCGGGGCCAGCCGAGCACGAACGGCACTCGCGGTCTGCTCGGAGCCGCAGCTGACTAGACCGGGCTGGGACGAACACACCGCTGCCCCCGATCCCCCGGTCTGCAGACCGGAGCAGAGCAGGGTGACCCACGACTCTCAGGGCGCCAAGGCCGCCATGTCCCGCATGCGCAGTGCTCCGTCCCCCAGTGCGCATGCCTGGTGCCGCGGCCCGCCCTGCGCCCTGATCCTCTCTTCGCGGGACCCGGGCGGCGGGATCCACGCAGAGGAGAGCAAAACGAAAAGTCATTTCGAGAAAGGGACGCGGCGGGGGGGGGGGGTAGGGGCACCAAACAAACAAAACCCAAAAATACCAGGCGGCTGGGAAACCGCAGTTGTTTCTTGGAATTCCTGAGACTGAGGACACTAGTAACCGAAAGTTCCGAGTGGGCCGAGATGCTCATTCATTCTTGCGCCCCCTCCGCGCGTCCCAGGCACCCGCGCGGGTTAGATGCTTGGGAAATGTTGGTGATCAAACTGTTGTCGAATTGCTTCCTTACCTGCTTCTTGCCTTCTCTCCTTTCCTTTTTCGTCCTCGTTTCCTTTCTTTCTGCTCTGATGAGTTAAGTGTGTTGGATCCGATCCTGCGATGGGCACAGGAGATGCTCGTCTGCAGTTGGCACAGACTCAATCTCAAATGCCAGTGGGAGGAGGAGACAGGTAAGACCATTAAAGCTGGACCCAGAGATGTGTTTTCACATCCTGGCTCCTTCTCAGTTTAGGAGAGACCGTAAGCAATTGACTCAATTGTCCTGTGCTGCAGTTTCCTCCTCTGCTAAATAGAAACAATGACAGCACTTACCTCATAAGGTTGTACTGAGGATTAAATGACTTAATGAATAAAGGTTACTTAGCAGAACAGGGACAAGTACAGGTATGAAACAGAAAGGCATGGAATTGGGTAAGTACAGGGTGGAGGACAGCACCAGAGCCAGGTAGTGAGACCAGAGGTTCCAGCTTATCCTGAGCTGGGAGCAGGGAAAGCTGCTGGAGGAAGTCGCCTCCCCACTAGACTATGAACTTCTCGAGGTCAGAGGCATTCCCTAATCTTTGTAGCATGTAGCCTGGCACCTGGCAAATATTAAGTGTTCAGTAAATGTTTGCCAAATGAGTGACTTGAAATAAAGAAGAACCTAAAGGAAGTCTTGAGAAGGTTGGATTTTGTTGCAGAATGGAGAATTTCCCGGAGCAGTTAAGAGATGCTTTCACCAACTCGAGTCTGGGAGAAGGCATCCTCTGCAGACTTGAAGTGGTGGTTGCTTTTAATAAGGAAAGTGTTAATTCAACATTTGCATTCTTTCGTGTAATTCTTACATCAGAGCTGAAAGATGGATGTTTTTCTCCCCAATTCGCAGATCAGGAAGATTAGCAAGATTACAAAAATTACCCAAAGTCCTGGCTAGGAAGTGAGAAAGGCAGGAGTTGTCACCACCACGATTAATTAATTTGGTATGCTGATTCTTAAAAAGATTCCCAGAAGATCACTAGGTTTTCTGCGGCCAGAAATGGGGTTGTGTGAGTGAAAGTGAGGTGTGGGTCAGAATAGGGGTGGCAGTGGAAAGTCAGGGCAATGATACAGCCCTCCAGACACCTGACAATACCTGTGACTTGGAAGGAAGTTGAGTGAGTTCACGCTCTGTGATGCCAAGGGGAGATGGTAGAATTGAAGATTTGGGTGGCACACCAGGCACTCAGTACACAGTGATAGTTAGATGGCTGGGAGACAGTAGAGACTGACTCGGGAAACAAGATTGCGGGGTCACCCTGGACATTACCTCTAGTCCATGGTTATCTCACAGTGTCTCTAACATACATATCCTCCCTTGAGAGTTAGGAGAAAAGGAGACATGTATTAAAGATGGCGGAGGAAAAGTGGTGGCAGCAAGGACTGTTCCCCTTTGGTTTCTGTATGCGATAGTCTGGGTCATAGCACATTAGAGCAGGAAGAGAACCTGGGGATCATTTAGTAAAACTGTCATTTCACAGGGGAAGACCAAGAATAGAGAGGGAAGTGACTTGCCTAAGATCAAAAAGCTGGTCTCTAGCAGAGCTGATCTTTTACTCTCCAGGTCAGTAAACTTTTAGGAAGTGGAGATGAGGACAAATACTTGCAGGAGAGGAGTGTTGGAGGGATCAAAGGATGCCAAAAGACAGGGGGGTGTTGAAAAAGGAAGGGACAAACCTGAGCGGAAGCCAGTCCTGCATGAACTCTTATTAGCCCACGCTGGCAAGTGACTTAACCTTTAGGACCCTCATTTTCTATATCTGTAAACCTGCGAATCGATTGTATTAGAGATAATGGACATCAGGTCCCGGGTGCACAATCCACCTTCAGTGGTAACAGGAACTTCACAATTTCACAGGAGCTGTTTTCTAATCAAGTCTCAGAGCTCCCTCCCTACTCCAGTGACTGAAAATAGTTGTAAAATGACATCAAACGGGGCAAAGGGCAGTGCAGTTAACTCTTTGTTCTGAGGTCTTGTTTAGAACTAGAACTCAACTAGCTTTACCGCCAGCTCCCAGGAGGATGGCTCGCCCACGGAAGTTTTCATTGGTTTCTAGGCACACAGATTCAGTCTCTCCACTTAGCAACAGTATTTGCCTCCTGCTTCAGAAAGAAACAGAAATAAAGTACTCCTGCAGTCAAATGCACCCACAAGGGCAAATCTTGTGAAAGACCGTCCAAAAGGACTTGTGGGAAAGGTGAGCTCCTGATGCACGCCTAGGTGAACTCCAATGAGGAAGCCCCAAAGGGAGGGGAGGGGCCTCCCCAAGACTTGTCGCCTTCATCTCCAGAAAGGGTTTTGAGCCCTTTCCTCCTCCCAATTCCCACTTTGGCACCACTGCCCTCATTGTTGTTGTTCTTGGACTGTTTTTACTGCTTCCCAATTCATTTCCCTGTCTTGCATCCCTTCACCTACAAGGGGCTCTACACTGTCACTGTCACATGAAGCAACTGGCCTCACCCCCTTTTGGTAACTGTTCACCTCGAGTCGCCAGAGAAATCTTCCTATAACACAGATTTGATCTCATCACCCGTGCTTAAAAATCTGCCTGGTACTTTGTATTATACTCCCCCGGATGCTGGTCACTTGCCTGCCTGGCTGTCTCCCTCATCACACTTCTGGAGGGCAGGGGTTGTGTCCCCAGCGACCAGGAGCCCTTGACCACCTTATCATGAGACACCAGGTTACCATAGTGGTTTTCAACCTTTCTACATGTGGGGACTCGTAAAAATAGAATTATTTCGGGATCACTAAGGCAAAAATCACCCTAAGCGCGAGGAAATTCAACCAAGATCATTGGGTCTAGACTAGAGTCTTCTTACAACATCAGGGTGCTTAATTCTTTTTCAGACCAACATGAAATTTCTGGCGGATCATTCTCTCTGGTCCAATCACATTAATCTTCATTCAACCCGTTAAAATCTTTCATTCACTGCTGAGTCTCCTCACATGTCATTTCCTTTGCCTGGAACATTCTCCCTTTGATGTTTCCTCTAGTAGACTCCTCGTTTTAAACATCCTTCCCCAGAAAGCCTTCCTTGAACCCCCAATGAGGCCAGCACCCCAGCCACCTCCCCAAGGTGCCTGATGAGCCCCTGGATTGATGTCCCTGATAGCACAATACTATCAGTAGGTATATTACATTATAGATAATCAAATGACATTTGAAGGACAAGAATATCCTTGCTATGCAGACTTTGCAGTTTAAAATCTGGAGCAAAACATGACAGCAAAAGGTAAAAAGATAACGTTTTGTCTTAAATCTTCCTGGATTTTGCTTCGATTCAGCATTAACAAATTATTGCTGAGTTGAACAATTTTTGTTCTTCTGTTTGAATTTGAGGCTGATTGATAATCATTTTCTTAGCATTTAAAAAATATTGTAGATGTAAAGAAGTTTTATTTTGGGGTAAGAGTGCTACCCAGTCAGCATGGGGAATTCTCAGTTTGGTTGGTATGGAATACACGTAGGAAAACTTATGCTGAGATTGTCAGATATTAGATAATTCATCTGACACAAATATGCAGGGTTCAGATTTAATTTGTTAGTTCATCAAAGCAAAGCTTCACTGGTAATAAATCAGATAAATAGTTGAATATTTTCTTTTGTATTTCCTTATGTAGGGGTATGATTAAAATTCATTTGAATTTTGTTGAATAAATAAATAACAGTCAGCAAACTTATAATCTTTTGCTTTGTTGGGTTGTTCACTTACTTAGTGAACAACCTATCACTTAGTGAAAAAGATAAACTATAATACCTTCTCCTGAAATAAAAGAAAGTTGCTAAGTATTGAACAATAATAACATTGATTTCAGACTTAGAATTCCAAAAATATTTAAACATCATTAAATCTTTGAGAAATTTTGGTCAAAAAAAATATTTTAATTCTTTTTTAAATGAATACATTTACATAAACAGTGAAAAATCTTGCTCACCCCTGTCTCTCAGCAGAAAGCAGTCCCTTTGGATTTTACCATTGCATTGATTTTTTTTACAGATTCTGCAGGGATGTTTTATGAACAAATATTCATCTATGTTATTTCCTCCTCTTGCTTACACACTGGTATTCATACAAAAATATCTTGCAAATTCTTCCCTAACAGTATAACAAAAGTTTCTCCTTTTTATGTCTATACATTAATATATATTGTACTATGTATATGTATCGTAAATCTCCCATACTGTTCTCCAAGGCTGAGCACTTAGGTTATTTCCAATATTTTGCTACCGCAAACAACAACAAATTAAGAGCAATCTTGTGTAAATGTAATTTTGCACAGGCATGAGTATACCTAAAAGACTAGGCTAGGAGTAAATTACTGGGCCAGGGGCACGTGTGTTGGTGATTTTGATGGATACAGGTATTTTCAAATTGTTCTCCAAACAAGTTATATCAATTTACCTTCATTTCAGCAAGAGCTCAGGGTGTGAAAAGTATAACAAAGCAAATACACCTTTCCTTAAATAAGCAGCATTGTATGCTCGTATTCATACATTTATTTGGCAAAGGCATCCTTATTCTTTTGGATAAAAAGGAGCTATACATCAAGACACGACCAACTGCTAGAACAGTAAATTATTTTGCTAATGCTATCATAGTCTTCCCAATCATTTTGGCTTCAAGTCTGAAATGTCAGTGTGATGTTTATATGGGTTTTGGGATCCATTACAATAACCTAAGTATGTTATACATGGTCACAATGTCTGTCATGTACATTATGCACTGTTACACTCCTGGACATTGCTTGGAATAAACTCCCAAGAGGTGTTTGCAGGAAAAGAGTGTGATGATGTCAGTGTTATAGATACTGACATCTACAGGGATATTGTTGACATTCTTTGCATTTTCCTCAGTCAAATGTAATTCTGTCCTATAACTGTTATTAAAGATTGGGAAAGTGGTCTTTATTGTCATACAATTGACAGATTGATTTATTTCTGCAACTGTACTTTTAAAGAGAGTTCCATCAAATTGAATTTTTTTTTTGAGACAGAGAGAGGGATAGACAGGGACAGACAGACAGGAACGGAGAGATGAGAAGCATCAATCACCAGTCTTTCGTTGCACATTGCAACACCTTAGTTGTTCATTGATTGCTTTCTCATATATGCCTTGACCGCGGGCTTTCAGCAGACCAAGTAACCCCTTGCTCGAGCCAGCGACCCTGGGCTCAAGATGGTGAGCTTTTGCTCAAACCAGATGAGCTCGCGCTCAAGCTGGTGAGCTCGGGGTCTCGAACCTGGGTCCTCTGCATTCCAGTCTGATGCTCTATCCACTGTGCCACCGCCTGGTCAGGCAAATTGCATTCTTGCATTTTAGTCTACTTGGATTCTATACAAGAACAATTTAGTTGTTTGCTAATGCCTTTTTAATTATTTAATCTATTCTACTTATATTTTACCTCCCCTGAACAAACCTCATGAAATATACCAATTGCACTAAATTCATTTTGCCCCTCCAGCCTGCTCTTGTTTGTCTATCTAGTATTTGATACCAGCCAAAATACATTATCAAGGCAGGTGCAAGCTGGTCTATCATTTTTCTAAAGTATATAGTGCCTTGACTTCCCACCAGGTGGAGCAGTTTTGCTTAGAGAGTCCATTAAATAGAGCTTTTGAATTTTGGGAGGTGGTCAGTATTCCTGGTAAAATGGAGGTGGATTTGAGTAGAGGGAGTGCAGTCAGATTTCAGTTTAAGATTTCAGATGAAGAATTCCCAAAATAAGCCCTGGCCGGTTGGCTCAGCGGTAGAGCATCGGCCTAGCGTGTGGAGGACCTGGGTTCGATTCCCGGCCAGGGCACACAGGAGAAGCGCCCATTTGCTTCTCCACCCTCCGCCGCGCCTTCATTTCTGTCTCTCTCTTCCCCTCCCGCAGCCAAGGTTCCATTGGAGCAAAGATGGCCCGGGCGCTGAGGATGGCTCTGTGGCCTCTGCCTCAGGTGCTAGAGTGGTTCTGGTCGCAACAAGGCGACGCCCAGGATGGGCAGAGCGTCGCCCCATGGTGGGTGTGCCGGGTGGATCCCGGTTGGGCGCATGCGGGAGTCTGTTTGACTGTCTCTCCCTGTTTCCAGCTTCAGAAAAATGCAAAAAAAAAAAAAAAAAAAAAATCCCAAAATAGGCCACAGATTTACTATTGATCAAGGTGCAGGCTAATATCTCTGGTCTACACCAGAGCAATAAGCCAGACCCTACTGTTACAGGTTAAATTGTACTCCCATCCCTGCCCCTTTCCAAATTCATCTATTGAAATTCTAAGCCCCAGTACCTCAGAATGTGACTTATTTGGAGTTAGGGTCTCAACAGAGGTAATCAAATTAAAAATGAGGCCATTAAGTTGGGCTCTAGTCCAATCTAAGTTGTGTCTTTATAAGAAGGGGAACTTTGGACAGAGATACTCATACACTGCTCACAGAAATTAGAGGATATTTTATAGCTTCATATTCACTTTGAAATAGCTCCTAGTTTTTGTGAGCAGTACAGAAGGAAGGTGATTTGAGGAGATACAGGGAGAAGACAACCATCTACAAGTCAAGGCAAGAAGTCTGGAACAGATGCTTTTCTCCCAGCCCACAGATGTAACAAATCCTACTGACATTTGAATTTGGGGTTTCTAGCCTCCAAAACTCATTTATTAACATAGTAAATGTCTGTCTTAGCTACCCAGTGTGTGGCAGCTTGAGCAAGCCAACACACCTACCCATTCACAGTTTGGGATGACTGAAGCAAGCTGGGTTGAAGCATTTACTATGCTATAGAAATATTTTCTCTGTGGAAAGTGATAATTAATATAAACTAGGTTATAGTTTAGAGATACATTATTGTAAGGGAATACAGTTGAAGTATTCTTGAGCCATTTAGAAGCCCCCTTTTTATAGAAACAAGGCGGCGTGCGGATAACAAATGATTCTGAACTACTTGCTGTACACAAATGGGGCTTCCAAAATCTTCATCCCGTTCCAGTCTGCGGCATATTAATTGGTTGGTTATGATGGATGTGACTAGCAGAGGATGCTGTTTGTGCCACAGGGGGATGGAAGGGGGAGGAAGGAGACTGTGCACATGTTGGTACATGAGTGCCTGGGTAAACAAATACACATGCATATGCAGACATGTGAGAGGAGTTTGTATTTGGGTGTAGTTGTGTGAAAAATGTGCCCATGTTCTGAAGAAAATGGTAGAAGAGTTATGTCTGCCAGAAACAGAAATATGGGTGCAAGGAGCATGCGTGTGTGAAGGGGAAAAATGTTGGTATGACAAAGTGTGTGTGTGTGTGTATGTGTTGGTGAGAGAGAGAGAGATTTGGTGTCTGTAGAAAGCACATGGGAGATGTATATCTGAGAAAGCCATATGGATGTTAAAGCATGTGTGCTGCCTGCATTGCAGGAAGCAGGTATGCCAGAAACACATGTGTGAGACACACGCACAAACATGTGAGGGGGAAATGGATATGAGGAGAAGTATGTGTGCGATTCTTTAGACTAATACTGGCCAACGAAACAAACGTGCCCAGGAGCCATGTCTAATTGCCTTCCTGACCTCATGGCCTCTTCCAGAACTCTCTGCTAACTGAACGGGCTTGGAGATTGACAGCTCCTTTGTAAGGTTCAGGTTGGCTACCAAAGATTTTCAGTTTGGTCCTGTTCTTGTCAAACATTTAAACTAGGTTGATTCTCTTCATTTAAGAAAATATCTTGGAATTACTTTTTCAAGTTTTAGTTCAAGTTCAATCAAGACATATAAAATAAGTTAGTCAGTTTCAGTTCAGGAAATACAAATCTAATCACTGCATTTGTGTGTTGGTGTTTAAATCAATGGCTAGAAGCAAAAGGATGATTCATTAAACAGGAAAGCAATACAGAACTTTTTGTATAGAATCTCTTTTCTTGTCTAATTAATTCTTAATTGGTAAGAGTCTATTCATATCTAAAATTTATTATAGGCCCTGGCCGGTTGGCTCAGCGGTAGAGCGTCAGCCTAGCGTGCGGAGGACCCGGGTTCGATTCCCGGCCAGGGCACACAGGAGAAGCGCCCATTTGCTTCTCCACCCCTCCGCCGTGCCTTCTTCTCTGTCTCTCTCTTCCCCTCCCGCAGCCAAGGCTCCATTGGAGCAAAGATGGCCCGGGCGCTGGAGATGGCTCTATGGCCTCTGCCTCAGGCGCTAGAGTGGCTCTGGTCGCAACATGGCGACGCCCAGGATGGGCAGAGCATCGCCCCCTGGTGGGCAGAGCGTGGCCCCTGGTGGGCGTGCCGGGTGGATCCCTGTCGGGCGCATGCGGGAGTCTGTCTGACTGTCTCTCCCTGTTTCCAGCTTCAGAAAAATGCAAAAAAAAAAAAAAAATTATTATAGATTTTCAAAAATAGAATTAAATGGTTTTCCCAAAGTCATTGTATTAGGTAACTAAGAGATAGGGCATTTTCTTAAGAATTTTCATCTAGCAGTAACATTACATTCATAGATTGAACCAAATTATATTTTTGTCTTTATTAAAAGTGACTTTCTTATTAGTGTTGGGTTTCAAGGAAAGAAATTAAGTTTTGGAATGACTTTCTTATACCAGGGGTAGATTAACCCTGGCCCAGCTGCCTGGTTT
Source organism: Saccopteryx bilineata (assembly GCF_036850765.1). Lineage (NCBI taxonomy): Eukaryota > Metazoa > Chordata > Mammalia > Chiroptera > Emballonuridae > Saccopteryx > Saccopteryx bilineata. The sequence goes on from NC_089495.1 coordinate 140,140,541, forward strand.
TTTTTTTTCCTTCTTTTTAGAAAATGGCCCATGAGTTAAGAATAATTTTTACATTTTAACAGGCTACATTTTAAATGTTTATATAATAGAATAGCAACGATGTTGTCTCATGGCTGACAAAGCCTACAATATTTATAATTCTGGGCCTTTAAGATAAAGTTTGCTGACCTATGTTCAGTAGAATTTTATAATTTGATACAACGTAAGCTATCAAAATGTAAGAAAAAAGTAAGAGTATTTCTTACAGTGATGACTGGTTTAGCAATCCCAGTGACCTAAACCATAGAGCAAACAGATTGGGTAATGTTAATTTAACATAGCTGCTCTCTACATGCTTTTACCGGATGGGTTGAAAAAAATAGGCTATACCCTAGAAGCACAAATGCAGTTTCAAGAGTGTTCACTGAAGTCATGTTTATGATCATGAAAACTGGATCGACTCCAATATTCATCAGAAGAACGTATGTAAAATTGTACCCTGGTCACTCAACTGAAATACTATTCAGCAGTTAAAAAGAATAAAGTGTAGCTATTTGTATGACTAGATGGATCTTGCAAACATTGTATGGAACAAAAAACAACATAAAATGAACCGACTGGTTACAGAACAAAGCATAGAGTATGATAAAACACAGAAAGTTATAAAGTTGGTAAACATGCTAGATACAATTTATGAACACATGCTTACATAGTTTTCGCTCCATAAGAGGCACCTGACCATACGACACACCTAGGGTTTTAAGGAGGAAAATAAGAAAAAAAAATTCTGAACCAAATGTTGTGTTAAAATATTTAGTAAAATACTTTATTTTTTGCTCCATAAAATGCACAGGCATTTCCCCCTCCACTTTTTTTTTTTTGAGGGGGGGAAGTGCATCTTACGGAGTGAAAAATACAGTATGTAACGATAGTAATAGTGTAAAAACATGGACAGGATGTTTTGGAAGAGTACTGGGGACAGGTAGGGTGGGGAAGAAAGAACTGGGACTAGGGAGGGCTGTCTAGGAACTATGACAGTATTGTAGTTTCTTTATTATTATTTTTTAATTATTCATTGTTTGAGAGAGAGAGAGAGAAAGAGAGAGAGAGAGAGAGAGAGAGAGAGAGAAAGAAACATCTATCTGTCCCTAACTGGTAATCAAACCGGCAACCTTTGCCCATTGGGAGGATGCTCTAACTGGCTAGCTATCCAGCCAAGGGCATGATTTATATCTTACAGGAACATCTGAAGAAGCATGGCAACGCCTCCAGGACTGGTTGCTTCTTGGGCACACAGGCACTCATGATGTGACTCTCCCTGGTTAGGTGTGTTTGAAATAATCCATACGAAGAAAAGGAAAATGGTGGTGCTGCCCATCAGAGGGCAGGAGATCTATCTGCCAAGCCACATTCGGGCAACATTCTCACAGAGGCTTGCCACACGTTGGCATTTGCTGGGGGCCATACCCTCATTCAGCTTTGACTGTCTCCCTGTCTTCAAGGACACTGGCTGTTAGGCCCAAGGCCACATTAAGGGTCGTGGGAGTGAGTGGCAGCCAGGGTACAGGGTTGGTCTCCTTACTCTAGTTCTGCACCTACTGTAGGTTCCTGAAATCATCGGCACGTGTTTCACTTAAAGAAAGAAAGGAATCTCGAGAGTTTTCCTCTTCCTGCCCTGGACACCTCTGCACCAGTCGCCAGCAAGGTCTACAAAGACTTATTTGAGGTTCCTTTCCTTCCCCTCCCTCCCTCCCTCCCTCCCTCCCTCCCTCCCTCCCTCCCTCCCTCCCTCCCTCCCTCCCTCCCTCCCTCCCTCCCTTCCTTCCTTCCTTCCTTCCTTCCTTCCTTCCTTCCTTCCTTCCTTCCTTCCTTCCTTCTTTCCTTCCTTCTTCCGATAAACACTGGGTCCAGAGATATTTGGCTGGGTTCCATCCACAGATGCCCAGGGTTCCAGAATCTTTCTGGTCCTCTTATAGCCTCAGATAGCCCCCTCGCCGGCCGCGTGGACCTCGGCGTCCGTGGAGCAGTTCCACTGCAGCGCGGGGGTAGGCGCGGTTGCGCGTGTCCTGCGGAGCGCTCAGCACAGCGGCTCTACCCAGGGCTAAGCGGGACAGCCGCAGGTGGGGGTCCTGGGGCCCTTGGTTTGGGGTGGGGTCTGTGGGAGGCCTGGGTTCCGCTCGGCTGCCTCACAGACCTGCAGTGTCCCCTCTGGGTGCCTGGCTCCCAAGTGGTAATATGACCTCTGTTCTCGGGAGGTTCTTCCAACTTCTGTTCGGACTCTCTCGCAGGTTAAGTCCCTTGTGGCTTTGGGGGTACCCAGTTGAGCCCCGTGGGAACACCTGGGGGGTTGCGTGGGGCGGGACTGGGCCACTGAAGGGGAGGGATCCTTCACGTAGAACAGAGAAGAAAACATTTCCTGAGTTCGGCTGCGCACCTCGCTCGGTGCCTTGGCACCTCGGGTGGGAAGTGGGGATTTTCATCGAGGTGGGCGCCGGGGCAGCGCCAGAGTGCCAGCCGGTGACCCGCATACCGGCCTTGTCTGGGGCGCGGGGACCCGGATACCGGTTAGGGTTACCACGTCCTTAGCGGGGACGAACGCGTGCCAGGGTCAAACTGGGGCGCCACCGCGAGGCTCCACCTGCCGTCACCCTCCCTCGCCCGCCGCCGCCCCGGTCCTGGCCGGGCGCCGCCACTAGCCCGACTTGTTCCCTGCGCGGGTGCCTGGGCGGCGTAGCCCACCGCGCAGCCCTCCTCTTCGGCCGGCCGGAAGACCCGGAGAGGTGGACTTCGGGGGCGGCCGGTGTCAGGGGTCGGGTCCTGGGCGCGGGTCGCGCTCCGCAGATCCGGGTTTACCGAGCGCTCCCCGCGCAGCAGAGCCCGGGATCCGGGGGTGCACCGGCGGCCGGCGGCTGGGCTGGCTCTCCGACGGCGCAGGGCTCACCGGAGCGGGCAGTGTCGGCGCGAGGACAAAGGGCCGAGGTAGGAGCGGCACGCGGACCCGCTGGAGGGGCGGGGGTCGCGCGGCTGGCGGGGCAGGCTGGGCGGGTGGCGGGTTCGGGAGCCCAGGCTCGTGGGACTTCACCCCTGCCGGGCCTGCGGGGCAGAGGAGCCGGAGCGCGGGGCGCGCGGGAGGTAGGCGCTTTCCTGGCCGAACTCCGAGTGCGGCGCGGAAGTTTCAGGGTTCAGCCCTGCGGACACCTGGGGAGCTGGGTGCTGCTGCCTCGTGTGTGTGTGAGTGTGTGTGTGTGTGTGTGTGTGTGTGAGAGAGAGAGAGAGAGAGAGAGAGAAGCGCTTGGCACATGGGGAGCAGCGCTCCATAGGTGAGAGTTAATAAAAAATGACAATGAGGCAATAATCACTATTTTGAGGGTTGCAAGCACGCGTGTGTCTGTGTTCAGAAAAGCTGGAGCCATAAGTGGCAGCTACATGTCCCAGCATTTGGGACCCAGGAGAAAATGGGGCTTCTCAGAACGGCCGGGGGACCGTCTTTGAAGCGTTCCTTCATTTGGACAGGCTGCTTCATTGGGGGCCTTAGTAACTGGATCTCAGTTCTGAGTCTTAGGAACAAAGGCTGCTTCCCTGAAGTCCAAGAAGGAGTGTGTGTGTGTGTGTGTGTGTGTGTGTGAGTGCGTGCGCGCGCGCGCGTCCGTTCCTGTGCGTGTGTGGCCGCCAGGGCGCCAGGACGACCCGCCATTCATGAGGAAGGATGCTGGGCCATTTTGCTGTCAACCCTCCTTTGATCCCTGGTCGTGAGGATCAGCGGAAAAGAGGAACTAAATTTGTATACACGAAACTTTTCTTTAATTAATAAACTTTCATGATAAAGGCAAGTGTTACTTCAGAGCTTGAAAGGTTTTCTTAGTATCTCTGTAAAACAATAAATGTAGAAATTTAACTTGAATAAAAATTTTGATTCCCAGTGAGAGCATTTTGATTTCTGTGTCTAACACTGGGTGTTAATCATGGGAGAGGTGAGGGGAGGTCTGGGATGGTTCTGACCTTCACTTATATAAATGTTGTGATAACGTGGTTTGGTTCGCAGCACTTTGTAGGAAAAAGCTTTGGGAAGTTACAAAGGCCAATGAGAATCCTACCTCCAACATCTTGTTGTTTAAACTTTCATTCTGGAATGTAAAGCTCTTTTTAATGAAAGCACAGTTGACTTGAACTATCTTCTTAAATCTCTGGGCATGTTTGAAGAATTCTTGATAACCAATACATTGCTTCTGGAGCCCTGTTTTTTTGCGGCGGGGGAGGCTTTCCCAGAAAAGTTTGTTTTGGGAAACAAAAACCAAATTTACAGTGTGAAACAACTAAATGAAACACAAGGGAGGGCACATATCTACAGATCTTTTTATGCTGAAATAGGATACATTTAGAGTTTGCAACGTGAAATGTGTGGTATTTCCCATTCCGCCCAGCAATGGTGGACGGGGTCTTCTGTTCTTTTTTTTTGTATTTTCCGAAGTTAGAAGCCGGGGAGGCGATCAGACAGACTCCCACATGCGCCCGACAGGGATCCACCCAGGATGCCTACCAGGGGGCAATGCTCAGCCCATCTGAGGCCTTGCTTCCTTGCAGCCAGAGCCATTCTAATACCTGAGGCAGAGGCCATAGAGCCATCCTTAGTGCTTGGACCAACTTTGCTCCAATGGAGCCTTGGCTGCTGGAGGGGAAGAGAGAGATAGAGAGAAAGGGGAGGGAGAAGGGTGGAGAAACAGATGGGCGCTTGTCCTGTGTGCCCTGACAAGGAATTGAACCCTTGACTTCCACATGCCGGGCCAACTCTCTACCACTGAGCCAACCTGCCAGGGCCTGGAATTAGTGTTCCTTATGGAGTAAGACGTAAGTAAGCTCAGGTTGAAGCTGAAATTCTGTCCTGGCCTTTCTTGTGGTTGCAGGTGGTTTAGATCAGTGTTTTTCAACCAGTGTGCCACGGCACACTAGTGTGCCGTGAGACATGGTCAGGTGTGCCGTGGGGAAATTAAACATGGGTCCCCAAACTACGGCCCGCATGCCCGATACCGCCCAAGGAGGCTATTTATCCACCCGCCACCAGCCGCCCCCATCCGAACATAAACATTCCCCTCACAATCCTTCCAGCTATCAGCGACAGGAAGAGTGGAGGCACAGGGAATGCTCACTGACCAATCACCTTCTAGGATTCATCCCAACCACTAGCGATGAACCAATAGTAAGCCGCCTCTCATCCACACCCAGGAAAGTCCCTCTCGGGCTGCCGGCACAATTGTCATTATGTGGCCACGGCGTGTAGTTGAAGCTCCTCCCCATGGTCCCGATTTCTAATTCTGGTCAGGACTGGAGGTAAAGGTTACCACCACTAGATGAAGCCTCAGCCTCAGCTGGTTATGTCTATCCTGATGGTGTATATAGATATTTGACCTTTTTCTTTTTAAAAGAGGCCCCCGCAGAGGGCGATATACAATGCATCACAATGTTATCTAACTTTAAAGCTAAAGTTTGCTGATCTTCCTTTGGACAGTTTTTGGTTATCTGTTGCCAAGGAGTTCCCCATTCTGGCCAACAAAGTTATTTTGTCATTGCTCCCGTTTTCAACCACATATCTATGTGAGCTGAGCTTCTCAAGCTTGACTGCGATAAAAACTAAAAACAGAGAGACCGAGAACTGTTGAGGAAGAGCTTCGTGTGTGTCTTTCTACCATTCCTGCCAGGATATCCCTTTTGTGTTCATTGAAACAGGCCCAGGTTTCACACTAAGTGAGTATAAATACATTTAGAAACTATATTATTAACTATATGTATAATATGTACTGTGTTAGAGTGTCATTTTGTGTCATTTTGGTAGGTGGTGTGCCCCAGGATTTTGTAAATGTAAAAAATGTGCCACGGCTCAAAAAAGGTTGAAAATCACTGGTTTAGATGATTTAATTGTTGCTTAAACTGTCTTTAGGTATTGAAAACTAGCCAGTTGGACCTGTAATCTTTCATTGGCTGGGTACTTTGTAGCTACACTTGAAATACCTGAATTTTTGTCCTGTCATTTTTTTATAAGAGAGTTTATAATCACATAGAGCCTGTGTAAAGGATTCTATAGAGTTGATTACTCTTTTATTTAGTAAGCGATCTATTGAACTGTGGGATTGTAGATGTTCACTCTAGTATTACCATTTTACTTGACATTAGGAAACCTCTTAAAAAAAAAACTGTGTCCAGTGTGTGGAGTCAATATTTGAATTATTTAGAGAGTCCGGAGTGTTCAAAGTAGAGCTTATAGAAGATTAAAAACTTAGAACGAGAAGAAAATAGACTAACTTAAAAAGAGAGGATGGGCATCCTGTACCCTGCCCGATGCCCAGGTACAGTCATTAGGATTGAAGGGCCAGGACATGTGGACAGAGGGTGTGCTGTGGACCCTCTCATGCATGCAGTGGGTCAGGGGAGTTTGCTGTAGTAGTCATATCTTTCCCTGTGTAGCGTGCCTCATGGGTTCTGCTCCAGACCTAGAGAGAAAGCTTCTTGGGCATTTTTGGGGACAACTGACCATTAGGGCTGTCAGAGCGCAGCTTGTGGAACCCTGGTCCAGCCCTTACAGAGGGTCCTTGGGCCTCGAATGCCTTCAGAAGATTCCAGGCAGTAATCTTCTCAGCTCATACACTGCTTAATGGGCACTTTTGACTTTTTGGATCAGTATCTGGATATACAGATAAATTATAGTATTTAAAGCTAATTGCCCTTAAAGAAAAAAAAAAAGGATGGGGAAGGGTATTGTAGAAGTAATATATATTTGTGACATAAACTTAAGAACATACAGAAGAGTTAAAAAAAAGAAAAAGAGAATACCAGAAATCTATGATATAATTACTGTTAACACTTTGGTATATTATTATTACCATTTTGTATGTTCATGTAAAAGTTATATTATAAATATTACTTATCATTTTTGATATTGTCATTTTAAGTAACAATCTTATGTTCTATTGTGTGGGTAAGTTATAATTGAACTATTTCTCTAGCAGAGTCTTGGAATTTTGGTATTATTTGTACTTTTGATGTTTTTTGCATTTTGGTAATATACATTTCCAAAACTTGACTGTTCTTAGGAAGTGGCAAAAAAAATCTAACTTGAGGGATATAGAGTTCAAAAGGACTCAGTCTTGCCTCAGTTCTCTTTTTTCTTTCTTTAAAAAAAATTTTTTTTATTCAGTGAGAGGAAAGGAGGCAAAGAGACAGATTCCACATGCGCCCTAACGGGGATCCACCCAGCAAGCCCACTAGGGGGCGATGCTTTGCCCAACTGGGGCGTTGCTTCATTGCTCAGCAACCAAGCTCTTCCTGGTGCCTGAAGCAGAGGCCATGGAACCATCCTCAGCTCCCAGGGCCATCTGCTCCATTCAAGCCATGGCTGCAGGAGGGGAAGAGAGAGAGAAAGAAAGAGAGAAGCAAGAGGGGGAGAAATGGAGAAGCATTGGGTGCTTCTCCTGTGTGCCCTGACTGGGAATCACACCTGGGACATCCATACACCAGGCTGATGCTCTACCACTGAGCCAACTGGCCAGGGCCCACATTTGTAAATTAAATTATACATTTATTTGTTGATGTCTGCTCCGCCTCTAGTGCATGGCAGGTGCTGGAAGGATTAAGTTTCCTTTGTTCACATTGTGCCTCGGCATCCAGCACAATGGCTGCTCCATAGTATGTGCTCAGTAAATATGTGAGGCATGAATAAGCTTTTGTTATTTAGGGAAGTTACAGAACTCTGGGTAGAGAGCCAAGCCTTATACTGGTGGAAACAATTAGAGAACAATTAAGGATTCTATTTTGAGGTCTTGACTCCAAAAGTAGGAGAATTCAATCCCAGAGGTCAGATAGTTTTACAGTTGTCAAATAGAAGTATCTGTTATGTGCTTAACAATGTCTTAGACTCTGGGGGAAATGTAAGGAGGGCAATACAAGAGAAGAATAAAACAAGGAGCTCATGCAAGTATTTCATTGATTCCTAAACACCTTTCATTCCACTGCTTTCAGGTTTAAGAGTTCGCTGAATAATAATTATTATTATAGCTACCACTCCTTGGGCATCTACCAAATGAAAGCATGTTACGTAAATATCTGTTCCCTGATATGAAATATTCAGGAAGTTTTGCAACTCTATATTTTAATGAAATAAATTAAAAACCCATTGAAATCTTCACTTGTAAAAATTTAAAACAGGCTTAGAAAGTTCTCCCCCAAATTTAAATATCTGTGGACGTGATGATCTGCAAAGGTAACACACAGGTTTTAACAACAAAATCCCATTATTTATTTAATACATAAACATTTATTGAACACATGTGTGTCTGACAACAAAGCTATACAACCATGAAGCCAAATCTGAGCATCAAAAAAGTCTGTGTCACCTGACTGGTGGTGGCACAGTGGACAGAGCTAAACCAGGGACGCTGAGGTCCCAGTTTGAAACCCTGAATTCGCTAACTTGAGCAAGGGGTCACTGGCTCGGCCAGAGCCCCCTACCAAGGCACGTATAAGAAGAAATCAATGAAAAACTAAGGTGCCGCAACTACAAGTTGATGCTTCTCATCTCTTCCTCTTCCTGTCTTTCTGTCTCTTCTCTAAGAAAAAAAGTCTATGGTAACTTCTACATGGACTTCTCATTTGTCTGCCCTTCCGTCTCCTCTTCTGTTGGTCCCAGAGCCAGGCAGATTAACAGCTGTATCTCAGGACAAATGCTCTGCCTTTTACTTTTCTATCATCTTTCCTCATTTCTTTCTGACAGCCTGCATCTTCTCCCAGGCTATTATGAAGGGTCATTCTAAAAACCATCTCTGGGCCCTGTATTTTACTAAGATATGTTTGCTGGCTTTACCTAGAGAATGAGGTGCTCTGATTTCTGTGCCTGACTGTGTCGAGGATGCCAGCTTGACTTTTGCCTTCATCTTCTCCTCACAGTTTCTCCTGGTTCTTCTTGGCTGTCTGTGGCATTCGTTAGAAGTGAGTAGAGCAGAGAGCTTCTTGGTCGAGCAGGAAGCCCGGACTGCTGTGAACTCACATCTTTGAAGGTTAAATTTTTTTTCTTTTGAAAATGTTCACTTGACAGCAACTTCAGTCTGTTTGTTTGACCAATAAATCCACAGTGAATGTCACTTTGGGCCAGGTATTGCATTACATGTGGCGAGAGATTCACAAGGTGAAAGCCGCAGAGCCTGCCCTCCAGCGGCCGTTTGTAAACTGCAAAGGACGGTGTCTGTCCATCCCTACAGACGGCTGCAGACATGACCCACCTTCAGAACAAGCAGAGTGAGCTTGGCTGTTTGGGGCCTTAAGGGACATGGATCTGATGGAGAAAAAGTAAGAAAAGAAAGAAACAGTTGTTGATTTTGTTCCAAGCTTGGTGCCTTTACATATACCACCTCACTTAACCCTGACTTGGTAAGGTATTGTGCCCACTGCCAAGATAAGGAAACAGAGTCGCAGGAAAGCCAACAGACTTGTCAAGGTTACATGGACAGCAAATGGTGGGGCACCCATTTCTGACTGACTCCAGAGTGGAAATGGGCACCGGACAGAGCCAGGTAGAGAAGATGGGCTGATGGGGTTGCTCTGGTCTGAGGGTTTCCCCAACATGAAAACCATTTTTCCTGAAAATGAGTGGAAATGGGCACCGGACAGAGAAGATGGGCTGATGGGGTTGCTCTGGTCTGAGGGTTTCCCCAACATGAAAACCATTTTTCCTGACTTCTCATCACATAGACTCATGAGACTTTGGACTTGTAAGACACCTTCTGGGTCCTCTAATGTGTGTGGTCCATGGGCCAGCTGTGTTAGCATCACCTGGGAAGTTGTTAGAGATGTAAATTCTCGCCCCTCCTATTCTGAATCGGAATCCCTGGTGTTGGGGCCCTGGACTCTGTGTTTTCAAAAGCCGTCTAACTGATTCTTATGCATACTAATGGTTGAGGGACACTGCTCTAGAACGGCCCTGGCAAAATGTCAGTGGAAGGAGTCCGTGATCTAGAAAATCTGGAGTCTGTCTCTGACACAGCTGCTGACTTCCCGCTCCCTTAGTCAGCCTTGCCTTAGATGACAATAATCCTACATCTGCGAATGAGGTGATGTGATTGGTTAAGCTAATGGAATGCAGTTAAGAGCTGGTCGTTGGGAGTCATGCAGACACAGTGTTAAATCTGAACTTGATGACACTTGGAAAGCTCCCTAATCTCCAGCTCTGTTTCTTCATCTGTACAATGTGGTCAGCAATAATACGCACCTCACAGCGTGGTGGCAAGAATTCAGTGTGCTACATGTCAGGTGCTTAGAATATTGCCTCATGCATAGAAAGAACCCCATGCTTGATGTTCTGTTATTATCAATGCATTTCACCCCTCTCTCTGACCTGCTTTTGGTCTTAGCCTTAGAGGTGCTTTCCTACAGTAGTGTTCAACTTTCACTGTTACTCACCTTTTGCTAGGTTTCGATGGTGCCTGTGCCAGGTCATTCTATTGACCTCTTGGGAAGAAGGTCTTCCCCATGTGACATCAAATGGTTTGCATGGGGAATTGGGCCTGTAACATTATCTGCTTATCTTCACCTCTCCTTCTTTAGAGATGTTGCTTGTAAGTTGTGTTCTTTGAGCATCATTACTGGGAGGCTGTGATGGTTTTGACACCTGGCTGCTGTCATTTACTAAGCTCCTACTATGTGCCAGCACTTTACAGTATCCTGAAACCTCATTGAAGCTTCAGGAAGTAGGGACCAGGCTACACCCTCTCCAGATGTGTAACCTGAGGCCCAGAGCTTCCTTTGCCTGCCAGGCAGAACCAGATGAAATTGCTCTTTCTGTAGGTCAAACATGTGTAATGTGGACTATTTAGTGTGGTTTAAACTCATACTCATCATCACACACCATAATTAATAATTATTTTTCACAGACTTAAAAAAATAATGGTTCCCAAGGAAATATTCTTATTTCTTCTAACCAAAATATTACCCAAAAGGACACAGGGAAGAAATTTGGGGTCATGCATTTTCTGAGCACTGTGCTCAGTCCTCACGGCAGCCTGGTGAGGTAGATGTTATTGTTAACTGCCTCATTTCACAGAAAAGGAAACCGAGGCACCGTGATGTTAAGTCACTTGTCCATGGCCACATACCCAAGAATTGGCAGAATCATAATTTGGACACAAAGAGTCTGGGCCCAGCATCTGAGCTATTAGCCATGTGTGTGTTGGTCTCTTGAGTAGGTGCGTTTTCTCGAGTGAGCAGGAGGTTGGGTGTGGTGGACGGACAGGGAGTGGAAGGGTGCAGGCATCCCTGAACCCCTCCATGGATCTGGGCTAGGTGCCCCGTGCACGCTCTCCTTTGAGTTTCAGAGAGGCCCTGTGATGCATGAAATGGCCCCATTTTGCAGATGTGCAAAGCCGGTCTCCCAGAGCGGAAGGAAGTTACAGCTCCAGAAATGGAAATAGCTGGATTTCCAACCTCCCCGTGTCTCGCTGTGTCTGTCCTTACCCTCCCTGGGTGCTCTCCTTTCCTGTCCCTCCTCCTACAGTGGAGCTGCCACTGTAACTGTTCTCAGCAGTCCGGTTTCCTCCCAGAAACCTTCAATGTCCAGCTCTGCTATGTCCACCGCTCTGTACTCGCAGCGATGCAAATGCCTCTCAGGTTGGAACTAGAGTCATCAATGGGGTCCTCTGTCAGTGATCTGATCACCTTGGAAAGGAACAAATGTGCCTTTTGGGGACTTTTAACCCCTTCAAATTTATATTTATCTGAGGTCGTTTACAGGGGTGGACAGAAACAGGTCAGACTTGGCTCTTGGGTGCTCCTGACTAAATCTCCATTAATACTGTGTAAAGCTTGCAAATTCCCAGAGAGGTTTCTCATGGGAGACACAGCAAGGAGCAGCAATGTGTCTTCCCAGCCCTGTTGCCACTCGGATGTCTGATGAACAAAGCAAGGAGCCCTAGATCATGAACATTTTGAACTGTGTTTTGTTTTTGGGAAGTGTTATAATTTTAATGTTTTGCGTGATCCATTCAGAGTTGGTTTTTAAAAATAAGGTGTAAAGATTTAGGTCCAGGTTTATTTCTTTGTCTATGGGTGTTTAGTTGTACCAGAACCATTTGTTGAAAAGGCGGTCCACCCTCTACCAAATTGCTTTTGCATGATTTCTTATAAGATTTTAAGACTCGATGCATTTTATTGTCAAGTCAAATACATTGGACCAACAAAGTGTGTAAAGTTTGCACAATAAATATGAGTTGCTTGTTAAGCTAGTTTGAGGAGTCAGGAGGTCCCTAAGGGCAGTTCAGTTGAAGGACAGTGTACGTTAGGACTTGATGGCAGTTAGGGGGGGGTATAGGTCAAGGCTTGGGGAATCCAGGGGGTGGAGTGGGCAGCTGCATTCCTGTGGAGTTTTATTTTTGCTCTGCAGCTGGGCAGCCTTCCTCTACAGACAGGGGTGGTGACACTGGGTGTCCGGGTCAATCTAGGGCACCCTGACCTCTGGTGGAGTTGACCTTGTGGCAGGCATAGGTGTGACCCGTTCGGCTCTCACTTTGTCTCTGGGGGCAGCTGCAGCCCTGCCTGATCTCTGACTGATTTCAGCTGTCAGCTCCTGTGAGATCCCCCACCCCCAACCCCCACCCCCGCCATGTGGCTTCCAGCAGCTGGCTGTTTGAAAATACAAGCAGAGAAGACACAGAACTCAAGTGCCGTTTGGGAAGTGTGAGCTTGCATTTTAAAAAATTATCATCGTTTTAAAACATTTTGTTTTACACAAATGTGTTCCTTGGAGAAAAAGTGGATCTCGCAGTTAAAGAGTAGTTAGCTGGAATCCCTATATCCTGAGATCATCCCTGTAAATACTCCATTCTCACATTAGCAGGGCCATGAAGAGCCAAAGCTGGTTTGGGATTGGGGGTGGGGAAGAAGTGTTTTCTCATTGACTGAATGGGGGGGGGGAGAGTTCTGGTGGCCGATCAGGCTGCAAATGGGGTCTATGTGTGGGTGCAGAGGTCAGCCCCGGGACACAGCAGGACCGCAAGGTGGGCGCGTGGAGCCTGGCTGTGGCCAGGGCGGCCTTTTGTTTCCACTGCCCTGCAGTCCAGGATGATGGCTGAGAACATCAAAGATGTGTCTAAACACTTTTCTGGCTCCCTCCGCTGTCCCCACTGTGGAAAGGTCTCCCCACAGGGAACCCTGCAGAGCAGAACATCGTCCATGCTGTCAGTTCTGGGTGAGAGCCAGTCAGTCATATTAGCATTTCTCATTTACATCAGTCCCCCTGTTTTGTTCTGAGAGAAGTTTATTTATTTACTTATCTGATTACAAGATTAAAAATCATTTTTTTCTATTTAAAATATTGCATATTAATTGCAGAAAACATAAAACACAAAAATGCCAAACAAAAGACTGTCATTCCTCTACCTGGACATAACCATTGTAGCATATATACAATAATACAAACTTTATAAAAGATACTATCATACTGTCACATGGTTTCCCTGCAGGTGTGCTAGGAACCTTTACCTATGCCATTACTCTAAATCAGGGGTAGTCAACCTTTTTATACCTACCGCCCACTTTTGTATCTCTGTTAGTAGTAAAATTTTCTAACCGCCCACCTGTTAGAAATCACCACAGTAGTGGTGATTTATAAAGTAGGGAAGTAACTTTATAAAATTTATAAAGCAGAGTTACAGCAAGTTAAAGCATATAATAATAATAATTACTTACCAAGTATTTTATGTCAGATTTTCGCTAAGTTTGTCAGGATAAATCTTTATAAAACAACTTACTATAGTTAAATCTATCTTTTTATTTTTACTTTGGTTGTTCCGCTACCGCCCACCATGAAAGCTGGAACACCCACTAGTGGGCGGTAGGGACCAGGTTGACTACCACTGCTCTGAATAGTCTATGACAGAAATTTCAGTATCTGAAGAGTATTCTATCTTGCATCCTTTTAACATAACTTCTTTACAATAGAGAATTCTTGCTTTTTTAAAAATTAAAATGGTATTGTTGCCTTTTTTGATTAGTAAAGAATCCTTATTGTACAGCAACTGAAAAAATTGTAAATAAGATTAACTGCTGTGCTAACAGGAACTTTTCCAAAAATATTTCACAGATTGTTACTTTGTCAGTTGAAACAGTTCCACTGAGACTTTCAGTTTTGATAAGTAAAGAGTAGGTACAGTTGGTGAGCCTGAGATTAAGGTTTGAATAGTTTGTGAGATATGGTTTCACTCCTGCGTTGTAGCGATAATGTGACATGGCTGTGACAAAGGGCTCGTCCCCGCCTTTGATCACGCAGTGACGAGCGCTGTCTTTGTGCTGCCCATACTGCATCCCCGCACATCCACCCCACACCTTCCCCCCACTGCTTGCCCTTCTCCTTGAAGCAGGAACTGGGGCTTCATCCCCCGAGCACCCGCTGGACCCCAGCAGAGTGCTGCAGCCTCCTGCGGCCGGCCAGTGAACATGGTCAGTTCTTTAGGAAGGGACACTATTTAAAAGGTGAAAGATTTATGCGATCTGAAGAGAAACGAGAGCATAAGGGACACTATTTAATTCAGCCTTGATCCCTAACCCCTGTGCCTTTATTTGTTTGTGTCCTCAGCTCTTTGGAGTCAATTGCCCTAGTGGGTGGGCAACTGAGAGGCAGGGTGTGACCTGGAGGGAGGTGTCTTTCCCTGATGGGATGTGAAGTATTTTGGACACATTTCCTGTTTATCTCTGTGCTCCCACAACCCAGTTCGTTAAAGACGGGAGGCGCTTTCAGATTCTATTTGTACTACTTGTGTGAGGAAGATGGTTTGGAGATGTGTCCAACCAGACACCTGTGGCAGTGCCTACTTGCTGCCAGGTTTGCGACATTTTCTTTTGAGGAATCACATTCTTAGGGTCCCTTTTTATTTAACTTTAGGCTGACCTGATTTTTTTTTTTTTTACTCGTTAGAACTGGGGTTTTCTTGTAAGTTCGCAGAACCAGCACAACCCGGGGCCTTCCCCAGTTCATTTGCTCCCTTAATAGTTTATTCGCATAAAGGCAGTAACTACAAATATGCTGAAAACATTCACTGACCACAGACAGATGGAACTTGGATGGAGGCTTCCCATGTGACGTAGGACAGAGATGGCTCCCCCGGCACCTTTGTGGTTTTAAGGTTTCTGGAAGATGCCATTTACTCTTATATTGGTTTCTTCACAAAGTCTAGTGGCCAATTTTTGTGGATAGAGGGAAATGAAAAAACAAAAAACAAAACAAAGAAGCCCCCCCCAAAACAGGATAGCGGTACTTTGAGTCATTTTGGGGAAAGAGCTGAAGACTGGTGGCAAGAGCTACCTCCTGTCCCCAGTAATTGTTGAAGTGATAAAAACAATCAGAGACTCACCTGCAAGCCAGAAAGTGTCAGTGTGGTAGCAGCCACCATTTATATCTTAAAATTCTCTTTAAATATTGATATACTTTAATGGAATGATAATATTTCCTTCCAACTTTGCTACAGCATTATTTTTTAGACGATTAAGCAAAAACATCCCCAAATCTCTGTATTATATAATGAGTGTAGACAAAGGTGCACATACATCATGATCATGATCAATAATAGACAAAGCACCGGGAGATTGATTTTGTCCTTGAGTAAATCCAATAATAACAAATCAATAAATGATAACAAATGATGGAAGTATTAGAACTTACTTGTAAACAGGAAAGCAGTAGTAAGGTATGCTGTCATCGCTATTAAAAATGGCAGTGTTGGACCTGTGGTTGAGCATAGGTGCGCAGCCCCACCTGCAGTGCCAAGGCTTGCGACCCTGGCGCATGCGGGCAGCCCCACTTGCAGAGGCAGGGCAAAGGCTGAGGCTGACCAAGGCCTGTAGACCGGTCACGTGAACATAACCCCTCCCATGAAGAGAGATGGAAACCACAATGCCCATACCCTAATGCCCAAGGCAGTGGCAGAGGGGTTGGTGGGCCTGCAGACAGACTACACCTAGGGAACACAGAGGCCACAGCATTGGACTCCAGTGGCCACACACTTCTTATACACAGACAGAATGGGAAGGCGGAGAAATGCAATCTAAATGAATCAAGAGAAATCCCCAGAAGAGGATTTGAATAAGTCAGATATAAACAAATTACCAGATGCAGAATTTAAAATAATAATTGTTAGGATGCTAAAAGTTCTTAGAACAACAATAGATGGACATAATAAACACCTAAATAAAGAGATAGCAAGTATAAAAAAGGACATTGAAATAATAAAAAAGAATCAGTCAGAAATGACAAATATAATATCAGAAATGAAGACCACAATGGAAGGAATTAAAAGCAGGATGGATGAAGCTGAGGATCGAATCAGCGACTTAGAGGACAAAATAAAGAAAGGCACAGAAGCAGAGCAGCAAAAAGAAAAAAGACTCAAAAAGTCTGAGGAAACTCTAAGAGAGCTCTGTGACAACATGAAGAGAAATAACATCCGCATCATAGGGGTTCCTGAATAAGAAGAGAAAGAACAAGGGATAGAGACTTTGTTCGATCAAAGCATAACTGAAAACTTCCCTAAATTGATGCAGGAAAAAGTCACACAAGTTCAAGAAGCACAGAGAATTCCATTAAAGAGAAACCCAAAGAAATCTACACCAAGACACATCGTAATTAAAATACCAAAGCTAAGAGATAAAGAGAAAATATTAAAAGCTGCTAGAGAAAAAAGGGCTATCACCTACAAAGGAGCCCCCATAAGGATGACATTCAACTTCTCAACAGAAACACTTGAGGCTAGAAGGGAATGGCAAGAAATATTCAAAATAATGCAGAACAAAAATCTACAACCAAGACTACTTTATCCAGCAAGATTATCATTTAAAATTGAAGGAGAAATAAAAAGCTTCCCAGACAAAAAAAAAAAAAAAAAAAAAAAAAAACCTCAAGGAATTCATTACAACCAAACCAATGCTGCAAGAAATGTTAAGGGGCCTGTAGTAAACAGATCAAAGAGGGAAAAGACTATAGCAAAAGTGGAATACAGCTTTAAAGAATAAAATGTCAATAAACAACTACATATCAATAATAACCTTAAATGTAAATGCATTAAATGATCCAATCAAAAGACATAGGGTAGCTGCATGGATAAGAAAACAGGACCTGTACATATGCTGTCTACCAGAGACACACCTCAAAACAAAAGATGCACATAGACCAGGGGTCAGGAACCTATGGCTCGTGAGCCAGATGTGGCTCTTTTGATGGCTGCATCTGGCTCATAGATAAATCTTTAATTAAAAAAATAATAATGTTAAAAATGTAAAACATTCTCATGTATTACAACCCATTCATTTCCTACCACTCATGTTCATGGTTGCGGGTGGCTAGAGCCAATCACAGCTGTCTTCTGGGACAACACCAAATTTTTATTGGATAATGCATAATGTACATGGGTTGTTGTATGGCTCTCACAGAATTCCGTTTTAAAATATGTGGTGTTCATGGCTCTCTCAGCCAAAACAGTTCGCGACTGCTGACATAGACTGAAGGTAAAAGAATGGAAAAAATATTTCATACAAATGGAAATGAAAAAAAGCTGGGGTAGCAATACTTATATCAGACAAAATGGACTTTAAAACAAAGACTATAGTAAGAGATAAAGAAGGTCACTATATAATGATAAAGGGAGCAATCCAACAGGAAGATATAACCATTATAAATATCTACTCACCTAATATAGGAGCACCTAAATATATAAAGCAGACTTTGATGGATATAAAGGGCGAGATCAACAGCAATACTATAATAGTAGGGGATTTTAATACCCCACTAATATTAATAGATAGATCCTCAAGAAAGAAAATTAACAAAGAAACAGCAGACTTAAAGGACACACTAGATCAACTGGATTTAATAGATATCTTCAGAACCTTTCACTCTAAAGCAGCAGAATATACATTTTTTTTTAACTGCTCATGGTACATTCTCTAGGATAGAACACATGTTAGGGCACAAAAGCAGTCTCAGCAAATTTAAGAAGATTGAAATCATATCGAGCACTTTCTCTGATCACAATGGCATGAAACTAGAAATCAACCACAACAGAAAAACTGAAAAATACTCAAACACTTGGAAACTAAATAGCATGTTATTATATAATGAATGAGTTAACAATGAGATCAAAGAAGAAATAAAAAAAATCCTAGAAACGAATGATAATGAGCATACAACAACTCAAAATTTATGAGACACAGCAAAAGTAGTACTGAGAGGGAAGTTCATAGCATTACAGGCATACTTTAAGAAACTAGAGAAACCTCAAATAAACAACTTGACCCTGCATCTAAAAGAACTAGAAAAAGGACAGCAAATAAAGCCCAGAGGTAGTAGAAGGAAGAAATAATAAAAATCGGAGCAGAAATAAATGACATAGAGGCTAAAGAAACATATAATACATAATACAGAGAATCAATGAAACCAGGAGCTGGTTCTTTGAAAAGGTAAACAAGATCGATTAACCTTTAGCCAAACTCACCAAGAAAAAAAGAGAGAGGACTCAAATAAATAAAATTAGAAATGAGAATGGAGAAAGAACAACTGACACAACAGAAATACAAAGGATTGTAAGAAAATACTATGAAGAACTGTATGCCAAAAAATTAGACAATCTAGATGAAATGGACAAATTTCTTGAAACATATAATCTTTTAAAAATCAATCTGGAACAATCAGAAAACCTAAACAGACTGATTACAACAAATGAGATCAAAACAGTTATCAAAAAACTCCCAAAAAACAAAAGCCCAGGGCCAGATGGCTTCACAAGTGAATTCTACCAAATATTCAAAGAAGAACTAACTCCTATTCTTTTCAAGCTATTTCAAAAAATTCAAGAGGAAGGAAGACTTCCAAGCTCCTTTTATGAGGCAAGCATTATTCTGATTCCAAAACCAGGCAGACAACACAGAGAAATAAAATTATAGGCCAATATCCCTCATGAATTTAGATGCTAAAATTCTCAACAAAATATTAGCAAACCGGATTCAGCAATATATGAAAAAATCATACACCAGGATCAGCTGGGATTTATTCTGGGGAGGCAAGGCTGGTACAATATTCACAAATCAATCAATGTGATTCATCACATAAACAAAAGGAAGGAGAAAAAGCACATGATAATTTCAATAGATGCAGAAAAAGCATTTGATAAAAATCCAGCACCCATTCATGATCAAAACTCTCAGCAAAGTGGGAATACAGGGAACATACCTCAACATGATAAAAGCCATCTATGACAAACCCACAGCCAACATCATACTCAATGGGCAAAAATGAAAAGCAATCCCCTTAAGACCAGGAACAAGGCAGGGGTGCCCCCTTTCACTACTCTTATTCAACATAGTTATGGAAGTCCTAGCCACAGCAATCAGACAAGAAAAAGAAATAAAAGGCATCCAAATTGGAAAAGAAGAAGTAAAACTATCATTATTTGCAGATGATATGATATTGTATATAGAAAACCCTAAAGTCTTAGTCAAAAAACTACTGGACCTGATAAATAAATTCAGCAAGGTGGCAGGATATAAAATTAATACTCAGAAATCAGAGGCATTTTTTTACACCAATAATGAACTGTCAGAAAGAGAAATTAAGGAAACAATTTCCTTCACTATTGCAACCAAAACAATAAAGTACCTAAGAGTAAATTTAACCAAATAGTTTAAAGACTTGTACTCGGAAAATTATAAAACATTGATAAAAGAAATCAAGGAAGATACAAACAAGTGGAAGCATATACCGTGCTCATGGTTAGGAAGAATAAACATCATTAAAATGTCTATATTACTCAAAGCACTTTATAAATTCAATGCAATACCAATTAAAATACCAATGACACACTTCAAACGTATAGAACACATATTCCAAAAATTTATATGGAACCAAAAAAGTATACGGATAGCCTCAGCAATCTTGAAAAGGAAGAATAAAGTGGGAGGCATCACACTTCCTGATATCAAGTTATACTATAAGGCCATTGTACTCAAAACAGCTTGGCACTGGCATAAGAACAGGCACATAGATCAGTGGAACAGAACAGAGAACCCAGAAATAAACCCACACCTTTATGGACAACTGATATTTGACAAAGGAGGTAAGAGCATACAATGGAGTGAAGACAGCCTCTTCAACAAATGATGTTGGGAAAGTTGGACGGCTAACTGCAAAAAAATGAAACTAGACCATCACCTTACACCATTCACAAAAATAAACTCAAAATGGATAAAAGACTTAAATGTAAGCCATGAAACCATAGCATCTTAGAAAAAAACATGGATAGTAAGCTCTCTGACATCTCTCACAGCAATGTATTTGCTGATTTATCTCCACGGACAAGGGAAATAAAAGACAGGATAAACAAATGGGACTATATCAAACTAAAAAGCTTTTGCACAGCTAAAGACAATAAGAACAGAATAGCCCTGGCCGGTTGGCTCAGTGGTAGAGCATCGGCCTGGTGTGCAGAAATCCTGGGTTCGATTACCAGCCAGGGCACATAGTAGAAGTGCCCATCTGCTTCTCCACCCCTCCTGCTCTCCTTCCTCTCTGTCTCTCTCTTCCCCTCCCGCAGCTGAGGCTCCATTGGAGCAAAGTTGGCCCAGGTGCTGAGGATGGCTTTGTGGCCTCTGCCTCAGGCACTAGAATGGCTCTAGTTGCAATAGAGCAACGTCCCAGATGGGCAGAGCATCGCCTCATGGTGGGCATGCCAGGTGGATCCTGGTCGGGCACATGCAGGAGTCTGTCTTACTGCCTCCCCGTTTCCAACTTCAGAAAAATACAAAAAAAAAAAAAAGAAAAAAAAGAAAAAAAAGAAAAAAGAACAATAAAAAGACAAACTACACAATGAGAGAACATATTCGACAATACATCTGATAAGGAATTAATAACCAAAATTTATAAAGAACTTGTAAAACTCAACACCAGGAAGATAAACAATCAAATAAAAAAATGGGCAAAAGAAATGCATAGACACTTCTCCAAAGAGGACATACAGATGGCCAATAGGCATATGAAAAAATGTTCAACATCACTATTCATTAGAGAAATGCAAATTAAAACCACAATGAGATACCACCTCACACCAGTCAGAATGGCTCTCATTAATAAAACAACACAGAATAAGTGCTGGAGAGGATGTGGAGAAAAAGGAACCCTCCTGCACTGCTGGTGGTAATGCAGACTGGTGCAGCCACTGTAGAAAACAGTATGGAGATTCCTCAAAAAATTAAAAACCGAATTGCCTTTTGACCCAGCTATCCCACTTTTAGGAATATACCCCAAGAATACCATAGCACTGTTTCAAAAGGAGAAGTGCACCCCCATGTTTATGGCAGCATTGTTCACAATAGCAAAGATCTGGAAACAGCCCAAGTGTCCCTCAGTGGACGAGTGGAAAAAAGGCTGTGGTACATATATATAGTGGAATACTATGGGGCCATGAAAAAGAAGGAAATCTTACCTTTTGTGACAACATGGATGGACCTGGAAACTATTATGTTAAGTGAAATAAACCAGGCAGGGAAAGAAAAATATCATATGACCTCACTCATTTGAGGAATCCAATGAACAATGTAAACTGAGGAACGAAATGAGACAAAGGGACCAGAGGAAAAGAGGACAGAGGGAAAGGGAATGATAGGATGAGATAAACCTGAAGGGAAGGGGGGGCACTAGGGGAGGGGGCAAGGGAGATGTTGAGGGGAATACGGGGGAGGGGGGATGCATTCGGAGCAACACTAGAATCTATGTAAACACAATAAATTAAAATCAATAAGAAAACCCTAAAAAAACATTTAAATGTTAAGAATCAGAAGAGGGCATTAGAGGAATAGTCCATTCAGTCCCCGAGGTGCAGGTCTCTGGTGTCTGCCAAGCACCTCTTTTTCCTCTTTGGGGGACAGAACTTCCTTCCTTGGAGGAATTGTTCCTTTCTTTCTGCATATGGTTCTGGGCCACTGATCGAAGTACCCTGGCCTATACCTCTGGGGCCACAGGGGTGGGCATGTGACCCTGGCTTAACCATAACATCCTACTCACCTGGCCACAGCAATTGGTCTGGGATTCATCCAAGGATAAAAAAAAAAAATTAGATTTTTCTAAATAAAGCTGGTGGGGGAATATGATCTATCTTTCCAGTCAAGCTGCTCTAGAACTGTGATGTGACAAAGGCTGGGAGGATGAGGCCACCACCCGGAGAGGATGCTGTGAGAGACGGCAGGAAACATCAGACTGTCTTTTGATTCTTTGGGCTACTCCAATATTTTTTGCAAAAGCCTCTTTTTTTTTAAATTTTATTCTATTTTTAGAGAGGAAAGAGAGAGAGAGAGAGAAGGGGGGAAGAGCAGGAAGTATCAATTCCCATATGTGCCTTGACCAGGCAAGCCCAGGTTTCAAACCGGCAAACCTCAGCGTTCCAGGTCGACGCTTTATCCCGTTGTGCCACAACAGGTCGGGCGCAAAAGCCTCTTTTTTACTTAAGCCAGTTTGTTTTAGGATTTCTGTCCCTGGCAACCCAGAGTCTTGGTGAACAGAAACACTGTGACAAGCTTTCCTCTATCATGTGTTTAAAACTTCAAAAATTGGAGGCTCTGTGTGTGAACTGAGTGTGTTCCCATCTTCCCTCTATCAGAGAGTTGTACTGTTCGATGGTCACCTTGGTTACACTGGGAACTGTATCTCCCAGCACCCCCTTCCCTGTATGACTTTGGTTAGAGTTGGCCAAAACTGAGGTTGCATCAGATGTGGGAGGCAGCATGAAGCAGCAGCCATCATGCTCTGAGGGCCACTGTTGGCTGGAGCTGGTGAGGGAAGACACAGAGATGGAGGCAGGCTCCTGTGTCCCCACTCTGCCCTGCTTCGTACTGTTGGCTTTGTTGACCAACAGTGACTCCAAGCTCATCATCAGATATTTGCTACAAACTCACACAGGCAGTATCTACAGAGAGCCAACATCCTTCCCAAGATGCTCTAGGAGCCGCACACCAGCAGCCAGTCCTGCCTGGCTTTCCGCAAGCTCCACTTCGTTCACCTGCACCAGGGTCGGTTGGTGACTGTTCTGTGATGTGATCCTTCAACTCCTCCTCTCAGACTTTCAGATCTATACTTCTCCAGCTCCTCCCACAATTGTGTAAGATCCAATTCTTTTAACAAATTCTTTATTCCATAATACTCCTAGTGGTATGCTTCCGTACTCTGTAACCCTGACTAATAACAAATGGTATTGGGTGGACCCTGACAAAGAAGCTTCCTGCTTCCTTTCTGAGCTTCATGCTCACACCCGTCCTCCTATCTCTGGAGTTCTCTTCCTCTCTGGTCATTTCATCCCCTTCATGTTTTCAAACCCTTTCCATGTGTTCATGGGAAGATCTGAACCTGTTTCTGCCCACCTTAACCTTGTACTATTGGCTGCCTGAACTCAAGCTAACTTCTCTCTGACCTCCGCCTAATTCACTTGCACACTGTTTCCTACTCTTCATTCCAATCAGACTATGTCTGACAGGCAGCCTGGAGATTTAACACAGACTGGCAAATGCTGGGACATCCCACCCAGAGCCTCCCACTCTTGATTTCCAAATAGGAAATGTCATTAGATTAAAAGATAAATGTCCTCAAAGAGAAAAAAAAATGGCAGTGTTGGTCCTGGCAGCTTATCTCAGTCAGCTAGAACGTCATCCTGAGTTGACAAAGTTGCAGGTTCGATCCCTGGTCAGAGCACATACACGGGAAGCAAGCAATGAATGAATGCATGGCTGAGTGGAACAACGAACGACTGCTTCCCTTACCCCTCCCCTCTTTCTCCTTTCCTCTCTCTGTCTCTCTAAAAATCAATCGATCAATAAAAAAATTAAGTCCTGGACGGATTGCTGGGTTGGTTGGAGCGTCCTGAAACACAGAGGTTGCTGGTTCAATCCCCAGTCAGGGAACATACAGGAGCAGCTCAATGTTCATAGCTCTCTCTCTCTCTCTCTCTCTCTCTCTCTCTTTCTCTATTTCTCTCTTTCCCTTCCTCTCTTTAAAAAAATGACAATGTTTAGTGTTGGCAAAGGTTCAGAGATGGTGCAGGGACGGAGATACCAAGCGATTTACTTACAGTTCTGTAATGATGGAAATGACAGGCCGGCATCAAAGCCCTCGCATTTGCTTATTGCTACAACAGATACATACTGAGCCCCTATAGTGTCAAGCAGCAGGACCAGACTGGTGAACTGGAGGTCTCTCTGGGGATTGGGCCTGTGTCAATGGCCAAAGGGAGACCAGCTATTTTCTCATCAGAAAGGCCAGTTATGAGAGGCCCTCAGACCCGTGCATCAAAGCTTCTCTTCCCATCATGGATCTCCTTCCCAGGCCTTTCTGCAAACCTCCCCAGACCGGGGGTGTTTTGTTAATTATATGATGAAAAACCTACTGTGGTGAGTGGAGAACATGGAGGGTTTTGTTGGTGTCTTTGTAATTTTTTTTATTTTTTGTATTTTTCTGGAGTGAGAAGCAGGGAGGCAGTCAGACAGACTCCTGCATGCGCCTGACCGCGATCCACCCGGCATGCACACCAGGAGGCAATACTCTGCCCATCTTGGGCATTGCTTTGTTGCAACCAGAGCCATTCTAGTGCCTGAGGTGGAGGCCATGGAACCGTCCTCAGCACCCGGGCCAACTTTGCTCCAATGGAGCCTTGGCTGTGGGAGGGGAAGAGAGAGACAGAGAGAAAGGAGAGGGGGAGGGGTGGAGAAGCAAATGGGCGCTTCTCCTGGGTGCCCTGACCAGGAATCGAACCTGGGACTTTCACACACCAGGCCGACACTTTACCGCTGAGCCAAATGGCCAGGGCCTTCTTTGTTTTTTATTAAACCAGTTACCTTTATAATTGGTGAAGAATTGGGGGTAGCTTTCCCCAAAGGAGAGAGATTCTTCCCTTTCTCTCCATTCATTAAAAGTTTGTCAAGCTTTAATGTTGTGATGTGTGCTGGGGAGAAAGAAAGAATAAGGCCTGAGGCTTGCAGCTTGTTTGGTTGTAGAAGGAGGTACGCTTAGCTTAGGCAAACGCAGGTGTGAGAAGGAACCTCTTTGGGTGGCAGTGTTACAGAGAACTTCATGGAGGGAGGTCATCCTTTAAAGGGACATAGTGGGGCATAACATGGGCACATGGGAAGAGAAAATAACATGCCCAATGGAGGGAGCACAAATTTGAAGGTCAAAATGTTTTTCAAAAATTATACCGTATGTTCATTATCTCCAGCTTAGCTTTCTAGACAGTGTTGGCAGTGATGGGGTCCCCTGGGCTCGCGTGTTCCCGTAGAGATGAGGTGGTTGGACTTGGTGATTACAAAGATGTCATCTCAGCACAGGTGTCAGTCTCGGGTGGGAAATTGAGACAGAGCAGGTAGAGCAGGGGAGGAGCCAGCCCAGCTGCCGCCGCCGCCACTGCCAGCTCCGGCTCCGGCGTTTGGTGTTGACCTGTGCCAGGCTTACACACAGTTCCTACTCCTGACAAAAATCCTGGATGGGACGGTACCCGCCCTGTTGTACAGAGGAGGTATTGGGAGGTTGGGGAGGCTAAAAGCAACTGGGTCAACACAGTGTGTGCAGCAGGTTCGAGTCCAGGGTGTGACGCCTCCCCATTCCGCAGGTGTGGACCCCTGGGGTTTCAGCCACTGCCCCTGCTGTGCGCTCTGGCAGAGTGCTGGGGACAAGCACTCCCTCAGGGTCACAGATGCAACCTGGCTGCCATCGTCTCCAATGCAAAGTGATTATGTCACTTTATACAATCTGCAGCAACCAATCAAAGAATATGCTGATTTTAATACAAGTTAACTAATTTAACCAAGTGATTTTAAAAAAAGATAATCTCTCTTTTTTTTAATATACCAGTTTTGCTGAGTAGGTAATGTAACGAGTGTTGATATTTCCTCCTGATGAATCCATAGGAACAACAACAACATTAATAATAATAATAGTAGCAGTAAAACTGACCTTGGTTGATGTCAAGAAGGAATAATAGTGAACTTACATACTGTCTCTTGTTATTTCCAAGAACTTGCCCAGAACTTGCCATTCTGTGAAATGGATATTATTATTACTGACAAGGAGTCCTTGGCACGGAGCTCTCCCTCCACAGGACCAGCCTCCTGCTTCTCAGAGTCCCTCCTGCCCTGGAGGGTCAGTGGCCCCTGCATTGGTCCACACCCAGCCTGTAGGCTGGGGTCCCCAGACCACGGAATTCACTGGTCAGCTGTTGTTGCTGTCCCCACGCTGGCTTTGGAGTGGGTGGGAAAGAAGGCCATTTTTTACTTTCTTGGATTATTCTAAGGGGGGATTCTGGCTCTTCCCTACTTCTTCCCACTAGCTAATCTGAACCTGGGCTGTGTTACTTTACAATAGTGCGTTGAAGATGTGATCCCAGGAGGGTTTACAGCCAGGGAAATCGAGAACTGTATATGAGATATGACTGTTTTCAGAGGCTCCTAGACAGCTTCTGGCCCGTTCTCAGTGGCGAGGTCTGTGTCGTCTCCTCCAGCGAGAGAACATGGTGGGGGAGGGGGACGCAGGATGGGAGCAGGGGGCCCAGGCTCCCCCCACCGAGGCCCGATCCTGTGCCCCAGGCCTGCTTTCCTAGTCCACTTTCCACCCCCACATCTTTCTTCTCCTGAGATTCTTGGCAGTTGGGATTTCTATTTCCTTCAGGAAAGAACCCCACTCCTGACAACCAGGGTTGGCCTTGCCTTGTAACCCCCCTAGCCCCATACTCATGCATCCAGGACACAGGAGTGGCCCTGGGGTATTCCAGAGTGTTCATCTCTCGGCAAAGAGCAGCACCCACGGGCTCCTCCACAGGACTGGTGTGGTCCCCTCCCCCTCTGTCCTTCCCCGGGCACAGGAAGGCTGGCTTTCACATCCTCCCTGACACCTTTGGGTCGCCACGCCCGCTTTTATGTGGGTAGCTGTTGGAACAAGAACACACACAATAAGGGATCAAACAAGTCATTTTCCAGGACCGTGTCACCTAAACCCATATTTGGAATGAAAGAAGATAAAAACAAAACATTCCTTTAAAGCCAACATAAATGGTGGAGAGTTGGCTTCAAGCACACTGAGGATGCTTTTCTCCCACCACTTCAACCACCATCTGCCGGGATGGAATCTCCGCTCACGCGCCAGCTCACCGTGTCCCCTGGAACCCAGGCTGTCGCTCTGCCTGAAGGGAGGATCCAGTTTTCCCCTTTACCAATGGTTTGCCAGAAATGACCATTTCCTCCCAAGTAGAAAAGGTTCCAGGGCCGAATCTGCTTTTTCTCCTTTTAAAACTTTTATTATGAAAAGATTTAGGCCTGGCCGGATAGCTCTGTTGGTTGGAGCAACGTCCTGACGTGCAGAGGTTGCCGGTTTGATCCCTGGTCAGGGCACGTACAGGAACAGATCGATGTTCCTGTCTCTCTCTCCTGCTCCCTTCCTCTATCTCTAAAATCAAGAAAATAAACATTAAAAAAATTAAACATACAAAATGAAAGGATATTAAAATAAGCCTCCCTTTGTGTATGTATTTTCCATCTTAAAAAAATTAGCACTATGTGGACAATTTTGTTTTATATTACTCCTTCTTTTCCCTGATGGACTATTTTAAAGCAAATCCCTGATACATTGTTTCATCCAAACAATATATTTCTGCACATCTCCACAGGTGTTCCCTTTTAAAGAGACATAGCCACAGTACCATCATTGCATCTAAATAGAAAATTAATAGATTCATTTCTATCCCAAATATCCAGTTAGTGTTCAAGTTCCCCTGCTGTTTCATTAGCATGGTTTTGCAATTGATCTGCTGGAATCATGAGTCAATCAAGGTCTGTGCATCACATTTTATTAATAAGTCTCTTACGGCTCTTTGGATCTGAAAACAGTATTTTTTTCCCCTTTACTGTTTATTAGTTGAAAAGAGCAGGTCATTGGTCTCTCACGGTTCCCTACCTTTTGGAGTCTGCTGATTGCATCACTGGGCTGTTGTTTAATTAGTCTACCCTTGTCCCTGGAGGGTCAGTAAGTTGGTAGTTTGATGTGGAGCATGATCAGGTTCAGGGTCAATATTTGGCCAGACTTGCCCAAGGGATGGTGTGTACCTTCTGTTGCACCATCCTGGGTGGGACGTCGTGTCTGACCAGCTCTCTTAGTATCAGCCAGTTGGTTCAGAGCTTGTTGGCCTCATCCATTCATTAAAAAAGCTTCCCCATTAGCCTTCCAGCTTTGGCTGTAGCCTCAATCAACAGTCCCTGCCAAGATCCTCGATTTCATGAGGGGCTGCAAAAGGATGCTATACCAACTTAGCGTTTCTTCTTCCTGTATTTGCTGGAATTCTCTTATAAGGGACTTTTCATCATCAACTGTGGGGTTACCCTAAAGTGCAGCTCCCCCAGGGCGGGCAGAAGGATGAAGACTTTCCCTCATCCACCAGCTTTCAGAATAGCGGGTCAGTTCTCTAGCATTCTCAAGAGCTGACCAATGAGTGTTACTATTAGTTTTTTAATGAACATATAGATTGTTAATATATTCAGTGTGCTCAGTTCAGCGAAGTGCGTGTTGTTTTTGGTGCTTTAAGTGCCCACCGTTGGCCCTCACTTTGGCTCCTGCGGGCTAGGCTTGGTGAGGCTCTGGCCCAGGGCGCACGGCTCACCTCCTGCCCTCGGGCTCTTTGGCTCCTTGGGGAGCCAGACTGTCATGAAAGGGTGGCTGGAGAGCATTCTCACCACTGTCCCTCATCTTCCCAGGGGTCATAGCTCCCTCTGGTGTTATGTCATCATCCCCACCTGAGCTGAGGGTCAGAGAAGTGAAGATTTCCCTGAGACGAGCCCACCAGGAAAGGCAGAACTGGGGACCCAGGCCAGGCACGTGGGCTCCACGTCCTGAGAATCAATGGATCCTGGTAAGTACAGGTGAAGGCAGAAGCTTGGGCAGAGGCTTGGAGGTGAGATAGAACTGTGAGCTCAAGGGCCAGGGCGGCTAGAACCAGGGCGAGCTGGGGGTGGAGTGGAGAAGGCAGGAGGGACCACATCCTGGAGAACCTGGATGCCTCCCTAGGGAGGAACCACATGAAATGCAGGCGACTGGATTGGGGTGAGGGGCGGCCGTAGGTGTCACACAGGGGAGCAGCCAGCGCTCACCTCTCTGTGCCACCTTTGTTCCTTACACTCTCCCCTGTGGGGCTTCCTCCTCCTTGCCCTTGACTGTGACCAACAGCATTCTGGCCACGTTACAAGAAGAACATTCTGGCCACGTTACCAGGTTTTTAGTCCATGCCCCTCTCCACCCCCCAGGCCTCCTGCCCAGTGGGAAGACCCTCACTTCTCGGACTTATCTTTTTATTGAGTAAAACTTGAAAAAAAGTATCATTTTTATGAGGCTGATGTAGAAAAACAATTTTAAAAGTGCAGAAACAACTCTTTTCCTACAGATAAAAATTAATCACTCACACAATTTGTTGACTGCTGGCTGTGTGATGTCCTGGGTATTTAGTGATGCACTGATCAGATGTGATTTCTGCCAGGATTTTCTTGGCAACATCAGGGCAAAGAGAAATTTGCATGTTTCCTAAAGCTTTGGAATAAAACACTTAATCTTGAGCTTCTAGGGCTAAGTGTTGTCGAGAAGCACTGTGTTTGGGAGGAGGGCACAGAGGGTGAGGAGACAGTACCAGCCCTGCAATGTCTCCCCATCAGCGGGCACAGGAGCCTGGGACCCAGCCCCGAACCTCGTTCTCCCTGTGATGGGAGTGTTCAGACTTCTTATCTCTCAGGGCTGCCCAAGGGCTCATAGGAAGCAAAGCTGCATCCCTTACGTGCTCCATGCTCAGTAAGGGCTCTGAAGGACCCTCTTGAGAATAGAACGAGTGAAACACCTCTTCCCAGCAACTCAGGAGACATTTTATGCAGCTTAGCAAGCTTTCTGTGCTACTTCGGTAAAAATGATTTATGATTCATAGACAAAGATAATCAGATCAGAGTGACTGTCCTGCAGCTGCTAGAGCAGTTTTGGGTGAAGGAACCGAGGGACTGAGGGAAGATGGTTCCAGATCCTTTCACCACATTCTGCCTGGGAACTGAGAACTGGGTGAAGTCAGAGCTTCCGTCTTCTTGAGCCTAAATGAAAAGTTGAAAAACAGTTGGCTCAGCTGGAACCAATTTTTCTGCTTGTTATTTATAAACGAGACTGTGTGAGTGGGCAGGACATAGTTCCAGGTTCCAGAAAGCTCTGCAGATTAATCATATGTGTTCTCTTTGTTTTCCCCAGAAAGGGCACTGTCACCTGTCCTGGGGTCTGTTAGGGACCTGCAGCTCATCTATCTGATAGAGAGGGTGGGTGTCTTGAACTCTGTCCCAGTTGGGAAGACTAAGGCCTCTGTGTTCTTGGGGTTTTCGATCCAGGAACCAAAGGACAGGTTCTCAGGGAAGGACGTTTTAGCAACTCGGTCATTGTAATTAATTTGTCCAAGATCATTGCAATGAATTTGCTCAAGATCTTTGCGATGAATTAGACATTCTGAATCTGTTGCACAGTACTGGGTTCCTTCAAGACCTACTTCCTCCAGGAAGCCTTCTCTGATCTCCTTAGCTGATCGAATTTTCTCTATTTTCTGAACTTCTGTAACCCTGGGTTGGAGTTTTATTCTGACTCACCGGAGACTTAAATGGACAGGATCATTCCATTTCCCAGTGACCTTAGTTAACCAAGGGTTCTCAGTCTTGCTTTAATAAAATAAGAACAGCCCTGGCTGGGTAGCTTAGTTGGTTAAAGCATCATCCCAATATGGCAAGGTTGCGGGTTTAATCTCCGGTTGGGGCACATATAAATGTCGGCCCCTGAGTGCATAGATAGCTAAAGCAGCAGATTGGTGTTTCTCTCTCCCTCTCTCTCCCTTCCTACCTCTCTCTAAAAATCAATGAATAGAATAAAATTTAAAAAATAATAAAAAGAACAGCAGCTTTCTTATAATAATTCACAGCCACTCAGCACCCAGTGTTTATGAAGTGCTTGTCCGGGCCCGGCCTTTCTTGATGCTGAGAGTGACATGTTGACTGGGAGCCCAGCCTTGGAGTGTCCAACTGCACTCATGTGGTCTGTAGTAGGACTGGGCGGCAGCAGTGTAATTTCTGGGTTCATTCAGCCAATCTTCTTGCATAATAGCCTGTGCCAGATACTGAACTCTGGGCTCCAGGGCCGCAGGGCTGCCAGGCCCTGGTCACTGCCCTCAGGAGCTCCCACTCAGGACGGGAGGAGGGATCTCCTCCTCGCCCTAGCAGAACAGGAGCTGGGTCAGCGTGCAGAGGGCGGGCATGGGTGGAGGAGGGAAGATCTTGGACTGAGAGCCTGGGCCAGATGGCAGAGAGTTGGATTTAGACCACAGAAGATGATGAGAAACGAATGGTGTCCCCAAACCCCAGGGAGTGGGAAGTAGTGATCACCACCGAAGGCCAAACGTCCGTGTGCCAGAGACTGTGCAAGACTTGTTCACATACGGTTCTCATTTAATCCTTTCAACTAGTGATTTTCAACCTTTTTTTTTCTCATGGCACACATAAACTAATTATTAAGGGCATCCTTCCACCCAGCCATCCATCCACCTATCCATCCATCCATCCATCCATCCATCCATCCATCCATCCATCCATCCATTCATCTATCCCATTCATTTATCCATCATCCATATGTCCATCCATCTATCTATCCACCCACCCAACCCTTCATCCATCTATCTATTCACCCATCTCTCCACCTACCCAACCACCCACCCACATATCCATTCATTGAACCGTTTATCCACTGAACTATCCATCCATTCACCCAGCAACCACCCACATATTCATCCTTCTCCCCATCCACTCACCAGTCCTCCATCAGGGGCTCTCCGAATAGTACCATGTGCTGGTGTTCAGGCCAGGGCCTGAGTAACAGAGATTGAGTCAGATGCAGACCAGGTGCTCAAAGAGCTCAGAGTCTAGGAGGAATGAGAGAAAAATGTGGTAAATACAAGATAAATAAATAACCAAATGAAATCATTATCCCCAAGCCTATGACTCTCCAATAATATATTTCTTCCTTTCTCTTAACTGAAGTGGATAGGAACGAGGCAACATCCCCATGCTGTTCCCCTTGTGTCTTGGCCCCTCCGCAGTCTCCCTGGCACCATCTGGCTCCTGCCTCTGCCTGAAGCCCTTTGAGACATGAGGCTCTCTCCACAGGCGGCTGCGTGCGGAGGGCAGGGCAGGGAGTGCTGACCTGGTGGCTTCGAGGTGGCCATATCTCCATCCCCTCCTGTGTCTCCCCGAGAGGAACGCTGCCTAAAAGGACAGAGCAGATGTTCTCTGGGCAGGGGGATCATTCATCAGCCCCTCCGCTGGGAACGGGAGGTGACAGCACATTCATCCGAGAGCAGAGGCTAATTCCTTTGACATTATTCTTGATTCAGCCTACTGGCGTTTTGTAACACACGTCAGTCTCCTGAGGGGCAGAGTTAATTCAGTCACCTTCTCCCGCCTGTGTGACCGAGTGCTTTGGGAGTGACTGAGCCACACAAGACAGCCCAGTGGGCATGCTTTGGAACACAATCCCCAAGAAACCTCCTTAATGCTCAGCAGTCTATTATTCTTTGAACTGTCTGGGCAAATCCATAGTGTGCGTGTTCAAAGTGGAGACGTGGAGAGGGCCCATCTTGCAGGGCATGGTGGAGTTCACGTGAATGACAGGACCAACGGCTGTCTGTCTTGCCCACCCGACATTCAGATTTGGATGTCTGGTGGCCTACTGGGGGTCTTCCCGTCTCCCCTAACACACGCTGCCCAGAGTGAACACATCACTTCCCCCTCTCCCAGAGTCCCCTGGACACTGTGGTCCCATCCACTCAAGTGTGGGCATCTTTCTATGCGTCTGCAGCGAGGTGACTGCCAGTTGCGGTAGGTTGCCCATAATCCCCTGCGCGGGTGTTGGGGGCGGGGGCGGGGGCAGGTGTCAGGGGCAAGGGCGTTCTCTTCTTTCTCTCCCCGTGCTGGCGTGGGTCTTCAGCTTCCCTTCCCTGTCCGGGCAGGTCTCCACGGTGCGTCACGGTCCCGCCATTGCATCCTTGTGTGTCTTCAGAAACCCTGGTCACATCACTCCTGGGCTTCGGCCCTGCTGGGCTTTTCTGTTGTGGCTCGTGGGCTGAGGTGCTCGCCTTGTCTCGGGACCGGGTGCCAGCTGCAGCGAACGGAGGGGTCCGTGGAGGCCGGGGTCCCACCTTCAGGTCTGCTAAGGGTATGCGGTTAAGGTGTGAGGGCCAAATGGCCCAGCTGATTATCCCTGCCCCCTGCCCCCGGCTAGACCTGGGGGGGGCAGCGTCTCAGGGGAAGGTTCACTCTGATGCCACCAAGGACCTGCTTCCCTCAGGAGAGGGAAGGAGCAAAGTTGCCAGTGCTGCAGGCTTCCTTTGGGTCATTCTGCACACAGGAGGGAAGAGCGGTGGCTACTGTCACCTCCAGAGTGTGGCGAGGACCCTGAGGCTGGGAAGGTGCTCGGGGGAGCCTGTCTACCTGGGGATGCCAGGAACAGGGCACTGGGCTATTTCTAATATCACCTGATGGGTCACGTCCAAGCTCCTTAATTGTGGGGCTATCACATGCTAGTCCGGCATATTTTTCCAGTTCCTTCTCTGTGGACGCTTCTGGAGGTTCTGCGGTGTGTGCGGGGTTGGGGGGGTGAATGGGGGGGATCGGGATCCATCCAACAACCCCATCTTGGGCCAAAGCTCGAGTTCTGAGCTATTTTTAATGCCCAAGGCTGACGCTTAGACAAAACTGAGCTATCCTCAGCACCTGGAGCCACGCTTGAACCAATTGAGCCACTGGCTGTGGGAGGGGAAGAGGGAGAGAACGGGAAGAGAAAGGGAGGAGAAGCAGGTGGTTGCCTCTAATTGTGTGCCCTGACCAGGAATCGAACCCAGGACATCCATACGCTGGGCCAATGCTCTGAGCCACTGGCCAGGGCCTGAGTTGGAGTTTTTAAAGTGCAGGTCTTTCCTGGAAGGTTCTGCGGTGCCTACTACTGTGCTCAGCATGAGGAAGGCTCCAAGCAAATGTGTTGAATACATGAATGGATCAATGTCTGTTGGGTTTACATTTAAAAAGAGAAATGGACTCGATTGGAAGATGGACTGAGGGTAACCATTCAGAACAAGGTTTTCGATATAAGCATGTGAGACCAAAGGATTATGGAAGGAGCCCTTTTCTGGGACATGCTTCGGACCGGAAGTTAGGGACCACGCAGGGGCAAGCATCAGCATACTGAAGTTCAGCCTTCCAAAGCTGTCTACCTCCCCTCGCTGTCTCTTTCCTGTTATTTTCAGTAGTGCCCAGTCTATTCCTCTCCTATTAGCCTTCAACTGTGTATTGTCTGGTATTGTCCCTGAGAGGTGCCTCTTTGTGTCTCTTGTAAGTCACAAGTGTTTGGTGGCTGTCCCAGTGCAATGTCTGGGCACAGCTGACCCCACTGCAGAGCGTGGCTCAGGGTGTTTGTGCCAGTTCCTGTGATGCTGAAACCTGGGCTACCCCAGTCCCTGGAGGCCACCACTCCCTTACAAAGCCATTAGATGGCAGTTTGATAGGTGCCCCTCTGCATGACTGAGCTGAGATGAATTTTGAGCAGAGCTTGCTGAGTACGGTTTGGTGCCAAGCTCTTTGTCAGCCGTGGTGGACAGGGACTGAAATGAAGGCACGTGTGGCCTCTGTGCTCTGGGGTTTGCTGTTTGGCTGGCCAGAAACTCAGTGCAGATACCTGTGAGTACAGAGAGAAGTCAGGGGTTCTCATTGTGCCTCGCTCGACATCAGGGAATGGAGACCCCTGACGTCAGCTGGGTGAAGGATTTGTGGGCGTGAGAGGGCCCATGCTATTCAGGGCAGCAACTGTCGTGGGTTGGGCTGCACCCGGGCTGAGGCTGAGAGTATGTCTGGGCTGAAGGTTGCTCTGGGTCCTCGGCAGAGGGGCTTGTGGGATTCTGTCCTGTCCCCTGTCACCAGCGTGACTCTGCAGCTTCTTCCTGTTCCGCTTCCCTCTGCACCTCTTGGGTTCAAACTGGCAACAGAGAAGTTTGGCCCAGTTTCTTCTTTTGAGTCACTCCACATGAATGCCTCCTCCCCACGTTTCAGGGGCTGCCGGGTCTCTTGCTTGAAAGGGGGCACCGAAGGGCAAGGCAGGGAACCTCCTCTCTCTGCAGGGAGCTTAGTCAGTAGAACCTGAAAAGTCCTCTTGGTGAAGATAAGGTTGAAGTCACTGCTCTAGACTGAGCACATCTTCCCATTCATATGTTGAAAGCTAACCCCCACTGTGAGGGCATTGGGAGGCAGGGCCTTTAGGAGGTAATTCACTCAAGAGGGTGGAGCCCCCTGGAGTGGGATTAGTGCCCCTATAAAAGAGTCCCTAGAGAGTTCCCTCCCCCCTTTTGCCAGATGAGGGCACAGCGAGGAGGTGGCTGCAACTTCTGTAGGTTTCCTTCCCTCTTCCTCAAGCCTGAGGAAAATGTCACAAGGGGGTTATTGGACAGATGTGGAACTGAGGCTCAGACACTTAGCAGGGCCTTCCATGTCGGGCCCTGGATGCAGGGAAAACTGCCATGAAGCAGCGCCAGTGAATGGTCGAGAGATGAGTATGTCCTTTCATCAGGAAAACAGGGTGGAGTGACTGCGGTGTGACTGACAGAGCCCGGGTGCTGGGAGGGAAGGGGGCGCTATGGAGCCAGGGAAGGACCTTCCCCAAGCCACAAGCTGTCCACAAAGAGGCCGGGGAGGGGGCTGGATGGGGCTCACTGTTTTCTGCTCACACCCCACAGTGAGAGAAGAACACCACTGGTCTCACTATCCATTCAGACAAATTCCCCCAACCATGCCAACATCACTTCTAAAACACGTGCTCCCATGTCACACAAATCACCAAGGCAACCTGTGCTTTGGAACAACAGCAAGGAGACCTCGGCTCCTTGATGTTGTAAGGGATCACAGCATATTTCCTAGTCCATTTTTAAAATGTCTGTTCTTTCTGCAGGAATTTATCCTATTAACAAAAATCTATGCATTGCTACTTTTTGCTGACATTAAGTCAGTGGATGAGTGACTTTTCTGGGACTTCTTTATTGTGTTTGCAAATATTTTCCCACTTGCTTCTCAGTTTGAGAATCTCAGAAGGCCATGGCCCCTGAAATGCTTATAAAATATCTGTTATAGCACTTCCTTGGAAACTTGTAGGCATTTGGAAAACATGCTATTTTAAATGAATGTCCCTTGACGTTCCGTTTTGGGAATTGTTTCCAGGTACTGTACTGGTCATGGAGCAGGTATGCCGTTTGGTGTCAATCAGACCTTTGGTTCTACTATCATTTTGTGTGTGACCAGCCTCAGTTTCTTTATTTATAAAAAGGGTGACAATGCTAGTCACCATCCCTCCTCAGTTATTGAAGAGGCAAGTGCTTGGTTTTTATTACTGCCCAGTATAAGTTGGCTTTCTGCCCTTCTAGTCATGAACCCATCTTGTGTGTTAGTCTGACTAGCACAGGTAGGGCTCTTGTTTTAATGTGCTAATATAATAGAATTCTTGTTTCTCTTTCATTTAATAACTGGTTGTGACACAATGAGGAGGAATTAAAAGGTTCTGGTACTGTCACCAGATTTAGAGAGTTTTCAGAAGAGTGGTTGTTGCTTTTTATCTTGCTTGTGGGCATTTTACTAGAGAAGGTGATTTTTTCTTTTCTTTTTTTTTTTTTTTGTCGAGCAAAGGAAAAAGGGAACTAGCATTCTAACAAAATGGGACCTGCATACTTAATTACAGCACCAGCTCTCCTTGTGTCCTGTGATCAGGATGTAAGGACAGCCTGCTGAGAAACCAGGGACGCTTCCCAGATAAGTGCCTAGTGTCGGGGTCGTGTACAGGTGGGAGTTTATGACAGATAAGTGCCTAGTGTCGGGGTCATGTATAGGCGGGAGTTTATGACAGATAAGTGCCTAGTGTCGAGGTCATGTATAGGCGGGAGTTTTTGTTTTGTTTTTTTTTTAATTTTTTTTAAACCTTTTTATTTATTTATTTAGATTTTATTTATTCATTATAGAGAGGAGAGAGAGAGAGAGAGAGAGAGAGAGAGAGAAGGGGGAGGAGCAGGAAGCATCAACTCCCATATGTGCCTTGACCAGGCAAGCCCAGGGTTCCGAACCAGCAACCTTAGCATTTCCAGGTTGATGCTTTATCCACTGTGCCTCCACAGGTCAGGCGTATAGGCGGGAGTTTATGACAGATAAGTGCCTAGTGTCGGGGTCATGTATAGGCGGGAGTTTATGACAGATAAGTGCCTAGTGTCGGGGTCATGTATAGGCGGGAGTTTATGACAGATAAGTGCCTAGTGTCGGGGTCATGTATAGGCGGGAGTTTATGACAGATAAGTGCCTAGTGTCGGGGTCATGTATAGGCGGGAGTTTATGACAGATAAGTGCCTAGTGTCGGGGTCATGTATAGGCGGGAGTTTATGACAGATAAGTGCCTAGTGTCGGGGTCATGTATAGGCGGGAGTTTATGACAGATAAGTGCCTAGTGTCGAGGTCATGTATAGGCGGGAGTTTATGACAGATAAGGGCCTAGTGTCGAGGTCATGTATAGGCGGGAGTTTATGACAGATAAGTGCCTAGTGTCGAGGTCGTGTACAGGTGGGAGTTTATGACAGATAAGTGCCTAGTGTCGAGGTCGTGTACAGGTGGGAGTTTATGACAGATAAGTGCCTAGTGTCGAGGTCATGTATAGGCGGGAGTTTATGACAGATAAGTGCCTAGTGTCGGGGTCATGTATAGGCGGGAGTTTATGACAGATAAGGGCCTAGTGTCGAGGTCATGTATAGGCGGGAGTTTATGACAGATAAGTGCCTAGTGTCGAGGTCGTGTACAGGTGGGAGTTTATGACTTAGAAATCGTTGAAAGCTGAAAATGAACACATTTAACAAATTTAGTATGGGGAAGTCATGCTCATTGAAAGGTACGTTTGGTTTGGGGAGCGTGACAATCTTTTCCATCCTTTTCAGTAGAAAAAGGTCGCTGTTCTTTCCGGGGCTTCTCACTTAAGTGTCAGACTCTTGAGTGTCGAGTTTCAGAATTCCAGGGTCAGGGCATCACTTAGGACAGAACAGGAGGTTCTTCCTGTGAGTTTGGGTTGCTCTGTGGGGCTAGGGACTGGACGGGGGCGGGCGGGGCGGCGTTAAGTAACTGGGATCACTGTATCCAGTTCCCGCCAAGGCTAGGAACCTGCAAAAAAACAACTTGCATGGGACTTTGATGACAGTTTGATGGCAATCTGAATAGGACTTGGGCAACTCATCCAGGTCTGATCAGTTAACAGAGTGACGTAGAGGGAGAGGTAGATAAAACATAATGTGATTTAAAAAACAACAACACATAAAACATAAATGTGATTTAAAAAAAATACCCTGACAATTTATCTTTCTAATTGAAAAGTCTCTTTCAGAAAGTTTTGACTGGAAGGCATCCATTGTTTTCTATTTTAATCAGACTAGTAGTTTAATACAATATGGAATAGTGTAGATAGATATACTTACCTATATGGTTGATAATAAGGGCCACTTAGATGTTACCATTTGTTGGCTTATTAAAGGAAGACTTTTTAAACACAGGCATAGCTATTTCTGAAGGTTGTTATTAGGTCTACATGGAGTTAGAAAGCCCTACCTGTCCTCTGAGGGTCCTACTTCCCTTTCTGAGCCTTTCACGTTTGATTGTTATTACTTGTTTAATTGCTTAGCCCTCTCCTCAACAAGACAAAATGACAGGCTGTGAGGACACGAACTGCATTGTATCTTGTTCGCCATTTTAAAAATTAAATGATGGCTTAAGTACTTCTTATATGCCAAGTCCTGTTTGATGTTCTTTTTTAGCTCAAAGTAATTTCATCTCCACCACGACCCTTTGAGATAGAGCACGAATTTCCTATTGCTGTTTTAACAGATTAGCACGAATTGAGTGGCATCCGACAGCGGAGATTCGTCATCTCACAGTTCAAGACACAGAGGTCTGGCGTTGGTTTTGGTACCTGAACTCCGGGTGTCAGTTGGGCTGTCTTCCTTCCCGGCAGCTCAAGGGGGAATCTCTTTCCTTGCTCACTGGGTAGTGGGCGTAACTCTGTTCCAGGCAGTCAGCTGAGGGCTGGTCTCTTTTCTATAAACTGCCCACACTTCCTGGCTTGTCCCTTCCTTACAATTGGTCACATCCTTCTTGCCTTCGAATCTCTCCTCCCCCTTCCGCCCACACCGCCCCCCTCCAGCTCCTCCTGTCTTACCTCGCTCTCTCTCGGACTGCAGACACAGGTTCTCCTTTAAGGACTCATGTGATTAGACTGTACCACCAGATTATCCTGGATTGCCTCCCAATCTCAAAGTCCATAACCGTCATCACATCCACGAAGTGCCATTTGCCACAGAAGGTAACATTCACAGGGTCCAGGGATTAGGGTGTGGACACATCTTTTGGGGGCCGTTGTCCTGCCTGCCACAGGTAGGTGCTGTTGTCATCTTTATTTTTACAAACAAAGAAACTGACATACAGAGAGATTAAGTCACCTTTTTACATAATTATCAGGTTGAAGATTCTGTGTTTTGAATCAAGCAATTTGTCTCTGGGGCCTGAGAGAGACAGAGAGAGAGAGAGAAACATCAATTTGTTGTTCCACTTATCTATGTATTCATTGGTTGATCCTAGTATGTGCCCTGACTGGGGATTACGCCTACAAATTTGGCATATCGGGACGATGCTCTAACCAATGGAGCTACCCGACCAGGGGCCCTGTACTATTATTATTTTTAAATTTCCATTGATGAGAGAGGGAAAGAGAGTGAGAACCATCAACTTGTTGTCCTACTTAGTTGTGCTTCTTGTACGTACCATGTCCAGAGATCATACCCGCAACCTCAATGTGCAGGGACAATGCTTTATCCACTGGACCGCCCGGCCAAATCCAGGGCCTTGCATTCTTAAGTGTTCAGCTCTGTCATCTCCTTTGTCTGCTCAGCAGCTAAGTGGAATACTGGGTACACGGTGGGGACCCAGCCCTTACCCACTGAGGGATGAATTCATGCTGGACTCTTCTCAGAAGAGAACTGATATGTATTCAAAGTGAGGAAAAGTTTGAAAAGATAAAACCACTGGGTCCTATGAGGAAAAGTTTGAAAAGATAAAACCACTGAGTCCTATGAGGAAAAGTTTAAAAAGATAAAACCACTGGGCCCTATGCAGACATCTGTTTTTGCAAATTTACTTTGATTTAAAACACTCCCTTGCTACAAACTCAGACATTTCACTTGCATTCATCTCCTGTCCCTTAACCCATCGGGTTTCTCTTCAAAATACTGAGGGCTACAGGACAACCCAAGCTCCTGAAGCCTCCCTCTACTTTCATTGTCTTTAGGGAACTTGCTCTTACTCAAAATGAATGTTAACCTGTAAACAAGCCTGCTTGCAAATTGATTTGAAAATCTTATCAAATGCCAATAGCATGTACCATCTCTCATTTTGCTACTGTGTGTCGTCTGTGGACCTTTTCCATATCACATGATTTTGAAAACAAACTGTTTGGTCTTGGGATACCAGAGTCGGCCCCCCACAAGAATGTGTCGACTGGAACCTTCACACAGACGTAGGCTTCTGGAATGTATGTCTCATCCTGGACACAGTAAACGGGCATCTTGTCAAGGTCTCGGAAATCTGCAGAGATCTTAGCATCCTCTGGCCCTGAGGAACATTCCTTTGGATCGATGTATGGCAGGAGTGTCCTAGGCAGGAATCCCAAAGTCCTGATGCAAAGTCAAACCAGAAAGACAAGAGGATCTGAAAAATAGCCCTGGGGTTTTCGGTCTCTGGTCAATCTCCTTGGTCAGTCTCCTTCCTGCTTCTTTATTCCGGATGACTCACAGGGAGCCTCACCTCTCAGACTGCCTCCAGAAGGCCCGACTGTTTCTTTGCCCCTGGCGGATGTGCTTGGCAGCCTGTGTATCTCACGGATTTTGGATCTCTGTCAACTACCATTGTCTTTCACACCTAGTGTGGTGTAAAGTGCCTGGCACAGATTGGAGGCCATCTGAGTACATACTCAGGCAAGTCTTTTATTGGGGTTCATACAGGCTCAGCCAAGGAGATCTCTATACACAGAAAAAGACAGCAGTTTAATGCAGCTGAGGAAGACCCCCCTACATCAATAACGTT
This sequence comes from Saccopteryx bilineata, assembly GCF_036850765.1. Lineage (NCBI taxonomy): Eukaryota > Metazoa > Chordata > Mammalia > Chiroptera > Emballonuridae > Saccopteryx > Saccopteryx bilineata. The sequence continues at coordinate 140,181,803 of NC_089495.1, forward strand.
GCATTTGAATTTGCCAATGGAAATTTATACTCCTAATAAATAGAGATGACTTGGGCCTTATTGATAAGGCCCAGTGAAAACCCTCAAAAGGAAAGAACTCACTGCAGGGTCTGCAGGGGATGGATGGCCCGAGGCTGGACCAGAGCAGCCAGGATTGCAGGCATGTTTCATGGCTTGCATGGAGTCAACCAGAGATCACAGCTCGGAAGCCGGTGATAAGACAGGCTGAGGGGAAGGCTCTGACACTAGAGGACAAAGCCAAGGTTAGAATGTGGGACCGTCAGACCTCCCTGTGTGGATGGTGTCTGTGACATGAAGCTCTGGTCCGGCTCAGTGGCCAGAGATCTGTGTTGAGCAGAACAGAGACCATCTTGCCCATCACCTTACTCCAGTGTCCAGTGTCCAGAAGACTAAACTGAACAAGAAGAAAGGTGGAGTGGTCCCAGGCTTGGGCTTGTGGTAGATTTGTGTTCAAATTCCATCTCTGCCTCTTACTAGTGATATGTCCTTGGGCAAGAAGATACATATCTCTTTGGCTTTCACATTTCCTTTCCTGTTGAGCTCACAGGACTGTATGAGGATGACAGGAAGCAACATGCATGTAGAATGCCTAGCAGAAGTAGCCTCTGGGGCTGCTCATGTGCCACCCTTACCCAGGGGATAATAAGTCCCCTGCAGGATTGTAAAATAACACTTTGATATTTTTGCATCTGCCTCGCAGTGTACCATGTCCTGTCTGAACATCCTCTTCTCCCCAGAAGGTCAGCATGACCTCATTGTCTGGGACAGATCTGGCCTTGGTTTGTTTTGCTCTTATTATTACTTTTCATATGGTGCTTTCCAAAACACGTCGCTCATCTTGGCACTGGCTGAACCGGAACCGACGCCCATGGTAGATAGCTCTGCCCAGCCCCAATGAACAGAATCCTGCTTTTGTGCCGGGGAGCAAAGTGCCAGGCTAAACGCTCAATTTCCTCGGCTCCTTTAGAATCTAGGTGAGCATCAGACCAAGTTCTGGCCAGGGCTTAGTAAGCAGCAATCATTTGGCTGGGACCTCTGGGAAAGTGGTGGCCTGTGACCCATGGCCTCCTGGTAAAGGGGCCATGCTCCTTTCACCTTTTGCTTTCTCCTCTCCTAGTCTGGGATGTGGACTACCGTTGCCAGCTACCAAGGCAGGAGGAGCTTTGGTCTTGAATGTCAAGGTCAAGATCTCTCCCTGGCTCTGAACTCCTCCCTGCAGGCTTGTGACATGGGAAGAATGAGTCCCTGTTGGGTTGAACCATGGTGGTTGGGTTTCTGTAATATGCAACCAGATATGATTAGTGATGTAGTGATGAGGTGCTTTCCTGAGCCACACTAACACGACTCTATCCATTTACATATGTTCAATGTGGCCTATTTATTTATTTATTTATTTATTTATTTATTTATTTATTGTGTTGTCTGTAGTGAGAAGTGGGGAAGTAGAGAGACAGACTCCTGCATGCATCCGACTGGGATCCACCTGGCATGCCCACCAGGGGGCGATGCTCTGCCCATCTAGGGTGTTGCTTCATTGCAACCGAAGCCATTCTAGTGCCTGAGGTGGAGGCCATGGAGCTGTCCTCAGTCCCTGGGCCAACTCTGCTACAATAGAGTTTTGGCTGCGGGAGGGGAAGAGAGAAATAGAAAGGAGAAGGGGAAGGGTGGAGAAGCAGATGGGCGTTTCTCCTGTGTGCCCTGGTCGGGAATTGAACCTGGGACTTCCACACACCAGGCCGATGCTTCACCACTGACCCAATTGGCCAGAGCTTCAATGTGGCCTTTTAAAAGGTTCCTTGGCCACATCTGCTTTCTGGTGCTTATTTTCTTCCAGAATGACATACTCTATAGATAAATTTGGGCCTGTCTCATTGGCACTGGGCCAAGAACCGGGCAATGGTATTTGTACAGAAATGATGTCTCTGGTGGGGAGAGGGAAGCCGCTGCTGGGGTACAGCTCTCCAGGGACAGACCAGCCAGAGTACATACTTGAGATGGAGACCGGCTCCCAGGAACAATTTGTAGACTTGGTTCTGAGCCCCTCTCCTGAATTTTCCCCGCCCCTCATTGCATCTTGCTGCATTTCTTTCCTTCCACCTTGTCAGCATCCTTTCTTCTACTGTTGCTGAGGTCTCTGGGCCATCTTCAGTTGTGAAGATTTGCACTGTGTGGGCTTCAGTGCCCTTCTGTGCTTAGCTTGCCCTGGAACCCAGTGACTGCTTCGGGTGCTGGGCCGTGCCTCCAAAAAGCTTATCCCAGCCTGGCACAGAGGACCAGACACTCGGCAGAGCTTTGTTAAAGGTTTACTTCTATAAATGCCAACTTAATGTGTTCTGGAAAAATAAATTGAGAGCTTGCGTTCATGTGGATTAATTTCTACTATTTCCCTGGCTTTATGAGTAGTCTTAAATGTTTTCCTTTACTCTTCATTTTTGCCATTTCTTTTCTTTCTTCATATCTCATGGCACTTGATGGACTCACATGGCTCTAAACTTTCTTCCTTTATGTCACTAGTTCCCCTCAATATGGCAGAATAAGAGAGGGGAGACCAGGAGCTTTGGAGTTCAGTAAACTTGCATTAAAATCTTATCTTTACCTCCTACTGTGTGATCTTGTGACTTAATGTCTCTGAGTCTTAGTTTTCTTATTAGGAAGATATGAATTTTAAGGACATTAAATAAGATATTAGATGTTCAATATAATGGCAGTCTTATTCTCTGTAGTTACTCACTCCCTTCTTCTCTTTTCTTGTTCTTGGGAGGAAACAACTTTCAATCCATTTATATTTCCTTTTTTTTTTTTTTGGTAATGATCTTGACATTTCTAAAGAACATACTTTGCTGCTTCTTGGTTTTGAATTTTAGGTAAAATTTATTAACTCCTTAATGTAGAAGGTAAGATTTTTCTCTTTCATACCTGCCCTGTTCTCACCACACAGATGCATACATCCTGCCTACCATCCTTACAATATAGTTACTTATATAGTTTTTTGATAGTTCAATTCAATGTGCACACAATTGTGGTCATACAAACACTTGACGGCTAAGCCAGGTGTATACCACTATTAATTTTCCTTCTTCCTGCATAGCTTTTTGTTTTCCCTGAAATTAATAAGGACTTGGTTTTTGAATGCATTTATCATTGTTAATCAGAACAAAACAGGGAAGTAGTAAGTGCTAGAAGGCATATTATAAGAAAGGGAGAAGCATACTATTTTTTTTAGGAGAAAGAACCTGCAACGAAAATAATCTCTATTGTGGGATCTCATGTAAATGAGATTGTGACACAGTGGATTTATTTGTTAGCAAATGCCAAAGACAGTTCCATGTGGCTGTTTTCCATGAGGGTGTTAGAAAAAAGCCAAGGTTATAATATTACAGTTGCAACTCCCATGTGGGACCAAGCTGTTGGGGTTGAAAATGTCTTGTGGTAAAACTGGGTCCAGGAGTCAACTTAGGAATCTGGTGGGTGGAGTGGACGGCCTGTCTCTGGCTCCATCTTTCCGGTGCCTCAGCCTCTCCAAATCACAAGACTCAGTCATTCGATTAGGAAGTACTAACGGAGACAGACAGGCGTGGGCTGACCTCTGGAGAGGCTGTATCACCAAAGCAGATGTGATATTTGCCCTCATGGGCTCATGGTCTTGTGGAAGATAGACATTGAAGTGTGACTTGTTGATGTGACAAGTCTTATGAAGGAAAATGCAGGCTGGGCTGGGTGTGTGGGGGGGGTGTTATCTAGTCCTAATTCTGCCAGAAGTTTAACAAAGTCTGTCACTTTGATTGCCCAGTTGATACAGGTTCTCAAAAAATGTTTTAGGATTAATCGATATCCCTAAATCCCTTAAATTCTCTTTCCTTGAACTTTCTGGAACCCTTATCTCCTTTCTGCATCAACAATCAAGCAGTTGTTAAACAGAGTAACATACAAGAGCTCGGAGTCAGTCTTTCTCAAGCTGTGAAACCAAATCCCATCAAGCATGAACTGTGCTCAAGGAAACCGTGCACCAGAAGTTAGGGTGGACACTCCTGCTCCCAGCTGTCCACGCTGGGAAAGGGCACAAATGCATGTTTGCTGCTAAAGTCTAGCGGTTACTCTTTTGGTAGACCAGATGCATGATAGCTCTTGAAGGATGGAGATTTTTCCATTGCTGTACCCCTACTCCAAATTTATTTACATCAGAGTTAATCAGTGGCTGAAATCTCCTCCAACTCTCCTCTTAAAAGGCAAGAATTTATCTAGTGCAAACACCCAAGTAGAAAGTAGCAGAATTATGTGCTTGGGTTGATTGTAGTATTCCTTGTCTTTAAATGATATCAGTTTCTGATTATAAGGCAGAGTGTTGGACCTGGTGATAGCTGTAAAATCTATGGCTATAGAATATTTTAGAGAGTCCTTTGCCAAGCTGTGCTCTGTTTGTGTGCATTAAGTGGTATCAAGTCTATATTTCCTGGGAGAAATCCTTTATACCAATACTCTTGTGAAATGATGTATGCTTGTCAAATTTCATTTTTTCTTTGCTTGCTGGTCCTAAAAGAATGACCAGATAACTTTTTGAGATTGGAAATCATTCAGTAATTAGATTGGATGAAGAATTAGCTCTTGGTTTGGGCAGTTTTCTTTTTTTTTTTGAGAGAAAGAGAGAGAGAAGGGGGGGGTACAGATAGGGACAGACAAACAGGAAGGGAGAGAAATGAGAAGTACCCACTCTTTGTTGTGACACCTTAGTTGTTCACTGATTGCTTTCTCATATGTGGCTTGACCTGGGGGCTCCAGCTGAGCCAGTGACCCCTTGCTCAAGCCAGAGACCCTATTCTCAACCCAGTGACCTCGAGGTTTTGAACCTGGGTCCTCTGCATCCCAGGCTGACACTGTCTATTGCGCCACTGCCTGGTCAGGCTTGGGCAATTTTCAACATTATTAAAATGTGACTTTGATCATTTGAAGTACAGAATTGTATTGCAGTATAGTTATTGCTTTCAAAAAACAATTGATTTTATTTTTTTTTAGTTTACATGTTTGTTTCCCACAATGACTGAGAATTCCCATCAGCCAAGATTCAGAGGATCTTCCTCATTTGAAGATAAAGGGAAGAAACTCTAAAAATATTGAAAATAATAAAATGGCCAAATCTGTATTAAATTTGTGTGGATGGAGGAATCCCCCTCACCTCCATCAGGGAAAAACAAAACCTATAAAATAGTAAAAAGAGAAGCCAGAATATACTGTAGAGCAGGGACTAACATTTTAAAGTAAAAGTGAGACATGAATGCCCACAGAAGTTTCTTTTGGGTTTGGTAAGATGAACGGAAGGAACAGTTGAGGGACTTGGAAAGGGACAAGAGAAGCAGATGAGTGACACACCTGTGAAAAGATACTCATTTATTAGTAAAGAGGGACATTCAAATTAAAACCAGAAGATACCATTTCACACGCACTAGCTGAGCAGAAATGTGAAAGTCTGATGATAACCTAAGTTGGTACAACCTTTTTGCTCTAGGGGGCACTATTTATGTAACCGCCAATATGCACGGTGCCCCCCTGGAGTTGTGTGTCATGCCTGGGACCTGTGTGTTTAACTGGAAGCGTAAGTGATCATGTATATGCTGGTGCTATTTGTAATAACACGCGAGGAAACAAAAAAAACTAGAGGTAACTCAGCTATCAACTATAAAGGGGAAAAAGAAGTGCTATATTTCCACAATAACTTGTTAGAGAGCAACGAACGTGACAGACACAGGCAAGGTCATGGGTGAACCTTAGGAATGTGGTATTGAGCGAGAAAAGCGAGTCACAGAAAAATCATGCGGCGTGAGTACAGACAGAGTTTTACAAATGTAAAACCGGACTGCACGTTGCTTAGGTTGAAACTTAAATGAAAATGAAGTTAGGATGAGCTTGTCAGAAACGGCACGTTTCAGACTCTGCACCAGACCTGCGGAAGCCGAATCTGCACTCTACCCAGACCCCTGGGGACTCGCCGCACACTCAAGCTGATTTTTGCCGAGTAGGAACAACAAAAAAAAAGTAACTCTATGTTAAATTTTAGGTCAAAATTCTCTGGGTGAGGGGTATGCAACATAATTTAATGACAAGATAACCTAGACATGTTTTCTTTGAATATATGTACCCTGAAATATTAATGTCATCCCATTAACATTAATAAAAATTTATTAAAAAAAAATTTTAGGTCAAAATTAAGTTAAACTTAAATGAAGAATTTTATTAAAATTGTAAAGAAAAGCAAGGGAAAGATAAACATACAATTCCAGATACCCGTTTCCTGGGGGTGGGGACAGGGAATGAATGAGGCACACCCAGGGGACGTCAGGGTGATGTGATGTTTTTCTTAAACTGGGAGTGGACATACATACATACGGCTTTCGCTGTATCATGAGACTATAATATACATATTTCTATTTTACTAATGTTCTTCTGTACTTGCTCACATTTAATAAGCACAATTTAAAAAAGGAAAAGGGATCGGAGTGAGGGTTGGACCAAGGTGGAAAGAGGGCCTGCAGGTTGGGGGACACTGGCGTTTGGGGAGAGGTCATCCCAGTCTCTCTTGGATCAGAGATGCTGTCTGCCAGGCTCCAAGGTCAGCCTGCTTCCAGGGAGAAGGAGTCCATGGAGGCAGGGGGCTGGTGTTGATGGGGCAGGTGCCCCTGGCTGCCTCCCAGCGTCCAGACAGTGACTCAGGCCCTTCCCTGGAGCATCGCGCTGGGGACTCCGGCTCCCAGTTCAGCACCCTTCAGTGGGGCGTTCAGTTTACCCTGGGAGTGCTGTCAGCTGAGGCAGCTGTTGAGTTGGAGCGGTAGGTTGTCTAAGAGATGATCGAGCTCTGACCCAGGTTGAATGCCTTGCCTGCTAGGGAGTGTGACTCCCTGCCAGGTCTGTGTGGCTCCAGCACATTCAGTCCCTCGTCTGGTCCGGACTGGCTGCCCCAGAGTGGACTCAGGCTTGACGGAATGTCATAATTATAATTCTCCCACCCCAAAGTCATTCATACAACTTGCACATGACTGACCATTTGTAAAAAAAGTATATACATATATAGAAAAATACAGAAGATTAGAAAGAAAAAATTTGCCTATAATTCTGATTCCCCAGATATCCACTATTAACATTTTAGTGTATTTCTGTCCCGTCTTTTTTTCAGTGCAGTTAAAAAAAATTACAATTATATTAGGTGCTAAGAATGTGAGTGATGTGACTTTATAGCCTTAATTATACTTCCTCTGCTTTCTATGATTATTGTCCTGCTTTTGGTTATTTGAATATGTCATATTAAGTATGTAGAGACTATCCTTGCTAATGAGTCAACCTTAGCAGGAACAAAGTGGAAAATGTTCATTTATTCCTGGAGAATGTAGCAAACATTCATCATTTGGGGTCATTAATTCTCTCTTTTTTTTCTTATTTCTTGAAAATTAACCTGCCTCCAGGAACAATTCTCTGATAAACACTATCATAGTACTTACTTTGTACTAGGATCTGGGGAAACAGTCCGGCAAGATAGGTTTCTAGGAGTTCAGTCTTGGGGGTAGGCATGAAAATTACGCTTGTGTCTCATAAAATAAAAGACTGGGCGTGAATGGTTTGGGCTTCCGTGATCGGGGCTTGCTTTTGAAGGGCAGAGCTGATAAACGTCCTTCCTCTGAGCCAAAGCCACAAAGTCTGTTGTCTTTTCCTAAGCCTTTTGTTTTTGTTTTAAGGTTCACCGCAAACTTTAGCAGTGAAGAAAAAATAAAAGTGCAGTAACTGGGTCATTGTGACCCAGAACTGACCAAAATACTTCTAATTACTACAGCCGACAGCGATGAATCATCCTGAAGCAAGCTGACTGCCTTTTCACTCAGACTTTTCACTCAGACGTGTTCGTAATCGGGCTCGTTGTGCTCTCGCCGGTGAAACGTTTGCTCCAGAATGTTTGGGTGTGGAGGAGGAGAGGGGTCGGTGTTGGACCTGCGAGTCTGGGACAGTGCCGTGGGCAGGGGGTCTGCGTGTTAGCAAGGCCCAGGCTTCCTTGTGGCCAGGCTGGGGCGTAGTTAGTCACTGTCATCACGGTGGTGATACCGATAAAACCTGCCCTTTGTTGAGTGCCTACAATGTACCAGGCAGGATAAAGGGAGCTTTGTAGTCCTATGTGTTTTAGCCTCCCAACAACCTTGTGATATCGGTGTTGTTACCTGCATTTTGCTGAGAAGAACTGAGGCTCTGGGCAGTTAGGTCACTCAAACACCAGTGAGTAGTGGGCACTGTGAATGTTGAACGAATGAATGAATGACCACTCCAGGCCGATTAATGGAAGGGGATGACAGGAGGAGGGAACCTGGCCAATAGGAACCAAAAGAGTTGGTCCCAAAAGTTAAGAGGTTTCTTACGGCCCAGTTAATCATTTTTGTAAGTTTTAAGCTCTAAATTTGAGTAGCAGTGGGGGAAGGGAGGGGATTTCAGTGTAGGCAAAGGTTGAAAGTTTAGTAATGATCATTGTTACTATTACTATGGCCTATAGAGTAAATACTATATCAATGTTATTCACTGGTCTAAGAACCCTATGTACAATAATTCAGGGAGGCCATACAACAATGCTGAGAAACAATACTGTCATCCCTTTATTTTAGGTTGAGGGAATGGAGGCATCAAGATTAAGTAAGTTGCTGAAGATCTAACATTTAGTAAGTCAGAATTTAAGCCCAAGTTTGGGTCCAGGGCCCATTGTCTAAAAAACTCTGCTGCTTTCTCTCCTTCCCTCTCTCTTTATATATACATCTTTATAAAATAAAATATCATCTGTTACATTACATATATGGATATATGTGTATTTTTAGCTCTGTAATTCTATAACAATTTTTTTAAAGCTTCTTTTTTTGTGTGACAGAGACAGACAGGGATAGACAGACAGGAAGGGAGAGAGATGAGAAGCATCAATTATTTTTTGTGGCACCTCAGTTTCTCATTGATTGTTTTCTCATATGTGCCTTGACTGGGGGGCTACAGCAGACCGAGTGACCCCTTGCTCAAGCCAGCGACCTTGGGCTCAAGCTGGTGAGTCTTGCTCAAACCAGATGAGCCTGCGCTCAAAATGGCTACCTTGGGGTTTCAAACCTGGGTCCTCCGTGTCCCAGTCCGACGCTCTATCCACTGCGCCACTGCCTGGCCAGGCTACTTCTATAACAATTTAAAATCTATTTCTTGCTGAGTGATATATCTTAAGTGTATCACATCATTTAAAAGCTCTTTCGTGCACATGGATATTGGAGACTGCATTAAACACTCCTTTCAGGTTGGGCATTTCCGTAATGTCCAGTTTGCTGTCATTACAGACAGTGCACTGTCCACCCTGTTGGGACCTCATCACACTTGGTTTGTCTCTACAGGGCAGGGTACCAGATGTTTGCCTCACCTCTCTCACACAGAACCAGCAGGGGGTGCTGCCTTGTCCTTGCTGTGAATGTATGGGGATGGGTGGGGTCCCCAGTGGCATGACAGGGAAACCCCTGTGACCTATCCAAGTCATCTTTGTGGGCAAATAAAAGATGCTGGTGGGAAGATAAAAACCAAAGTGAAAGGTCTTCAGTACAAATGGAGTGGGCTATTATTTTCTTTCCTTTTTCAACTATGATTTGAGCAGGATCCTTGGGCTTATGAGTTAATTGCAACAGGGATGTGTGGGAGGCCCATAGTGGTAAAAGCAGTTTAAGTGAAAGAAGTGTAGGAACGTGTGTCTGTGACTCCCAGGGGTGTTTCCTGGGTGTTCCTGGAGGTGGTCGTCCTGAGGGTGGCATGCTCCTTTGGGGCAGCGTCACACCTGCGGTCCCCCGGTGGCGGCAAGCCAGACTGCCCGTTTCCTGTGGCAGAGCTCTGCTCTTCCCCCGCCCTTTGTTCTCTGCACAGAGGACGTGGTTCCACTCCAAGCACAGGACTTTCATGTTGTTTAAAAAGACCTGCATTAATTGCTGGTGGTTAGACTGACAGATCGGTATGTACCTGCGCAGAGAGCAGCCTGACCCAGCTAAACACTTCAGTGCTAAGAAGATGGAAAACTGTGGCATTTGCCATCTGACCCAGCAGGACCCTGAGGCGGCTGGAGCTCAAGTTGGAAGGTCTGCTGCTGATTTCACAACCGCCCCCCCCCCCGGGCCTTCACCCCCCCACCCCCAGTGGTTTGAGCCTCAGGAGCAAGCAGATACTGGCTTGGAAACCTCTCCTCTGGCTGGCTCTGCTGCCTCCGCCTCCCTGGGCAGGGGCTGGGCAGCCCCGGTGTCAGGCTGGCCGAGCCCTTGGCAACCTTCTCAGGGGTGTCAGGGCTCCCGCGTGATGAAAGGCAACTTCTGCAAACACTCCTGCTCCGCCTTCCCTTGGCTGGCTGATCTGTGGGCTGCCTGAAGTGACCAGGTACGGTGCGTGTGACTTGGGAGCTGGGCGCCCACTTTTGGGGGTGGAGAGGTCTGTGTTGGCTTTTTGCTTAAATTATAAGAATGACATCGGCCTGTGTTTATCAGAATAAAGGCAAAGCATTTGCTTTTAGTATGATGCTGTGGGCGGGTTCTGGAGAAAAACTTTTCAATAGTTTCTTCCTTTCTGGAAAATCTTCCCTGGCTTTGTTCTGAAGGTGCTTCTCTCCCCTTAAGCTCTCACTCCAGCGGGTTTGGGGGCGGGTGGGCAGGGGGTGACAACATTGCTTTGTCGTCCCCTTCAGAGAGTTGACACTCAGAGGAAGCACTACTGCACATTCTGTGAACAGATGTTGGGGCCGCAGCCGCTGTCAGGGCAGTCTCAGTTGGGTGGACCGGCCAGTTAGACAGAAGTCCAGCCCCCCTGGGCTGGCTTGCCCTCCTTCCGAAACACCTGTGGCGTTTATGAGTTCCTGGAGGGAACCGTGAAGGAATCTGCATCAGAATGCCATTTCCTGTCGGGAGGCCCCTCAAAGAGTTTATAGGAGACCATTCTGCCATCTGAATGTGTTTATAGCCATATCATATATTCCGGGCTGACCCTCCCGGTGGGACTGGTGGGCCCATCCGTGCTGTTGAAATTGCGGAATGAGGCAGAAAACTCAGCCTGGAGACGGCTTTGCTTTTGTTTTCCAAAGCTTGGGACGCGGTCCTCAGAAATAAGTCACCATCCTTCCATGCTGGCGGAGGAGTCTTCAGTTTTGCAGTTAGCACGTTGGAGTAGGAAGGAACGGGTTCGTGGGAGCTTTGATCCGAGCTGGAGCTTGGGGGTGTTCTAAGACTGGGAGGAGCTGTGTCACCATAGCGGGCTGGGACAGGGTATCTTCCCAGGAGGCCCTGCAAGGGGAGCAGGGATTCTAGGGGAAGCCTTCTTCTATAGCAGAGGGAGCCTCTGGTGGGGAGTCTGGGGCGACAGGTGTGTTTCAGATGCTATTCAGAACAGAGGCAGATGGCCAAAGGGGAGGGGACAAGAGGCCTGGCAAGCCGCTGTGGGAAGATTCACTCTCTCAGGGACTTGAACTCCAGCCTTTGATCCCAGAGTCTTTCCTCTTTCTCCTCTGCCATGGTCACTTCTCCAGGCAATGGCGAGAAGTGACAGCGGACAAAGACAAGTGGGGACAAGACCTAGCGAGGTGTTGGCCCTGGGAGGGCTCAGCCAGAAAGGGGGTGGCTGGAGGGTCCTGAACACGTGGTGCCCGGAGCTCCTCAGAAGCCCCATCGCACCTTCCTCCTGCCTCGCTGTCGTGACACCCCGACTTCCTCCCCCCCTCGAAAGCTTGGTCTTCCCCTCCTTCATGCTGCACACGGAGCAGCTTGTGGCTCCTCTTTGGCCCCACGCATTGCCATGGTCGCCCACGGGCCTCCCTTTGGAAGCTAGGTGATCTGTCACACGCTGTCTCCACAGGCCTGCTTCACGTCCTCCACTGGCTCCAGCGCCGCGTCCGACCTGGCCCTTGTCACTGTGCCCTCGCGCCTCCACACCCACCTGTGCTCCTGCACCTGGGAGGACCTGGGCTCCCAATCACGCAACGGGTGTCGCCTCTGGGTCAAGCTTGGGTGCACTGTCCCCCTCCCATCCCCCAGGCCCCTTCTTCTTTTCAGCCTGCAAACCCACCTTTCCAGAGTCGGCTCTTCCCAGAGGCCCTCTGAGATTGACCTGGGATGGAACAGTCCTCTCCCATCTCTGTCTGAAGCTACCTTCTTGCCCGCGTAGACGGCAGTCATGCTGTAATTTGTGCCACGTCCTTTGCCTGCTTGCCTGCCTACCTGCGAGTTTCTCCAGGGACCCTGTCCGTTGTACCTTTGCCCTTAGCTCCAAGCGGGAATGAAATAATTTCTGCCACGTATCCAAACTAGATTCTTTAGCTTTGCTTAAGGCAGAACCATGACTCTGGAAGAGGAGACTGTCTGTTTTTCAGAGGAGGCACAGAACACATTGGAAGTTGTGGATTTGTGGCTTAGGGCAGACCCAGCTGTCTGAACTTGGCTCTGAGACCCTGAAGGCCCCCAGCTGCACCCTGTCTTCCAGCCTGGGTGGCTCAGGTGGCCATTGAGTGGGATCTTGGGCAGATAGGGGTGACTAGCAGAGTTGTCAGCCATCATTGCCAGGCCCACTCTCCACAAGAAACTGCCCTGGGCTTGTGGGGAAGGAGCCATGAGCAGTCTTGGTTGCTGCGCCCGGCAGTTCAGGCCCCCGAGGAGAGGGGAGACACAGACACTCTCTGTGGTCTTAGGAGGAAGGCTCAGAGCCCAGTGAGGTGCCAGCAATGTGCTGGGCAGAGGGGAGGGTGAAGGAGAGGGAGCAGTGAATTTTCCTCAAGGACAAGCAGAAGGAGGAACAGGCAACGATAGGCGTATGGAACAGTTATGCGTCCACGAAGAAAGAACAAAGGGCACGTCATATACTGTGATGCTCACAGGAAGGGCTCCCCTCTGACCTGGCTTAGAACAGAAGCAGTAGATGAGTTCAGGTGATACTTGGGACAGGGATGACATTATCAGGGGTCTCAAACTCGCGGCCTGCGGGCCGCATGCGGCCCGCCCACCAATTTTATGCGGCCCACAGACTAATCAAACTTCGTGGATTAGTCTGCGGGCCAGTCTGCGGGCTGCACAAAATTGGTGGGCGGGCCGCATGCGGCCCACGGGCCCGAGTTTGAGACCCCTGCATTAGCTAATACATTTTCTGGTGTAGTCTTCCTTGAAGAGAGAGGAAGGGAGAGAGATGAGAAGCATCAACTCATATTTGTGTCACTTTAGTTGTTCATTGATTGTTTTTCATATGTGCTGTAAAGCAGTGGTCCCCAACCTTTTTTGGGCCGCGGACCGGTTTAATGTCAGAAAATATTTTCACGGACTGGCCTTTAGGGTGGGACAGATAAATGTATCACATGACCGAGACAAGCGTCAAGAGTGAGTCTTAGATGGATGTAACAGAGGGAATCTGGTCATTTTTTAAAAATAAAACATCATTCAGACTTAAATATAAGTAAAGTGGAAATAATGTAAGTTATTTAATCTTTCTCTGTGGACCGGTACCAAATGGCCCACGGACCGGTACCAGTCTGCGGCTCAGGGGTTGGGGACCACTGCTGTAAAGCCTGTAACCACGGCCACCACTATCACAACCGCCTGACCCATTCAGGTTCGCATTTGATTCGGACAGTCGGTAATGAAACAACGGAGCCAAAAACTGATGGGCCATTATCTTTAATCCTAGCTTGTACCCGGCAGGCAAGTAAAAACACACACTGGGTTCCAAAACTCACTCATTCAGTGCTCACAAAGCTACTGACTTATCTGAGTTTCCTAGACTCAAAGGTTTCTAGCTCACTAGCCTTATTCATCTCTGTTCCCCATCTCCTTCTCTCTGCACAAACTCTGCACTAACTGGCTTCTCCTTCAGCACTCCACCATCTTGGCTGCTTCTCCTGGCCTCCTCCATGTGGCCTCTCTCTGCTCTCTTCTCTACTCTCTCCTGTAATGCTAATCTCAGGAACTGAGAGAGAGCAAGCTCCCAGTCTGCCCCACTTTATAGTATAGATTCAAAACCTTTAATCCAATATATTCAATACAAACAAGAAAGTCTGTGATACAAAGTCACTTATCTGAGGCATAATGGGATTCCTCATGAGAGTGCACGACCCCACATCAAAAAGGGTGGGAAAGGCTTAGTCCTAAAACCAAGCTGCAGGCTACAAGGATCCTGCCTGCCCACAGTCTGCCCCCAACACACATTAATATAATCACACCCATCCCAAGCAAGAAGGGCAATTAATATTATCGCCTGGGTGACGGACTTCCACATGGGCAGTGCCATCTTTAACAAAGTGAGCATAATATATTTTATCTGCCCAACACGTGCTTTGACGGGGTGGGGGGCTCAAGCCAAGCCAGTGATACCTTGCTCAAGTCAGCAAACTTGGACTTCAAGCCAGGGACCCCATTTGGGCTCAAGCCAGTGACCTTGGAATCATGTTGATGATCCCATGCTCAAGCTGGCGACCTTGGGGTTTTGAGCCTGGGACCTCCCAGGTTGACACTCTATCCACTATGCCACCACCAGTGGTCAGGCTGGTGTACTCATAAAGGAAGCAGAGGTTTAATTATGTCTACTGGAGTACAATGACACAAATTAAGTCAAGATCTTTGGCCAACATCTAGAAATGAGACTTATGAGCAACTATTTCCAGTTTTATAGAGGAAACTAGAATTTATCAACATCTACTGTGTGCCAGCCGCCCTCCATTTGTTTGTTCTTTTAGCCTCGACTACAGCTGTGGAAGGTGGTTTATAGTCCTTGTTTCACAAATGAGGAAATGGAAGCACAGAGAGGTTAAGTAACTTGCCCAAGGCCACACAGCTTAAAAGAAGCATAGCCATGAATTAAGCCCCTATTGGTCTTATTCCAAATACATGTCTGTTTTGTTTTTTTTTTAACCACCTAGCAGTCAGATTATGGAGGAAATGGGTGTTGGTGACTGTCCATGAGTTAACAGATCTCTGTGGCCACTGGGGAAGGTGGGGTTGGATCTGAGGGAGAGCAGCAGGAAGAGGTGGCTACTTAATTTTTATGAGCAAAGTGACGAGTGTGCAGCACCGAGGGCTACACAGAGCCAGTGTTATTTTAGGAAGTGAGTTCTGGCCCATTTCGGGAACTCAATAGCTGCTGCTGACAGATTGGAGCTTTGGGTTTAGACAGCGGTGCCTCACTGCCTGACTGATAAAAGAGACAGGAAAAGAACTGTGGGCTTAGGTTTTAGCTGGACACCTAATTCTGTAGGCTTCCCTGGGCCCCTGAACCTTTTAAGATAAGTGAGTTTTTTCTGCCTTATGGGCAAAACTTTTGATATTCTGGTCCTAAAAAAAAGAAAGAAAAATAGTGGGGGTGGTCACTTCTTTGAATGGGCTGGAGTCCAGTCCACCGCTTTAATCTCCAGGGCAGGGCTCGGTGGGCTGCCAGACAGGCGACGCTGTCCAGGCCCCTAGCCCCTCGGGCCCCTGCTTGTTTATTTTGCACGCTCCCTCTCCTCCTCCTCTCTGGCAGACTGGTCTTCAGGCGACATTCTTAGAATGTTCTTGGTTTTCTTTGTCGGTCTAGAAATGTCTTTTTTGACACAATCAGGGTGGTATGGCCGTGGACTGGAAATGCCTTTTGAAATGAGGCCTTTCATGTACCGAGGCTTAATTTCCCTGTCATGGCAGCTACCCCAACCCCTTTTAGGTAAACAACATTAAGAAAGACCCTAAGGCACCCCTCTTCTAACCAAAAGTTTTCGCTTGTCTGGACAAGTAAACCCCATGAGGACAACAACAACTTTTCTGGAGTCAACGGCTGGAAAGCAAAGATTCTCATGCTTAGGGCCGTAGTTGGGCATTCTAAAATTGTACCCAAATAAACAAGGGACCTCAGGTGAGTCACTTGATCTCTCTGTTTTCTAGTGTGTAATGCAGGGGTTCCCAAACTTTTTACATAGGAGGCCAGTTCACTGTCCCTCAGACCGTTGGAGGGCCGGACTATAAAAAAACTATGAACAAATCCCTATGCACACTGCACATATCTTATTTTAAAGTAAAAAAACAAAATGGGAACAAATACAATATTTAAAATAAAAAACAAGTAAATTTAAATCAAGAAACTGACCAGTATTTCAATGGGAACTATGGGCCTGCTTTTGGCTAATGAGATGGTCAATGTGCTCCTCTCACTGACCACCAATGAAAGAGGTGCCCCTTCCGGAAGTGCAGCGGGGGCCGGATAAATGGCCTCAGGGGGCCGCATGTGGCCCGCGGGGCCGTAGTTTGGGGACCCCTGGTGTAATGAATGAGAACCATGCTGGTGAGTTTTAGAGCCATGGTGGAGATAAAATACAATTGCAGATGTAATCAAAGAGAAGCATGTGCATAAAGCGGCCCTAAGAAACGGTAGCTGTTGTTTAGATGTCTGCTTCAAATGTGCTTGGGCGGGATGTCGCTCAAGGAACGCAAAGCGTTTAAATTCCAGACTCAGTCTCTTCACCTGCAAGAAGGAGATACAGTAATACTTTTTGTCCCCGGGTGGTTGGCACATGGTCGCTGCTAAGTGAATATTGGTTTTCTTATTCTTTCATTCAAACTGGGGTCCTCCCTCTGTCCTTGAGTGTATGTTGACTGACTTATACATTGCATGCGGGACCACAGTAGATAATCTATATCTTTACATTAAAAACTGTATGTTGAAAAGTAATTGAAATGATTAGATAAAAAATATAAACGGAAGTTGTGGTAGTTTCTTTTTCATCTTCCTTTTGGACAGATGCTGTAATCTGGAAGTACGAGGATAAGTCTACCGTGTGCTGCAGTTCTGTGAGGCTAGGCAGAACCTTCCGTAGCCACTGCAGGGTTGAGGAGGCTCTCAGAGGAATGAGAACACTTCGCCCAGGAGGAGGTCTGGCGGTGGCTGTGGGTGCTGGCTTAGCCCCAGAGCCCAGCTTGCTGGCTCTGTCCTTTAGAAATTGAGAGGGATGCGATTGTAAACCAATACAAATTATCAATAGAAAGAAAGACTATGAGGCCGACCCCATCCTCCCCGTGTCCGGCCTATTTAGAAATCAAATATGTACTGAGATTGAAGGAGGAATCAGAACGGAATCATAAATTATCTCAAAGTAAATGAAGAGGAGGATACTTTATACTAAACCTATGTGCCGTAGCAAAAGAGGGAGCCCGGGGAAAATGGGTCGCCGTAAAGGTCTTCATTATTAAAGAAGATGGAAAATAGAGAGGGTGATAGAGTAATTATCTTAAGAAGTTTGGAAAGAGAAGAAGAATTTGAATCAGAAGGTAATAAACGCAAAAAGGTAAACTTAATGATATAGAAAACAACTTGGAAAACATTAGGAAGGAACACAGATTTCAGTGGAGGTTCTTGGGAAGTACTAAATAGAGATTTAACTGTATGTACGGTCCGGGGGAAATATCGGGGCAAATAAATGCCCCTTTCTTCAGTGGAATATGATGCTGCCATTAAAACTATTTTACTAAGCAGTTGTAAGAGGATTGGGTAGAAGGCTTACACTCAGTTAAAAATGCAGAATCAAAAATTGTGTTATGAGATGATTATGACCATGTGCATACAAACCTGTCTCCCTCTTACTCCCAGGTTCTGAGGGGAGTTCAGTCTGGAAAGAGCACATTACAGTATCCCAGTTGGAATGGGATACTGTCGCATGCTATCAGGCAGGGGGACTTAGAATACATCGTGTTAAATGAGGGAAGCCTGTCCCAAAAGGCCACATGCTGTATGATTCCACTAATATGAAATTTCCAGAGTAGACAAATCTACAGAGACAGAAAGTAAATGAATAGTTGCCTAGGGCTGTAGGGCTGGGGGAAGGGATGTTTGGGGGTGACAGGCAAAAGGTATGAGGTTTCTTTTTGGAGTGATGAAATGTTCTAAAACTGATCATGCAATGGTTACACAACACTGAGGATATGCTATATACCCTTGAATTGTGCGCTTACCGCGGGTGAATGGTATGCTATGTGAATTATGTCTGAACCAAGCTGCTACCAAAAAAAAAAAAAAAAAAAGAACCAAAACCAAAACACCACAGTGCTTATTTCAGGATAATGGAAACATCTGTGATTTTCCTTACTTTCCACCCTCTTTGGTAATTCCCACATTTCCAGATGATCATTCTGCATCACTTGTATAAATGAGAGTGTAACAAAACCAAAGACCTTTTTAAAGGAAGAATGTTAATCAGTGGCCTTTTTTTAGCAGTGAGGACAATAATGGGAAGTATGTAGCCTACCTCCTTGAGAAGCCAGGGGAGGCTGAGTAATCCTAAAACCTGGGGACCTGTTGTCATGGATCACTGGGTCGTCGGCTGCTGTCACACACACAAAGTGGTGCGGGGCTATTCTTCTGCCAGTCCAGGAAAATAAAGCCTCGTTCGTCCGGGGGTCTCTCAGGGGCAGGGTCACAACTCAGGGAAAAGCTGGAGTGGGGGGGGGGTCTGTGAAACCCGGGGTGGAGGACGGAGAGCTGATTTCCAGTAGAATCTGAGGGGTGTCAGAGGCTGCCATCTGAGTACTAAGTTGGAGAAAGCTGGGACTTATATAACTTCCTGTAATTGCCGGGTGCTGAGAGCTGAGACCTCCCCCACCCCACCCCCCACGCCTCCTCTCTGCTGAGCTGGGGTGGGTGGGAGGGGGGGGTTGCTGTCTGCCTTTGGGCTTCACGCGGGTCAGTCTTTTTAACTGACACTGAAATGCCATTTTGAACAGAAGACTCCATCATCTCTTTTGAAGATGGGGAACTCCTACACCGGACAGCTGAAGACGACGCGGTTCGAGGAGGTCCTGCACAACTCCATTGAGGCTTCGCTGCGCTCCAGCAGCCCGGTGCCCAGGCCCGTCTTCTCCCAGCTGTACCTGGAAGCTGAGCAGCAGCTCTCCGCCCTGGAAGGTAGGCCGGGCACCTGCGTCCTCCTGCGCGTCGGGCGGTTCACCTCAGTGTCCGCCTGTGCGTCGGCGGGTTCACCTCAGCAGCAGCCCTCGGAAACCGGAATATTCCCTCTTCTGCTTTGGGAGACACGGTGGAGAGTGGCAGACAGAAAAAAATTGTTAGAAAAAGAACGTGGCGCACAAATCCTTCCTTGGCTCCTTATTTTAAAGGAAATTTCAGTTGTAAGTGTTGCAAAGAATCACATTTTTTTCATGGGACTAATAGGAGAAAGGGAAGGGGCCGCGTCAGGCTGTTGTGAATCCACTGGGACTTGGGAAAAGGTTGGACGTTTTCATCTGGACGAGTAAGAAATTTTAATGCGTTTTGGGCCCTCAGCTACTATTTTCCCTCTATCCTGTGTTTCGTGGCCATACCTTCCCAAAGTCGTCTTGGTGATTGCTGTTAAAAACTGTTAAAAACCAAGAACAAAGCTTTATGAGTTTTCATGTGTGCCAGGAATAGAGAAATTGTCTTCAGGCTTGGGGACAACTTTCGGGGTGTGCTTAATTATCCAGAGAATAAGATGGTTGTGTTTTTCGATCTTTAGTTTGCATTTTTTGTAGCTGGGCATTGTCCTGTCAAAAGTGACCCCCTTGCAGTCCATAGTAGTAGTGCAAGAAAGTTTCTGTAATGTAAGTCCTTTCTGTCACTTTGTCTTTCCCTTGAAGTTACCTGTCAACTTCGATTAGCTGTTGACCGGACGTAGGACCGTGATTTAGAGCCAGCATTAATTAACAAGTGGAATAAAGCATGCAGTTTGGCAGGTCCTGAGTCGGGGTGGTCGTGATGTGAGTGTGTGCCAGTGTGCATGCATGCCTGTGTGCAGATGTGTGTGTGGGAGGGTGCGGGGGCAGCTGCACATAAGGAAAAAGGAGGCACGCACCTGCCTGTGTGTGTGATACCTGAGAGTTCTTCGTTCTAGCTGGGAGGCAGGCATTCCCGTGTCACCCTTTATCATGTCCTCACTAAATCCACCTTGTCGACAGCAGCAGCTAGGGGCCAGAGAGGACTGGATCGGGGTCTGAGAGCAGCTGAATTGTGGTCAAAAGCATGAAGTAAGAAAACCCAGAGTTCTTTCCTATTCACATGGAAAGTACTCACAGTCTTGGCCTAGGAGACACTACTGTGATGCTGCGAGGGGACAGGAGAAGTGATGGCAGAGTATTTTGTAGACTGTGTTTTGGCTAGTGGGAAGACTTGGGAAAGACGTGTTAAACAGTCGTCCTTCTTACAGCACTGGGAGGCTTTGCTGCTAAGGGTAAACGAGTGATAATCATAACGAAAAGTAATTTAGTACATTTGGACGGTACCTTAAAATCTACCAAGTGCTTCTCCTCCACCAGCTAGAGGAATTAGAGGAATTGAAGCCCTGGATTTGGGAAGACAGCAGATTGGTTTGCTGGAGGTTCTGAAGGACGCCCACCTGGGGAGAGAGGGGAAGCCGTTGGAGGGTCCCAATCGGCTTTCTTTTATGTCTAAGATCTCCACAGACAACCCTTCTCTGCCTCTACCTGGGAAGCTGCATCCCGAACGTTCTGACGTCTCAGGATGCTCCCACCCACCCATAGGGCGCTGGGCCAGTGACCCTTTCCAGGGACAGTTGTTAGGCTTCCACTCCTTGAGCCTCCCACGCAGAGTGCAGAGGGCTCCCTGCCAGCTGTGGGCACCTCCTTCTGCCCTCTTGTTGGTATGAAAACCAGAGCAGCCTCCCTGTGCTCTTTCCACTTGCCCAGCAGACAGAATAGCGACATCCTCTGAGATTTTGTTTTCCTAGTAGGGGGAGCACGGTGGGTGGGGGAGCCCCTGCGGTGTGCTGGATGTCACCATAAACCCAGCGCTCACTCCAGCCCCTGGGTTCTGCCCCATAAACCCCGGTGCAGACGGCCTGTGCGGCCCGTCCCTCTGCCAGGGTCTCTTATCACCGTCCTTCCTCAGACAACAACGTTAAAGGTGATTTTTATGACTAGGGTGCCGGTGTACTAAACACCCCTTGCTCAGTTAACATTTTCCGTGTTTGTGAGGGTAATTCTGTGGGGGCCTGACTACTGTGCTTTGTTCTTCGAATTAGGGGTCTCCCCACCCCCTCCTGGGGGGGGAACCCTTTATGTGTTATTTATTTTTGAAAAAGAAAGCCTGACCAAGCTATAAACATACCGCCCAGCAGTCTGATGTCAGTGTTTGTCAAAGGTGCGGGCACATTTTTATAACACCCTCCCCTCTCCAGATGTCATGCGGTTTCCTTTCATGAAAAGGGAACGAAATTTACTGTGCACGTTGGAGTAAGTGGCCTATGCCAGGATTGAAGGGCTGCCACGCAACCTCTGGGTTCTTGCCGTCGTGCGTGGCCCCAGCGCCATGTCTAGCATTGTGTGGGAGCACATGCCTCCCGGGAGACCTTGGTCAACAGTCTGGTTTCATCCCCCCTCCCCCCTTGGTGAGGGAATCTGCTCAGGCTTGTCCCTGGCTGACTCATCCTGTTGAAGGCCAGGGAATGTCCCCGTAGACCTTTGACCTTTAATCCTGCCTTCTGAAAGACTGGATTTTGAGCTCTTTCTTTGACTTTCTGAGGCTGAAGACGCCTCCTCTTCCTTTCTTTCTTTCTTTCTGAGAGTTGAATTCCTGTTCTTTTCAGTCTAGCAGAATCAGGTGCAGACTTCCTTGGGTGTGTGCCACGGGCGCTCCCAAGACTTTCTCTCCCCTTTTCACCCTGACCCTTGGTGTCTGCCATCCCCTCGGGGCCTCTGGGTTCCTGGCTCGGTGTCATCTGGGTTTTGCCCAAGAGCGTTCATGCCACCCATGCCATAGGTGGCAAAGGACAGTCTGAGTGTCCGTGGTGGTGTGCTGTGTGGCTGGCACCTGGGGTCTGGCTGTCACCCTGTACCTCTGCGGCAAGCCCTCTCTGCCTGCCTTTGATGTCAGGGAGCAAGCAGCTGAAGGAGGCTCTGCGCCATCTCCCCGGGTAATCTTTACACACTCTTCCCGTCACTTCTGTGTCCTCTAGGCCCAGAAGGATGGAGACACTCAGATTCTTGTGTCACTCCTGTCATGACCTTTCCAAGGTCATGGGTCCAAACTGCCTTGAAACGTCCAGTTCCTTCTACCTCTTGTCCCTCAAGCACCTTGAAAAAGGTGGCCACTGGGAGTTTTTGCTGTTGGTACCCTGTCCTGAGTAAATCGCCACTGGAGTATTCTGAGGGCCATGCAGACTGTCTCAGCTCCAAGTTACCTCATTTTACAGATTTTACAGATGCGGGCTCTGACGCCCAGAGAGGTTAAGTCACCTTCCCGCGGCTACCCGGATGGTGGCGGACCCACGTCCTGTAACTTGGGTTTCCTGATTCCCGGTCCCATCTCTTTCCACGGCACCCGATTCCACCCTTAACCTAAATGCATGTGACCCGTGGGTGAATGACGGGTGTGTGTGTGTGTGAGTGTGTGAGGGCCGAGACAGGTGAGAGCAGGAGCAGCAGTGGCCGAGAAGCCGGGCCCGAGAGAGGACGCAGGAAACCAAGGAGAAACTGTTGAGCGTGTTCCCGGGGCCCTAGTTCATGAAACCTATATGCTACTTATTCAATGGCATGTAGAGACAAGCTGAGAAAGATTTTTTTACACTCCAAACGCCTGTTAAAAGAAGCTAGAAGGACTGCACTTCAACAACAGTCTCGAAAATCCATTTATGTGAACCCCCTTTCTCTAGGGGTGCTGGGTAAAGGAGGGGCCCCTGGGTGTGCTCTGATTGGTTGGACAGGCGTTCCCGAGGCTGCACTGCGTCTGTAGGCGGCGTTTTGCTGCGTCATTTGTGATGACTCAGATGAGTAAGGGCGGGTCCTGCGCTCCAGGAACGGAGCATCAGTGGGAGGGACAAGAAGCTGTCCCCACAGAACTCGCTTGCAGGGAGCAGCGGGCTGTCCACGGCTAACTCCTGGCTCTCCTGGCCAGTTCTGCACTTGATATTCCTCCTAAAATAGTATTATTTCCCTTAAGAAGAGTTTCCTAAGCTCAAAGCATGCCTTTTGTTCCTGTGCTGAACTGGCTTTCTGTGTGTGGGTGTGACCAATTTGGGTGTGTGTGTGTATTTCTAGTAGTGATACCTGCATTCTTCCCTAGGGATAAATGATCGCACGCTCTCTTATGCTATTTAAAGGCAGGTCACCCTGAGTCCCGTATTCTAGACTCAGCGTACAGCTGGTGGCGTGGATGTCAGTGTGGGCACCAGGCACACCTGGGGACGAGCCGCCTGTGCCCCTCAGCTGCGGGTCACTCATGGGTCTCTCTGAGCCTCAGTGTCCTTGTCTGTAAAATAGTCTATTGTAACACCCCAGTACCTCCCACACAGACAGCCCTGGAATGCCTGCCTGCTGTGTACAAGCTTTATGCCCCATCCTTTTCAGCTAAATATTTATGCACCAAACACACATGTACCAAACATGTGTGTGCAGACAGACACATGCAACTCTGGTGGATGGGAAGAGATGTAACTCAAAATTTGAAGTCATGAGACCGGGCTCGGAGCCTGGGTCTGTGACTTTGGGCGAGTCGGGGACCTGAGTGAGCCTCAGCTTGCCCCTCTTGCAAAGACGGTGTTAGCGGCCGACGTACCCTGTGGATGTAGGGGCTGGTGAATGACCCAGGAGCTGAGACTAGCTGCGTACTTACCTCTGCTCTCCTCGCCTCTCCTCTTCTTCCCTTCTAGGTGGGAGCCGAGCCGACAATGAAGAAGAGGAAGAAGAGGGGGAAGGGGGGCTGGAGCTGAGCAGTCCCCCAAACCCCTACCAGACACACCCTCTGCCGGAAGGATGCTGTACCATAGATGGTGAGCCTGCCAGCCCTGCGCGGCGTCTGCAGCTGGGAACTGCGGGCGTCCCCCTGAGCCCACGGCCTCCAGCAGGCAGTGGTCGGGGTCCCCTTCTACACCTGCAGCATTGGCTACACCATGCCGTGGGGGCTCGGTCAGGCTCACGGCCCCTCAGCCACTCCTTGGACAGCCTTAGCTTTATAGTCCCTTTGGGGAACTGCTAGCAGTTGTTTCAGATCAGGGCCTGAGGCAGCTGAGCAGGGCTTGCAGAAGCGGTCAGATGGGCTGTGGAGGCCCCGTGCACCCTGCCGGTGGGCCTGGACTTGACCTTGTGCAGGGTGACTGGCAGGGGAGGCAACCAGCCCTCACAGGGGCTGCTGTTCCAGGGAAAGAAAAGCTATTCAAGAAGTAGGACTCTCAGTGTTCAAGTGTTAAAAGTTCAACTAAATAAGAAAATGGAAGACTCACCAGTGGCCATTAGCATGATTTTCAGAGGACTTCCAAGTCCATGCAGTGAAAACCCCAACTGTCCACAGCCTGTTACCCCAGGTCTGCAAGAAGGTGGGGCCACTCTGCAGATGGAAGGGGCCCAGGTCGTGAAAGGTGAAGGCCAGCTGGGTGTTTGACCTCGATCTCAGGGAGCTTGCTGAACATCCCTAAGGGAATGAAGGGGACCTCTGGGCCTGAGAGGCAGACTGGGTGCATCCTGGCCCACCTCTCAGCAACTTTGAGCCAATGACTTAATCTCTCTGAGACTCAATTTCCATATCTCCAGAACCGGGGGCGGGGAGCACAGTACCCCGTATGTGACTGAGAGGAGCTTCGCAGAGCTTCTCCGGGGGTGCCGCACACAGTGGGCACATGGGTTTCCCGTTTCCAGTCTCCTGCCTTCCACCCAGGGGCAGTGGGAGCCCTTGCAGACGTGTTACAGATGAAGAAGCAGGTGCAGGTGGAGGAGAGCCCTTCTAAAGGGCTGTGGTTGTGCAGGGAAGGTCCTGCGGTCGTCGGTGTTCATGTTACCACGTGCATCGTCTCGGGCGGACACTAAAGATGGAGGAAGCCTCAAGTCGGGCTGTGTGTGCCGCATCAAGGAAAACCCGGGAAAGGGTCCATCCTGAGCAACTCAGCTGTTTCTTTTTTCTTCCCCCCCCCCAAGATAATTTTTGGACACATATTTTAAAATAGGAACTATGCGAGGGGTGGGCAAAGGTAGGTTCACAGTGTGCGTGCACACAGCAGTTTATTGTATCATCTACTGGTTGATTACTGTAGGATGTATCTGTATTACCACTGTGATCCTACTTTTGCCCACGCCCGTGTTGAAATGCCCCTGAGTACAAAAGGCTCACTGGGTACAGAGTGCCAGTCTCTGCACTGGGAGTCTCTGCTGAGTCCTGGGCACTCCGCCCCTCCGCAGGCAGCCAGGGCCACTGGGTCCTCCCCCGTATTCCTGCTGCTTGCCTATCCTCATGCACGTAAAATGCAGACAGTAAAAAAATATAACTCCCTCAGAATTTTTTGTGCATTTATTTGGTACACACTTGAATTTACCATCGTCTGTCTATATTTTTTCCTGTTGAGCTTCCTCTATGCAGTCATTATATGGTAACGCCACCAGTCAGAAAGACACAGGGTTAAGTCTCGTTAATCACCACGTCACAGTTTTATCTCTCAGAATTAATTCTAGAGTCAGCCACGTCCAGCGGAAGGGGTTGGTCCCGGCAAGATCCAGACTGTCCTTGTACCTTGGTCCATGTGGATCCTGGTTCTGGAAGCCCCTGGGCAGTGGGAGTGAGCCCTGTTCGTGCCTCCTAGGGTTCTGCCAGGCGGGGAAGGACCTGCGCCTCGTCTCCATCTCCAACCAGCCTATCGACGTGCCCGCGGGCTTCCTCCTCGTGGGGGCCAAGTCCCCCAGCCTGCCGGACCACCTCCTGGTGTGCGCCGTGGACAAAAGGTTCCTGCCAGATGACAACGGGCACAACGCTCTGCTCGGTGAGTCCCTCCTTGGCCCTTCCCCACAGCTCCGTCTGCATGGTGGATGGGGACCAGGGAGGCCGTGGGCGGGGTGGAGAGGCCACCATTGGGGTCTCTTCGCCAGCATGTCACACGTCCTTTATGTCTTTCAGTAGACTCTGTCTTTATGGAATGCAAGGAGGATGAGATTTATTTTAAAGTGTGACTGCCTTTCGGTAGAGCGCTCATCATTTAGTATGCATTCTTTTGTACCTCTATTCCTCAGACCTTCCCTAAGTGCTTACCTGTGAGATGGACAGGACCCAAAACCCTGTCCCAGACCCTCCCAGACACACTCAGACATCAGGCAGGAGAATAAGGCTGAGCATGTGTCCTTGCCGCTCAAATGTATAACGGCCAGGCACCCTCGTCCGCTCTCCCCTCTGGTTTCCCTCCCACCTCTCAAAGGGCGCCCTTCTTGTCCTGGCTTCATTGGTTTCATTGGTAGGCTTGGACCTGTCCGTGAACTTGCCCATGAGAAAAGGAACAGGGTCAGGATTCAAACTCAGGTCTTCCCAGCTCCAAATCCTACCCTTCCATTAACTACCATACCTGACGCTTCTGTCTGTAGCCTGCTCAAGATCAGCGTGGGGGAGACCACAGCTTTGGTTTTTCGAACAGTCACTGGCTCAGGAGACCACAGTGTTTGGACAGAGGTGAGGCCAGGCTCACCAAGCCTGGCTCTGTTTGTTCAGACGTTCAGAAAGCTCTTACTGTTCTCTGCACACTCCCCATTCAGCAGAGCAAACGGGGGAGGTGTGAGGTTTAGACCAAGAGCCCCGAGAGCTGGGTTCCAGTACTGCATGTGACCGCTGGTAGCTTTTGGCGGCTGGGCCTCAGTATCCTCATCCATAAATAAGGTGGGGAGGTGATGCCCTCGTGCCCCTGGCCCTGTGGCAGTCTGGCCCCTTCACCTAGTCGGGAGATTCCCTGGGAGCAGATGGGTTGGTCATGGTCTGTCTATTTCAGGCGTCGCCTCGGGAACAGCCTTCACTGTAGAAGCCAGTTTGATTGTGAGAGTTTATGGGAAGAACCAGGCTAACTCCCATCCCAGTATCTTCTGCCCTTTGCCTGTGTATAAACATTTAAACTTCCAGTTTTATGCTGGGTAGCGCACGTCAGTGGATCTTTATTGAGCACATTTTAGGTCTGAGGACTATGCTCAGTACTGAACGGGGGACAAGGGAGAGTGAGGTTTGACCGAGAGAAGTTAAGAAATTATTCCTGCCACGAGGACGGGGCGTGGGGGTGGCAGCGGCGGCATGGTCCTTGGCTACATGTAAACTCTGAAACAAGGTGAGGAGTGCTGACCAGAGGGGCAGACACGGCTCTGGGACACTGACCAGGGAGAGAAAAGGTTGAAGCCGACTCCTTTTTGGGGCAAGTTCGTGGACTTAGTTTAACTAGTTCTTAAAAGATCCCGGAAAAATCACTCTACCAGAGAAGCTCCCAGAGTCATGACGGCGCCTCAGATTAAATTGGTTTATAAGGCTGCTCCGGCCGAAACGTGTTGGCAGCTGGGCCAGCGTTTGATCTGGCTGAATTCCACCACTTTGTTTCTTGAAAGGAATTGTGAGGGCAGTAAACTGAGGGGGTGCTGTGTCTTGGAATGCGGAGATGAAGGTCTTTCGGTTCATTCACCACCAGCCCGGCCACAGCTTCGAGCTCCTTGGGCAGCCAGCGCGGAGGATGTGGTGTCTTTGTTAATGGCTTGTCAAAGAGCCCTCGGAGGCGGGTGAAAAGGGCCGGTTGGTAATAACTGGCGCTTTCTTCTTTTAAAATAACTCAGTGCTCTCAGCTTGCACATTTCACACTGTTTAGACGAGATCGGGTGCGTTCAGGGTGGTATGGCCGTAGACTCACACTGTTTAGGTTTCCTGCAATTACCCCTGATGTCTGCACGGGACAGGGTGGCCCTGCAGCCCTCCCGGGACCAGGGCTCAGCGCTTTTTAGTGACCCATAAAATGAAAGCTGCGGATAATCTTGGGGGAAGCAATGGAGAGCCCCACCCGCCCCCCTGTTGGCCATCACTGAGAATGAAGAGAGTCTCGTTTTAGTGACTTTGTATCGACGGAGGGTGTTTTGTCTGAAGAAGTGGGGACAGTAAAGTACAGGTGTGTGTGTTTCAGTTGTTTTCTGCTTTTTTGTTTGGTAGTAATTGACCTACATTAGCTGATGGCCATAGGAGGAGAAAACACATAAAGAGAACATTCATTTTTGTTCATTTTTTTTTTTCTAGAAGGAAGGGAGTTTCTTTCTTTCTTTCTTTCTTTCTTTCTTTCTTTCTTTCTTTCTTTTTTCATTCAGCAGGCAAATAATTAAGCATGTTTGGAATTATATAACCCCAAACTGAAGGTGGAACTTAAGTTTAGCCTTGGGCTGCAAATCCAAGTCAGACTGGGTCTCTCTCTGGGAGCTCGGGGTCTGGTGGGGGACACAGGCCAATAGAGACTCAGAGACCCACACCAAGGCACCGCGGAAGTCAGGTGTGTGCTGATCCCTGCGGCACGCGGGGCCGAGGCCTTGGCAGGTCGTGAGGAGCACCCGGGGCGCACGGTCCCCAGTGACGGGAAAGGGATCTCAGGGGAGGCGGTGTTCAAGCGGGGCCCTGACACACGAGTGGAATGTTGCCCGTGGGGGAAGAACCCTGACAGCTGCTACATTATTGAGACGTGTCATGTGCCAGAAACCACGCTCAGTTACAAGAACCAGGTGAGGCGGGTGCGTAATGACCTAGCCTCTGTACGTGAAGAAGCAAAGGCACAGAGAGGTTAGCCTACTTGCTCAGGGCCACCCAGCTAGTAAAGGGCAGGCCCTGAATTTGAACCCGGGTGACCTGGCCCTGGTGCTCATGTCCTAGACAAAAGGGCCTGTCGGCTAGAGGGACTTTGTGCACAAAGGAGCTGGGCAGGCAGAGGGACGGGGAGAACTTCCTGTGGTCACAGCAGACGCTATAGAACTGCTCTACAACGGAAGGTGGGGGGGTCAGGTGGGTCCTGCTTGGAAAAGGCTGTGGCATCCGGGAGACAGTATCAGACTAGAGGGTTAAGACAGAAGACCTAATAGTTTTCTGTGTCTGTCTTTTGTCTGTAACAGCTCCTCGCATGTGGCCAGCCCTGTTAAACTTATAACCCTTCCTTCTCCTCGACTTTTCAAATTATTTTCAGGCAAATCCAAGATATCGTGTCATTTAATCTGTAAATGATTCAATATGTACCCCTTAAAGATAAGGGCTTTTTGTTGGAAATCCAATGACATCATTATACCTAAAAAATTTAACGTTAGGCCCTGGCCGGTTGGCTCAGCGGTAGAGCGTCGGCCTAGCGTGCGGAGGACCCGGGTTCGATTCCCGGCCAGGGCACACAGGAGAAGCGCCCATTTGCTTCTCCACCCCTCCGCCGCGCCTTCCTCTCTGTCTCTCTCTTCCCCTCCCGCAGCCAAGGCTCCATTGGAGCAAAGATGGCCCGGGCGCTGGGGATGGCTCTGTGGCCTCTGCCTCAGGCGCTAGAGTGGCTCTGGTCGCAACATGGCGATGCCCAGGATGGGCAGAGCGTCGCCCCATGGTGGGCGTGCCCGGTGGATCCCGGTTGGGCGCATGCGGGAGTCTGTCTGACTGTCTCTCCCTGTTTCCAGCTTCAGAAAAATGCAAAAAAAAAAAAAAAAAAATAACATTAATGCCTTAAGATCCTCAAATCTCCAGGGTGTTCAAGATGTGTTTTATAACTTTTTATAGTTGGTTCTTAAAATTAAGATCCAAATGAGGTTCTCCCAAAGCATTTGGTCACTGTGTCCCTTAGGTCTCTCTTATATGTATTCTCTCCTATTTTTATGTCCTTCCTTCCTAGTTTTCCCCTTAACAGTTTATATTTTAAAGAAGCATCAGAAGTATTCAAATGAGGCCATTACCGTGTGTTAATTTGCACTTTAGAAAGATCTCTCAGCGGTAACGCAAGTAATTGATTTTTACTCAGAGAAACTGAGGCAGGGGAACCAGTTATGAGCCTGTTGCAGGATTCCAGATAGTTACGGCGCCCTGATAGTTTAAACCTCCGAGCGTCGTACCATCAAACCCTGCCCTCCCTACTGTTGGAGTTTGTCCCAGGTGGACCTTCTGCAAGCCTGCCATTAGCTGTGTCCTCAGGGACCCCACCTTGTCTGGAGGAAGCCACTGTGGGTGCTTCAAAGAAGAATCATGTAAGTTTGGTTCTGGAAGGAGGCAGAGTTCATTTTGTCCTCACCTTCCCTTTTATGGTTGGGAAACTGGGACCCAGAGAGAGCAAGCCACTTCCCCTATCTCAGCACTGTGAGAGCCAGGAAGGGTCAGACCTCATCCTCCTGGCCCTCTGAGCTCTGTTCTCTGATACCGCTCTGTCCGTCCAAGGGAAAGCAAGAAATGATACTTGCTGAGAACCTACTGTGCTGAACACAGTGGGCGCTTTACCCTCCTTACACTCCTTCAAGATGGACTTTTGTGAGATCATGTCATAGCAGAATGGTTCAATTCCCAACTCCCATTCTCCCCTGGTCCTCCCCTACCCCACCTCCTGTCCCTCCCATGGGCGAGTTGCTTTCTGTCTGTGCCCAATTCCCTCGTGTCAATTGGGGAGCCCACGAGGTGTGTTACAGGGCTTCTGGAGGTTTAAATGAGAACATTTATAACATAAAGTGCTTGGCACAGTGCCAGGCCCCTGCTCAGTGTGCAGTAAGTGTTTGCTGTTATCATTTTGGTGACAGATGGGAGACACAAAGCTCAGAGATGTAACCTGCTTGAAGTCACACATAAGCAGGGAGTCCAGATTTGAAGCCAGGTCCCTCTGATATGCAAGTGTGTGATGCTGCACACTCGCAAAGTGTTGGAGGGGGACCGGAACTTTCTTTCCAACAGAAGGGAGAGCCTCACTTGGTGGCTGCACACACAGGTGCCCATTCGGGACATGCTTGTGAAACCAGTGCCACCTGCAGCTGCTAACCACCGCAGGCTTGGACCCGTGGGAAGGTCGCGTAGTGTCTATGTGTGTGGTCAAGAGTGATTCATTTTTATGGGGCATCTCCGGTGGGTCAGTACATGGAAGCAGTGATTTCTCTCAAGCCTGGATATCTGTGCCTGGCAGGACCTTGCGGATTCGGGCTGTATGGTGTGCTTCTAGGTCTGTTCTGAAGAGATGATTATAGACTTTCGAGTCCTAAGGGAGATTTCTCAAGGGAGTGGCTTGTTATATTCTTCCTCGTGAAAACTTTCATTGCCTTTCAGACAATTTCTTGAAAGATTAGAATTATCTCATGTGATCAGTAGGGGTGGTTTCAACCATCTCCCCGTCTCCAGGGCCTGGTTGGTAAGCCACTGGAGGTTTTCTTGGCTGGCCCTCCCTGGCCCGGGTCACATCTCAGGAGAGCAGAGGATCCCCCAGCCAGCAAGGTTTTGCCAACGCAGGAGAGCAGCTTGCCTGCGGGCTCCCTAACTACTTACTACAAGGAAGATCCAGGTTTCCACTCGCATTTCAAAACCCACAAACAGGCCCTCTATGGTCTGTGGTTCCTGCCCCTGCTTCCGAGATGGTCCCATAGCCCACATTTCTCATGGGACAAAGGCCTATAATCTATCTCTGGACAGGGATGGCAGTGCTGGCCTTGGCAAACTGCTCTTAGCATGCTTGGTCTTGCAGATCTGTTTCTTGTTCATCCATCTTTTTTTTAAATGTAGGGTCAGAATCCCTTCCAGAGAGCTTGGCAGGTTTTTCAGGGCCAATACTTGGGTGGCTGTTGAGCTGTTTATCTCAAGATTCCCCTGTTGGAGACAAAGGGCTCAATAAAAACGTCAGATTATGACTTCAAAGTGTGTGCAGAAATCTTCCAGTGCTCGATCTTACAGTTACCTTGTTTCCTGTCTCCTTCCTTCCCTCCCAATATCTACAAACAATCTGCCACCTGCTGAGCACTAGTCTGTGCACGTACACTTACGTACAGGCACAGGTTGCACCTTCTCAAGGTCACACCGTGATCCCGGTTCTTTGGAAGCATGGGGTTGTTATGGAGGACAAGACAGGAATCTCAATAACTATAGCACTGAGGAAGAAGTTACAAGGCTCTCTGAGCAATGTAAGAGGCTGGAGGGGTCGGAAGGTGAGGCCTGCCCCTTCGGGACAAGGAGGTCTCTGGAGAAGTGGGCATTTGAACTGAGGGTTGAGTGACAGGCAGAGGGCAGGCAGGTGGGGCTGAAGTGAGGAAGGGTGTGTGCCTGGAGGCAGGAGCATGGTGGGGGTGGTCAGGGGGGTCCACCGGAAGGAGGCATAGCAGAATGAGGACCAGGAAATGGAGCTGGAGGTAGGGGTTGTGGGGGTTGGGCACAGCCTTGAATGCCATACCATGGGTCTAGATTTCATCCTCATGCTAGACCCCAGTGCCACACTTCCGGTATCTGCTTAGGACTGTGACTTAGCCTTTCTGATTTTTAGGGTTCCGAAAAGGAGGTTTTGCTGTCCTGAGTGACTGGTTATTGCTAAGCTGAGTGAACTGTCTGGATGACAATGCATGGGCAGGAATGGCACTGTTTCTCTGTGTGTGCGCTAACTCTCTCCTGCTCCGTAAAAAACAAGTGAATATAGAGCCCAGTGTTGGGTGTTTCTTTGGTACCTTATCTGTTTTCTCTGGTTGAAAGGGAAGAGGATTCTGGAAGGTTAAACTAACCTGGAACTGGTCCTGTTGCTAGACCAAGAGATTGGTTCTAATTCCTGAGGCCTTTTAAGGAATATAAAATTTGCTTAAGATAAGACAGACCAAAAGAATCCACCAGGTTTCTGTCCTGTCTGTAGGAAAATGGCTGGGAGTTAGACTGTGGTCCTGAGACAAGTCTTTGGTGTGGACTTTGGAACGCTAAGCACTGTGGGGGCAGAACACTGACCCAGCAAGTACTGATAAGATTGTTTAAAGGAAGCAGCTGCTCCCTATAGCCTCTTCCTGCATACCTGAAAGCTATTAGCTAATCACCCTTCTCTGCACCTGAATCCATTCTAGACTAATTTGACCCAGGCTCTGCTAATTTGCTTGTTGAGCAAAGACACCAGTAATACGATGAGGTTCCAGAGATCTGGGCTCTCAGTCCTAGAGGCTGGGAGTCCCCTGGACCCATCTATTCTGTATGTTGTTTCTTGTGTTTTTTCTTAAGTCCTGCAGCACCTTCCTTTCTTGCACGGCCACTGCTGAGCTGGTCCAAGCAACCTCGATGTCTTATCTCTCTGTGGAGATGGCCTGAACCGTGGTGACGTTGTTTTAGACACTAGCCAGAGGCCTTAGGGATACTCTGTTTAAAAACAGAGCTTATGCATAGCCTCATGACCCTCATGGCCTGAGTCAAAATGACCTTTGCAAACTTGTCAGCTAGAGAATACGATAAAATAAATTAGTCTCAGCCTCGGGTCCCCCCTCCCAAAGGGTCTTGTTCCAGATGTACCAGCAGGCAAGACAAACTCTTAAGGAAGGTCCTCTTGAGATACTGAGTGTCATTGAGACAGTTGGGTGGAAAGGCCGAATCCTGACGTTTCTCTTGCAGTAACCGACCGTCTGAGGAGACCCGCTTAGGTAGACATTGTAGTTCCTAAATGTCTTTTCTCCTGAAGCTTTTCTCTGGATTTTCATAGTTCATGGGAGGTGGTTTGGCCATCGCCACTGAGCAGACGGCCCTCCCAGAGCCTTGCAGCTGATGACCCCTGTTGGCTCTCTGAAAGGCTGCTCTGGCCTCGGGTGGCAGGACGCCGACACTGTGGCGGCCCTGTTCTAGCGCAATGTCTCTACTCCACAGGCTGCCGAGCTCCCGGAAGTCACTCGCCACTGCCCTGGCTGTGCACTGTGCACTGTGGCGCTTTCTTCATTTCTCTGCAGCAACTCATGGGGTCAAATGTCTTAACTCCAGGAGGAGAACTGGGGCTCCCAAGAGCTCTCCTAATGCATCTAGTGTCAGTGAGCAAAGGTTGCCATTCCGTAACTGTCCTGTGCCAGAGGAAGCAGGGGCACACCAGGTGACTGACCGCAGGTCCTGAATCAGTGCGGACAGCTGCATGAGGCTCTTGTCCTGGAAGCTGGCTCTGTGCACGGCTTTCAAAGACGCCTGTATGCAAGTTCAGACCTCCAGGCTCCAGGGTCCACCTCTGTGACCGAGTCTTCTTGGTCCTTCTCTTTGAGTCAAGGCCCTCTTGACCCCAGGGCCAGCCTAAGATGAGGGGACCTTTGCCCTGTGGAGTTCTCTGGTTGGTGGCAGAGGATGTGGCTGGTTGGAGTTGTTACGAACCTTGCACTACATATCTGAAGAGGACTTTAGAGGTGCTTGGAGACATGTTCCCGGTTTGTTTCTTCCTCCAGGATTCTCGGGGAATTGTGTTGGCTGTGGGAAGAAAGGTTTCTGCTACTTCACAGAATTCTCCAATCACATAAATCTGAAGCTGACCACTCAGCCCAAGAAGCAGAAACACTTGAAGTATTACTTGGTCCGCAACGCACAAGGGGCTCTTACCAAAGGACCTCTCATTTGTTGGAAAGGCTCAGGTGAGCGGGTCAGCCCTGAAGGGGTGGGTGAAGGGGGTGCTCCCAGGTGAGCCAGGGTGCCTGTCAGCTGCTCTATAGCGAGCACAATTGCAGGCGAGAGGTCAGATTACGGAATTAAAATGCTGCTTTGCATTCTGGCTGTTCAGTTTATAGTATCAGCCTAACTGTGGGGGCCATTTTAAAAGGCAACCGAGGGGCACACCAGGCTGTTCCTTCTTGTGGCAAGTGTTTAGAAGGTTCTCAAGTAGGGGTGACTTTGTTTCCCCGGGGAACATTTGGCAATGTTGAGACATTTTTTGATTGTCATGACTGGAGACAGGACAGCCCCCCTCCCCAAAACAACTTACCCACTCTAAAATGTTAATGGGATGAGGTTGTGAAACCCTGATTTAGAGAAACTTGGCCTGAAAATCACCCACCTCCTCCGTCCCTGCACTGGTCCTTGAAGAAGTCACTGGGCTCCACCCCTCCCTTCTCGTCCCCCTGTGTGGAACAGGGGCCCGAGGCTACAGTCAGCTATGGAAGGACGAGGCTGGGGGTGGACTTGTAGCTCCGGGTGCTCCCTGAGACACCCCCACTGAGCTGGTGTGGAGGGGCGTGTTCTAGAAGGGCTCTCAGTGAGATGACCAGGAGAACCAGCCTTCTGTTCCTCACATGTCCGTGTTGGTTCACGTCTGGTCACCTGCAATCTCCCAGCTGCTTCCATAAGTAGAATGGAGGGGCTGGCTTTGGGCGTTCCTGTTCTGCCCACCCCTCCGATCTCTCTCTGCCTTCCCCTCTCCTCTCCTTACATCACTTAGTAAATACCTCCTGAGCTGGTACTATGTGCTGGTCATCTTCTAGGTCCCAGGAAGGCAGTGGTTCTTCCTCCTGTGGGGCCAGGGTAGGGTTTGGATCACGTGCTGTGACCAGGCACCTCGTGGGTGAGATACGGCACTAGGCAGAGTGTGACTCATGGGCTGGAGGATGGCATTGGCTTTACCTTTACTGAGTGATGCTTTGTTCTTTCCTTGGGTTTGAAGGGCAGCAGTTGGGTGATACATCTGTATCATCTGTTTTTTTATTCCCCAAGTGCTCATTATTGCTCCTCTCCTAATGGTCAGAGTGTCCCTCTGATGGACCCTTGCCCTTGGCATGGGTCTGCGGGGGTGGTCGCACCGCCACCTCCTTTGGCTGCACTGAAGCAAAGACCCGGATGGTGCTGGCACCATTATGGTTATCTGAATACCTGGCTCCCCTGCAGGGCCAGTCCCAGCCTAGGAGACTGTCTCTCAGTGGTGGGGGCGGCAGTGAGCTGGTTTTCATGACTGCTCTTGTCCTGCAGAGTTCAGAGGCCGGCAGACCACCGCTGGCCCTTGCTCCGGTTCCCTCTTCCCACTGCTGGACAGCCCCGGGCCCCTGGCTGCTTTCTCCAGTGAGTCCACTTCTGCAGTGAACCCCAGCATCCCCATGGGGGCGCAGCCGGCAGGTGAGGCACGGAGCAGCCCCAAAGGAGCCACTTCCGTGGGCTTGGCTGCCACCAGCATGGCTGCTGGGTTACGTAGCCAAACCTTCAGGATACATCTGTGTTCTCTTTTTCTGCAACGCCTTTGTGCTTCATCTTGAATTTGGAATAGGTTTCGACACAAATTTTTAATTTGGAAAGGTGTTCTGCATTCCTATTTGCTCTGTCACATGATCCCCTTGTTGGTGGGTGGTGGGATCCCTCTGCACCCCCACTTTGCAGCATAGAGCTTGCTGTGCAATGGGCACGAAGTCTGTGTCGGACCTGGACTTCTGGGAGGGGCGGGCGACACAGACACGCCCTGTGCTGTGTGTTCAATGCGCCGCAGCCCTGTGGCATTCTGTCAAGCCCTCCAAAGCCCCTGTGAGCCAACTTTCGTTTCCTCATTGTACTGACTGGGAGATTGAGGCTCTCGGTGCTGGCCTGGGATCTCACAGGAAGTCGGATCGGACAGCAGGTGCTTCTGGTTGACGTGCTTAGCGTCTGCCCATCTGAACAGACCCGATGAACACGGGAGAGATTGCCACAGTAGGCAGTGGCCTTCTTGGGCTCAGCCTGGTTGGCAGTTTTTGTTCCTTCTGCCTGGTGTTCTGTGGTCAGGGCTGCTAGGGGGCCAGAGCCCTTGCCGCACCTGCCTCATCCCAGCCCCAGTGCAGCAGCTGTACTGGGGCTGGGAACACGCTCCCCTCCAGCTGCCACACCCCCTTCTCCAGGTGGTGTCTGCTGTTGTCCTGGCTGTGCCCAGGCCGCCTGAGACCTCGGCCACCAGGGCATCAGAGGGGACCACTGTGTTGGCATCAGAACACCCAGGTGTAAGTCCCAGTGCAGCCAGCTTCTTGCTGAGAGATTTGGGGCAGCTCATTTCAACTCTAGAGTGTCCGTTTCCGGGACGCTGGTGGCCGCAGCCCTGACAGCGCCCCTGAGCCTGCTTGATACGGCCGACTCTGAGGGGTGCAGGAGAAGGCAAAAGGAAGCCAGCACAGTTTTGGGGGCAGCCCTGGAATTCAGGGGGCCCCACCGGCCACTCCTGTCCCTCGGGTCCTTCTTCCACCAGGGAGTGCTCCCTGCAAGGACGTGTATGCACATGCGTGTGTATTTTTGGTGCGTTTTCTCCGTGGGGCAGAATCACTGTATCAGGAGTGATGGAAGAAAAGTAATTTCCGGCTTGCCGGGCTCACCAAGCAGGCGGTGCTCTGACCTGCTGTTTCCTTCTCTGTGCTCAGGACCAGCCTCTGATCACCTCGTGCTAACCACAGCAACGGGCCCAGGTCTCTTCAACGGCAAGGAGTCCCCAAAGCAGCAGCAACTGGTGAAGAACAGGCTGTCCTCGGCCGTGCCACGCCCCTCGGCACTAGGTAGCATCGCCTGTCCTGGGGGTCCTGCCCTTCTCTGGGTCAAGTCTCTGGGTGGGGGATGCAAGAGCCTCCTGGAATTGGTGTTGTACCGGGGAGTCCGGCCCAGTCAGCAGGTTTACCCATGGGGTGAGTCCGTGGGGCTGTACCCAGACCCTGATGCTGGGTGAGGGGTTATGCCAAGAACCTGTGCGAGCCTGTCGTGAGGTGGATGACCGGTCTCATTGTAAGCCACCTACCAGGAGGGCTGCAGAGTTCCTGAGAAATAGGGGATGATGTGGTATCGTGGGAATGACATCAGGTAAATACGATCCAAAACACAACTCTGTTTCTTATCAG
This sequence comes from Saccopteryx bilineata, assembly GCF_036850765.1. NCBI lineage: Eukaryota > Metazoa > Chordata > Mammalia > Chiroptera > Emballonuridae > Saccopteryx > Saccopteryx bilineata. The sequence goes on from NC_089495.1 coordinate 140,219,314, forward strand.
TCAGGGGATCTTGACTAAACCTTCTGGCTAAAAGTTCCCTCATCTGGAGGTAAGAATTCCTCTCTGAGGGAGGTTGAGAGGATCAGATGAGGTGCTGTGTAGAGTCAAGGCACACCTGGCAGCTCCCTAAGGACACCTTATTACCACCCACATCAGCATCATTATTGAGCTGGTCTGTTCAGGGAGGGCTTCCTGGAGGAGGTGATAGCTGGGAAAGCATTATTTAGAGATGGTTTGAGAAGAAGTGAGGAAGAGTGAGAAGGAGGCAAGGATCCAGTGAGAAGGAGGTGAGTGAGGAGGTGCAGCAGACCCCCCCGCTAGAGCAGAGTCTGTAGGCTGGGGGACAGCTGAAGGCAGAGCAGGAACCCAGCTCTGGACTCTGGGTTCAGTGCTCTCCTCCATGCTCACCAGGAGCCTCTGCATATGCCAGGCTTCTCTCTCCTCCCTCCCCCGTGCACACAGCTAAACGGAATCTCAGGCTCCATCTCAGTGGGAGTGCCCTTAGAAGCCATCTGCTCCAACAGTCTGCTTTGTGGAGGAGGTGCGTGAGGCCGAGAGGCAGTCAGGCTTCCTGCTTCTTGTACACGCTGGCCAGCACTTCCCTGGTGACCATCTTCAGAACTGTGTCCCTCTGAGTGGAGGAACAATGTCTTTACTGAATTGGATCTGAGACTTCCCAGTCTTAACCCACGTGCCGTGTCCAGGGCCTCAGTGAGCGGGTTGGGTGATGCAGTTATCTGATCCTAAATGCCAGGTAGTGCCCGCCACCACCAGGAGACACTTGGAACCACAGAGGCAGCACTTAGTGACATCACTTGGGGAGAGTTCATGGGCTTAGAGTCCAGTTAGAGGTAGTTAGGGTCAGCGTCCCAAAGGGAGAAAGTACCTGTAATAATGCGATGAATAACATTCTTCTATCCTTAGAAGAATGTTAGTCTCCATTCCCCGTTCAGCAGCTTCAGGTAGTTTTAGAGGCGCTGGCATCTTGGTCTTGGTGAGAACTGTTCCGTTGACACTCGAGGACAGAGCTGGGTGGTTGGAGCTGTGGTCTGTACAGGGCAGCAAGGAGGTTGCAGGGTCCAAGGAGCCTCCTGTCTGAAAGCTCTTTGTAAACAAAGTTCTTTATGCTTTTAGCTCCTTACCCACTTTATTTCATTCGTTTTCTATCAGTCTAGAGAAGAGGTGGAAAGAATTTCGATTCCTTTTCTGAGACTAAAGCAATCAATTTCAGACTGCAGTGAGCTTGGGTGTACGTGGCGCTTGTGAAGAAAGGGTCTTACCCTCCAGAGATCTTTCCAGAGATTGGATTCAGTAGGCTCAGGCGGCGCCCAGGGGCGGGCAGCTTTCACAGGCCACTGTAGCTCTGTCCAGCCTCAGAATGAGCCCGGAGCCTGAGGGACCATCAGCCTGCCTGTCTCCCCCCCCCCATAAATCGGCAGAGACTGGGGTGCTGGCTTACTCAGGATGGGGCCGCACCGGGCATACAGAATTCTAAAAGTTTCTCAGATGAGTGCAGTCCTGATTGAGCATATAGCTCTAAATGTAGGGGAAATTTTGCATAAAAAACCAAACCTGGTTAAAAAAATATATGGTTACCAATTCTTGATATTTTGAATAACTCACGAACACAGCATGAGTCATGGGCATGCTGTCGTCTTGTGTGGGCAGGATGACTCATTAACAGCAATGGTACCAGCTTCTGTTCCCTTTGATTTTTTTTTTCTTCACTCTGATAATAACTTTTAAGGCTGGGGTGGGGAGGGCAGCACAGGTGGATCTGTACTGCCCCCAAGTGGTAAAACTGCAGTGGTGGATTGAAGGTGCTGTGGCTTGTCTACAGGAATGCATATTACTATACTATCAGAACATGAGATGCTGCAGCTGCTGATGGGGGCCTTGGGGGCCCCACTGTACTGGGCCCAAACTCTGGGCTTTACGTATATTCTATTTAGTGCTGACCAAGGCTCCTTTCAGAGGTGCTTTAATATCCCATTTTAAAGGTGAGGAACTAAGGCTCGGAACTGAAGCTTGTAGACCTGCACAACTTTGGAATGAAACATTTGCAAAGATTGACAGGATGTTTCTTTATGCCTGGATACTGCGGTCGATGCTAAAATCCATTGCAAACTGTGATGTTAAAAAAAAAAAAGTAACAAGTGAGTGTCCTTCAAGTCAGGGAAATGTTTTATGGAAGCTCATCCCTGGGGATGGCCTAATCTGCGCTCTGAATGTTGTCTAGGTATCTTGTCAAACTCCGGGCCCCCCAAAAAGCGCCATAAAAGGTGGTCTCCAGAATCTCCATCAGTTGCAGATGGTGGTGGCTACCCTCAGGGTGGTGGGAACAGAGCTAAGTATGGTAAGTGACGAGAGCCTTACCAAAAGTCCAAAGCTTGGGTACCAGCGGTGGCGGTGCTGTGAGTGGGGTGGGTGTGCCAGCGTGCTGTCATGTGTTGGTAAGGAATTTCTAGGGAGGCTAACTTCAGTACACTAAAGGTTCTTCCTCATGTGTTAGAGGGCCTTCCCAAAACCCCAGATCCCTGCACAGTAGTGAGTTCCCTGATCCTATAGGATTTTAAAATGAGCTCACCTGTCATTTGTCAGAGATATTGAGGAGGGGCATGGGTCACTTGGTGGGGGAGGTTGGATCAAGTGATCTTAAAGGTGCTTTTAACCCCAGAAACTTGTGATTCCAAGGCTTGTGTGCTTCTGTCGGTGGGGGAGGGGGCCGTAAGGGTCAAGTTGTAGTTGATATGTTGGCTGGCCTGCTGTCAGGTCTGCCGGAGATGGACACCTTGTCTGTGTGTCTTCCTAACACTGTTGGTGTGTCTCCAGAGAGCGTGGGCACGTCCTGCATGCCCCAGGTGGGCTTGGTAGGACAGGCTTCAGTCACCTTTCCCGTTGTGGCCTCCGGAGAACCAGTGTCTGTTCCTGACAACTTGCTGAAAATATGCAAGGCCAAGCCAGTGATATTTAAAGGCAAGTGCAGCGTGTGGCATGAGGTGGGGGCCGGGGCGGGGGCTTGAGGAAAGCGTGACAAACAGGTGACGTCCACACACCATTCCAGGCTGGCTCCAAGAGTGTCCCCCTGAGGAAACGCTGAAACCCTTTCCAGGGCAATGAAAGAGCCAAGCAGACCAGTCACAGGCATGGCCCCCAATCAGATGCTGACTGCTGTAGAGCCTGCCACAGTTTTCACGGCAGGCTCGAGTGAAATGGTTCCTCCCCACGCTGTTCATTTGCTTGTTCGTTTGTCCTTCCTCCCTCAACCTCACCCACCTCCTACCATGGTGATGGGCTTGGCGCTAAGCGCCAGGGGGTCGAGGTGGGTCCTCAGCCCTTGCCGATTTATGAGACCAGGAGCTCCGGTCTGGGGATGGCCCTGTCGTCACCTTCGGCCACTGGTATTTTTGACAATGAATTCTGACTGGTTTGGTAGAGAGAACCATGGTCACCACGAGGAAACACAAAACAAGAGGAGATCTGAGCTCTGTTTTGTATCAGTGAGCTAATCGATGTACGCCCACATCGGAAGCTCTGTGGTGGGGTCCAGCCTTTCGGGGGACCCTCATGCGCATTCGCTACATTTGCTCATCTCAGGAACCCCATGAGGATTTCATAGCTTTACCCCATGTTACATATGTGGAGACTGAGGCTTGGCGAAGTGAAGCTTCGCACTGAGGGCCACAGAGCTGATGGATGGTGCAGAAGGGATTTGAACCTGGCCTGGATTTGTCCATCTCTGAGAGCCATTGCAGGGAAAAAGGCTGCAGTTCGGCATGCTCTCATTTCCCGCTGCAATCACTTTGCATAATTAGTGATGTAAGCACCTGGCAGGAGGCCCCTGTGCGTAGCCTATATAAGGCTACGGGTACTCTTTTGGGGGGCGATTTCCCCTCGTCCATTCGTCTCTGCGAGAAGCGCTTTCCCTGCCTGTTCACTCCCCAGTCTCTGAGAGAATCCAGTAAGTGGGGACACCCCAGCGCCTCTCAGCTCCACGGTTCTTCTGTGGGCTGCTTGAATCCAGGGTGAACCTGCCTGGCCTCCATCTCCTGTGACAGTTGTCATCAGAACTAATCTTGTAATGTTTGCAAAGTCTCCAGTCTGTACAGTGATTCATTTTCCAAATTCAGCTTTTCAGAGAGTTCTGGGAGGATTGAGGCAGATTCCAGCACGGGGTCGTAGGGGAGGCTTGGGTTGGCAGAAAGTCCTGGCAAAGCTCCGGAAGGTGTCACCCACACGAGGTGCTCTGGAGTCGTTGCTGAAGGAGCCACACAGGAGGTGGCCATTCAACTTCAGGCCCTGCTCTCTGGGCCCTCACTTGCTCTTCAGTAGAATAAGGGATTGGGCTGAATGAACAAGCAAATGCCACTGCTTGGTGAATTAGAGCAGGAACACCAGGTCAGCAAGGGCTGGGAGGCAGGGTGTCCCTGGAAAAGGCACTTTGGTGACTCCAGCGGCAACACGCCTGCGTGCTTTAACTCTCGCTCAGAGACCCACACTCGTGGGGCCCCAGGTCGTGCCCGAGGCCAGCTGACAAGCGGAGGCTGCTGTTCCTCCCCAGGCCACGGGAACTTCCCCTACCTCTGTGGGAACCTGAACGATGTCGTCGTCAGCCCGCTCCTGTACATGTGCTACCAGAACTCCCAGTCCATCTCCAGAACGTACGAGCAGTTTGGAGCATCCACGATCCAGCCCATCTCGGAGGAGATGCAGCTCCTGCTCACCGTCTACTACCTGGTCCAGCTGGGTGAGTCCCTCCCCTTTGGCAGGGACCTCCGGTGAAATAGTTGCTGAAGGGGGGAGGTGACCGAGCTCTCATCACTGCCCATCACTGCCGCCCGTATGAAGACCATCTCTGGCCAGTGGAAATGAAATACAGGGAATATGCTGACATGGACTGCAGTGGTCACCACTCCGAGGGGCTGGGAAGGGCTTAATGTAGGTCAAAAATCTATGCAGGTAATTCAAAAGCGATGCCAAGACTTGAGTGAAGACTGATTATTGACTGTTGGGTTTGGGCATATGGCAGTAGTTGGCAACCTGGACAGGTGGTGTATGAGCAGTATGGGGACTAAAGACATGTCGGGTGGGTTACAGAAAACAAGTGTGGCACATGTCCGGTGGGTTACAGAAAATGAGCGTGGCACCTGTGGACAGCTCTCCAGGAAGCTTGGCTAGGTGGTGGTGGTTCTGGAAGGGGGTGCGGGCTCAGGGGAGAGATCTTAAACATGGGCGATGTAACGGCTAATTCAGTCTAATTTTGACACGGCCCACAGAATGGGGCCGTGAAAAATCCCTATTTTTTCAAATCAAGAAACTTGATTATAGGACACAGCTCAAGGCTCTGCAGCTAGTGCTGAGTGGGGGCTGGGTGGGAACGTATCTTCTGCATAGAAGTGTGGCGTTCCTTCCTCCAGCTCAGCCACATATAAAACTTTGACATACACAGCAGAAAATCTCCGTAGGGAAGAAAGTTGAAAGTATCCACTCACTACTCATCAAAAAGATGACAGGTGAACAAATTCAACAAGCAAAAATGTTCTCAATTAAATTGTCAACAACAACCTGAGTGGTATCAGGTGGAGCTAAGGGTGCAGTTAAACCAGTATTATCGTGGTCCATGAATGTCTGGTAAGTCGACACATTTAGACACATCTAGAAACAGCCTGCCCATGTGTTTTCAGTGGGTCTGTAAGTTCACTTTTGAGAATTTAGGCTGAGGACGTCATCTATGCAGAAAATATGTGCACTGCAAAATTACTTATAAAGGTGATTCTTTGGAAGCAATAAAAGGACCAGTAATAGAGACATTGCTATGTAGATGCAAGTCCTTCCTAAGATGGGCCCACACCTGATCCGTGCTCCTGTGTTGATGAAGATCTTAACCAGAACGGGACAGGATTCAGGTGTGATGGGAAAGAAAGCAGACTAGCCCTGAGGTTTTCTGCCCACAATGCTTAACAGCAATTTAAAACCTACACCTAATGGGGGAAAATACTGAGAAATATACAAAAATAGTTGTGGTTCTGTTAGGATGGGGAGGTTATGGCTGCTTCTCTATCCTACATGTCCCAGCGGTCTGTAATTTGATGGAACATAGATAATTTAGATTATGTTGTTTCTTTAATTAGCTTACAGTGCATGTTGTTTCTTTAATTAGCTTATGGTGCACGTGCGTTTCCCCAGAATTACACGTTGTATTTGATGGAAGCCCCCATTTTTTTTTTTTTTTTTTTTGTGGGGTGCGCTGCACGTGGGGCGTGCCAGGTGGGCCCACGCTGAAGCCTCTTCTGCCTGCCCTGTGTTGCCAGCCGCGGACCAGGTGCCCCTGATGGAGGACCTGGAGCAGATCTTCCTGCGCTCGTGGCGTGAGTCCCACCTGACTGAGATCCGGCAGTACCAGCAGGCGCCGCCGCAGCCCTACGCGCCCGCGCCCAGTGCTGCGGCTCCCGTCACCTCCGCGCAGCTGCCTTGGCTGGCAGGCCTGGCCGCCAGCTCCTGCAACGACAGCGTGCATATCATCGAGTGCACCTACTCCCTGGCAGAGGGCCTCTCCGAGATGTTCCGGCTGCTGATCGAGGGCAAGCTGGCCAAGACCAACTATGTGGTGATCATCTGCGCCTGCCGGAACGCGGCCATCGACTCCTGCATCGCCGTCACTGGTGAGGCCCACGCCCGGCTGGTGGAGAAGCGGCCGTGTCTGTGTCCCAGTTGCGCTTCTTAGACCAGTGCTGCCCTTTCTGCCTCTGGTGGCCCGGGGTTTGCAGCAGCAGTTGCAGTGACTGCCCATGGAGCCCTCCTGGTGGCAGCTAGTGCCCTGGGTCATGTGCTTGGTGAAAATTCCCATTCCTCCCGTGGTGGAATGGGGCACCCCCCCCAGCTCCACCCCGGGGACTTGGGAGTCTATAGACCCCGTGGAAAACCTGGCTTCCCCACGCACCTGAGGATGTGGCTGGTCTCTTAAAGATAGTTTTTTCAATTCTCTGATGGAGATGAAAAACAACAGTGACCTTAATGTGTTTTGTGGGTTCATGAGCCCCTGAACTAGTTGACTATCACAACGCTTACTGAAGCCCTACTTTGTACAGCTTCAGTCAGGGGCTGGGGTACAGGAGTGCAGCCCTGCTTCCCCCGTGGGGAGCTGGATCCCAAACGCAGCCCAGGGCCTTGCAGGGGGCAGGGCAGAGGGAGAGAGTGCTGCAGTCAGGCCTCTGGCATCTGAGGGGGCGTGTCCTTAGAGCAGGAAGGACAGCCTCTTCTGCTGAGAAACGAGGAAGAATTGAGGGGTGGCTGCAGGGCTCCCAGGACTGTGGGGCAGCATACTGTGCTCGGTGTGTTGAAGGGACAGCAGGGTGGCCAGGGCAGAGGACAGGACTGGAATACGCAGAGCCCTGAAGGCCAGGTCAAAGCGCTGGATATTTTTTCCTGTGCGAGTTGGGAAATCATTGGGAGGTTTTGACCAGAGAAGGGACTTTTGTTTTGGAAGGAGTTGCCCCGTTTGTATGGAGAAGAGCCTGTGTATGCAGGGGGGGGGGGGGGGAGGGGCGGAGGGGGGCGGGGGGGGGCGTCCATGACTAGGGAGGAGGCGCAGGATTTGAGCCGCATGGCCGTGTCTGAGACCAGGCTGAGGTAGATGTGGAACCTCATGGCAGATTCTAGGTGTGGTTTGAAGTTGATGACTTCAGGGCTGCAGGTGGGTCCCATGTGGAGTGTGGGAAAAAGCCAGGCCTCGGGACCACCCTGAGGAGCTGAGCCTGACTGGCATCATGCCGTCCTGTTACCGTCTGTTGAGGTGGGAAGAAGTGTCATGTGTTTTAAACCTGAAATCCTTATATCTTTTGAAATTTACTTTAAAAACAAACTTACAGCCCTGGCCGGTTGGCTCAGTGGTAGAGCATCGGCCTGGCGTGCGGGACTCCCGGGTTCGATTCCCAGCCAGGGCACACAGGAGAAGCGCCCATCTGCTTCTCCATCCCTCCCCCTCTTTTTCCTCTCTGTCTCTCTCTAACCCCTCCCGCAGCCAAGTCTCCATTGGAGCAAAGTTGCCCCGGGCGCTGAGGATGGCTCTGTGGCCTCTGCCTCAGGCGCTAGAGTGGCTCTGGTTGCAACGGAGCAACACCCCTGATGGGCAGAGCATCACCCCCTAGTGGGCATGCCGGGTGGATCCCGGTTGGGCGCATGTGGAAGTTTGACTGCCTCCCCGTTTCCAACTTCAGAAAAATACAAAAAAAACCCCAAAAAACCACACACACAAAAAAACTTACAGCCTGACCAGGCAGTGGCGCAGTGGATAGAGCGTCAGACTGGGATGCGGAGGACCCAGATTTGAGACCCCTGGGGTCACCAGCTTGAGCGTGGGCTCATCTGGTTTGAGCAAAGCTTACCAGCTTGGATCCAAGGTCGCTGGCTCAAGCAAGGGGTTACTCGGTCTGCTGTAGCCTCAAGGGTCAAGGCACGTATGAGAAAGCAATCAAGGAACAACTAAGGTGTCACAACGAAAAACTGATGATTGATGCTTCTCATCTCTCTCCATTCCTGTCTGTCTGTCCCTATCTATCCCTCTCTCTGACTCTGTCTCTGTGGAAAAAAAACCAAAAAAAAACTTACATTGTTACTGTGCCACATCCCAGTTGTCCTTTTTTTTTTTTTTTTCATCCCAGTTTTTTTTACCAGTCGGGGATCCTGAACTCATTCTGTATTTTTTATAATTACATTGATGTGAGCTGTGTCTTCAGTAATAAACCTGGAGCACCTGCTGTGTGTCAGGCATTGGCATTGGGCTAAGTAAGCATCCTATAAACACGGTCTTGTTTCTTCCTCACGACAGCCCAGTGAGGTCGGGACTACTGTCAGCCTCACACTGTCTCGGATAAGGAAACCGGGTCTGGAAGGGTTCAGAACTCACCTCGGGTTTCACAGCCAATGAGTCAGGTTCCAAGGCCGGTATTCTGGGTCTTCCCTCTTATTGCCCTACCTGAGCCACTGGGCCAGTGTGGATGGAGCATGCGCAGGCTCATTTAACCAGCAGGAGCACCTGCTCTTAAACTATAGCTGGTGCCGGGCTTGGGGGATGGAGAGAAAGAGATGCAGGCATGGATCTATCACCGAGGGGCTCCCATGCCAATTCTAAGTGCAGGGGCCCAATGAAGGCCATTGTTTGTTTTTTCAGGGAAGTACCAAGCCCGGATTCTCTCCGAGAGCCTGCTCACCCCAGCTGAGTACCAGAAAGAAGTCAGTTATGAGCTGGTTACGGGGAAAGTGGACTCCTTGGGGGCCTTTTTCAGCACCCTCTGTCCAGGTAGGCTCGTAGTGAGACGGGTGCAGATCCTAAGTGTACCAGACAGGAATAGACAAAGACACGGGGGGGGCGGGTTAGGTTGGGGTCTGTGCCGCGTGAGCTGCTGAGGCTGCCCTGGACTCAGGTGTGCAGGGCAGCCCCTCTGGTCTGTGCACCGGCATTTATAGCCCTGGCTGCCATATTCCTGCATTGGCGGTGGGTTCTCCTGGACTTTGTGACTTTTGTCTTCCTGGGACCGATGAAGGCCTTTTGCCTCTTCTCTCTCTCGCCACGCTGCTCCCACTCTCCCTCCGAATTGCCTGCAGCTTCTCCCTGGAGCGGTGTGTTCTCTTTTTCCTGGGCTCTGGGTTGTGCATGCCCTTCTTCATTCTGTGTCTGGCTTCTCACCCCTCGGGACTCACCCGCAGTCCCAGAAACCCGCGCCGGCCCCTCCAGGATGGGCTTGGGCCCCGTTGAAAAAACAGCTGTGTTAGTCTTGCTCATTTGCACTTTGCCTGGTGAGTGTGTGGGCACGTGGCAGTGCCATGTGGGTATAGTCTATGTAAGGCTGCAGGTGCTTGCCCTCAAGGCAGATGGAGGATGTGCAAATCGTCTGCCCGCCACTAAGAGGGGCCCTTTTTGCTGTTCTTTTGCCTAAGAAGCCGTGTCCCCCTGCCTGTGGGCTCATTTGCCCTGGTGAGACTCTATTAAATGGGAATGCCCAATGCTTTCCGGCTCTGCAGTTTCTCTACCATCCGCCCAAATCCACTGTGGACCTACCTGGCTTCAGCCACCAGCATTACTGACCCTCTCCTTTGTCCTTCTGGCCGTTGTTCGTTGTGTCCCAGCACTGACATGTCACAGTGCAATTTCCTTCCTTAGGTTTGGAGTCCTCGACAGGGCCTGTCACACCTTCATCGCTTACCCTGGGCCCAGCACAGTGCCTGATACTCTGCAGCTGTTCCTAGATGCTTGCTAAAGTTCACGGGATAGAAAACCAATTTCTGTTGTTTATTCTGTTTCGGGCAGAGGGTGACATTGACATTTTGCTGGACAAATTTCATCAGGAAAACCAAGGCCATATTTCTTCCTCACTCTCTGCCTCCTCTGTCACCAAAGCAGCACCCCTGGATATCAGCGGGGCCCTGGTGTGCACACGTGAGTGGTGAGGGGGGCTGGTGGCCAGGGGTCCAGGTGGGTGAGGCCATATCTATTGTCCCCTGGGGTTACAAAGTAAGCGATGTTAGAAGCACTTCCAGAGGGCAGGGCTGCTTCTTAGCATCAAAGCAGACTTAATACCTAATTTTAATCTTAGTCCTTAAGGATAGAGATTGTATGCCTTGAAACATATATCTTTTATTTAAAAAAAGAAGAGAATTTTCTCGAGGTGGTGCATTTCTCTGCGATTAATTTTATCTTATGGATGCATTGTTGCGTTATTTATTCATGCTTAGCTCCTGAGGGGCACGGCCTCTCCTTTCTTCCTGAGAACTTGCAGCCTCTTCTGAAGTCCAGACTCAGGTCAGCTTCCCTAAGATGCTGTCCTTGTCTCCTCTGGGTGGAGTGGGTCACAGCTTCCGCTCCCCGAGCGCTGTTCCCCCTTTGATAATTAACTTGGGACAGGTGTGTGAGGTGACGCTCAAGGTGAACAGTCCAGAGCGGGCACTCGGTCGATATTGCCATGTTTTCCTTTCCCCGGGACCCTGTTCACGAGGCGGGGCACATCTCGTCCCCTGGCAGAGGTCCGGGGCTGCGGCCGCCTGCGCCCAGGTGCCTCACCCACAAGGGGCTCTGGTTGCAGGGTCCAGCCTGGAGCCCCACCACATCCGGCCCTTCCAGCTGGCAGTGGCCCAGAAGCTCCTCTCCCACGTGTGCTCCATTGCGGATTCCAGCACTCAGAACCTGGACTTGGGCTCCTTCGAGAAGGTGGACTTCCTAATCTGTATCCCACCCTCGGAAGTGACCTACCAGCAGACCCTGTTCCACATCTGGCACTCAGGTATGGGGGGCTCTGCAGGGTTAGCCAGGGGGTCTGCACGGGGAAGCTTTGATCTGCTCGCATTCTGGTTGGGATTTGAACAGCAGTCTTTGTTACTTGGAAGCACAAGAATCGTCGCCTTCGTTTTGTAGGTCATGAAACTGATGCTGAGAGGTAACGAGTCACCCGAGATTTTGTACTCTGTTAAAGTGAGAGCCGTGACTTGGATTCTCACTCGGTCCCACATGGGCCAATGACCTATAGGCTGATATCCTGTTTGAACATAGTTTCACTGTTCTTTCAAGGGGACTAAATATGAAATATGCGGAGAGTCAGTGTCTAATAGGATTCACTCTGCAGTACCCTATGGCCCGTGACATTCAGGCTGGGAGGTGATTTTGCAGGGGCGTGGGACTTTCCTTTCACTCCCCTTCTGCTATGTGCCTGGGATCAGCTGCTTCCTGATGCTAGCTCTGCTGTGTCCCAGGGCATCTGCTGAGCAGACGCCAGGCTGTCGGGCTGTCTCTGGGCCTGGCCAGGCACAATCAGCGTCACCTCAGTCATTTGTGTAGCAGCCTGCCCCTGATTCACTGGTGTCTCAGGTGTCCCTGTAGCCTCGGGGCCGAGCACAGCGCCGGCTGGGAAACAGAGGCTCATCAGCTGTGAATGAAAACGGTGAAGGTGTGTGTGACATACCTCCCGTTGTGTTTTTACTGTGTCGCAGGGGTTTTGCTGGAGCTCGGCTTGGAAAAGGAGCACGTGACCAAGCAGAGGGCAGAACAGTACGTTCTGAAGCTAGACGCCGAGGCACAGACCAAGTTTAAGTCCTTCCTACAGAACTCCTTCCAGAACCCACACACGCTCTTTGTCCTGATCCATGACCACGCCCACTGGGATCTTGTCAGGTCAGAGTGACTTTGGCGCGTGGCAGGGGAGAAGTGTTTCTTCTTTGAAATAGTCCGTATGGGGGACACTCGGGACTGTGGGCACAGCCTCTGAAGATGAGGGCTGTGGGGCTTTGGCGTCCGTAGGCAGATGATGCTCTGGGCATGTTTTGGAACTTCCGAGCTGGACGTTATCTCCGGGGTAGCTGGTGCAGCCTCTGAAAGGTACCCTGTGGGGAGAGAGACTGGACAGAGCGAGCATTGTGCTCAGCGTCACAGGGCTGGGTGCCATGGGACGGTGGTGGTGGCAGTGTGGCCTGGAACGAAGGCCCCTGAGTTGCACACTGAGGCACGTTTGCTGGACCTCACTCAGCAGCAGAACACCAGGGAGGTGCAGGGGAGGGACGCCAACAGGGACCAGCGAAGCCCGGACCCTTCCTGCCGGCTGCCCCATTGACTCTGGCACCGTGGGTCCGAGCTCCGCCACCCTTCTTCAGGAGTGCTTTCACTCCAGGAACGTCTAGGTGAGTTTCAGACAGGTCCAGCTTGGAGTCTGGCAGGATTCCCAAGAGTGTGTAAGGATCGGTAATCTCCATGAGACTGGCGTTGCGGGGGTGTACGCCTAGACCCTGGCACCGACGCAGCTGCGAAGGAAAGGAAAGTCTTGGGTCAGATACTGGAGGAAGGTTTCGACTTGGCACAGACTCGGAGGCTTAAGGCTGTCCAGAGCCTTAATGATCACTCAGATAAAGGGTTTCCGACCTAGGGCCCATGTATATATAGGCTTAGGGGAGGGGAATTACAGAAAAACCTATAGTGTGAATACTTATTTTGAGGGTGTTTCAGAATAGCTACCTGCCGCCCAGAAGGCAAATCACTGGTTTTTATTACTCCCCTAGATTTACAGTCGCATAATGTCGAGGCTGTTGCCCCTGGAGACAGGCTCAGCTGTGCTTGTCTCCTGGGCAGGCTCCTCGTCCAAAATGCTTCCCATTCCGTTCCTACCCTTTTAAACTTGGTATAGAATTTATTTGCCATTTTATATCTTCTTTGGATCGTTTTAAACTCCGTAGGCCTTTAGGGAAAAGAATTAAAAAAAAACTGGTAACAACCAGGTTGAGCCAAGGAGAAGAGGGTGAGAGCCCGTGCCCTAAAGGAGGGGCTGGGTTGTGTCCCTTGCAGGCAATTATTTTTTTTTTTAAGCTAGAAACGGGGAGAGACAGACAGACTCCCGCATGCGCCCGACCGGGATCCACCCGGCACGCCCACCAGGGGGCGATGCTCTGCTCCCACCAGGGGGCGATGCTCTGCCCCTCCCGGGCGTCGCTCTGTCGCGACCAGAGCCACTTTAGCGCCTGAGGCAGAGGCCAAGGAGCCATCCCCAGCGCCCGGGCCATCATCCTTGCAGGCAATTCTTGATAAATCCTGTGCCTCTTCCAAGTTTGTCAAAATATGAGCAGCAGGGGCGTCCCTAACGGGTGTTGCAGTACAGTCATTTTCAAGATGTGTTTTCCTCGTCATGGTCAGAACATAAGCTTCGTTGGTTGGCAGTGTCGGTGGAGGGCTAGTTCTACGTGTAGTCAACAGCTTGATCCTTGGATGATTATAAATTAGTATTAGTCATTCCACTTATGGTCCTGTCTCCCCCTTTTCCTCCCTCAGTAGCGCTGTTCATAATCTCTACTCCCAAAGTGACCCATCCATGGGACTGGTGGACAGACTGCTCAACTGCAGGGAGGTGAAGGAGGCCTCCAACATCGTGACACTGCACGTGACTTCCTTCCCTTATGCGCTGCAGACTCAGCACACCCTCATCAGCCCCTACAACGAGATCCACTGGCCTGCCGCCTACAGTAACGTGAGTGCCACCAGCTGCTGTGTCTGGTGCCTCTTGACCACGGGGGGTGTGGGGAGAAATTCTCTGTAGTAAAGACCTTGATAAAGTAGAATGTTTAGGGGTCAAGTGGATTCCCACTCCTTGGGTCTTTAATTGGACCCAAGGTTAGATTTCAACCCTTGATCTTTAGGAACATTCCCAAGATGCATCCATTGGCTTCCCCGTGTTAGAACAGATGGGGTTTTGTCTAGAAATCTTAGAATCGTTCCCATTTGTCCTATCTCTGCGTCCTTCAGCAGCAAGGTTCAGAATCTCCTTCCTTACACTGAATAGCCGTGAAACCTGGTGAGTTTTCAGTTCATCGGTTGCCATGGAACCTGTGTACCAAGCATGACTGCCTGCCGTCCAGTGGGTTCGGAACCCGTGGCAGTGATGGCACTTATTTATGTGGCCCTGACTGTGAGCCGGGTTGGTTCTGTCCTTGAGTGCTTTGAACTCCTTTAAGACGTAGGTGCTAAGGACAGTTTCTGACTTCCACCTGGGGAAGATGAGGCAGATGGGGGTGGGAGTATGTGAAGCCACTTTGCCTGGAGCCGTGTGGCTGGAAAGGGGTGTAGCTGGGTGTGACCCAGGCTGGCTGGCTCCAGTGCCCTTGCACTTAACCATGGGTTCTTTGAGGGTAAAGTTCATGTCTTTGTAATTTTAACAACCTCCCCAGTGTGGCTGTGCTCTGACCTTAGTTTGGGAGGAATTTTGTGTCAACACATGAGGGACATTGGTTAGATAAAGGGTTTTTTTTTTCTGTTGATTTTCAGTATCAGCAGAATGCAAGATAGTTGATTTGACTGTTCCTAAAACTAGCTCAAAGTGTTGGAATGAGGCAGTTTTAACAGTGAAAGCTGTACATTAAAGAAGACAAAGCGGGCCTGACCAGGCCGTGGTGTAGTGGATAGAGCGTTGGACTGGGATGCGGAGGACCCAGGTTCGAGACCCCAGGGTCGCCAGCTTGAGCGCGGGCTCATCTGGTTTGAGCAGAGCTCACCAGCTTGAGCGCGGGCTCATCTGGTTTGAGCAGAGCTCACCAGCTTGAGCCCAAGGTTGCTGGCTTGAGCAAGGAGTCACTTAGTCTGCTGTAGCCCCTGGTCAAGGCACATATGAGAAAGCAATCAATGAACAACTAAGGAGCCGCAAGGAAGAATTGTTGTTTTTCATTACTCTCCCTTCCTCTCTGTCTGATTCTCTTCATCTCTGCCACAAAAATGAATGAATAAATAAATAAATAAAGGCAGGTTTTCTTCTCGGCCACCCCACTGGGGTCGGATGAAGGGCAAAGTCCTGACCGGTGGGGACGTGCTATCCTTTGGGCACGGAGTCCTCTGTGCTCTGTGTCTGCAGTGAAAGAAATGCACAAACCATCATCTGGGGGATGGCAGAGTGAGCACATTGTTGATCAGATGTCGGCCCAGGTCATCCGGGCTCCTCACTCGGGATACCGTCAGTCTCTGCAAGTGTGATGTTTGGGTGACCAGAGCGCCTCTCTATTGCAGGGGGTGGATTTGTATCCAGAGAACAAGAAGTACTTCGGGCTGTCGGAGTTCATCGAGTCGACCCTCTCGGGGCACAGCCTCCCCTTGCTCCGATACGACAGCTCCTTTGAGGCCATGGTCACTGCCCTGGGGAAAAGGTACATGCCTCTCCCTGAAGTTCCTAAAAGTGCCCAGTTGTCAAGGGCAAGTTGAGGTGGGTGCAGTCAGGGGACTCGAGGAAGGCCTCCCCCCCTTCCTGGGTGACTCAGTCCCTCCAGCAAAGCACCCTGGTTTCTTTCTTGTCCTGCACTTTGGGCCAGGGATATCTCTGTGCTGTTCCAGAGAGTTTTAGAGATGAGAACGGGCAGGACCATGCTGGAGTGTTGGGCTGCGTGTTTGAGACTCAAGAGGAGGGCAACATAACGGGAAGTAAGACACTGAAAGGTCTCAAGGAGGTGACAGTGACAATTCCGGCCTACTTCAGTTCTTAGCTCCTCCGTGCACCATCTTCCGATTGGTGGTTCTGTGCTATTTGCTGTCCCAAGAGCCTTACTTTCGTGACCTTATGTATGCCTCAACCCCTCTCTGAGCCCGGTTGATATTGTCCCCATTGTGCAAATACAGGAAGGCTCAGAGAGACACCATGGCTTTCTCAGACCACACGTCTCATAAGTGACAGGTTCAGGTGTGACTGCAGAGCCAGTCTGACTCGACAGTGTGTCCTTTAACCCTGTCATGGCAGGCCTATGAGGCAGATTTTTTTTTTTTCTTTTTTTGGTGACAGAGACAGAGGGACAGATACGGACAGGCAGACAGGAAGGGAGAGAGATGAGAAGCATCAATTCTTTGTTGCAGCTCCTTAGTTGTTCATTGATTGCTTTCTCATATGTGCCTTGACTAGGGGGCTACAGCAGACCGAGTGATTCCTTGCTCGAGCCAGTGACCTTGAGATCAAGCTGGTGAGCCTTGCTCAAACCAGATGAGCCCACTCTCAAGCTGGCGACCTTGGGGTTTTGAACTTGGGTCCTCCATGTCCCAGTCTGATGCTCTATCCACTGCGCCACTGCGTGGTCAGGCACAAGGCAGATTTTTATGCTGCCATTTTTACAGATGATGAAACTGAGGCCAGGGAGGTCACGTGATTGCTGGTGTCACACGGTTTACATGCTGTGAGGCCGGGCTGGGTTTCACAGACTGATGGAAAGAAGTGGGCTCTCCAGCAGTTAAGGGTGTTGCGCTGGGCTCGGCTGCCTCCCCTCATGGCACCTCATTTTTCTCACTGCCCACACGGGTTTGAAGTAGACACGTACTTTTCAAACTATTCCACAGTGTGCTGCTTTGGCCGGATGCTAATAGCTCTTGGCCAGAAGGAGTTCTGTGGTCAAAGGTGTTTGAGAAAACCTTACATTTAACAAAAGGGTTTCTTTGTCACCAGCATCCTCAGAGCCATCCGTGTGCCCGGAGGCTGTAAATCTCAGGGGGACGTTGGAGTGTGGGGCATCCCAGCATCTCCTGGGAGCTGTGTTCCCCATAGCGCCCTTTGGGAAATGAAACCCCTTTCAGCCTTTTGATTGCGATGGATTTAATGAGGCCCGTCCTCCCGCCCTGGGTGGGCAGCAGAGCACCCTGTACTTGCTGAGGGAAGAGGCCCTCGCAGCTCTGTCCCCGAGGTTCCCGGCACTGACCCTCGCTCTGCTCCTGCCGCTCCCTGCTTCCCTGACAGTAAACACAGGCTGAGTGCCGAGCACGCTGCTTGTCCTTTGAGCAGAGGTGAGGGCGGACACTTCTCACTACGTCAGAGACGGGGAGGAGAGGGTGTTTCTGCCCGAGTGACATCCTGCCCTTTACCTTGCTCAGGGTGACAAGGGGCCACCACAGTTAAGGCAGTCACATGGGGTGGGGAGACAGTATTCTCTATGCTGTCCTCCTCGTTTTCTGGGCACCACACAGCCAGTGACCCAGGGACAGGGTAAAGCACCTGTGGGCCCCTGAGAACGAAGAGGGAAAACATCAGCTGCCCTGTGGTGCTCGAGGCGTGGCGTGGCTGCAGTGAGGCTCCTTTGTAGGTCAAGGAATTACTTGATCTCTGTTCCGGAAGGCAGTCACGGGACTCATACCAGCTAAATAAACTGAGCATCGTGTGTGAACTGGATGTCAATTTCTGTGTTCCTGCTGAGAAACACAGTGACCTCGGTGTTCTGTGGTCCGTGACACCGGGGTCAGAGCTGCGCTCACTGTGTGCGGTGGTGAGAGAGGCGGGGTCCCCACCTTTGTGTGAAGACACCTAGGGTAACCATGGCTTGCTAAAGCATAACCCAGGGACTCCAGGTTTCACTGGATGCATCCTGAATTGTAATCCACTCTTAAAGCAAATCCCATTTAGTCCCATTTCTGTGAACTGTTCACTTACCGTACTTGGTGAACGCACTGATGTGCCCTGGGGATGGTCCCCCCAATCTGTTAGCTGCTAGACTAGGCATTTATTATATTTATTCATCTGTTCATTCACTGAGCAAATATTCACTGAGCAGCCAGAGAGATACCAGCAATGACAGACCTGTCCCAGCGGGACACGGCAGAGCAGTTTACAACACGCCGTCTAAGGAAGGCTTCTGTTTCGGGGGCCAAACAACCAACTTCAAAAGGACACGCCGCTCGTCTGTAATCTGGGAGTCATGGACATCTTGGGTTACTTGCTGGCTGTCCGAAGGCCTGTCCTTCCCCGGGTGCGAAGCGGACGTCCTTGCAGTTGGCGCGGTGCGGGCTCACAGCCAGTCTCTCCTTGTGGCAGGTTCCCCCGCCTGCACAGCGCCGTGATCAGGACCTTCGTGCTGGTGCAGCACTATGCAGCTGCCATGATGGCCGTGAGCGGCCTCTCGCGGATGAAGAACTACACGTCGGTGGAGACGCTGGAGATCACCCAGAACCTCATCAACGCGCCCAAGCAGTGCCCCTGTGGCCACGGGCTCATGGTCCTGCTGCGGGTGCCCTGCTCGCCACTGGCCGCCGTAGCCTACGAGCGCCTGGCCCATGTGCGGGCGCGGCTGGCGCTGGAACAGCACTTCGAGATCATCCTGGGCAACCCCAGCTCAGGCATCACCATCGGGAAGCACTTTGTGAAACAGCTCAAGGTGGGCGCTGTGGTCGGGGACAGGAGGGGTGACGGAGGCCTGGGGGTGCGGGTGGGACATGGTGTTCAAGGGGGTGGGGGAGGGGAGGCGGAGGTGTGTCCAAGGGGCTAGGGGAGGTGGAGGGGTGTCCAGCTACCTCTCTTGCCAGGTCCCTACCTGCATCTTTCAGTCCGGGGTACCAAATTGTCAGGGCTACCTTCTTGCTGCTTCTCCAAAGCACAGTCTTGCTATTTCAGACTTCTGACTTGTCTTTTCCTTTTTTTGGGTGTGTGTGTATGTGTATTCTCCTTTGCTTAGCTGATAACTGTCAGCCTGCAGGACTCAATCTTATCCCCTTTCAGGAAGTTGCCCCTCCCCCACACCTGGGCTGCTTTGGTGTTCGCTGTCAGCTGGCTCTTCCCCCAGGAGATGGAGAGCAGGAACCATCCCCAAAGGTCTCAGTCCCCAAACTTAGCACAGTTCCTGGCTCATAGCAGCTTCTCACTAAACCTACAGGCCATAGAAAATGTATAAAGCATTAGAAAGGATATGGAAACAGGAATTGAGTAGGAACTGGGAATGAAGGCACAGCAGCATGTTGAGAAACACAGTAAAAACATGAGACCACTGAGGATGTGTGCTGTCACTCAAAGGATCAGTGAGCAGATGTTTCTTGAGCAGATGATCTGCACGCCAGGCAGCGTGCTCCATGGGTGATCCACTTCTTTGCAGTAAAAAGGGCTTTTCTTTCTCTCAAATGATACAACGCAAGGGCTCTTAATCAGTAGGCCATCGAGGTTCCTCTAGAGCTGGGCTAGTTGGGGTGTCGGGCATCTTAGGTCTTACTTCTTCTTGATTATCTGCAGATGTGGCAGAAAATTGAGGATGCGGAGTGGAGACCTCAGACTTACTTGGAGTTGGAGGGCCTGCCCTGCATCCTGATCTTCAGTGGGATGGACCCCCATGGGGAATCCTTACCAAGGTGAATGGAGAAGGGCGTGTGCCCCTGGCGTCTCTGGGGCCTTGGCCAGGCTGGGCTTCCACTTCCCGACTCTAGGGGGCGCATTCACATTCATAGTCGCCGTAGGTTTGTGTCTTGTATGATGATGGTTTTCTAGCCAATGGCAGTGAAATGTGTCTGAGACTTGGGGACACTTCATCTAATTCTGACAGATACGGTCTGTGCTTGGGGGTGGAGTGGGGGCGCTTGCCAGGCTCTGGGTGCAGGCGCTGCTGCGGGAGGTAGGATTTAACCCCTTGCTCAGTTTTTCCCCATGGCGGGGGGTGGGGTGGGTGGGTGGTCACCATGTGTGTTAGGGATGGCTGTTCCATTTAAAGAGGTATTGGGTCATCTTGTGGGGGGCTATGTTTCCCGCTGAGGTCTAGGCTGTTGTGATAGCTGGTCCTGCTTGGTTTAGGAGGTGTTCTGGGACAGGGGCAAGTGGCTGATGGCTGCTCTGGAGGAGCCCGTTCCTCCGGCACACGGGGCTGACTGTCTCATAGGCTGTGTCCCCTGGCCACCGCAGCCAAACAGATGACAGCCACAGCCCACCCAGTGTCTCCTGGGGTCTCCACACAGACAGGCAGACACTCGGAACAGAGGTCGTGGGGCCTTCCGTAAGGCAATCGCTGGGATTGGTGGTGACTGGTTGGCTTCTAAAGACTGACTTCATTCCCACAGAGGAGGGCAGGCAGCCAGGCCTGGGGCCTTTGCACGTCTGTGCTTTTGTAACCACATACTAATAGGAGCTGACATTTATTGAGTTCCTGCTTCATGCTGGCCCCTCTCGGATGAGGTTTACTTCACTTTGGTCTCTCCATCACCCTTGGGAAAGGTGTTATTCTAGTCATCCTGTGTGACTGATAGTAGCCAGGGTGGACAGGGGTTCAGCAATGTGACTCCAAAGCCTGGCTGACTTCCACTGGGCTACCTCTCACGCAAGGGCCACTAAAGGCTGGCCAGGAGAAGGGGGCTCCAAACGTTTGACTATGGTTGTAGCTGTTTCACACAGATTAATTCTTCTATCCCTCAACTTACTATGGACTAAGACAACCTCTTTAAGTCTGTGTAAGCACGTTCTGAGTATCTTCTTTGTATTAGGCACCTGTGCTAGACTTCTAACGTAGCACTTACACCTTGCAGCAGTGGTATCACTCTCCCGGTTTATGGATGAGCGGATGAAAGGCCGTTTGCCTGGGGTCACCGAGCAGTGAGTTGCAGAGCCTCTCCCCTCAGCCCTCTGCTCACCCCGAGCCCTGCACTGGCCTGTCCTCTGTGCTCACTTCCTCTGAATAGCTCATCACTGCTTGCTGTCTGTCTTCCTCGGTAGGCTCTCATTTTCAGTTGGACTATGACTCGATTATCATTCTAATGTTCCTAATGCCTTGCACCATCCCTGGTCCATTTTAATTACTGATTGAATAATTAGTGTCCAATTATTACATATAATCTCACAACCATGACATTACAGGGTGATGAGTATTCATTCCTTTTCAGAGGAAAACATTCTGAGCCTGCCAGGTGGGTCTGTCACCAGCCGGGAAGTGGCCGAGCTGGGCTTTGAGCCCCATTTTCATCTTGGGTTGGGGCTCTGTCAGTGACAGGAGAGGCAGGAGACTCACAGCGGGCACAGGGCTCACAGTCAAGCCATCTGCTTTTCCATTTGCGCACGGGGAGTGCACGGGGTCAGCGCCGCCCCGGTTCCCTCCTAGGTCTCTGAGATACTGTGACCTGCGTCTGATCAACTCCTGCCTGGTGAGGACTGCGCTGGAGCAGGAGCTGGGCCTGGCTGCCTACTTTGTGAGTGGCGACGTCCCCCTGGAGAAGGGGCCCCGGAACGAGGGCTTGGAGAGCGACCCTGAGAAGCCGAGCAGCACGGACAACGAGGAGGAGGAGCTGGTGACAGAAGGTCAGCCTCGGTGCCCCTCCCCCCGGGCCACCTCGCTTGTCTAGACAGCTGCCCCCCCCCCATTCTGTGTGGTCCTGAGCCAGTCCACGGGCCAGCAGCTCTGGGGAAGAGAATCTTTGGAGGAAATGGCAAATCTCCCATTGAATCCAGAGTTGGCTCCCCCCCCCCCTTTTTTCTGGTGGTATAAGAAAATGGAAATCCCAAAAGGTTCTTCCTAGTTCTAGAATTCTTAATGAATTGGAAGAAAAACAGATTTTCTTTGGGTCCAAGTTCATGCTCTGTTCAAGTCAGTGGTGCTGGCACTACTGCCTGGTGTCGGATTCATTCACTTATTTCCTCTGAGAACCAACCCGACAGTAGGGGCCCATCATTGGGATGACAGAAATGGTCCAGTTATACTGGCAGACTTGAAAATTCGACACTGTCTTTTTTTTTTTTTTTTGCATTTTTCTGAAGCTAGAAACAGGGAGAGACAGTCAGACAGACTCCCGCATGCGCCCGACTGGGATCCACCCGGCACGCCCACCAGGGGCGACGCTCTGTCCACCAGGGGGCGATGCTCTGCCCATCCTGGGCGTCACCATGTTGCGACCCTCCTGGGTGTCGCCATGTTGCGACCAGAGCCACTCTAGCGCCTGGGGCAGAGGCCACAGAGCCATCCCCAGTGCCCGGGCCATCTTCGCTCCAATGGAGCCCTGGCTGCGGGAGGGGAAGAGAGAGACAGAGAGGAAGGCGCGGCGGAGGGGTGGAGAAGCAAATGGGCGCTTCTCCTATGTGCCCTGGCCGAGAATCGAACCCGGGTCCTCCGCACGCTAGGCCGACGCTCTACCGCTGAGCCAACCGGCCAGGGCCGACATTGTCTTTTTAAGAGGACACAGAAATCAGAGCAGCGCACGGCCATTGGCTGTAGCCGACAGTATAGTGAGAATAAAATAAAAACTGTTAATACAAGAATGCCAAGTGCTTTGTGGGGTGTCGTATAGTGGAGAGAGAGGTGTAGGGTCAGATGACCAGGACTCCCCTTCCTCCTACATCTGCTCCCTGGGTGACTTTGGAGGTGACTTTGGTCAGGCCGTATCCCCTGCCCTAGCCTCCGAGCGCTCCTCCGTAAATGGAGATGGAGAGGCCTGCCCAGACTTCCTGGCGCTGGGGCAGCCTTTCACAGATGTGTGACCCTGACATTGCAGTGTCTTGGTCTCCCTGCTCTCCGTGGGATGAATTCATGCTTCTGGCAGTCCATGGCCCACTTTGGGGCGGGGGGGGGGGGCAGCTGTGTTAGGCTTGCTCGCTGGTTTCCTGGCTGCAAGTACTTTGCACGATTAGTGCGTGAGCACATAGCAGAAAGCCACATATGGGTCTCTATATGAAAAGCTATGAGTGCTTTCCCTCAGACGTGATTCTCCCCAATCGCTTTCCCGCCACTGCAAGGTCACTGCAAGGTAAGGTTTCCTGATTTTGTCAACTGCCACCATGAGGGGCTGGTTGTCCTGGCCCCATGCCCTCCACTGCGAAAAGTAGGTTTTCTTTGCCCGTCTCTGAGCCTCCAATAAACGGAGTGTCCCGATGCTTTCTGACTCCACAGTTCCTCTACCGTCTGCCCGAATTCAACGTGAACCTGCCTGGCCTTGGCTACCAGCATCACACCCACCTCTTAGCTTCACTGTTCTCTCAACTCTCCAGCCCCAAATGCCACACCCTGTGCTCGTGGCCACACCACCCAAGACTAGGGGTTCCCTAGCTGTGCTCTGCTCCTGTCCCCTCTGGGCCACATGGCTGTTCTTCTCACTGCTCCGAGTTCCCCCTCCTCTGTGCTTTTCCTGGGAACCCCTGCTGGCCCTCCAGGACTCTGGTCGGGTCATCTCTCCCACTCCTGTCCTGCTTCTGCCTCTCTCTACTGCGTGGGGGCCTGGCCTCCGGGACCCCAGCCCTTCTCTCTGTCCTCCTCACATCACCTTGTAGCTGCGGCCCTCGGGTGGCAGAATTCACTGAGCTGTGGGCGCCCCGCTGCCCTGCACCTTACTCCTGTCCCCAGAGCTGGGCCCCAGGAAGATGAGAGGAGGGTGGACGGGAGTGTGGATGGAGAGAGATGGCAGGTGTGTGCGCTGGGAAGCGCTGAGTGAATGCCCGGGATGGTGATCACCAGGTGTTTTCAGTGTGTGTGTGTTTACAACAGGCTCCACCTCAGAGAAGAGGAGCCCGGCGAGGAGGGAGAGGTCCCGCTCCCACGATTCGGGGTCCTCCTGCCTCTCCTCCAAGGCCTCCGGTAAGTCTCCGGCGGGGACCTGCCGCACTGCGCTGTTGCCTGGGGGTGTCAGAGGTTGATAAGGAGACCCTTTATTTTCGCCTAGAGCTGGAAGGAGAGGGAATTTAGAAGAACTGGATTTTTTAGAGTAAACGTTTTTCTGGACTGGGGTCTGAAACGTGAGTTTTGGCAAGACCCTGAGGTTCCATGGCTCCTTTCCTGGAGGAAGATGGCGGACTCTGTCCCGTGCAGCAGTGGCCAGTGTGGGGCGGTGGCAGAGGGCTGTGCCCTCGGGGCTCCCCGGATTTGGATAATCAGGAGGAGAGGAGCAAGGTAGGGCCTTCTTGTAGAGTCTGAGGGTGCAGAGAGGTGCACACAGGCTTCACTGGGGAGAAGCAGCTGGGGTACCGGGGTTCACTGACCGAGAAAGTGGACAGCACTCTGGAGGAGGGAGAAGAGGGGTGGATAAGATGCCCCAAGTATCTGCCCTCGGGGAGCTGAGTCTCTGGGAGCAGTCAGGACCTGTGCTCAATATCACCGGCATTTATCAGGGACCTACTTATGCTGCATCCGGGCATTAAAGATAGATAAGACCTGAGCCAGCTCCCAAAGAACTCATGGTTCCTCATAAACCAGGATACATTGCGTAGGGCTGCTGTCGTTTTCTTTCTGTGCGCATGTTCACATGTAGAGTGTCACAGTTACATGCAGAAAGAAATGATTGTCTCAGGTGGGAGGTGTTTACCAGTGGGGCGTGGTCATTGCGTGTTTCAGACAGCAACTGACCTTCGGGCCTTGGAGGAGAAGGTATTGCAGCTGGGGAAGGTTTTGCAGGTGGAGGAGATGGTATTCAATTTAGGTCGAGAAGGTATTCCAGGCAGGAAAACCTTCCCAGGGTAAGGGTCTCAAAGTGTAAGGGGTGCTTGTTGTATGTGGAATGGCCCTGGGGGTGCTTGGGGTGGGGCTGGGAGCCTGGCTGTCATCAGGGAGTGGCTGCAAGCTTCTGAGCTGGGGGGTGTTCGTGCAGAGAGCAGAGCACAGTGGGGGGTGTATCTGGTTTCCTCTCTTCTTCCCCCTCCTCCTGCAGCTGGTGGCTAACAGGGAACCAGCCAGGTGGGTGGGGTCCCTGTCACAGGTCCCATAGGTGAGCGCAGATGAAGTCCCAGCGTGGCCCTCTTAACCTCAGTCTAGACACAGCTGGGGAACTGGGGTTACAGCCCAGCGGGAAGTTCGGGTCCGGAGGGGAGCCTGTCTGAATTGTGTGGTGAGGGGGATGCAGGCTGAACAGAGTGCGGCCGGGAGGTGACCACGCTCACATTTGGTCTTCTCTGCTCCCTGTGGCGCTGTGGGTCTGGACCCCGTATAGCAGACGGGGACTGGGCTGCTGCTCCCGAGTGTCCAGGGGGCTCACACTTACCTGTGCGCTCCACGTGGCCCACGTGGGGCAGGGGCCAGGGGCACTCGTTTGCTCAGCTGCTGTGCACCTACGTTCCTTACCCTGAGTCCTCCTGAAAGCTGAGTAGTCTAGCGTTGGAGCAGAGCGTGTTGAGTCCTAGAAGTTCTGGCTGTGCTGGTGCAGAGGGGAGACTCATGCTCCATGAGGTGACAAGAGGGGGTGACGGTCCCCGGAACAACCCGCCTGGGGTGGGGGATGGGAAGGGAGAGGGCTTCCAAGCAGTGTGCAGTGTGTTGGGGGCCAAGTTGTACTATGTGGGTGCCACCAGCTCTCCCCACAGCAGAGCTCGGGTTTGTCATAGGACAAAAGAGGTCGTATCTAATCAAAGGATGCATTTTGCTGACAAATTCCCAGCTACTGTCAAGTAGAGGTCGCTGGTGCTGCGGAAACAGGCAGCTTGTGGCTTCAGGGTGAGGCGTTCCTGGGGTGTGACCATTCCTGGGGTGTGACCGCCGGTCTCTCCCCCAGGCTCCGCACTCTGTGGTGAGACCTCCGCTCAGCCCGGGGGTCCCTCGCCGGGGCAGCAGACATGCGGCCCTTCTGAGGAAGGCAGGGCCCCTGGCGACAGGCAGAGGCTCCGCGCCAGCCAGGGGCCAGCGTCAGGCAGCAGCAGGCACAGCCCTGGGCTGGCCCCCAAGCCTGACACCAGCCAGAGGAGCGTCCAGGTGCCAGTCACCTCATTGTCCCAGCTCTCTTGCTCGTCCTTGTCATCCGCGTCCACGGGGCCGGCCGCCGGCGCGCTCACCCTGCAGGCCGCCCAGTGCTCCCTGGCCAAGGCTGGCCAGCAGCCGCCCGCCGTCTTCTTGCCCAAGCTGGTGTATGACATGGTCACCTCCACTGACGGCAGCGGGCTGCCGAAGGCCGCGTCCCTCCTGCCCTCCCACGCGGTCATGTGGGCCAGCTCCTTCCGCCCCCTGCTCAGCAAGACCATGACGTCCACGGAGCAGTCCCTGTACTACCGGCAGTGGACGGTGCCCCGGCCCAGCCACATGGACTACGGCAACCGCGTGGAGGGCCGCCTGGACAGCTTCCACCCCCGCCGGCTGCTGCTCAGCGGGCCCCCTCAGGTGCGTGCCCCGCCTGCAGGGCCTGGCCTCCGCGGGCGTTCTTATGCCAGGCCCCGAGGTCAGGTTGGGGCAGACGGTGTCCCCGTATTCCCGTCTTGCCGTAGCCATGGCAGAATGTTTGTGATGGCTTCATCACAGTGGACAGAAGTCAGGGCCCGGTGACTTCTGTCCTCTCCCCTTAGTTCCCTCTTACGTGATATGTGGGGGCGGACGGGTTCTCTGGGTGCTTCTCGCACCTTCAGACGACCATCCTGCCTTTCCCACACCGTCTCACATGGTCCTCGTGGCCAGTCTGGGTGCCTTTTGCCGACTCTGACACGGCAGGATTGGGGTGAAACGTAGCGAGCCGGGAGGGTTGTCGGCATCTGAACCCTACCTGAACTCGTTGCATTTCTCTGACAACAAAAGACCGTTACACCAGTCAAACACGGCAAAATCTGCAGGGTGTGAATGTCACGTGTCCGGCAGGACTGGAGGTCAGTGTCGGGTCTTGGCAGTGGCTTTGCCAGACAGTGCAGAGGTGATGGATTTTAATCCTCTGTCTGATCATGTGTACTGCAAATGTTTGTTTCTGAAGCTTCCCCTGGTTGAGTTTCACGTTTCCTTTTTAACAGTTATGTCCATTCAGCAGCATTTGTTGAGTGCTTAACTGTGAACCAGGCACTGAACTAAGAAGTGGGAAGGCACCTCCTGAGTAAGGGGGCTGTAGGGGAGCCTTCTGGGGTACCCAGCCGGTGCCCTTTTAACCTGCTGTGACCAAAACAAACCAATGATCAATAGTAGATTCATCTGGAGATCGGCTGAGGGAGTGTGGAGGAGAGGGACTAGTGGTGTGATAAAGAGAAGGAAGAAGAGATAAACTGTTTTCTTTCTTTTCCTGGGCTTAGGCAGGTAGGCTAACTTTTTATAACTTGCACAGTGAATTTTGTTTCCTTACCGTAGACATAGCAATTGCAACAAGAAGAGTGATATGCAATTATGCAAGACTCTTAAGAAAGTATGCTTTCTGTTGGCTGATTATTTTTTCTGAAGCAGCCTTCCTTCGGCTGGTGGTAAAGTTCTATTTCTAACAGCTCAGAACATGTGGCTGGTTCAAATTGAGACACATCTGCCGTGGTTTGTAAGCAAGCGGGTCTTCTCCTGGGGTCCGCCCACCATGCTTCACCAGGCCACCTGTCCCCCCAAATGTGCTTGCATCCACCGGGTCTCATTTTACTTTAGACCTTTAAAGGGGACAGATGACAGGAGGTGCGTAGACAGGGCGTACTGACTCCCGGCTCTGATGTTCTCGTGTTCACAGATCGGGAAGACAGGCGCCTACCTGCAGTTCCTCAGCATTTTGTCCAGAATGCTAATTCGGCTGACAGAGGTGGATGTTTACGATGAGGAAGAGATCAATATCAGTGAGTTATCCCGTGGCAACACCGGGGCTTGGCCTCGTCTTTCATCAGTTTCTCAAGTGACCGCGTGCCTTTCACTTTCTATTCAATAGATGGAGCTCTCAGGTCTGTGATCAGACGCACCCAGGGGCCTTGTGGGTCCTTTGATCTCCCCTTGTGGTCCTTTGGCTCAGGGTCAGAACAGTGCCTGGGAGGCCTTTGTGGGCATAAAGTTACTGTACCACTGTTGACCGAGTTCGTCCCATGTGTCAATCCCTGTGCAAGGGACTCGGCATAAATGACCATATTTAATTTGCTACAGGACACCATGAGATAGATGTAGTTATTCCTGGTAAGTTACGTGCTTTATCCATTGTTCTGATAAGGTGCTCAGGAGCCTGGCTGGGCAGTGGGCAGAGCTGGAACTGGCCCGATTTGGTGGCTGCCTCTAGAAAGCAGGGTTCTCTGTCAGGGAGGCTCCCCGCTCAGACAGCTGAGCGCATAGGTCACTGTCACGGGGCACATGGAACTGTGTGACACATGGGAAACGGCCTTTCCTCCTGTTCACGGGACAGTGGACCCCGATTAAGGCAGGACTCGCCGAACGGCTGTCTAATACTGATTGCAGAACACAGCTTCCATTTCTTATTCTCAGGCATATTCCTGCGGCTCATGAACTCGGTCTGGTAAACGACGTGTTGCTTTTGAGAATTAAAATTGGTTAAAGGAGTGTTATCTGCGGTGTAAAGACAGGGAACCAGAAAGCTGCACTGGCATCTAAACAGCACTTTTTTTTTCTTTTTTTTTTAAATATAATTTTAAAAAATTTTTATTTTATTTATTCATTTTAGAAAGGAGAGAGAGAGAGGGGAGAGAGAGAGAGAAGGGGGAGGAGCAGGAAGCATCAACTCCCATATGTGCCTTGACCAGGCAAGCCCAGGGTTTTGAACCGGCAACCTCAGCATTTCCAGGTTGATGCTTTATTCACTGCGCCACCACAGGTCAGGCTAAACAGCACTTTTTAAATAATTGCATAAATTTAAGGTGTGCACCTTGATCTGCTATATGTGTGCGCTGGGGAATATGCACCGCCATCGAGCTAATTAGCATACCCATCACTCCCATGGTTACCAGGTCCCCTGCAGCAGTAGTTACGGTGGCCGGGATAGGAGACAATTGTATGTTGTCTGTGGAGGGGTAACTGTCCATCAGCAGATGATGAAAACGCAGGATATACATCTAATTAACCGAGTATTTCGCAGCCTTGAACAAAGGGAGATCCCGTCACGTTTGTTCCCAGCACTTTCGGAGGAAATTTGGAACCGTGAAGCCCATCCAGCCCTGGGCCTTTGCTTTGATGGAAAGAGGCTCCCCCAGCTCTGGGTCGCCCATGGTCCCCCACAGTTTGGAAACTATTTCAGGGACAAAGCTGCTATATTTCAGAAGAGGGCAGGCCTGCTGGGTTTCTTTCTCCTCCTCTGGTGGAGATACTCCTAAGACAGGATTCGAATCCGGGAAGTTACACTTCAAAGCCCAGTTTGTTAAATACTTTCTTCTGTCCCAGGGTTTCTTTTCGGTGGGACCTGGGTAATTGCTGTTTTAGAGGGTGTTGTGAAGAGGAAACGATGTTACGCATAGGAAGCACTGAGCACTTACAAAAACATGATAAACATTCCTCTCCCTCTTCTCCTTCTTCACATGGACTCCTCCTGCCTATATGATGAAGGGTAGATAGATATAGTAGCTGTATATAATATGTACGTAATCAGTGTGCTACATAATTTGAGTTGGATCAACTAGCCTTTTTTTTTAACCTTTTGACTAACAAGCATTTAGTGAGCACCCATAGACCACACCAGTCATAATGTTGGGTGACACAGGGCACATCACAGTGGTGTGGGCCGTGAGCGGTGTTGGCATTCAGAGGTGGTAAGCCAGGGGCCCGAGCTCTTAGGTTTTCTAGAGAGGCAGGGGTTGGAGCTGGGCCACACTGGCCAAGGAGCATTGAGATAATCAGAGTAAGTGAATAACTGCATGAGGTTCTGTGGGCGCTGGGGTGTATTTGGGGGACAGTACTGGGGTGAGGCACAGAGCCTAGGGTGGGACAGGTACGCTGGGAGGAGCAAAAGTTAGTGTGCAGGTCAGAAGAACAAACCCACCTCGCAGGAAACACAGCAGGGTGTTCCCCTGGATAGTGGTCCACCCGAATGTGCCTCCGTACCTTATTAGAACAGCCCTGAGGATGGGACATATTCCACAGCCTTCAGGATGTGATGGCGTGTGTGTCTCCCCCCCCCCCCCCCCCCCCGGTAACCTGCAGACTTCGTAACAGTTCTGATGCAGGCATTCTCATGCCCAGATAAAATGAGTCGTTCTTTGTGCTTATTTTGTCGAGTGTCTGTGTGTCTCCCAATCTCGTAGACCTTAGCGAAGACTCTGACTGGCACTGCCTCCAGCTTGGTGACCCCTGGCCAGATCTGGAGCTCTTCGAGAAGTTGCCTTTCGACTACCTTGTTCACGACCCGAAGTACGAAGACGCCAGCCTCATCTGTTCACACCATCAGAGTGTAAAGAGCGAAGGTCAGACCTTTAAGTTCTCTCCAGAGTACCTGGGAGTAGCCTCATAAAGGAGTAAGCCAGCTTTTTTTTTAGGACTTAATTACCTAGCGGTGAGGAGCTAACTAGCAGTACCCAGCGGAGAGCTGAGGTCAGTCCCTCCCTGGGCCAAGAAGGGCTCTCCGGGAAACCCGGGAAGACTGGCCGCTCAGTGAGTGCTGAGAAAAGGGAGGATACGCTTGCTGTCTGTCATGGTTAGTCTGAAGGTCCTGGTTAATAGAGGCTGGAAGACTATGTCTGTGTTTATGAATTTGGATTGTGGTAACAAAGTGCTCGTGTTTCTCTCTCCTCCCTCAGGCTCTTGTCTTCTCCCTCCTTCCTTCCTTCAGGGACCGCTATCAGTGTCAGGACCCTGCAGTGTTTCAAGGTCACTGTTAGCGGCCAGTGTGATTATAAATACGGACAAGAAAGTGCGGGGGATGCAGAGTGAGAGGAAGATAGTCACCAGTGTCCATTTCAAACCCAGAACTTTCTCTTGTGGTTTTCAGAACAGATCACGTTCCCTGCAGGGTCCTTCATGTTAACTGAAAGTTAAGGGCTGACGTTTCATCCCGCCAAGTCACTGGGAAAAAACGTGGACAATTAATTTGTGTGACTGTGTTTGAATATGACACGGGGAAGTGAGTTACACTGTCACGTCGTGAGTGCTTGCATACATGTTGTTTAAACACGCACTGACTCGCAATTAGGATGATGCATGCACGGCCTGTGAGTTGATTCCACTGAGACTGCTCTGTGTGACCCACTGAGTCACCTCGGGGCCCAGACAGGGTAGGGGCCATCCTAGGCGACCGTCTCAAGCCCTGTGATAGCGTTTGAGTTCGTTTCCGTTAGAGTCGTGGGAGAGGATGTTCTTTCTGCCCCGCCTGCTCTGTAACGCTGGGGACTTCCTGCAGACAGGGGGACGCCCAGGAAGCCAGAGGACCTCTACCTGCGGCGGCAGACGGCGCGGATGCGGCTGTCCAAGTACGCGGCGTACAACACGTACCACCACTGCGAGCAGTGCCACCAGTACCTGGGCTTCCACCCCCGCTACCAGGTGCGCGGGGCGCTGGGGGGCGCGTCACGTGTGGCCTGGCGGATGCCGCGTTTTCCTTCTGGAGTGGGAAGTGGGCAGTTCTGGAAGCCCTGGCTTCTGGCTCTGCTTATACCCTCGGTTTCCTTCAGTAATCTGTGGGACTACTACCGACAATACAGAGCACTGGTTCCCTAGGGTCACGTGTTTAGTAGAAGCAAGGTGAACTGACCGCAGGTGTCTTCGTTCCCTTTACGTCCTTGCAATTCTGAAAGTTCAGTGTGGCAGACATGCCCTGGGTATGGGAGATGTCCCAGACCTGGACGCGGACACAGAGAGGAACCCACTTGGTTTCTGTAGTCAGGACACGCGCTGTAGGGCCAGAGACGCACAGAGCAGACCTTCACAACCATGGGAGGCGGACGAGAAGAGCAGTATGGTCGAAGTGTAGAAATTGTGTAGGACAAGGAGGGCCGTGTGCTTATGGAACACCTGCCATGCACCAGGCAGTGCTGCCTAGCTTTTTTATTTGGTAGAAAATGGCATTTGCTCTGGACACTGGGTAATAAATAGGTTAGACTGTCCCAGGCCCTTGCTGGTCACCTGAATGGAATCCATTCAGGTGTACTGGATAAGAAATTGTCCTCTCTAGTTTTTCATTTCTCATGAAAACCCCACGAGGCAGTGGCATTATCCCCATTTAATAAATGAATATACTCTCTTGGGTTGGGAGCACAGGAGAGGATTTTGAAGAATGAAGGTTTGTCAAGGGGCCAAGGAAGGTAGAGGGGAGGGAACAGCGTACACAGCGGAGGGCCCCGGGGTTCTGGGGGCTCAGAGGGACTGGAGTCGGGTACCTGGGGAAGTGCCCAGGCTGGGGAGTCCGGGAGAGGAAGCTGGGGCAGAGACCAGACTGCCCTGGCCTCCAGGCTGTGGGGACGAGCGTGCCCCTTCTTCAGTGAGCTCTCTAAGGAGGAGCCCGATGCAGGCAGAGCTGCATTTAGAGGTCTCTTTATTGCCCCGTGGAGGCTTTCAGAGGGCTGTGAGCTGATGATTTAGAAACAAATTGAGGGTAGGATTTCACCCTTAGCGTTTGTTTTCATTCCTAGACCCAAGCGAGGGAGAGCAGCTGCGGCAGGTGGGAGCCAGGCAGACGCCTGGACAGGAAGCAGGTGTGCAGGACAGCTCCAGTTCTCAGCTGCTGCTGTACAGGCCTCGAGGCAGCCGCAGCTGGCCTGCCCTTCCATCCCCTTTGCAGAGGGAGCAGCAGACAGCGGTTCTGATTGTCCCAAGTCAGCCCGACCTGGGGCTTAGCTGCCACTGAAGTAGCACGTGCCTTCTTTTAGCACTAAATTTTTTATTAACTCTGCAGTTTTGCTGTAGGAATAATTAGAAAACACATACAAATGATTTTAAAAAAATTAAAATAATCAGAAATTGCCCTGGCCAGATAGTTAGTTGGGTTTAGAGTATAGTCCCTAAGCACAGAGGTTGCTGGTTCGATCCCCAGTCACGGCACATACAGGAGCAGATTGATGTTTCTGTCTCTCTGTCCTTCTCTTCACCCTCCCTCCCTCCCTCCCTCCCTTCCTTCCTTCCTCTCCCTCCCTCCCTCCCTTCCTTCCTCTCCCTCCCTCCCTTCCTTCCTCTCCCTCCCTCCCTTCCTTCCTCTCTCTCCCTCCCTCCCTTCCTTCCTCTCTCTCTCCTCCCTCCCTTCCTCTCTCCCCCTCCCTCCCTTCCTCTCTCTCTCTCCCCCTCCCTCCCTTCCTCTCCCCCTCCCTCCCTTCCTTCCTCTCTCCCTCCCTCCCTCCCTTCCTCCCTTCTTTCCTCTCTCTCCCTCCCTCCTTTCCTCTCTCTCTCCCTCCCTCCCTCCCTTTCTCTCTCTCCCTCCCTCCCTTCTTTCCTCTCTCTCCCTCCCTCCCTTCCTCCCTCCCTCCCTTCCTCTCTCTCCCTCCCTCCCTCCCTTCCTCTCTCCCTCCCTCCCTCCCTTCCTCTCTCCCTCCCTCCCTCCCTCCCTTCCTCTCTCTCCCTCCCTCCCTTCCTCTCTCCCTCCCTTCCTTCCTCTCTCTCCCTCCCTTCCTTCCTCTCTCTCCCTCCCTTCCTTCCTCTCTCTCCCTCCCTTCCTTCCTCTCTCTTCCTCCCTCCCTTCCTCTCTCTTCCTCCCTCCCTCCCTCTCTCCCTCCCTTCCTCTCTCCCTCCCTCCCTCTCTCCCTCCCTCCCTCTCTCCCTCCCTCCCTCTCTCCCTCCCTTCCTCTCTCCCTCCCTCCCTCTCTCCCTCCCTTCCTTCCTCTCTCTCCCTCCCTCCCTCTCTCCTTCCCTTCCTTCCTCTCTCTTCCTCCCTTCCTCTCTCTCCCTCCCTTCCTTCCTTCCTTCCTCTCTCTCCCTCCCTTCCTCCCTTCCTCTCCCTCTCTCCCTCCCTCCCTTCCTCTCTCCTCCCCCCTCCCTCCCTTCCTTCTCCTTTCTCCCTCCCTCCCTTCCTTCCCCTTTCTCCCTCCCTCCCTTCCTTCCTCTCTCTCCCTCCCTTTCTTTCTCTCTCTCTAAAATCAAGAAAATAAACTTAAAAAAAGCCCCACAAATTCCAGTTGCTCCAGATAAACTCTCCTGACATTTCTTTTCTTGGAGAGTGTTTTTCTTTCAGATGGGGAAAAGTATAAGTGTAAACGTTTCCTTGATTTAAAATTTTTAAGAACTGAAAGAGACTTAGGGGTTTTTGTCACTGTTACTTCAGAAAGTGGCACCAGTGGGTCAGCAGGAGGAGGGAGCATGGTAGAGGCAGGAGGCAAGCCTGCGCTTGGGCCTGGGGGCCACCGCAGAGGGGACTTGACACGGTCCCTCTGAGGAGCCCCGAGGGGTGGACACTGGTCCCCTCCACTCACTCTGCTCTTCCTCTCGTCTCTCCTTTGCTCCCTGGATCTTTTGATGACCTTCCCTCAGTTGCACCCCCCTGTGCGCCCTCCCCAGGTCAGAATCTGCTCCTCATCTCTGCTCCCAACGGGCTCTGAGGTTCTAGAGGGGCCTAAAGCGGGTGTCTTTCAGCCTGTGTCCGCTTTCTCTGGCCTGTCATCATCGGGAGTGCACAGCCCCCGCTGGCCGGCAGGGGGACGGGTGCGGGAGGCCCCTCTGGGGGTGCCCGAGCTGAAGCCTGAAGGCAGCATTGCATGGGTTGAGCAGAGCCCAGCGGGAGGTCACACCAGCAGTGGGCACAGAGACAGCCTGTCGGGGGGGGGGGGGCTCTGGGAAGCAGTAACTAGAGGTAAGGCTAAACTTGGGGGCAGGAGTGAGCCCAAGACTTCTGTCAGTTTCCACTGGTGCCTGCATCGTACGATGGTTGATAAAAATACAAAGGGAACAGAAGGTGCTGGACATAGTGAACTAGGACCTATTACACAGATGTGTGCAGTTCTCATACTACATGTGTAACTAGGATGAAAAAACACATTTACTGGAATTGAAGGTGTGAGCTGTAGTGTGCATGCACGCGTCAGTCAATAACCTAGCACTCTGGGTCCAATCCAGAGTCCGGAGAGGTTGGTGCCGAACATGGCACCTCTGGGTGAAGCGTGGGCCGAATTGGAGCTGGGATCTGGCTTCAGCTGAGCGGGCTCTGTGGCCTCCAGGCTTCAGACCTGGGTGTCCACCCTCATGCCGTGGGGCAGAGGTGGCAGGGAGCAGTGTGTAGTCGCGGCTGCAGTGGGCCTGGGTTCTTCCCGACGTTGCCGGGCCCGGTGACGAGCTGTGTCCTTGCCCCTCGCGCCACAGCTCTACGAGTCCGCCCTGCACGCCTTTGCCTTCTCCTACTCCATGCTGGGGGAGGAGGTCCAGCTGCACTTCGTCATCCCCAAGTCCAAGGAGCACCACTTCGTCTTCAGCCAGCCTGGCGGCCAGCTGGAGAGCATGCGGCTGCCCCTCGTCACGGACAAGGTACTGGCTCTCAGTCCTGTGGGTCACAGCAGGGGGGCTGCAAGGGACCACCCAGCTGGACACCTAGAGGCTGGAGCTTCCCGTAGGAGTTGAGGGCAGGCGGGGTGGGCTGGGGGCACCGAGGTGGTGACTGACCTTGGAGGAGGCTGGGGAACCAACCGAAGGGCTTGCGGGGGGGGGGGGGTCACGCAGAGTCAAGTTTGAGCCTTGTACTGCCGTTTACTAGCTGTGCCATTTAAGCTTGTCAGTATCTCTGAGCCTCACTTTCCCCATCTGGATACCCGGGCAATCATAAGTCTTGCAGAAAGCTTGTGGTGAGAGTTACTGGTATAACCAACGTAAGGCACAAGGGCAGAGCCTGGCAGGTAAGTGTTGAGTAGAAGTGGATCGCGTCCACGCTTTCTCTTGCTGTCTGTGAGGGTACATTCAGACAGGCCGAGGCAGTAGGACAGCACGACTCCCGTGGGGCCCATTGACTGGCTCCGACACCTGTTAACTCACGGCCAGTCCGTGTCGTTGTCTGTCCTGCCTCCACCCCTGCCTTCCTCTGTTACTTGGAAGTGGTTTCCAGACAGCCTATCATTTCACCCATAAACATTTTAATGTACATCTCTAAAGGGTAATTTCTTCTGAAGAGACCGTTCTTAACAGTCGTCCTCTCTGATTCTTAACGGAGATGCTCCTTATAAGGACAGACTCAGCCAACCCGCTGTCCTTTAGAACCAGCCCCCAGTCACCGCAAGCCTTGTGTCCATGTGGCTTCTCCAGCGGGCCAGGCACCAGCGGGTTGGACCTAGCCCTTCAGACCCTGTTGTCAAGCACGGGAAATGTGTGTAAAGTACCAAAGAGGCCTTTGTTATATGGAGGCTCCTGCCCCGTGGGCTGGGGTGGCGTGTTGCCTTGGCCAGGGTTTTATTCACACTCTCGTTTCCACCCAGGTCAGCCGGAACAGGCTGTGAGCCCCGGCCGCGTCACAGCTTTGTGGCCGGTGCTTAGAGGAATTCGGGGAAAGGGGGAGGTCTGTCTTAGCCAGAGGAACTTACTGTTGATGGGGATGGTGAAGACCACATGGTTCTTTGTATAAGAGGCACAGCCTCGGTGTAGGAGTAGCCAGGCTATGTGGGTAGGTGGTTAGAGGATTTAAGTCATGCCAGAAGTAACCTGTATTCCAAGCACAAGGTTAGATACTCATAGGAAAGTTTAGTGAATTGGGATAATCAATACTTAACCAATTAGTTTGGGTACCTTGAGAAACCATTTCCAAACAACCATCACTAAGCTTCTGGTTCTGTGGGCTAGGAGTTTGGGCTCGGTTCAGCTGGGGGGTAATCCTGGGCCTGGCTGGGCTCTTTGATGTGTGTGCAGTTAGGTACCGGGTCAGGTAGGGTGGCCACAGTGTGGTGCCCATCTCTGCCCCATATAGTCTCTCCTCCAGCAGGTGAGCTCAGGCTTGTTCCTGCGAGGGTTCAGCGGGAGGGCACAAGGTTGCCAGTCATCTAGCAGCCAGGCTCAGAACTGGCATTTTGTTGGTAAAAGCAGGTCCCAAGGCTGAGCTGGATTCAAGGTGTATGGAGATGGACATTGCAGAGAGAGAGGGGGGGGGGATGATGGTGACCACGTTCCACAATGCTTTCCCTCCTTACGCCTCTGCTTTCCAGAGTCATGAACACATAAAAAGCCCAACGTTCACCCCGACAACTGGCCGGCACGAGCACGGACTCTTTAACCTGTACCACGCGATGGATGGAGCCAGCCACTTGCACGTGCTGGTTGTCAAGGAGTATGAGATGCCCATTTATAAAAAGTACTGGCCCAACCATATCATGCTGGTGCTTCCCAGCATCTTCAACAGCGCTGGAGTCGGTAGGCGCCTTTAGACGCTCCACTTGGTGCGGTTTCTGGGAACGGAATCTTGAGAGTGTTCTAGGGTGGACGGAGTTAAACATTTCATATCAAGCCTTTCCACTTTTAAAGCTGTTTTGCTTGAATACTTTTTCTTCGATGTTTGGCTGTTGATTGAGTTTATGTTTTCAACTCATGTTAGAAAAGCAAGGATAAGCAGATGAACGCACGTGCAGAATGGACAGGCATGGTTCCCCTAGAATTTTCCCTCCCCAGTTGACAGCTGATAGTGAGTGACAGCTGATGCGGATGAGGACCGGAGGGAGCCGCCTGGGCTTGGGGCGGGGCCTTGATGGGCAGCGCTGTGTCTGCCCATGGCCGTCGTCCTCTGCGGGTATCTGGTGGGACAGCCCCAAGTCGCGGCTGACTCTGCCTGTTGCAGGTGCTGCCCACTTTTTGATCAAGGAGCTGTCCTACCATAACCTGGAGCTGGAGCGGAGCCGGCAGGAGGAGCTTGGGATCAAACCGCAGGACATCTGGCCTTTCATCGTGATCTCCGACGACTCCTGTGTGATGTGGAACGTGGTGGACATCGACGGTGGCGGGGAGAGGAGCAGGTGCATGCCTCCCCGAGCTGGCGAGGAAGACAGACGCCCATGCTGTCCTTCCTGGGGGGGTGGTTCTCCACCCGGCGAGGACCGCGCGGGGCATTCCTGTTAGAAAGCATGGCGTGTCGGGGACAGTCTTGGACGCTGCAGACTCACATTTAGAGCTTTACTTTCAAATTAAAAAAAAATTATATTGAAGTCTATAATACCTACAGGAAATCACACCATTTAGAGTTAGTATAAAATATATATGACAAGAAAAATATGCACATACAGAAATTTTCACAAATTGAACATGCTCATTTAACCAACTCCCATGTGAAGAAAGGAGTCCTCCCCGCCCCCCTTCCCAGAGACCCCTCCTGTTGCCTCCCAGTCCCCCCTCCTCCCCAGCCTGACTCTTCACCCCAGCTTTATTGTTACTCAATGGGTAGCATCAGGGAAAACACTAATTTTAGTTTCCTTAATCTGTCAAAGGGGCACTATACCTGTGCCGGAGACTTCTTGTGAGGGTTAATGTACCTCTGAATGGTGCGCCTGCAGGTGGGTGCCCAGCGGCACAATGCACAAAGGGCTCAGCAGATATAATTGTATCTGAACATCCCTCATAAAATGTTTCCTTGTGATTTTGTGGTTTTACTCTGTTTCGGCTTAGGGCTGCCTGGTTAATTCTGGCTTTTCTTTTTCTTTTTTTTTTTTTTTGAGAGCCGGCATTAGGTTAGTTCACCTCCACTGTGTCAGTGATGTCCTAATGTAACAATTACCTTCAGTTCCTGTTCTAGAAAAAATGTTTTCTGTATGACGGAACTGGTGTATTAACTTATGAAAGCAGCGATGTGCTTTGCTTTCAACATGATTGCTGTCACTCTTCCGGCACAAGGGCTTGGCTGAGGGCGGAGGTGGGGAAGGGGGCTCAGCTTTCCTTCTGACTTTCTGAATTTCTGTTAGAGACGACTGACGTCAGACCCAGCAGGGGCCGTAGGGAGTTTATCTTCAACCCCTCAGGTGGGGAAAAGAAAGCTGAGGTCCAAAAAAAGTCAGGCAACCTGCCCGTGTCCTCGTGGACACGTCTTTCATCCCCGACCAGCCCTGGAGTCACCCTCCCTGGTCATCACGTGTCTCCACTGTCCTCGCGGATGTGGACACCCTCCCGTGGGGCGGGAGGTGATCGCAGGCTACCCGCTTCTCCCCTCTCTCACTTGGAGTTCACAGCGCACAGTCTTGCTCTTCCCATCTTTGCACCTTCAGGTTGGCAAACCGGAAGGCGAGGTGGGTTGGCACAGTGGGAGGGGTGTGGGTTCTGGAGACAGCTGCTCAAATTTGGGTGCTGCTAGTGACACTGAGTGCACCTTGGGGCCTCCCATCCTTCGTCTGTGCCATGGGTGGGGGTGATGTGCCCATGTCCTAGGATTGCTGTGAGGATATGGTGAGGTGCACAACCTGGTGCCCTGCCCTCGTTGGGGGCTGTGATGGAGTCCGCTTGCGCCAGCCCTGCCTGGTACGCAAGGGTCTGTTGGAGAACAGCATCCCAGCTGGTCCGGTCCAGAGGGCCTTGCTTGTTTGCATGCTAACCCAGGGATGTCACTCTCCCTCCTTTGAGCAGAGAGTTTTCCTGGTCGGAGAGGAACGTCTCCCTGAAGTACATCATGCAGCACATCGAGGCGGCCCCCAACATCACGCACTACGCCCTGATCGGCATGCGGAAGTGGTCCAGCAAGACCGGGCGCCGAGAGGTGCGCGAGCCCTTCTCCCGCTGCCATGTGCACGACTTCATCGTTCTGAACGTGGACCTGACCCAGAATGTCCAGTACAACCAGAACCGGTGAGCCCTTCTGCTCGACTGTGGCCGCCAGCACAGCCCCACAGCCTGTCTGCCATCCACGGGGGGCAGCTAAGGCCTGGTGGGTGGCTGCTTCTCCACGGCCTGCCCAGGGCATTGGCCCTGCGTCTGCTTTCAGCTGTAACATTCTCTCCTTCCTTCCTCTTTCCTTCTAGTCCATCCTTTTTTATTCTCCTTCCCCCTCCCCTCCTTTCCCCCCTCCCCTCCTTTCCCCCCTTCCCCCCTTCCCTCCCCTCCCCTCCCTTCCCCCCCTTCCCCTCCCCCCCTTCCCCTCCCTTCCCCCTCCCCTCCCTTCCCCTCCCTTCCCCCTCCCCTCCCTTCCCCCTCCCCTCCCCTCCCCTCCCCTCTTCCCTCCCCTCCCCTCCCTTCCCCCTCCCCTCCCCTCCCCTCCCTTCCTCCTCCCCTCCCCCTTCCCCCTCCCCTCCCCTCCCCCCCCGTTCCCCTCCCCCCTTCCCCCCTCCCCTCCCCTCCCTTCCCCCTCCTCCCCTCCCCTCCTCTCCCTCTCCTCTCCTCTTCCCCCT
This sequence comes from Saccopteryx bilineata, assembly GCF_036850765.1. Classification (NCBI taxonomy): domain Eukaryota; kingdom Metazoa; phylum Chordata; class Mammalia; order Chiroptera; family Emballonuridae; genus Saccopteryx; species Saccopteryx bilineata. The sequence goes on from NC_089495.1 coordinate 140,259,342, forward strand.
CCCCTCTCCTCCTTTCCTCCCCTCCTTCCCTCTCCTTTCCTCTCCTTTCCTTTTCCTTGTCTTTCCTTCCTTTCTCTTTTTCTTTTTCTTCCCTTCCGTCTCTTTCTCTCTTTCTCTTTCTTTCCTTGCCTCCCTTTCTCCCTTTCTGTATTTCTCTTGTATAATTTTGTGGAGGGGATATTTGGGTAAGATCATTCAACTTCTGTCATGGACTCACATGACGCCTGATTTAGTCTCTCACATTGTACTAGTTGTTTGTTTTCTCTTGCTTTTTTGGCTTCCTCTCTAAACATATAGCTTTATTAGTTGCATCGACACTGAAGCAAACTAATGTCCTCATGTTGCTTTCTGTGTGTCCAGCCGCAGAAGTGCTCAATCTCAAGCATAATTGTCACTGACGCTTGTCGAGGGTCCCTGTGCCGGGCTGTGGGCACACGCCCAGGACGGCCCGTGTAGGGGTGTGTGACTTTGGAGCCCGACCTGCGAGGACTCTGGCTTCTGTGACTTACAGTCTGCAGTGGGCCTTGTTTTCCTTAGCTGTGAACAGTGGCTTTTTTTTTCTCTATTTAACAAAAGATGAACGGGTGTTTGTAATGTCCTGACACTCCACCTGTGTGGTCAACAGCGGTCCTCCTGTAGTTTATGCCTTTCTGGTGCCGATGCCTTACAGCCTGTCCTCTCGTCCTTGTCTTGCTCCTGTGCTTTGCTAGAGGAAGGCCTGTCGGCAGGAAAGGGTCTGGAGCCACTGGTACAAGGGTGCACACTCCATGTCTGCCGCAGGCGAGGGCGTGAATGGGGGGATAAGTGCGGCGTCCAGTCTGATCCGCCCCTCCCCCGGTTCTGAGCAGGTTCCTGTGTGACGACGTGGACTTCAACCTGCGGGTCCACAGCGCAGGCCTCCTGCTCTGCCGCTTCAACCGCTTCAGCGTGATGAAGAAGCAGATTGTGGTGGGCGGACACCGGTCCCTTCACATCACCTCCAAGGTGGGTCTGCCACTGGCTGCCACTCGTGGTGTGAAAACGAGGGTGGGGGTCGGCAGGAAGCCACACAGCTGCCTTTGAGTCAGTGGGGTGGGCTTGGCTATTGGGCGGTGCTAGTAAAGGTTTTCAGCTGCATCTGCTCTGGACGTGTCCATACCAGCCTTCCTGTGCGCGCCCCCCAAACTCTCCGGGTGGTTGTCCCTGCCCGCCCTGGGGGTCGGCCTGGAGGAAGTGTAAAGGTCAGGGTAGAGTGGCAGAGGTGAGCTGGAGAAGTAAGCAGGACCTTATCAGCCATGGAACATTCTAGACTCCTCTCTAGGAGTGATGACAAATCACTGAAGGGTGTGAGCTGTCTCTCAGGCAGGGAAAATATGTTGGTAGTGAGGTAAGAGCCATGGGCTAGATGGGGGGCAGTGGAGGTGGGTGGGAGCTGGGGGTCCAGGGAGGCTAACCTTGCTCGAATTTTGCACCCCTGGATTTGGGAAAGCGTTCCCAAGGTCCATTGATTCTCCTTTCCCCCCCCCCTTAGACCAGACAGCCAGCTTTCCACAAGGCAGGATCAATGGCTACCTTTGGACTGATCGCCTGGATCAGTTCTCCTACGTCCCACTTCGGTAGAACCTCATTTTTCTTTACAGAGAACTTATTGTTGAGGCCTATGTTCTCCACTCACAGCACTGCCCCGAGACACAGCCCCTCGACAGGCTGCCGAGCCGGGGTTTGTGCCGCCCGGACGCCCGGGGAAGGACCTCTGTGCTCGGGCTGGCGGGGTGGCTGACGCCTGTCCTTCCCCACGCAGGTGCCTGACAGTCCTGCGGCCGTCCTCCCAGCCCAGTACGTCTGTGCCCCGGACAGCAAGCACACCTTCCTGGCGGCCCCCGCGCAGCTCCTGCTGGAGAGGTTCCTCCAGCACCACAGCCACCGCTTCTTCCCGCTGTCCCTGAAGAACCGAGGCCACCCCGTGCTGCTGGTCGACTGCTACCTGAACCTGGGGTCTCAGGTAACTTCCGGCTGGGGCACCGTCGGACCCACCGGTCCGGAAACGGCCTCCGACAGGGGTGCAGGGACCTAGGACTCGGGACTAGAACTAAGCTGCTTTGCTCGGGTATTGACTCCACAGCAGATGATGACAGGTGGAGAGAATTTAAGTGGTTTTGCCTCAATATAATAATAATATTCAAACCTAATTTTGATGCCAAAATATTTGATTCTTCAATGAGTTAACTCTGGATAAATAGGTAAATCTAGATAAATCTCTTGGAATTAATTTTTAGGATATAAAATTGAAAATAACACAAAAATATTGTGTCTGCCCTCCCCCCTCCAACCGTTAAGCTTGAACAAGCAGTTAGCATTTTAGATGCAAAGCCCCTCCCCTAACATTGCGGAATATTTCATGGGAAAACAACGTGTGTTTCTCTTGGCTGCCCTCTCTTTTCAGATTTCTGTGTGTTATGTGAGCTCCAGGCCTCACTCCTTAAACATCAGCTGCTCTGACTTCATGTTTAGCGGACTCCTACTCTACCTCTGTGACTCTTTTGTGGGAGCTAGCTTTTTGAAAAAGTTTCATTTCCTGAAAGGTAACTTCTCATACTCTTATCCTGGACCTTGACTAGAATATTTGCTGTCAGCTGGTGCCTCTGAAGAGGTGACTTCTGGTTGTAGTCCTTATTTGCCAGTGGGTAAACTGAGGCTCACAGAATGGGAATGCAACTGCCAGGAAGGAACAGGGGGGTGTGGAGGGATGGGACCCCAGGGCGGCTCTCTTTCCCTCATGCCTGTTTGGGTAGAAATGAGACACAGTCCCTTTTTCTTTTTTTCTTTCTGTTTATTCTATTGATTTTAGTGAGAGAGGAAGAGAGAGGTAGAGGAACATTGATCTCTTCCTGTATGTACCCTGACCCGGGATCGAACCAGCAACCTCTGCGCTTTGGGATAATGCTCTAACCCAGTGGTCTCCAACCCCTGGGCCACAGACCGGTACCGGTCCATGGGCCATTTAGTACTGGTCCGCAGAGAAAAAATAAATAACTTACATTATTTTCATTTTATTTATATTTAAGTCTGAACGATGTTTTATTTTAAAAAAATGACCAGATTCCCTCTGTTACATCCGTCTAAGACTCACTCTTGACGCTTGTCTCGGTCACGTGATACATTTATCTGTCCCACCCTAAAGGCCGGTCCGTGAAAATATTTTCTGACATTAAACCGGTCCAAGGCCCAAAAAAGGTTGGGGACCACTGCTCTAACCAACTGAGTTATTTGTCCAGGGAAGACACACCCCTTTCTTTTAGGAAGTAACAGATAGGTTCAACTTCTGTGTTCTTTTTCAGTCCAAATTTTTAACATCTGCACCTAGTTCCCCATAGATGTTTCTTCCTTCTGGTAGATAAGTTCTTCCTAGTTTTGAGGTACTGTATACTTCTTGACTTTTAACTCTAATCTTTTTCCTTCTGTAGCTGTTTTCTTGCTAGAGAAACAACTTGCTATGTTCAGACTGGCGGACATTCATTCTGTGTGACTTGAAAAAATTAGTTCCAATCTAGGTGGGGGTCCCTACCGAATGTGCACTTTTCTGTGGCTGTCTCCACTCTGATCTTCTTGTCCAGCATGGAGTTGCTGAGCACCACACAGTGGAAGGCTTTGGGAAACAGTGAGAGGCTTCTACAACAGCCTCTGCCCTTGGGAAGCATTTCGTCTTCCCAAGGGCAGGAGAATAGGGCATGTAGGTAGGAAGGTAGGTAGGCAGTGGAGAGAGAGCCAGACCAACAGTATAAATATATATGTGGACATAAATGATGTCTTGATTCTGCTAGGATTCAAGAGGAGGGAGAAGTCACCTAGTCGGGCAGGTGAGGAGAAATGGGAACTGCAGTGGCCCAAATAGGTGGTCACCTGGGGTGGGACAAGAAGGTGGGCTTGGAGTGGTCAGGTGGCCAGTTCACACCCAGGGCTGCAGCTGAGAAAGCTAGGTTTGGGGCCTGACCATCATGTTTTTAATTCTCCTCCTCCGTGCCCTTCTCTGTCACTGTTTCTCCTGCCTCTCTGTGACATCCCCTGCCAGACCTGCCAATCCCAGCACAGTATCTGTCTTGCTAAGATTGTGAAGCATTCCAGAGGCAAGAGGAGGTCCCTTGGACATCTGGTCCTTCTCTTCGAAGCAGCATTCGTGTATTTCTTTCTAGCATGCAGAATACAGACAGTAGGTTTTGGTTGGATAAACTCACCTGTCTTCCTCCCACGCCTCTGTCGTGTCCGTGCAGGTGCAACCTTGTGTGTGATCTGTCAGGACCGGAACTCCCTCCGCCAGACGGTGGTCCGCCTGGAGCTGGAGGAGGAGTGGCAGTTCCGACTGCGCGACGAATTCCAGACGGCCAATGCCAAGGAGGACCGGCCGCTCTTTTTTCTGACGGGGCGACACATCTGACAGAGGCACCAGCGGGTTTTTGGGAAGAGTAGATGGAGCCTTGGAATCTCACGCTGTTGAGGCTGAAGGAAGAATTAGAAACCACGGGATGTTTGACCTGTAATGGGCCCCAGAGACTGTCCTGTGCAAGCCCCTCGTGGTGTGCGCTAGGGAACCGAGGCCCAGAGGTGATGGAGACTTCTGGAGAGTGACCAGTATCGGTGGGTGGGCGAGCAGGAACTTGAACCCAACCTACCTCCCGCATTCTGGGCCAGCCGCATTGCTCTGGGCTGTGTCAGTGTCCATGTTACGAAGAACAAAGTTTTGCCTACTGTCTGGTCATCCATATGCTTCCATGGACAAAGAACTTGACTTGAGTTCTCAGCCTCTTGGGTTATCTCACAGAGGTGCCAGGATTTCAGGCGATGTGTGCGGATTTGAGCTATGTGGGTTTCCCTATTGTCTGCCACAAAGCAAGATTCTATATAGAAAAACATTGTAACTGTCAGGGCTGCAGACAAGGAAAAGCTAAGTGGGTCACTGAATAAGAGTTAGGTAATTGCCTAGTAGTTTGCTTTTTAAAAAGCCAGCCCAGAGGTATCAACTTTAATAAAGACAAATTGTTACAATTCAGAGCAAATATGATCCTATTAAAATAGTACATTACAGGGTAAATACCCTATCTCTTAGGGCCAAAGTGAAAAGAAACTTTCTTTAAAAGGTTTCAGGAAGAACATTTGGTTATGCAGGTGGACCTTAAGAAACAGATTTGCCTTACAAAGGGAAGAGGACCAAATGGCTTACTTGAAATAAAAACAGCCAAAGTGATATGTAAACAACTTGATAACTCGACTTCTGACCCACAATTTAATGAAGCTCAGTTTTCAGTTCCTTAAATAGCTTGTCTTTTCTTATGAATGCTTGGTCCCTGACCAGAAAGGAAGGGGGACAGACCAGATGATAACAGGGATGTCCCATGATACACTTTCACTTGCCTGCCAGAGGGGTTTTTAAATTAGCATTATAGAGCACTACCTACAGGCCAGCCATTGGGCCACATGTGTTCACAGTTAATGATCTTGGTAAATCCTTCCCATAGCACGGGGTGGGTGGAATTACTCTTCTATTTGAAAGATGAGAAGGTTGAGGAGCACCTCACCAAGATAACAGGGCTGGAAGGGAGCAGACGCACAGGCCAGACTGCTGGGTTTGGATGCCACAGTCCGTCTTCCTCACCACGCTGCTTCTGGAGTGGCCCGAGACCAAAGGAAAAGTCGAACGGCACTCCAGAAATGGGTCATCAGAGCTCACTTTTGTGTATTTATCATAGGGATAAGCACTCTCGTGGATAACAGTTCAGGAAGAAACGATTTTAAAAGATGATGCCAAAGAATAAATGTCCATCTTTTCTCCCCTAAGAAAAGTTCATGGGTAAAAAATATTCAGATCACTGTTTATAAAGTCATTTCCTTCGTAATGTCATCATTCCTATTTTGGAATAAAAACTTACCTCCTTTAGTTGTATTTGTCTTTTGTAAATAGGCAGCTTTGTGCTGTTCTCCCCATTTTATTAGTTAATTTAAACTTAAATAATTGTACCAGCCTTTAAAATAAAGTAATGCATTTGTTTCTTTAATGGGTATTAATTACATCATTTTGAGAGGAAAATGTGTGGCCAGTGGCTTCAAACTCGAGTGGCATGGCAGAAAAGACAGTTTTGGAAAAGGACTTAGACGAAATCTGTACAAATGAGGACTTAATATTAACATGTGGGAGAATGGCTGAAAGACGAAAAGCAGACATTGGAAATGGAGGAAAGTGCAACTGAAAATGTACCAAGAAGCCTGCCATGTAGGAAGAAGGTTTTAGGGGTTCTCTGAGCTTCACAGTGGCTAAAGGAGTTGGAAGGGGACCGGGGCTTTTGTTAGGATGGTTAATGGAAGTAATTGGAGCAGCTCTGCCTGCCATACTCCCATACTCAGCTGACTTAGGCAGAGAGCAGTGAGAGTTAATGGATGGTAGTCTTAGCTAGTGGCACAGTGGCTAGTGCGTTGCCCCAGAGCACCGAGGGCAGTGGCTCGACCCCATGATTGCCAGTTCAGTCCCTGGTCAGGGCACATATGAGAAGCAAACAATGGCACAACTAAGTGAAACGAGTTGATGTTTCTCTTGCTTCCTCTCTCTGCCTTTATCTTAGAAAAAAAAGACAACTCTCGCCCCTACACACACAAAGAGTGGATGCTACATAGTTATGTGTAGACTAGAGAATAAATATTAGAATTGAGAGGAGACAGCTGTTTTCCATTACTAGGCTTGTATTTGATATTTTTTGACATGAAAAACAAGTTTATGTACCTTGTTTTTTAAAATGTTTAATTTCTAAAATTCAAAATATATCCTAGGTTTTTCCTTCTGAGTTCCTTTCATTTGCAAACATAACATTTTAATAGCACTTTAAAATCAGTACAAAATATCTTAATTGGGTGCTGTACCCTAATAAGGGGGCCTCAACTGTGCTTTTTCATCTTAACGTTCACAACTCAACACCAAGAGAAGAATACAGCACTGTTCATGACAATGATTTTAGTTTGTTACAGAACCAAGTTGTTTTTTTTTTAATCAATAATGGCATACTTACCAAATTGTAACTTTAATGCCAGTCAAAACACATCAAAGGTACAAATATGTTTAAAGGTAGTAATTAATCTTTGGAATTTTAAAATCTTTCTGGAAAGACTACAGGTTTTTTAACTTTCAAAAGCCATGAGCAATTTTATTGGTTAAAAACTGATTAATATAGACAGTGAACTCACTGATAAGACATTAAAAAGAAAGGTGAACCAAAATAATCCTAATTTGAGTGGTTATTTTGTTGTGTTAACACAACAGATGGTATGTCTCAAATATATATGTATATATATTTTTGTATTTTTCCAAAGTTAGAAACGGGAAGGCAGAGAGACTCCTGCATGTGCCAGACTGGGATCCACCCGGCATATCCACTAGGGGGCGATGCTATGCCCATCTGTGGCATTGCTCTGTTGCAGCTGGAGCCATTCTAGCGCCTGAGGCAGAGGCCATGGAGCCATCCTCAGCACCTGGGCCAACTTTGCTCCAATGGAGCCTTGGCTGTGGGAGGGGAAGAGAGAGATAGAAAGGAGAGTGGGAAGGGTGGAGAAGCAGATGGGTGCTTCTCCTGTGTGCCCTGGCAGGGAATTGAACCTAGGACATCCACATGCCCAGCTGACATTCTCCTGCTGAGCCTACTGGCCAGGACCTTAATTTAAATATATATTTAATGTATTTGTTGAATAATGCAATTATACTAAAAGAATTCATGCATAAACCATCAAAAGTCTGCCTCTAGCACATTTCACAGTTTCATTGTGTTGGTCAGTCTGCACCACATGAACTTGGCAAAGTAGCATATTTTTGACACATACCTTGCTTGATACTTTCCCCCAAAGTCTGTCTAACTCCAAAATAGGTACAGCCTAGGTGTGACCAGGTTAGGAGAAGTGGTGGAACGCAGCTATCAGGCATTTTGAGTATGCAGTGACAGGTTTATTGCCAAAGTCAGATCAGGGTGCAGCAGTGCATTGCCTATTCCCCTAGTTAATTCTGTCACAGCTCAGAACCCTTGTGGAGGCTACTGGGAGGTCAATGAGTGTCCCATGCTCCATGGCGCTGATGTGCATGGGCCAGCATTGTGGCAGGAAGTGTTCAGACTGCTGAGGTTGGAGGTCATGAATAATCTACCTGATGTCATGGTAGAAGGAGGAGCTCCCACTGTTCTGACCATTGTCGAGGTCCTTGGGTCACCAGTTACTATTCTGCGGCTGTGAGGGTCCTTTTGTGTGTGTGTGTGTGTGTGTGTGCACGTGTGCACAGGTTTTTAGTATATATATTTTTTGTCTCCTTTATTATCAGGTCCAGATTTGGGTTAGGAATTTGATAACCTGCAAAAATGTCTGCTATAGGAAGTGGATTAAAAAGAAATTAGGGCTCCTTTCTAGCTGGTTCTGAAAAATTCTCTTTATAGAGACCATGGTAAGCAATTCTGAAGCAAATGCTTTCTTATTGGGTTTAACTTTATGGTTTTCTGTATTCTTGTTAAGGCTGCAGTTGGTATATGTATTTCTTTTGAAATTGCTATTAATGTTGAATGTTCTGCACAAAACCCCATTACACTGGGGGTTCTGTCTGTCTAGCTAGTCACGGGGCCAATTTTGCTGATAAGAGCAGAAAGAAGCATGGGGTGGGTTGTGAAACCTCTATAGACGCCCCAGGTAATTCTTACACCCAATAATATTTGGTTACCACTTCTGCAAGGGTGGGAAGAAAGAGACTTTGAGTTAATTTTAAATTCTGGACTTCTCTTAAGGCTTCACCTTGGCTGTAAAATGGGGCAATGAGACCCAATTTTCTAGGTTGTCCTGAGTATTAGAGGTGAAAATGTAGCCTTACCTAGGTGGAAATATGTAGTGAGCCACGGGTCTCTAGCACAGGGAGCATGCCTGAGGCAGTTTCTGGTTCCCGGTCCGCAGACTTCAGCTCCTGCTTCTGCCCCTTAATGACAGCAACGAGCAGGGCCAGGCCAAGCGAGGTACCCAAACGAGCGACAGCAGGATGCGGGTCCTGTGGGGCGTCAGCAGGTGGTGGGCGCACAGGGTCTGATGCAGAACCAGGCAGTACTGTGCGCTTGGGCTGGACACGCCGAGCACCATGGCGTAGGCGCGCAGCCCAGATCTCCGCAGACCAGGATCAGTGGAACCACACAAGTTGTAGAGTTCCACGGCACGCCGACCAGCAGAAGCAGCAGCAGCAAAAGAACACGTAGCGCAGGTGCCCAGCAGCAGCAGCAGCAGCAGCAGCAGCAGCAGCAGCAAGACAGCAAGAACAGGGTAGCACAGGCGCCCTGGGGCCCGGCCCGCATTTTCAGCACCACGTGTGCGGACAGCGCATTGCTCTCTGAGCCCAGCGCCAAGATGAGTGCAGCGTTCTCAGTGAACTGCACCTTGGCTCAGAGGCCCTGCCCACATCCAGATGGAAGTCCAGGTTCAGGGCTGGGCTGCGCTGGGGCTGGGTCTACCTCTGGTGGGCTGCTGGTCTCTATCCCCCTTCCACAGCCTGTGCTCCCTGGAGACTGGGCGAGCCCCTGGTTAGCAAGTGCCTCCAAGTCTCTGAGAACTTCCAGATTGGGAGGACATGATCCCACTCTCCCCAAGGGTGCCCCTGAGCAAATGCATGACTGAGAGTATAAGCCTGTTGCCATGGTTACACTTCTAGTTCAGTTCCACCCAGAGAAGCCCATGCTGGCTGGAAAGTGGCCTCCTTTAGGACCTGATAGACTATTGTTGGGCTGAATGCTACTCACATGCTAGCTGTATGAACTTGGACAAGTTTCTTAAACCCCTTGCAACCCATTTGTGCATTTGAAAAGTATTACCTACATTGTGGAGTCTCTGTGAAGAATAAATGAGGGAATATGTGAAAGCTTGGGAGCTGCCGCGTAGTGTGCACCGGGGGGTGTGCTGCTGTGCACTGTCCCAGAGACACCTACCTGCTCAGGGACTTGCCAGCACGTCATCATTTTGCAGCTGTTGTTCTCGGTGATGGCTGTTTCAATGCCACACTGATATCCCCAAGGAAGTCCTTTGTCACTGGCAGATGCATCCTCATGGTATCACCCTTTCCCAGTCCTTTGAGGATGTCATTCCTGGAGCAGAGGGAGGAAGTATCCCTGCTGCTTTTTATTGGGACCTTGACTGACCTAGTGTAAGTGTGTGATAAAGGGCTGTGATCCAAAGTATACACAGAACTCTGAAAGTTCAACAATAAGAAAACCAACAATCCAATTAAAAAATAGGCCAAAGACATTAATAGACACTTCATTGAAGAAGATATGCAGATGGAAAATAAGCATATGAAAAGACACTCCTCATCTGTGTCATCGGGAAAATGCAAATTCAAATAACAATGAGTTACTGATACATACCTACTAGAATGGCCAAACTCTGTTGTCAGTGACAACACAAAATCTCAACAAGGATGTGGAGTGTCAGGAACTCTCATTCACCGCTGTTGGGAATGCAACGTGGTGCAGCCACTTTGGAAGACAGCTTGGCGGTTTCTTACAAAACTAAACATACCCTTATCGCAGGACCTGGCAATTGCACTCCTTTCTATATACTCAGAGCAGTTGGAAAAACTTGTATCCACACAAAAACCTGCACACACATTTGTAGCACATTTATTCATGATTGCTGAAACTTGGAAGCCGCCAAGATGTCTTTCAGCAAGTGAATGGATAAACTGTGGTCCATTCAGACAATGGAATCTTGTTCAGTGGTAGAAAGAAATGTGCTATTAAGAAGCCATGAGAGAAGACGTGGAGGGAGAGAGAGATGACAAGGTGAGTACCGAGGATTTTTAGGGCAGTGAAACGACTGTATGATGCTCCAATGCTGGATACATGTCATTATACAGTTGTCAAAACCACAATATATAACACCAGGAGGGAAGCTTATTGTAAACTAAGGGTTTCAGTGACAATGATGTGTTAATGTAGTTCATCAGTTGTAACAAAGGGACCCCTCTGATGTGGGGTGCTGATAGTGAGGAAGGTTGTCTAAGTGTGGGAACGGGATATATGAGAACTCTCTGTACTTTGTTTTGTCATGAATCTAAACTGCTCTAAACCCCCTACTAGTTTATTAATTTAAAAAATCTGATGTGCCTTCCCCACTGTGAGGTACTGTTGGAGCTAAGGGTGAGTAAGGGCTGGATCTCATCCTAAGGGCCCATGAGGTGGGTGGGATGATGAGACATGAACTCTATTAACTCCCTGGCACATACTCAGTGTCAGCTAAGGGGAGTGGACAGTGAGGACTCCGAGCCCCACCTCCGCCTGGCCAGGTGAGCTTCTCCGTGACCATTTCCTCTCCTGGAAAAGGAAAATACCTAACCTTGAGAATTAGAGAGGACACGTGCACAAAAACACTTGGCACACGGAAGGAACTCAGAAACGTCAGTCTCAACCTCATCCTATCCCCAACAGGACAAAGGGTGGAACAGTTATGATGGGGCAGAGAGATCAGGGAAGGTTCCGTGGAAGGAGGTTGGACCTTGGCCTAGAAAGTGGACAAGTGTGAAAAGGGGAGGGGGGCAAGGCATTCTGGAAAGAGGTCAGAGCATAAACTAAGGTTCAGAAAGGGCAAAACCCAAAGTGCTCTTGGGGGTTCACAGGTCACTGCCAGACTCTGCACTGGCAGCCTGGAGGAAGGGATATCCTCTGGGTTCTTTGCAGCTGGGGACAAACAACGGAAGTGTTTGAGAAGTTCAGCGTGGTTCTAGCTGCGGTCCCTTGGGGCGGTGATGGACTCCTGGAGCTCTGTTATAGGGCAAGTTGGAGAGCTCACGGAAATCCAACATACAACAGAGGCTCAGTTTCTTTGTCTGTGAAATGGAGCCATTAAAGCCTCCCTCAGAGTGATGGTGAGGATTAACAGCTGCCAGGCAGTGTGTTAAGGGCTCTTGGTGCATGGCCTCAAGTGTCCCCACAACAGTCCGAAGAGAGGGAGACTATTTTTATCCCTGTGTTTCCCAGATAAGGAAGTGAGGGCTCTTAGAAGCTGAGGGACTTGCCCTGAGTCAGAACAGCGTCTAAAGGTCAGAGTCAGACCGATGGCCCAGGTTTGTGTGACTCAGGTTCTGAGATGTAACCGTCACTCAGAGAGCTTGGGAGCCCTGTCATGGCTCACGTCCTATTTCGAGGTGAGCCAGCCAAACCAGTGCTGGCTCTCAGAGGCCCTCCCTCCAGAGCAGCAACATGCCTGTTAGCCTGATTGTCCTGCAGGTGACACGCGCTGTCGGCAGGGCTGGGAGCCACCATCCGGGCCCAGAGCACCCAGCATCATGTCCCCTCTCCTTCCTGGAGGCTGCCCAGGACTGCGCCTTCCTGGCCGAAGCAAGGACGCCGGGTCTGCTGCGGTCAGAACAACTGCCCCCTGTGTACATACTGTGCTTCCATCAGATTTCTGGTTAAATGATAAACATGGCTACATCTTATCACCGGTTGGTCATGAGGTCCTTAAAATATCTCGACAGGATGAATTAAAAATAGGAAGAGTGGGGTGACCCAGCTCAGTAAAAGTGTCTTAAAGTGTTGTCATTGTCTCCCTGACGCCTCAGGACATTTTGGGGCATTCAGACTGTGGGAAATATTCCAGGGGTGGGGTGGGGGCCCCCAGCTGTAAGGCTGACCAGAGGCGGCACCTGGGGAAGCCACTGACTCCTGAACCTGTAAGGGGCGGGCAGCTTGACCCATGGCATTAGCCGGGACACGCTGGCACCATTCATGTATTCTTGTTCTACTCTCTCAAGCCACCTGGGGTGGATCTGTGGTCGGGGGCCCCCTCTGCAAGGAGGAGGCACCGCAGTGAAACCAGAGAAAGCCTGGCTGGGGAAGGATTTGGAAAACCAAAGAGGGTGCTTCAAAGAGCCGACTGGCTCGAGTTGGAAGACGTCAGGGGCAGTCGCAGAGTTGCAGGCTGCAGAGACTTGAGTTGGGGCGGGTCTCAGTGGTAAGAGCTGTCAGAGCCTGACTCATCACTTGGCTGTATGTTTGCCTCCACTGTTCTCTCTTTAACCTTCTTCCTTTCAGAGGCCGTGGCTTCCCCCTGCCCATGTGCTCAGATTCTAAAGGCCCTGGCTTACCCTGCCATGGGCTCAGGGGTCCCCCCTTTCTCTCTCAGGGTGAGATCACAGAGTGTCCCCCACTCTGTCCCTGTCACAGCAGACCAAAGCCTCTGTCACCCACTCTTGCAGCAGCTGTCTGCTCTCAGCCTCCCCAGGAACTGCCCTCGTTATGTGTGTCTCTACCACCCGGCTGCAGGTCCCTCTGAAACCCGGGCTTATCACCTCAAGACCCCAACTGCTGGCAGGACGGGAGCTGGATTGCCCACCCTGCTTTTGAAGTCAGCCTGGCCCTGTGCTGCGACTTCCTGCCTTGCAACCCGAGGCCAGTTCTTCAAGCTCCTATTTTTGACCTGTAACCTTATAGGGTGGCTGTGCAGGTTAGACACCAGCATGCAGCTTAACTGCTTAGCTCCTGGTGTGGGAGAAGTCTTCCAAACCAGAGAGCTGTCGTGGTGATGGACGTGGCTGAGCCTGAGGGAGGTGACCACCGTGGCCCACTGACCTAAGCTTTTCTGACTTCTCCAGCGATGTGGGGGTGACTCGGAGGAACAGAAGAAAGGGTTCCTCAGAGCGTTTGTGTGTAATCTGCACAGCCTTTGGCGAGGTTTCCTGCCCCCCAGCACGTGAAATGGTCCCTCCCTCTCACCTCCTCCTATCAAATCCCCTCTGGTCTGAATCCCAGCTCTGTCTTTAATGTTGTGTGACCTTGGGGAAGTTAGTCTCTGAGCCGTATGGCACCTGAGAGAGCTGGAGAGGAGAGAATGAACCAAGTGCTGGTTGCTGGCCAGCAGGGGTCCTGCGCCCAGCCCGTCTCCCCTCCCCCAGTCCAGAGAAGCTGGTGCCTGTGGCACCCTGCCTCGCTTAGGGGCTGGAGTTGTCTCCTTGTGGTCAGCCAGTCCCCAGGTAGGAGAGGATCTGCAATTTAACACTCTGCCCTCTCCCTGAGCCTTGTGACTTGGCCGGGCTCCTGGGGTGGAAAGGGAAGCCGCCCATCCCAGGGGTTCAGTGTCCTGCTCCTGAGAGTGTGAAATGAGTCACTGAGCGACACTCTTCTCCCAGGGCTTGTTGGCGGTGGTGCAGGCAGCCCGCATCCCAGGCCAGGCCATGGAGAAGCAGGACAGCACCTGCGGCTCCAGCTGGGAGTCTTCGCAGGACAAGAGCCACCCGGACTCGCCTTGGTCGTGGGTAAGCTGTGCGTGGCCATTGCACACCGCCATCCCTAGGAGGAGTGTGTCCAGGGGACCCACGGGTCATTTGTGCTGGGAGGGTATCATTTAGGATTTGTGCATTTGCATTTCTTCAAATAAATGGCGAGATGGCTGCTTTCTGCTACGAAGGTTGCATTTATGGAGGTTTTAGAACTTATTCAAAAATTCAAAACTCTTTTTCTTTACTTTGGATAAAAAATAACTAGTTGCTTTGGTCACTAAGGAGGGACACAGGGTGTTTTGAGGGTTTCCGGCTGCCCCTCCCCAGGCATGGTGTGGGGACCTCACCTGTCTGTGCAGAGGGCAGAGGAGGGGCCCCGAGCATCACAGTGACGCCCCCCATGCAGACATTTAACAATTGGCGTCTCGGGGTGGGATGTGTGTGCTCTGGGCGCCACTGGGCTCCAGCACCAGTGGCTGGCTGTCCCGCCCTGCCTTGTGAGAGCTTGTCCTGCACGCCAGGGCTTTCTGGTGGGGAGGGGACAGAAGGTTGACTCAAAAGTAGTTATTTTTGCTTACAGCCCCAAAAGCAGGAGCAGAGGGTGTTCAGATAACTGCAAGTGGAAGAGGGTACTGAGGGTGGGGCGTGGGCTAGAATACAGTCCTTGCTGTTTCTTCCAAAAGCCATAGGTTTGGCTGCAACGAGCATAATATGTTTTTGTTTGTTTGTTTGTTTTTTTAAAGTTTTAATTTTATTTTATTTATTCATTTTTAGAGAGGAGAGAGACAGAGGAGAGAGAGACAGAGAGAGAGAAGGGGGGGAGGAGCTGGAAGCATCAACTCCCATATGTGCCTTGACCAGGCAGGCCCAGGGTTTCAAACCAGCGACCTCAGCATTTCCAGGTCGACGCTTTATCCACTGCGCCACCACAGGTCAGGCGAGCATAATATGTTAAATCTCACCTCTGGTGGCATCTGGTGACTGCCCACTTCTGGTCCTCCTCTGCAGAAGGCTAGGCTGGCACTCCAGGGTTTCGGGGGGCCCGCATGTCTGGAAGCAGAGAGAACCTGGGCTTTCTGCCTCCTCGTGAAAATGAGGGAGGGGCGTGGCATGTGCGGGGAGAGCCTCCCAGCTGCTGGTCACCTGTCCCTGCGGTCAAGCTGGCTCTCAGGGCAGCTTGCTGTGGGAGCTCAGGCGGAGGGCAGTGGGGTGCCCAAGGATGGAAGTGGATGCAGCTTTTGCTCCCTCCTCCGCCACCACTTACCGCTTGGCCCTTTGGGCAAGTGCTGCTGAGTGGACGGATGGCTGCCGAAGTTTCTGGGCTGCTGGATGACCCTCCCTCCACAGGCTGAGGCAGGGTGGGGCCCCCAGGAGCGCTGTGAGGTCAACGGCCCCGCACTCTGATGAAACAGACTGCTTTTGTACTCAGTTGGGATTGAGAGAACCGTGTTCTGTTTCCATTCCTGGAAGGCTGCTCACACGGAGCAGCCCTGTGCTGGCCAATCAGGGCACCTGCTTCTCCCAATGGGCAATGCTGGACTCCCATAAACCCTCCCACATCCACCTGCTTCTCCCAATGGGCAATGCTGGACTCCCATAAACCCTCCCACATCCACTACTGTGACCGGAAGTCTCTGCAGCCCTGGCCCTCAGGTCCTAGCGTGGGTAGCATCTCTCTTGCACAACCCAGCAGACACCGTTATTCCCATTTGACAGCTGAGAAAACTAAGGCTACGAGGTTGGGACTTGCGCCCAGCATTTTGGGGGCCAGCCCAGCCCTGGCGCTGTCATCCTGGGCGCCCTCCAGATGATGTGATCCAAGGGAGCGCTGGCAATATCTGCTTTTTGCTCATAGTTTTTGATTATTACTTATTTTTCCTGATTATGAAAGCACGTTCCTTGTAGAAGATCTAGAATATACAGCAAAGTGTGAGTAAGACAGTAGAAGTCCAGCCACCCCGCCTCTCACAAGCCCGGGGGCTTCGCACACAGAGATCTGGGACTTGGCTCCCTTTCCCGGCTATTATAACCGAGCCACAGAAGGGATTTTGGCTCCGCCTCTTGTCCCCTTTATTCCATAACTCTTCCAACCCACACTGCCCATGTGCTTAATTCTAAAACTCTGGGTTAAAACCTTTAGTGGCCCGTGTGCTGTCCCCCTGTGGCCTGGATACCCTGCTGTGTGACACTGACTTTCTGTCCCTGGCGTGGGGGCAGGCCTCCATGGCAGGGAGGGCGCTGGGGAGGCAGTCTCCGGACTCCGGGGCTGCAGCGCGGGCTCTAGGCACAGGGTGCGACTCAGGCTGGTGCCCATATCGAGAAGACTCTGACCTGCTGTGTGGAGGGGCGGCTGCACACTGGCGACCTCGGAAGCCTAACTGGCCTCCGGACTAGCCCCTGAGGACAGACGGAGGCCTGGCCCAGAGGGCTCTTCTGCAGAGCAGAGCTGAACCAGGAAGCAGGAAACGGAGTCAGACTCACAGATGGACTGACTATAATGCGGGAAGCTTAGGAACCTGCAGCTGCTGCGGCCAGGAGCCCGGGCCAGGCTGAATGCTTCTGGGGAGAGTGAAAGGTGGCTCGGGCCTCGTGGGTACTTCCTTTCCTGGGGCTGGGGAGGGGCGGCTGGCGGCTCTGTGCGCCCCTGGCGGCACCTGTTACGGTGGCACCTTCCATCAGCGATGCTGACCACAGTCATCCCAAAAGCCTGTGGACTTGACCGCTGGGCCTTAAGTGTGTGCGGAGCCCCATGGGGTGTGCAAAGATGGGCAGACCTGGTCCCCACTTGTGGGAGGTCAAAGCAGAACGTGAGTGAGTGGACCCGCACCCGGCTAGTTGCCACATTCCCGGGGGGAAGGTGGGGACACAGATCAGGAGGAATTCCAACTGGCCGGGCTGGGCCAGGGAAGGCGTCTGTCTCTGAGAAGCTGGCACTGGAGCCCAGCCTTGGAGAAGAGTAGGATTTCAATAATCAGAGCTCCTGGAGCTGTGCAGGCTGAGGGCTCAGCCTGTCTTTGGGAGGACAGGGCGTTCCTCACAAGCTAAGTCTGCAGGTTTGTTCCTCGGCCACTCGGGATTTTATTTCTCTGTAGTCAGGGCGTGCACGGTGGCGTTCATCTTGGTCAGGCATCCAGCCTGTGATAGAAAGCAGACACTTTGCACCAAATACGTAGGACCCAGGGTGAACCGGGGAGGGGGTGGGGGAGGGGGGATGGGGGCAGGTGCTTTGAGCCTGGGCTCAATCCCCTGTTTTGCCATTTATGAGTTTTGATTTCCTGGAGCCTTAGTTTTATCATCTGTAATCACAATATCTAACAGTATAATACAAGTACTAGGTAAATGGTAGCTATTATTAATAGTTGCACGAATCCTGAAAAAAGACAGCCTGTTGTTACAGGTTGGTCTGCAAATACCATGGGAGAGAGATATCAGATCGTTTCCATGGGGACAATTGGTCTTAGCACTGCAAGGGGGAAGTGTGCAAGTCCAGACCCTGTGTCTTCTAACACGGAACAGAATTCTGAGTGTGGTCTTCACCCACACATTTTAACTTGGCATTCAAGGCCTCTCAAAAGCTGGCCTCGCCTGACCTGTGGTGGCACAGTGGATAAAGCGTCGACCTGGAAATGCTGAGGTCACCAGTTCGAAACCCTGGGCTTGCCTGGTCAAGGCACATATGGGAGTTGATGCTTCCAGCTCCTCCCCCCTTCTCTCTCTCTGTCTTTCTCTCCTCTCCCTCTCTGTCTCTCTCTCTCCTCTCTAAAAAAATGAAAAAAAAAAAAAAAAGCTGGTCTCATCTTCCTTCTCTCGGCCCTGTTGTCTCCAACCATGGGCAGTGATGATGTCTCCGTCCATCCTGGTATCCCAGAACACATAGACACAGCTGTGTGTGCACCCGGCTCAGTCGGGTTCAGACCGATAGTCCCGATGTGATTATTTATAGAGCCTCCTTTTGCTCTGGAATGAGATGATCACCTTACCTAGCACACACCTGTAAGGCCACACCTGTGCCTGGCATTGGAGCCATCCCTTCACCCATAACTTGTCTCCAAAGGTCCTTTCTCACTGCCATTTAGGGGTCCTGGTGGTCTCCCCCACCCCTCTGGTCAGGGCTAGAGTGGGCTGGGGGCTTTGTTTGGTGGTGATATGTTTCATGCAAAGATTAGGATCTAAAGTCAGTACAAGAAGCACAAACTGTGCTGGTCAAGGTCCTTAGGATGTTGCAGCCACCATCTTTGACATGTTGGCATTAACGGTTAAGGGACCAGATTAAAGAGACTCCCTGTTGGGGCCCCAGGCCGAGCTCTCCGGCTTGCTGTCTGGTGAGTCACCTTCCTTAGCCTCATTTCCTCACCTGCAAACAGATTTTGTGGGGACCCAATGAGTTAAAACGCAATAAAGCACTTAGCACGCGGGTAAGGAGTATTACCTCTTACTATGAAATCTGCCAAGGGTGGTGCTGTGTCCCACAGCCTTTGAGCCAGTTTCCATCTCTTCTGGGGAGCCTTGCACAATTGCTCTTTTTGGCCCAATATGACCTCCCTCCTTGGGTGCTGCAGTCAGGTCAGGACTGGATCCACCTGGGACATGAGACATTGGGGAAGCGGCAGATTTACACCTCCCTCTCCAAGGTGTTTCGAGAGTGACTCGGGGCGGACACAGCAAAAGCAGTTTCCACACACGGATGCAATTATGATTTTTCTCTCCTTCTCTATTTTGCCAAGAGTATGAACACCTGAATGCATTTAAATTAAAATTACGTATGTGTTAAGGACACACTCTTTGCCAGCAAGAAATGCACTTTTTTTGGGCAAGTGTCTAACGTGTTTTTGGAAGCACTACCCTGAGGTGCCCAAGACTCAGGGTCTAGAAACCAGGGTTAGAGGCCAGCATTCCAAAGGACTGGTTATGTGACCTTGGACAAGGTTGCTACTCTGAGAAGCTCCGTTTCCCTGCCTGGTTCTGTGAGGCCCGAGTGTGTTATGTGCATCAGAGCATTTGGCAAACTGTGGGGCTCTCTACAAATGCAGGCCACCTCGCATGTCTGCTCTGCATGCACTCAGCCCTGTGGGGGCATAAAAAACCCACACGTGGTCTGGACTGCAATGGCAGCCAGTGAGCTAAGAGCTCCGTGAAATAATGTGTATCACGGAACAGGCATCATGTCTAATTTTATGTTCTCATGTTTTAAGATGCCAAATGGTGTGGCAGAAAGCAGGAGAGAAGGCACTGGCTAGTTATGCTTCAAACGCTGAGGTCTGGACACTCAGGATTGTCGGTTCGGGGCCGGAAGCCGTCAGAGGGAGTGAAGCAGGTCAGAGGGCCTTTTGTGGCCAGGGGGCCTGGCGCTGGACCTGAGTGATGGGAATAGGGGATGAGTAGTAAAAAAAAAAGGAAGAGAAGAAGAAGAGGCCTGCACCGACCTTTGATCTGAAGTCACAGGTGCACACTTCCTGCACCAGACACACAGCTTCTAGGGCTTTCCAGTCGAGCAAGAAGGAAGCCGGCTGGCCCAGTGTCCTGGCTCAGAAACGCCCCCTTACAGGGTGCTGTCCCTTGGACAGGGATCCTGTCTCTCTGCATGCAAGTGGAAGACAAATGAAAACGAAACGAACACATAAAACGTTTCTGCCGACAGTAAGAGCCCTGTGGACATTCTCAAGTGAACCCTCTCGTTCGAAGGACAAGGTGACTTGAACTTCCAGGTTGTTTCAAAATGAAGCGAAAGGGGGCTTGGCTGGTTGGCGTCTTCTCGGATTTGATCCAGGCAGAAACTGGGTTTATTAATAGCCATGTGATAGACACTTCACCGTTAATGGCAAAGCAAGATGGGGTCAGGTTTCTGGGTTTCATCCAATTAGAAGTGCCCAGTGAGTGAGAGGTCACCAGCTGGAGAGAGAAAGACCAGTCTTACATGTTGAACACTAAGTGGCTGTCTTGTGTAATGGTATTTTGTGAATATACGAGGTATTCCCAGTTGATGGACAATTCAGAGCGCCTTCACAAAAGACAAAAATGTCCGGGTTTACAGTGATTTTTTTGTTGCTTCCTGAGAGCTTTCTCTGTGCCAGGTGCCCAAGCATTTCCCTTTTTGTCCTATCAGTCCTCCTAAGAACTGCGTGAATGGATGAGTGGCCTCCGTTACACGCAGAGGAGTTTAAGAGAGGTTACTTCACTGGCCTGAGGTCTCAGGACCAGCAGTGAAACCTCCTCTTGCTTTGAAAGGCCATGCTCTCTCCACCGGAAATGCTGCCTCTCTGTTTTTCTCTGCAGGGCGTTTGTAGGAAGGAACTCTCCCTTTCCTGGGAGCTCGCTCCCAGCTGGCCTGGGTCTGCTTAGCCCTGATGCTTAGGGGTAGAGATTAGGTTCTCTGCCAGGGATCGTTTCACTTGGATGATGTTCATTTTCAACTGAACCTGGTACTTGAGACCTCTTTTTAGGGTGATGGTGGGGTTGGGGTGGGAAGTAGCAGGAGAGACACTATCCTCTTTGGGTCCCATCTTGCAAACTTTTTGAACGGAAGAAGACTTAATGCACATGTGGGATCCTTAAAAGCTGAGTTGGACGGGGCCTGGGCTGGCCATCTGATCGGGCCCTTAACTCAGGCTGGCCCTGTGGGAGTTCTAATGGCCTCTCTCAGTTCTGTACACCAGGATCAATTACGGAGTTTCCAAATCACAGAAAGGCAGGCAGCATTCACGACCTACCAGGAGTTAGTTCACTTTCTGAGTCTTACTTAGTATAGCTGACTTAGATGTCATTTTACTGGTTTTAGACCTGTACAAGTCCTCTGAGCCTGTATTCCTGTTATCCAATGTATTGATATCACTACATCTGAAAATCTGACTTACTTGCTTTCCTTTTCTGACTTTTTTTAAAAAAAATATAGTTCTCCATCCCATCTTTTTGTTTTCCTTCAGCAGATTTAATGACCATAGATTGAATTTCCATTCTTTTAGTGCTTCTCCTTAATTAAAAAAAATTATTGAATTTATTGGGGTGACATTGGTTCATAGAATTATAGATTCTCCTTAATTTTTAAATATATGCACTTAATGTCTACCTTAGTTTTAAGTTATTTATTATTTTGTACTCCAGCCAAACATTATCTAGACCTTAGCTCACTCTAGGTTGATTGACAGCTATTTCCTCTTAGTGTTTAAAAAACATTAGTCTTCTGTGAGGCTTTCCAACTGTATCCTTCACCGTGTGTTCTGCTGAGTTACCACAATGTACAGAGATTCATTTGTATTTGCCCTGTTTGATGCTCAGAGCCTACTTTCGCTCATCTGTCATGTTTTTTCTCAATTTTTAAAAATAAACAATGTTTAAAAAATTATTGATTGATTGATTGATTGATTGGAAGGAAGGAGAGAGAAAGAGACAGAAACATTTATCTGTTTCCGTCTGTGCCCTGACCGGGGACTGAATGCAACCTCTGTGCTATGGGATGCCTCTGGAACCAACAAGCATCTTGCCAGGGCTTTTTTTTTTTTCAATTTTAGAAAGCTTTCAGACATCTTTTCAAGAGCTTCTCTCTGTGATGTCCTTAATTCTCCTCTGCAGCACTTCTCAGACACAAGCTATCCCTTTTTCTGGTCGACTTGCTGTGCTGGTGCAGTTCTTCCTGTTACGTTCCACTTCCTGAACTCTCTTGTTGGCTGCTTCCTGTGAGATATTTCTTGCCAGAGTGATATTTTCATTTTAATTTAAATGGCTGTACTTTTTATTTCTAAGACATCTACTTGTTTCTTTTCCCCTAGCTACTGGGTAGTGTTTCATTTTTGTTTCTTTCTGTTACCTAATTTCTCTTTGCAGTGAGAATTGTTCCTTAATCCGTATCTGTAAGCATCCTCCTTGTACTTATGGAGAGCCATTGTCAGGCTGTCCAAGGAAATAACTTTGGTGCAAGTCCATATTCCACCTAATATGTCTGTTCATTTCTTTATTTATTTTTGCTGTATTTCTTTATGTTACATCTCTTCATCAGTGTAAGAAGCTTTGCCTTCAGGCTCATTCTGAATGACTTTTACTTGTTATTTCCCTCCTCTAACACCCATCTCACCCTTACCACAGTACCTTGTTCTCCAATATCAAGGCCGGGGGATTTGGAGGACATGCTCCAGTCTACTGTCCTCCCCAGCCCACAGAACAGCCCAGAGCCAGGCCTTATAACAGCGTGGCAGACCTTCTTTCTTGTAGCGATACTGGGGATACAGGCTCTGAGCGAGACAGCCCCTTCGTTTGGTTCCTGTTTGAAAGGTTCCTTGTCCTGCCAGCGCCCGCAATAGCCTGAGCTCTAAGCAGGGGGCTGCAGACCTTTGTAAGTTCTTTCTCCTGCAGTGGGAGCCGCTTCTCAAGACAAGCTTCCGTGTGGATGGAGCCTGGTCCCTGTGCCCAATCGCACATGTCCCTCTGCAGGGGCTGGCCACACCCTCTGTTCCTGGACCACGGCCTCGTGGACCAGTGGCTCTCCATTTCTAATCTGCCTTTGGTTCATGACGACGTTTACCTTGTTTTTGAGCCTTGCGATAATCATTTTGTCTTATCCTCTTATATACTGTAGGTTTGGATCAGCGGGGTGACTCAAAGTATCAATACAAATTCACTACACCATCTTGACCATAAGTCACACACATGCTTTCTTTTATTAAAGTATTTTTTAAGTCTTTATTCATTTTTTAGAGAGGAGAGAGAGAGAGAAGGGGGGAGGAGCAGGAGTCATCAACTCCCATATGTGCCTTGACCAGGCAAGCCCAGGGTTTTGAACCGGTGACCTCAGCATTCCAGGTCGATGTTTTATCCAGTGCACCACCACGGGCCAGGCCATGCTTTCTATTTCAACCCAGTATTGATAAGATGTTTAAGACGAAAAGAGCTAGAATAGAGTCAGTGGCATGAAACCATTCATCCAAGCTGATTTCCACATCCTTCAGGAATGTTAGTGTAACTAGCGGTACTTATTAACAGTATTACCCAACCCACATTATCCAACCCGTCCTTTAGGGCGTCATGAAAGATATAATCAAATGGCTTGTCAAGCCATTACGTGACCATGCCTGTGTGTGCCTGTGCATGTAGGTGGGTATGCGCTCCCCTGATCTGGGAACCCAGTTATTCTATGGGAAAGGAATGGGTTTACTTTGCCAGACTTGTTTCTTCTAAATCCTGGTGCCTGCCTCTTTCTAACTGGTCGTCAATGTCCGTGGCTTTCCAACACTAAGAACAACTCAGCTGAGGGCTTGTAGGGTCAAGGACACATGGTGATGTGTCCTAAGTGGAACATCGCCTTACTATGTACCCTTTGGAAATGCTGGCATATTCAGAGCAAAAACATCATTACTCCCCCCCAGGATTTTTTTAAATTTTGTATTTATTTATTTTTAGAGAGAAAGGAGAGAGAGAGGGAGAGAGAGAGAGAGAGAGAGAGAGAGAGAGAGAGAGGAGAGAGAAAGGGGGGAGGAGCAGGAAGCATCAACTCCCATATGTGCCTTGACCAGGCAAGCCCAGGATTTTGAACTGGTGACCTCAGCGTTCCAGGTTGACGCTTTATCCACAGCACCACCACTGGTCAGGACCCCCCCCACCAGGATTTTGAATATTTTTATTTCCTGTGAAAATACCAGTAGAAAGTTAGGTCCCCTTTTCTTCTCGCTTTAGCTCTGGCCCTGAGGGATTTCACGTGAATGACCTCATCTGTAAAACGGGCTGCCGCGAGGGTTCCACGAGGTAGTACAGTGCACCTCAAACACCAGAATCACCTGGGAGCATGAACCGTTCCTGGGTTCTGCTGCTGGAGACTTTGACTCAGCAGGTTAGAGTGGGGCCTGGGGATGTATAATGTTGGCGAATTCTCCCTTCGATCTTGAGATGTGAGCAGGTTTAGATCCTGAGCGGTCATGTCTGTAAAGTGCTTAGCAAATAGCGCTGTAAGTGCTCTAAGAGCCTCCACCTGTTCCCCTTCCCTGGCCTCTCCACCCCCTGTCCTCCAAGCTGCTTCCTTCATGTCCAAGAGGAGAAACCACAGGAGGCACCTGACTGAGGTTGCTCTACCCAAGATGTTTTCCTTTGATAAACACGGAAGAAAGGGCAATGCTTAGCTCAAAGCTTTCGCTTAAATTTTACCATCGTTGTTAGAGGCTGTCCTCACTTCCCTTCGTGAAGCCCCAGGATGGAGAGGTAAAGAGGGTTCTGGCCCCGCCCCCGCCCCTGAGATCTTGGGGTGAGAGCACAGCCTGAGAAATTGAAGGCACTGAGACCAGCTGTCGTGGGATAGCAATCTTATTTTGGGTCAGGGGCCTGCTGTCCTCATGTCCTTCAGATCTCACTCCAGAGGCTTTCTGGGTACTTATATCCAGTTGAGGATGGAAGGGAGCTGTGAGGTCACTGGGACAGACAAAAGAAATACAGTAGGTGGCACTGGAGAGTCAGACATGGAAGAGGCAGAGAGCAGGTCCTGGGGGCTCAGGATGGTGAGGTGGGGCAGGGATTTCTGGAAAGGGTTCTGTACCAGAATCCCTGAGCCACATTTTTAAAAAAAGATTTTATTTATTCATTTTAGAGAAGCAGGGGTGGGGTGGGGAAAGAGACAGAGAGAGAGAAGGAGGATAAGAGCAGGAAGCATCAACTTCCATATGTGCACTGACCAGGCAAGCCCAGGGTTTCAAACCAGCAACCTCAGCATTCCAGAACGATGCTTTATCCACTGTGCCACCACAGGTCAGGCCCTGAGCAACATTTTTTTTTAATACTCTGGAAATCCAAATTCTATTCCTATGGAGTCAAATTTCTGCCACCGAGCCTTGGGCATGCTTCACAAGTTGTCAGTTTTTAACTCTGATGTGCCGCCAGGTTTGGGACACACTGATCTGGAGATTCTAGAACAATCTACATGTGAGCCAGGCACGCCACTGAATGGTCTGGTCTGCGGTTTGAGCCGGTGTGAATCTAGGACCTTGTGCACTTCCAGTGTGGTCCTCAGACTAGCGATGTCAGCATCACCTGGGAGCTCATCAGAAATGCAGATGGTCAGCAACATCCGCCTTCCTAGAACCTGCCTTCTTAACCAGAGCCCCCTGCTGACTCGCAGCCCCATGTGCTCCCCAGGGCCAGCGTACTGGCTGCTTCTAGAAAGAGCCGCACCTTCCCAGAAACCTTGCCCAGCTCCTGCATTCCCAGCAGCTTGTGAGGTCTGTCTGCCTTCCAGGGTGGAGCTGTACTGCTGCTGGCCTGGGGCCCCATGCAGGGGGACAGCAGGAGCCCCTGTGGTCATGCTGGGCTACACCAGGAGTCAGGCTGTGGCTCCAGCCTCTCCCTTCTTTGGCCTGAAAGCCCGCAGCCTGCGGGACTCTGTGTGTCATGACTTAGGAATTCTGCCTGCCTCCCTGCATGAGAATGCTCCCTGTTTGCTGAACCCTAAGGACGTGCTGGCTCCTTTTTTGCCTGCCGTGGGCCGTGGGTAGCGACCTGGCCAGGGCAGGGAAAGGCCACCGTTCCTGGAGGGGTGAGTGGAGAAGAGCTTGGTTGGTGCCTCTGTGGCTGAAAGCCAGACTCACACCTAACCAGCTGGCCTCACTGGCTGTGGGCACCAGCAGAGCCTGGCCACCACGCCTATCCCTCCCATGTCCTATCTCACCCCTCCCCACCCATCAGGCCAGGAGCACGCCCACCCCCAGGGCCCTGCAGCTATGTCAGGGAGAAGGAGAGGAAGGGCCCAACTTGTCTTGCCTTCTTCAGCTTTGGCAGAAGTGCCAGCCCGGATTCCAGCTTTGCTTACGGTCCTGGCTGGGGCTGCGAGTGGGCCAGCGGTGGCCGCAGTGTCGCCATGTTCAGTGCGACTGTGTTGTCATTTTCTCTTAAGTAACAGATAACCTTTCCCTCCAGTGCCCCTTCCTGCAGGCCCCAAACCCCCAGGGACGTGGGGTCTGTTGTCTCCAGGGCACTGGGGTGAGCCCAGAGGGGTGGGGACGCATTGCGTCCGGCAGGGTCCTGATTCCTTGGCCACCACCCTTCTTGCCTGCTGCTGGCTGTCCAACCTGGCTGGGACCCAGCTTTATGGCAGCTGTCTCAGGAGACCAGCTTTCATAGGACGGACTGGCTGTACCCAAGGTCAAGGGGCTTTCTCTGAGTTCTTTATTTAAAAGTCCTTCCCTGAATCAGGGCTGCTATGACTGGCTCCCGTGACACCCACCTCTTCTGAGAAATGCAAGAACAATATCACGTGGATCTAATGTCTTCCGAGGCAGCGGCCATTTCTTCATGGTCCGGGGTGGTGAAACCCACCTGCTTTTGAGTTCATGGCCCAGGGCCTGAGTTTTAAAAGCTGGGCTTTTAAATTGCCCAATGCTGTTTCTGCAATCTTGGGAACATTGGCGGAGGGAGAGGAGGAGGTGGCCAGCTGGACAAAGGGGGACAGTGCCATTTAGAGTGGAGAGAGCATGTCAGTTATGTGGCTTTGGAATAACTTCTCAAGCTTTCTGAAATTCAGCTTGTCCAGTAAAAAACAATATGGTAAAAGCCACAATGCTTAGAGAAGAATAACAGGAATTGACTATATACCTGGCACGTAGTAGGTGTGCGTTAGTATTCCGCGAGGAAGATGCATATTGTAGCCATCGATCTGCCTTAGTCCACAGGGTAAAATCCCTCCAAATGCATGCAGCTTCTAATGGTCACCACGTATCAGGTGTGACTAGGGTGCTGGGGGTATGGTGTCTATAGTTTATAGTCACCTATAGTCAGTCTGTCCCAAGTGTAGTCCCAAGAGTCTGCCCAAGGACAGAAGCACAGCCCTGCATCCAGGGCTTGACCGATCTTGGTCAGGGGCACAATGCCTAGGGCATTGTGGGTAAGCTCAGTATCAAGGCTGCCTCAAATGCTAGCTTGTGTGGTCATCTCAGCCTTTGTTATCTTGACCTCTGTCCCATTGTGCTCTTTCTCTGTCTCAACCCACTGCTGCCCCTTCAACCTCAGCACCTCCTCCCTGCCCCTCTGAAGGCAAACCAGAGACGGAAGAGCGAAGGCTTTGGGGTTGGATGAACCTGAGTAAGGTCTCAGCTTGGCCACTTGCACAGCACGTGACCTTGG
The DNA here is from genome assembly GCF_036850765.1 of Saccopteryx bilineata. Lineage (NCBI taxonomy): Eukaryota > Metazoa > Chordata > Mammalia > Chiroptera > Emballonuridae > Saccopteryx > Saccopteryx bilineata. Next base: position 140,286,667 of record NC_089495.1, read on the forward strand.
CCAGGTCATGTCAAGCTGTTCCAGGCCTCAGTTCTTTCATTTCTAAGTTGACGCTGATGCAGCTAACTCACTGGGAGGCAGCGAGACATCAAGGGACAGGTGTGTAAATGACCAGCCCCGCTCTCCACACCTTGCTGGCACGCACTCAGTGGTGCTAAGACCACCTGTCCCCGGAGCCACTGTGCAGCCCTGGGCTTCCTGACGGCCCCTCTGTAACCACGGCGCACATCATGTCATCACTGCCCTGGACAAAATGCCTTGGTGGCACCTGATTCTTTCCACCTTAGCCTTCATCTCCTCTTCCTGATCTCCAGTGTTCCCTCTCTTAGCTCTGCATCCCACACTCGCTCTATATTCTGTTTTCTCACTGGCTGACAACACGCCAAGATGACTCGTGTCTCCTCCTCTGCTGGCCACGTCCTCCCTTGCGGGCCTGGTAAACTCCTACCGGATCATCGACGCCCAGCTCCTCTGGATGTCTTCCCCGACTCTCCCTCGTCCTCCCCGGGAGACATTCCTCCTGCTGGGCTACCCTGGCACTTCGGTCATGCCTCTGCGAGAGCACACGGCGAGCTGGGCTGCAGAGATTCGTGTCTGCACCTGATTTTCTTGCTAGACTTCTATGAATAACTCAGGTGACCATGTCCTAGTCATCTTTGTAATTGGCCCAGGGATGAACACAGCACTTAGCACAGGGCATGACAAATAGTAGATGCTTCATGAACGTGTGATGCAATTTGAGTAATCTGGCGCTCGCTGGCCTCTCTCTGCCTGAATTACAGCAACACTCAAGTCTGTCCCCAGTACCAGGCCCAGGTGGTGCACACAGTGGACTCAAAATAAGAACGAGTAATTGAACCATACCATTGCTATTTAGTGATATGTTATGATGGTAACAGTACTAGTAATAATAAATAGTAATAATAGTAATAATAATAAAAATATAGCATTTATTGAGTGCATAGTATAATATGTACTGTTTCTGTGCTAGTGTTTTAAATATATTCACATTTAATCCTCATAGTAGCAATGCACTCTTACATCCGTTTTACAGTTGAAGGTAGTTGTTTTACTTATTGGTGTCGCCAGGGCTGACGTTTCCTTTTTGGTTGGTTTTGCCTGTTTTGTTTGGGCTGTGGCTGAACTCAAACTGTCCCCTCATTATGTTGTCCCCCTTCCGCTCTCGTGTGTATCAACATCTTCATGTTATCACGGTGTCTCCTGGTCTTGCAGGTTCAGGGTGCTGTGTGTTCTAAGGGTACCCAATACTTGTTTTATTCAGGTGTGAAGGCACACGCAAATGACTGTTGTGAAGGAAGAAGTTTGTAACACTCACAGGTCCCTGGGAACAGGAGGCGTGGCACTCTACACAGGGTCGCATGGGGAGGCAGAGAGTGAGGTGAACATGCAGGCCAGAGCCTTTACCATGGGAAGGAATGTCCCATGGGGAAGGAGCAGACACACAGCATAGGACTGGCCAGTGTGTGTGATTCCAGTGGCTCTGGGGTATCGGTCCCTGGTTGTCTGGGACCTGGCCTAGCGGTGACTAGAACAGGAGGACAGTGACTCAGACCAGCAGTGCCCGATCAAGGCAGTGGTGGAATTAGGGGCTGGGGGTGGTTGGCTCCTATGAGAGGCATGCTCATGAACCTCATCAAGTCCTGGAATCTAAAGAAGAAACTAGTTACAGACAACTGCTTTCAGCTGGGCCACTAGTAAGAGGTTTTTATTCTTAAGAAAATAAATGAATGCAGCCTGACCAGGTGGTGGTGCAGTGGATAGAGTGTTGGATTGGGACACAGAGGACTCAGGTTCAAAACCCCGAGGTTGCCGGCTTGAGCACAGGCTCACCAGCTTGAGTGCAGGGTTGCTGGCTTGAGTGTGGGATCATAGACATGACCCCATGGTCACTGGCTTGAGCCCAAAGATCGCTGGCTTGAAGCCCAAGGTTACTGGCTTGAGCAAGGGGTCATTTACTTTTACTTTGCTGTAGCCCCCCGGTCAAGGCACATATGAGAAAGCCATCAATGAACAACTAAGGAGCCACAATAAAGAATTGATGCTTCTCATCTCTCTCCCTTCCTATCTCTCTCTCTCTCTCTCTCTCTCTCTCTCTCACACACACACACACACACAAAATAAATGAGTACATATTGCTTCTTTTTCTTTTAATCACAAGTGCAGGTGTTTTGTGACCCAGCAATAACACTGATTACTGTCCTTGGCCAGTCCTGGGAGGGGCAGTCTCTCCAGGGTCAGCAAGGCTTTGTGTATTAGAGCATCAAAATACAGAAAAGAAAAAACTAATACATCGAAAAATGTGCACACATGAGAAAGATACAACTAGCTTTATGTAGCATGGTTAGCTGAGGTGACACTCTCCATGCACGCCCAGGGGTCTGTCTGTCACAAGAAGCACGTGGGGACCATGCTGAGATGTAAAGCACTGTGGGCTGGGCCAGCTCCTTGCTGTGGCCTCAGCTCAGTCGCTGCCTCTCATCCCTTGGGCACAAACCTCCACGCCTACCCATCTTTGTTGCCCGCCCCCTCCCTCCCAGCCCTCATTTGGGTTATTCCATGAATCTCCCCATTCAGACTGAAATTTCTTGAATCTACGACCTTATCTCACTGGGGGAATAGGTGGAGATGGGGCAGGTGAATGACTGATCCCCGGGTCACCTGTTATTTCTGCAGCAGAATTGCTCCTCAGTGAGTTACCTGGCATACACATACCTCCATTTGCTCAGCAAAAAGGGGGCTTTCAGGGTTTTGTGGTTTGGGAAACCAACAGCATATTTCGTCTTGGCACAGAAAAGCTATGCAGAAAAAGAAAAATCTTTATCTCTGTTTTACCCAATGTTTCCAAATTGATTGGACTAACCGTGGGACTGGTTTGTGTATAACGATTACTACCAGCCTATGAGATTCCCTCAGGAATTGCTGCCCTGCTTGGGGGGGGGGGCTGGAGTAGGGGTGGCTTGGCCCTGAGCTGCCCACTCACGAGCCTGGAGGGACTAATCTCATAGGCGTGGGGGCCAGGGCTTCAGGGTGCTCAGGAACCTGTGTAACTGCCCCAGCTCCTGGGGTTTATCCCTTCACGGAGTCTCTGCAATGCTCCGGGCTTTGCCCAGGGCATTGTACCAGGTTTTCTTCTTCTCCAAATCTCTGGCTCTTGGCACAGTGCCTGGCAAACAGTGGGTGCTCAATGATGGTCTTTATCAAATTACCCACCAGCACCCGCTCATTGGAGGCTGTGTCCTTTTTCCCAGTCAAAGCTTCTCCTTGCATAGACACACCCACATGTGTCTGAGTTTATGGTCTGCTTGGGCTCTTGTCATAAACAGGCAAAGAAAGCAGCGAATACTGGGATTAGATTTCCCACAGGAAAGCCAGCCTCATCATCTTGCCATAAATACACACACAGAAACACATAGAAAATAAAAAACACATATCAAACCCTCAGAAGCACAAGCTGTATAGTTAAGAACAAATACATAAGCATCTTGCAAAAATAGGCATGATCACTCTCCACCATGAAACAGAGACACGGGTGCAATTTTATACACAAACACACAGAGAAACACAATCCAGACCCTCACCCCTGAACACACGCTCGGTCAGTGGTAGTCAATTTAGTCCCTACCGGTCAGTGGTAGTCAATTTAGTCCCTACCGCCCACTAGTGGGTGTTCCAGCTTTCATGGTGGGTGGTAACAGAGCAACCAAAGTATAAATAAAAAGATAGATTTAACTATAGTAAGTTGTTTTATAAAGATTTATTCTGCTAAACTTAGCGAAAATCCGACATAAAGTACTTGGTAAGTAATTATTATTATATGCTTTAACTTGCTGTAACTCTGCTTTATAAATTTTATAAAGTAAAGTTACTTCCCTATTTTATAAATCACCATTACTGTGGAACCGATGGGCGGTTAGAAAATTTTACTACTAACAGAGATACAAAAGTGGGCGGTAGGTATAAAAAGGTTGACTACCCCTGCACTCAGTGCTGGCCATGAAGTCCTCCAAAACAAGCTCCTTCGAAACCCAGTGTCTGAACACAGCAACCATGTTAGATCCCATGACTTCACGGGTCAGGATTTGTGCAGGGCGTGGCTGGGTGATTGTTCTGCTCCTCGGGGGTTACTGAGATGACTCAGCAGAAGCTGACTGGTGGATGGGCTGGTCTGGAAGGACCACGATGACTTTCCTCATGTGTCTGCTGGCGAGGTGGGGCTGGCTGGAAGGCCACTCCAATGGGGCTGTTGACAGGAGTGACTGCAGAGGCACTCACAGACATGGATCTCAGAGTCATCAAACCTCTTACATTGTAGCTGACATCTCCCATAAAGAGCCTTGCAAGAGGTCGTAAGGGATGCTGGAGGGTTTCTTATCTAGCCTCACATTTAAGGGGAAGGCTGTTTAGACTTTACCTGTCAGGAGGAGCAGCAACAAATTTGAGGTCTCCTGTAAACTAATGTATACACACACATACACAGCCTATATAGCCATGTGAAGCTTACACCTTCTCCATTAAGCGCACCACTGGGTTTTGTCTGAGACTGAAGCAGTGGCAACTGAGGCAGAGCTTAGGAGTGTCTGCCTTCCCAGTCGCTACCAATGAACTATGAGGCTTGGGGAAGAGCCTGCCCTGGGGGCCATTTATTTATGGAGAGAGATTTCTATCCTGGAAGCCACATCTCAGGTAGCTTCAGGGACAGACACCACCTCCATCACCCCCTTAGGAAAAATGCAGAATGCAGGCTGTCCACTCCCCTCTCCCCTACAGCAGATGGTGCAGATGGGGTGATGTTGTGGCTTAGGGGTTACTCCAACCTCAGTCAAATCCCAGCTCACCCACCCCACTTGTGACCTTGAGCAAGTACCTAGACCTTCTGAGCCCCAGTGTCCTCATTTATATATTGATAAAATCATACTTTTATGCTTCCACTGAACAATTATTTATTGACTCTACCAAGTGCTAGGCACTGCAGGAGATCCAATGATGAGAACCACAGCACTGGCCCTTATGGAGGAAGCTGTCCTTAGCTAGATAGTTATACAAACAAATGTCACTTTGCAAATTGTGCTAAATGCTATGAAGGAGTGATAAAGTTGCTATGAGCAGGTACAAGTGTGATGTGATCAAGTTGAGGCAGCCAGGGACAGCTTCTCTGAGCTGGTGACACTTGCTGTGGTCTAGGGATGAGTAGCAGCAAATCAGCTGAAATGTATCTCAGGCAGAGGGAACAGCACATGCAAATGCCCTGTGGCTAAATAGAGTAAGTTGAATAGGAGGGTTGAAAGGCCACGGTGACTTGGTCAGAGGGATCTTAGGAAACAGGAAACAGATGAGATTGGACAGGTAGATGGGAAATTTGTTCACCAAGGTAAGGAGGGTGAACAAATTTAAAAATCACATACATTTTATATATTCACTTGGATGGTTTTAATCATGGAGGTGACATGACCAGACTGTGTTTCAAAAAGATGACCTTGGCTGGAGCATGGGGAATGGACTGTAACATGGCGAAAGGAGACATGAGGGATGCCGTTACGAGGCAGTGGCAGGCAGAACTATGGGCCCCCAAAGATGTCCACGTCCTAATCCTTGGAACCTGTGAATTTGTTCATTACATGGCAACATAAGACTGCCAATAGAATTAAGAGTATTCATCACTGAACTTAAAACAGGGAGATTATCCTGTGGGACCAGTGCCACCCTGTGGGCCAGGGAGGGGCTCAGCTGGAGGGCGCACCGGCCCCGCCCACCTGGCCTTGCTGGCTCTGAAGGTGGAGGGAGCAGTGTTCACTTCATTTCGTAATTGAAGAGAAGGGGTTTCTAAGTGATTACTCAAGACCAAGGAGCAATCAGCTCAAAGTCTAGAATTATTTGCCATTATCATGGCTTTTCAGCATTTGCCATATTCCCCCTTTAATCTATATACAGATAGCAAATATTTACTTATGGTGTTTCCACTATAAAGACTGCTGTCTTAGGGACAAATGCTGATGAACTATTTCAGCACTTTCTCCTTCTTCAAAGACTTGTATGTCAACATAGAGCTCCATATTTCATAGGACATACTCAAGCTCACTCCATGCTCCCTAGAGCTTTAGCACAAGGGAATGCCCTTTTTTTTTCTTTTCTTCTTCTTCTTTTTTTTTTTTTGTATTTTTCTGAAGTTGTAAATGGGGAGGCAGTCAGACAGACTCCCGCATGCGCCTGACCGGGATCCACCCCGCACGCCTACCAGGGGGGAATGCTCTGCCCATCTGCGGTGTTGCTCTGTTGCAACCAGAGCCATTCTAGTGCCTGAGGCAGAGGCCACGGGGCCATCCTTAGCGGCTGGGTTGGCTTTGCTCTGGTGGAGCCTTGGCTGAGGGAGGGGAAGAGAGAGACAGAAAGGAAGGAGAGGGGGAGGGGTAGGGAGGCAGATGGGCGCTTCTTCTGTGTGCTCTGGCCGGGAATCGAACCCAGGACCCCTGCACACCAGGCCGATGCTCTACCACTGAGCCAACCGGCCAGGGCCTAGGAATGCCCTTGTTGATCAAGCTATCCCCCCAAAAATTATTTGGAGCAACCATGACAGATCGAGCAATTCAGTATCATACTATTCATCACCAGAATGCTGCAGCCCTGTGTAAACAGTTTCAACTTTCTCGGGAAACAGCACGACAGATTGGGAAATCCTGTCCAAGGGGTCCTATACTACAATCTGCCCCTTCATTTGGAGTTAACCCTCAAGGACCCCTACCAGGACAACTTTGGCAAATGGATGTTACTCATATATCTTCATTTGGCAAACAGTCCTATGTCCATGTTACAGAGGATACATATTCTGGATTTATAGTAACCTCTGTCAGAACAGGAGAAGCTGCTAAGCATGTTATATATAGCTCATTGTCTGTATGCATTGTATGCAAAATACAGTAAATGCTTTTGCATATGGAGCAAAAGCATTTACTGTATTTTGTCATTCTTACAATCTTTAAAGTTAAGGTATTATTAAAGTGTACCCAGCAAATATTTTAAGGTCAATTTTCAAAAAAAAATTAAAAGGGGGTAGTCATATCCTGGAACTCCTACGTGTCTACCATATCATGCTTTTTACTTAAAAAAATTTTTTTAAATTTCTTTTGAATGCTGATGAACAGGAAACACCAAATCTTTTTCGCCTGCAAACTACTACCTTCTTTATTTGATTCAGCTAATAACACTGTTGTCTTTTTCCAAATAGCTCCAGATATATGGAAAAGATTTATATAGGTGGATGGGGATTCTCAAACCCCTCAGCGAGATCTTCTGAGCATGGCTTTTAAGATACCTAGAGGCAGAAAAAGCCCAATAGAGATCAGGGGAACTACCAGCTTTTAGGATATGCCCTTAAAGGCTCCAATGCCCCAAAGGGGTCTCATAGGATGCCATCTGGGTCCTGCTTCAATAGTGGAAAGGAAGGTCATTGAGCTAAAGCCTGCCAGGCTTACCTGCCTCTGCAGTGAGGAAACAGGGACACTGGAAGGTAGGCTTCCCTCTCGCTCCTCTAAGGGAGGGTTCAGTCTCTTCCAGCCTTGCTCCAGCCACCTATGACCTAACCTTGCCCAGAATGCTGGGGTTTGCCACGGAAGGCTGAAGGTGCCCAGGGCCGTCAGCCCCATCTACGACACTGTGGACGAGCCTAGGGTATTTCTTCCAAGAAGCAGGTAAACTGATCTCATTTGCACAAGGACCACTTAACTATGTTTTGCCTGAATAGTCAGGTTTTTTATTCTTCCCTTGAAGATCTCTGTTGTGGGTATTGATAGTCCTATTTTCTGCTGCTTTGTTTAATATATAGTGTTTCCTTTATTCCTCCTACCTCAATGCCCCACTCATATTTCAGGCTGGGACCTACTCCTAATTTAGAGCTCTCTTTCCCCCTTTTGCCAACTTTATTATGAATCTACCTTTGCCACCCAGCTTAGTGTATCCCAAGGTTCTCTTTACCAAGCCACAGTCACAGAGCTCCAGGGAAAAGCAACCTGATCTCATCTCTCCAGGCAGAGGAGAACAGAAGCTTCATATCCATACATGCTGCAGATGGCTTTTCCAGTCTACCTGAATCATTACCAGCTAGAAGCAGCGGTCATTGGGACTTGGACGTGAGCTGCAAAGTATAGAATTGTGACAACAATTCCAGTGCCATGCGGACTTTTTCTGGATGTGGACTTTTCCTGGACTCCTGCTCCTTGTGACAGCTCCTAACAGACTGAACTGGGGTCGGGTTGCATTTTTCAGAGATTTGGCATGGTGTTGGGGCCAACTTGGACTTGGTGAACATGTTAAGGACACTACTCTTTTATGGATTCTTGTTGTATTGGCCAAGAGTTTGCTTAAAGGCTTTAATCACTGTAAAAAAAAAAGAAGACTAGATAAAGAAGATGTGGCACATATACACCATGGTATACTATTCAGCCATAAGAAATGATGACATTGGATCACTTACAACAAAATGGTGGGATCCTGATAACATTATACGGAATGAAATAAGTAAATCAGAAAAAAATAAGAACTGCAGGATTCCATACATTGGTGGGACATAAAAACGAGACTAAGAGACATGGACAAGAGTGTGGTGGTTACGGGGGGTGGGGGGCGGGAAGGAGGGAGAGGGGGAGAGGGAGGGGTACAAAGAAAACTAGATAGAAGGTGACGGAGGACAATCTCTCTTTGGGTGATGGGTATGCAACAGAATTGAACGACAAGATAACCTGGACATGTTTTCTTTGAATATATGTACCCTGATTTATTGATGTCACCCCATTAAAATAAAAATTTATTTATTAAAAAAAAAAAAGACCAAGGAGCATGAAGTAGTCTAACCGGGGCTTGGATTCCATCCCCCTGACTACAGATTCTCTCTCCACGTCTATACTCTCCTGGAGCCTCTGGCAGGAGATGGAGCCTGTTGGGCTGGTTGAGTTTGAAGTTCCTGTGAACCAGCTTGGGGAGGTGTCCAGCAGGTAGCTGGATGTGTGGTCTGGAGCTGAGAGCCAAGGTCTGGCCTGGAAATTCTGAACTGTGGGGTCAGCAAGAGAGCTGCGTCCCTGATGTCTCTCTAAGCCTCCATCTTCTCATCTTAAAAACAACAGAAAGCTCAATCTTCTCATCTGCAATGCAAGGATGACAATCACATGGTTAGCTTGTAGAGCTGATGCAAGACAAAAGAGGTGCTAGTGTAAAATAATCATGTGCTGGGCGAAGGTCAGTGGCCAGTCCTGCATGGTGGTCAGAAGTGGACGCCTCCATGTCAGGCCTAGGTGAGCATCTCCCGAACTGCTGGCTGCTTCTGTTACTGTTCAGGGCGTTCTTCAGGCTTTGGTGCCAGGGCCATCTTTCTGTCCTACTCCCTGCAGATAAGTAGGGCTCCATGACATGCATGTGTGCATTGGCCTCATTCTTGACTCAATTTTCTGTCTTGACGCTTTTCCCTTTTCTTCCCCACTTCAATTTTAACATACGTAACTGCTATGGACGGAACATCTGTGTACCTCCCAAATCCCTATGTTGGAGCCGCCATCTCCACTGCCATGGGTATTGGGAGGTGGGGCCTTTGAGGCTCAGAAAGGTTAAATCCCTCCAAGGCCACACAGCCTTGGGATTCAAACCCAAGTTTAGCGTGGGCTTCCACAAAAATTGATAACGGCTTGTTGTCCGGGGCCCTAAGGCTGGGCTTCCCATTTCATGTTAGGATTTTGAATTCTGACAACAAATAGTGGTGGGTGGAGTGAGGTTATGTTCTTCTTAGTTTTGAGGGTCATTATTGTTGAAATTCCTGGGTTCTCCACTTTCGGTGTTCTTGTGTTTACATTTAATCTCCGACATCAAACCGGGCCCTGGGAGGGGTCAGCCTCATGGCTGCTATGGCTTTAAACTATATACAGGTGGGGCAAAGTAGGTTTACAGTTGTGCGTATGGAAAATAATACAATTATTTTGTATTAAATAAAATTCGGTTTTGTGTACTCACAACCGTAAGCCTACTTTTGCCCCACCTCTGTATATTTGGTATCTGATTTGAAGTGTTATTTTAACTGGGACCGAATCCAAGCACTCAGAATTTAACTTGCTGCCTGCCTTCCTCGCCTACCTTGTGGGTGCAGAGTCAGGGAAACTGTTGTACCCAGTGACGCTGGGCATGTGACTGTGTTTGTGCCCAGAGGAGTTGGATGGTTCAGAGCCTCTGTATCCAACGGGCATAATTTTATTTAATAAAAGTTTAAAATATACTGTGTTACAGTGTTAGATTGGATCACTCATCTCTCTTTGCATGAGGAGATAATACATGCTCTGTGTAACACTGTAACACACGACCCCCTGAGATATTCCACCTGGGGCTGAAATAGCGGCAGAAACTGGGCTCCAAGAAGGGTTTCAGATGCACTGCTCAGGGGACACTGGGATTGAATTAATTGCCCTATTAAGCATTTTATAGATGGGGAAACGAGTCATCTTACCTGCTTTCCCAACAAGGACACGGACTTAGGAAGACTCCCTTCGCTCACATCTGCCTCCTTTTTCAGGTTCAGTCTTACAGGAAGCTCTAGCCTTTTTATTCTCAGACTGGTTCCAGGATGCTACCATGGTCCCTTCCCCCCGCCCCCCAGCTCGATCCCGTGAGGACAGACCTGCTCACCCTGCTCGTCTGTAGCTCCCAGTTATATGTGGTGATCGATCCCAAACCACAGTCTCCAGGTTCTGTGGCCAAGCCTGGGAATGCTAGACCCCTTCCTTGATATAACCACACAGTTCCCCTGTCTTTTTATATGGGGCTCCTGCAAAAGATCTTGCTTGAGAAGGCCTTGTTTTTTAAAAAAGAAAAAAAGTGTCCCCACTTGACTCATGTCTCCTAACTGTGGACCCAACCCAAGGCCCCTCCACACCCACTTGCAACCACAGGCTCTCCTCCTCACTCCTCAAATGTGCATATGACGCCCATTTATTTGAGCACTCTCTCTTCTCTGCCTGGAATGGCCTTTCTCCCTCCTTGCTTCCCCCAGCGCGTCCCTTAACTCTCAGCCGCAGCCTGGGCATCCCCTTCTGTGGACGGCACAGAGCCTTTCCTATGGTCCCTGCATACAGATTGTTGGTTCCCTCCTGTGCTGCCTCTGTTCTGATGGTCGCCTTGGCCACAACAAACTTTTTTTTTTTTGTATTTTTCCAAAGTGAAAAGTGGGAGGCAGTCAGATAGACTCCCTCATGCGCCCGACTGGGATCCACCTGGCACGCCCACCAGGGGACGATGCTCTGCCCATCTGGGCTGTTGCTCCACTGCAAACCGGAACCATTCTAGCGCCTGAGGTGGAGGCCATAGAGCCAACCTCAGTGCCCAGGCCAACTTTGCTCCCATAAAGCCTTGGCTGTGGGAGGGGAAGAGAGAGTTAGAAAGAAGAGGAGGAAGGACGGAGAAGCAGATGAGTGCTTCTCCTGTGTGCCCTGACTGGAAATTGAACCCAGGACTTCCACGCGCTGGACCAATGCTCTACCGCTGAGCCAACTGGCCAGGGCAAAACTTCATTTTTTAATAAACACAGAACTTGATTTAATCAACAGTTCAGTGTAACAGAATCATTAAAATATTACAGAAGGGCAAGTTTAGCCTGGATCACTAGTCTCTCTTTGCTTGAGGAGATAATAAATGTTCTTGAGCCAAAGGCCACTGGGCAGAAGTCTCAGGATTACTCCCCTCCTCCCTCTTCTGTCTGCTCTCTTCTGTCACCTTGGGTGTGTCACAGGATACTTGCAGAATCCCTGTAAGGTGATTACTTGTTAATTTATCTCAGCATGGTATTTCTTAAATTTTTATTAAATTTATTGGAGTGACAATAACAATTTTTTCTATGTGTCTTTCTGCTGCATCCCCTCCCCCAACCCCCGCTAGCTTATGAGTGACTCAGAAGACTTACATTTTACTCATCTCTGCAGTCCCACTATGTAGTGACGCACATGGCCCCTGAGAGAAACTCAGTGAGTAACGATGCAAAACCACACCATTAACTATTAGCCAATCAACACCCTGGAGAGCTCTGTGCAGCCGATGGATAGCAAGTTGGGGGACAGGGCAAGGGAAATTGGGGTCACAGCTTCAATGGCTGGGCTGCTTTTGTTGAACTCATATGTGTTTCTGAGTACAACTTGAGTATCACCGAAGGCCCGGGGCCCTTAGCCAGGCTGGGCCGCATGGGGGGGGGGGGTGGCAGCCGCTCCGCAGCTCTACCCAGGGCACGGGTAGGACAGGCCGGTTGTGCTGGTCCTCCTGCCAGACGATGCCACCCTGGTCTTCTTCACGGCTCATGCGTGTGGAGGCTTTGCCTGTCATTTGGATGGACTAGGTCCCTGCTCACAGCCCACCTGACGCCGCCGGGGGTTGTGATGCCCATTTGCACACGAGGAAACGAGTCCTGAGCAGCCACTCCGTTAAGATACAGGAGAGGTGGCACTTAGAGTCACGGATTCTGACGTCAGACTCCTTCGTCTTCCCCACGTGGCTGGCTTACCACCTCCTGGAGTTTTGCTACGTTACATGCTCTTTGGGAAGGACGAGAAGATGGAGTGACGCGGCGGTGTGTGTGTGGGTGTTTGTGACTTTATGGCACTCTGTGTAGCCGAGGCCTCGCACTGATTGAACCTGCTGAAAGAAAGGTCACTGCACCCTTTTGAATTTCCTTACTGAGATGTAATTCACGTGCTGCAAATCCACCGTGTTCTAGCTCAGCGGTGCCTAATGCGTTCACAAGGTTATCTGGTCGTCACTCCTGGTTCCCGGATGTTTTCATTAATTCAGTTCTAAACGTTTTGCGTTTCAGATCCCAATAATGAGAGACCCTGGCTGGATCCGAAACGTGTGGCCTTCAAACATTAACGTGAGTGATGCAGCTGTGGACACCCTGGTTGTACTCGTACGTTTCCCGATGACCAGCTGGGGTTTACTGCCCCTGGCAGACGTGGGCTCAGGCCGCGGAGCAGGCCTACAGCACCTTTCCCACCGTGTGATCAGCCCCAGATGAGCTCAGAACGTGTTGGGCAGTTTCTACTCCTTTCCCCCCGCGATCCATCCTCCCCAGGCATGGATGTGGCCTCGCTGCCTCCCAGATGACAAAGCATTTCGTGGCTTCCTAGTGCCAGCAGGAAAGTTTCCTATCAGTGCTCAGGACATGGCTGCCGCGCCATGTATGGTCACATGTATCTGATAAGAGCCCTTGCAGCTGGTCTCAGCTCCTCAAGGTCCTTTAGTGGATTCTGTCTCTTCCTCCTGTTCCCATGGGTCCCTCCTGCCTCAGTCTCGCTGCCCTGGGCCTCGTCCCCAAGCCTTAGCCAGGCCCTTCGAGTTGTCTCAGCATCTGTGCCTAGAGCTTGGATCTCCACTTTGCCCATGGACCCAGTCTTTTGAGATGTTCCTAGACCCCAAGTTCAGCAGCCCTAGGGCCACACCCACCCCTTATAGCTGTTCTAACCTCTAGACCAGTGGTCCCCAACCCCTGGGCCAAGGACCGGTACCAGTCCGTGGGCCATTTGGTACCGGTCCGCAGAGAAAAAATAAATAACTTACATTATTTCCGTTTTATTTATATTTAAGTCTGAACGATGTTTTATTTTTTAAAAATGACCAGATTTCCTCTGTTACATCCGTCTAAGACTTACTCTTGACATTTGTCTCAGTCACATGATACATTTATCTGTTCCACCCTAAAGGCCGGTCTGTGAAAATGTTTTCTGACATTAAACTGGTCCGTGGCCCAAAAAAGGTTGGGGGCCACGGCTCTAGACCCAGGATGGCGAAACTTTTTATAAAAACTGCCCACTTTTTCAGTGCTGGTCAACCTGGTCCCTCCCACCCACTAGTGGCCCACCATGAAAGCTGGAATACCCACTAGTGGGTGGGAGGGACCAGGTTGACCAGCACTGCAAAAGTGGGCTGTTTTTATAAGAAGGTTCGCCATCACGGCTCTAGACAGTTCTCATGGGCCGCCTGTCTGCACCTTCATTGTTTGGGAGAGATGTTTGCTGAAGCCCCCAATGGTGGCCTAGCCTCCATCTCCTGTTCCTCTCTCCTTGGGCATGTGTCCGGCCCTGGAGCAGGACTTCTAGCTTCAGTGACATCATCTAACTCAGGGGTCGGGAACTAATGGCTCGTGAGCCAGATGTGGCTCTGATGGCTGCTTCTGGCTCACAGACAAATTTTAATTAAAAAAAAAAAACTTTAAAAATATAAAACAGCCCTGGCTGGTTGGCTCAGTGTCGGCCTGGCCTGCAGGAGTCCCAGGTTTGATTCCCGGCCAGGGCACACAGGAGAGGCACCCATCTGCTTCTCCACCCCTCCCCCTCTCATTCCTCTCTGTCTCTCTCTTCCCCTCCCGCAGCCAGGGCTCCATTGGAGCAAAGTTGGCCCGGACGCTGAGGAAGGCTCCATGGCCTCTGCCTCAGGCGCTAGAGTGGCTCTGGTTGCAACAGAACGACACCCCAGAGGGGCAGAGCATCGCCCCCTGGTGGGCATGCTGGGTGGATCCCGGTTGAGCGCATGCGGGAGTCTGTCTGACTGCCTCCCCCTTTCCAGCTTCGGAAAAATACAAAAATAAATAAATAAATAAATAAAACATTCTCATGTATTACAATCCATTCATTTCCTACCACTCATGTTCATGGTTGCGGGTGGCTGGAGCCAATCACAGCTGTACTCCGGGACAACACCAAATTTTTATTGGATAATGCGTAACGTACATGGGTCATTGTATGACTCTCATGGAATTACATTTTAAAATATGTGGCGTTCATGGCTCTCTCAGCCAAAAAGTTTCCCGACCCCTGATCTAACTTGTTCTCCCCATATATCTTAACCCGAGATCCTTCTCTGTGGAGAGTTGATGTGAGGTAATAGGTTTGGGGGTGGAGAGGTTCAAGAAAGGACTTTGGGGGTGGTCTAGGGTCAAAGTGATAAAGCCTGGACACTTCTGTGTCCCTCTGTGGGCTGTCCTAAGCTGTGGGAATATAGGACAACAGTAACACTTAGTCCTTGCCCTTGAAGAGCTCACTGTCTGAGAGGGAGTCTGGAACACAGTGGGGACCAAGGGGATTTTTGTGGGACTCATGAGGGTGAATGCAGTGCCATCCAGAGTGAGATTCTTCCTTGAGGTGACCCCAGAAACCCTGTTAAATGAATGGAGGAGGCTGCTGAGAAAGGCCTGGCCGGGGTGGGGGTGGGGGATCCTGAGAGCAGAAGTTCTATTTCTGAGGGGATTGGCAGGGACAGGGCCCAATCAGAGGCCAGAATGCTGAGCAGGGCAGTTAGTGGCTGTTGAGCCTGGAGTTGGGAGCCATCTTTATGGAGGAGAGAAGGGGCAGGAAGTCTCAGTAAGTGAGCCCCTCTCCAGTGGGCAGGAAAGCAGGGGCAGCCACAGGGTGGTCTGAGGCAGCTCCATGTAGCCAAGCCTCCATTTTCTTGACCGCGGTGGCTGGGCGGAGGGCTGGAGCCCAGGCCACCGGATTTGCAGCCCCAGCCTCTGGCCCAGGGGCCTCGACTGCGGGCTCAGTACCAGGCTCTTCATGGACTCACCCACTGTCAGGACAGAGAGCTGTGGAGAGGAGAGGTGGAGGAGGAAGCTTCTGCTTCAAGGGCAAAATTGCAGAAAATCGTTGCCATCTAAGCAGGAGAACTGGGTTAAGAGTCCAAAGTTCTGGTCACAGCTCTGTCCCTTAGTAAGTGTGTCATTGGACAGGTTAGCTGACGTCTCTGAGCTCTCTCTAGTCCTTCCTTGCACATAGACAACCGCCCAGGGCTAAGCAGGGAGGGCGTGCTGGAGCCACAGGCTAAGTGTGAGGACCAGCGGGCTTGTGACGCAGCTTGGGCGGGGTGGACGGGGTAGGAGCAATCTCACAAAAGTGCCTCCAAAAAAAGGTGAGTGTCACGCAGGGTTGGAAAGAGGCCTAAGTAGACGAGTGTGGGGTAAGGAAGAGCACAGCGCCTGTGGGAACCGAGAACGGGGTGGGGGGCAGGGGGCGGGGGGAAGGAAGCAGTGCTGATGGCCAGGGACCTTGTCTACCTTTCTAAGGATCTTCCACTTCATTCTGCAGGTAGTAGACGAGTGTGTCGTGGAAAAGCATTAAGCAAGTGGTACCACATGAGATCTGTAGCTTTCTTTAGTTGCTCATGGACATGAGGAAGGTTGCTAGGGCATAGTCAATGGGAGGGGGGCTGGAGACAGGAGACAGGAATTCATTGCTAGCCTGATTGAGTTTGAGGTACCTATGCTTATTCCAGGGGAGGTATCCTGCAGGTAGGTGGATGTGTGGTCTGGAGCTGAGGGGTCAGGTCTGGACTGGAAATCCTATACTGTGTGTGGGTCAGCAGGGAGGCTCTGCAGGGGGACAGGTGCACGTAGGGGGCATATGTGGCCTAGGAAGGTGGGCATGGGCCTCAAGGTGGGTTGCCAATCAAAATCTCTTCTATCAAATCTTTGGTCATTTTTATGCTGTTATCCTCACAAGGTAGGCTCTTAAATTCCAAAAGTGGTTAGTGATGAAAAAACCAAAAATGAACGGGAAGTCATACAGGCAGAAGTAAGACTCAGAATCGCCCCCTGTCTCTGTCTCTCTGTCTCTGTCTCTCTCCTGGTTACTCTGCTAATATGCTAGGCATCTGATTCAGGATGGGCGTGAAACAGTTGGCCTTTCCCTTCCAAGGCTTGCCAACCAGTAGGGGACAGAGCGGTATACACCACAACACATTGACAATGCTTTGTGACACGTGCCACGGTGGTGTGACACGTGAGCTCACGAGTACAGAGAAGCCAGGGATTAATTCTTCATGGATGAAAGTGAGAAAGGTTTAGAAGAAGGCCTCTCTGAGCCATCCGGCTTTCAGATTGAAGAGCCTGTAACCATGGAATGCAGAAACCCAAAGAAATACACAATCACCAACACACCAGCCCCCTTTCCCTGCACACGTGCACACACACAGTGATTCACTCAGTGCAGAGGCTTTGACTGCTGCAGGGACAGCTGAGCAATAACATGTTCACCACGATCCTAACCAATCGTGCTTGTCAGAACATCAGTACAGTTTGTTCCGTTAAGCCTGGGTCCTCTTCCTTGCTGTGCTCAGAGCAGCCTGCCCTTGAACACGCCTTCCTCTTGGCCACCCCATGCTTCCTCATAAATGGCAACATTTCTCATAAGAGCAACAATTCCTAGAACCCTGTCGGGACTCAGTTACTTGAAACTGTATTTTGCTTGCTTTCTTTTGTTTCTTGTTGTCATTAGGTTTGACAGAGGACTGGATTTAAAATGTAGTAGTCTTCTAGGAGGGGGCACATTTTTGTAGGGGGAGTAAGGGGTGATCTGTCTAGATTTAAATTTATTTTTGAAAAATTGTATCAAAGTGATTCATGTGCCTGGGTTCTAGAAAATTGAGGAGGAAACAGCGGTTCACAGAGCGGTTTCCCCGCCCACCCCCACGACTATGCATGTATCTCCTTGGCACATTGCCTTATGGACTTCAACTCTGGTCAGGGAGAATCTAGCTGGTTCTCACAGAGCATCCCACACAAACACCTCCTCCTTTTTTACACGCTGCCATTTACGTGGACTTTCACCCTGTTTGGGTTTGTTCTGTATTCAGACTCTGTCTTTCTCATATGTGGAGCTTTCTCATATGTGGGGGTGGGGGGAGGTATGTTTTTCCTGGAAGTTATGTTTGCCTTTCTTTTTCCTTGTTAGGAGAAACAGTTGCCCACCTCCAGCCCGTGTCTTCCTCCCCCAACACCACACACACACACACAAGGGCTGAGCCCCCTTTGCCATGTCCCAGGTCACAGACTTCCTCGGCCAACCTTCCCCCTTGCGTTCACCTTCTGAATTCCATTAGACACCTTTCCACCACGGAAGCCCCTTCAGTTGTGGGATTTAAGTTCTGAGGTTTCCTTGAAATCTGATATCTGGAAGCGGAGGGGAAATAAACACACACTTGTCTGTTCTGCCCCACCTGCCACCTGCCCGAAGGTTTTCTTCTGTGTCCAGAATTGTTATTGGAGCTATTGCACAGGTGTCTGGTGACATTCACTGCATCCCCACCTAGAAGTGCGCTGTGGTGTCTCTTGTAGTGGATTGCTTTTTTTTTCTCCTTCTTTTCTGAAAACATGAATCCTTGTAGCCTCACTCGGCAACACTTGTCTGGCACGGGCTAGTGACAGGCACCGGCACAACTATACCCAGCAATAAGGTGTTCAATTAGCATGGTAGAGAACAGTCGTTATAGAGCGATCCCAGGCTCCTCTTTCCTTTGTGACTAGAGCTGCTGCATGGATGTGCGTCTGCAGCATGAAGATGAGCAGCCTCTCTGTTCCCACTGTGTTCTTCCTCCTGCTCTGCCTCCACGTGGCGCAGCCCGGAGCCAAGAAGGCTGTGAGCAAACCCGGGTACTGCCCAGAGTTCACACTATCCTGCCCTTTCGTGATGCTGCCGACGTGCCGGCGTGACAGAGGTTGCAAGAAGGACAAGAAGTGTTGCTTCTACAACTGTAGGCGTCAGTGTATGGAACCGTGGTGGAGTCTGGACTGAGGTAGAGACCTCTCCTTCACTGGGACTGGGCAGGCGCTCGGCGGGCAGGCTCAGACTCGGAGAATGGCTCTCCAGTTCTTCTGTGTCCCCCCCCCCCCCAGTCTTCCTCTTCTCAGGGTTCAGTGCTTAGTAATATGAAGACAACACAAAGAAGTAAAATGTTGTGTATTTAAAATGAAAAAAAGGAAACATTCCATGAATGCCTCATTTCAACATAGTCTCTACCCTCCCATTTACCAGTCCCCTCCCCCACCCCAGTGAGCATCTTGTAGTGAATTGCCTGTCCCTGTATTCTCTTGCTGGGGACACTGTCTATCAAATAAACCTTAACCTCTTTGAGGACAGAGGTATCTCTTAATCTGTTACCCTCACACTGTATCTTGCTCAGAAATGGCTTGTTGCATAAATGAGTTCATTTTTGGGGCATCCTTCCTGCTTCCATCACAACAAGATAACTAATATTTTTATCACCACTACGTGCCTAGTTAGTGTCTTTTTATTGGGATGAGGACATACATATTTTTATTATAGTTTTTTATATTATTTTTACTACTATGAATACATTTTTGTAACCAGCCATCATGGCCCATGATCTGGTACTTAACCATTCATTAAAACTATTTATTTAAAAAAACAAAAAAATTAAAAAAAACCCTATTTATTGAGCACCTACTAAGTGCCAGGCACTGTGCATAGACACTTAAATAGAAATGGTCTTTTCCTTTCTGCTGAATCTGTCTGCTGGGGAGGAATTTTACAATAACTGCACACACAGCCTGGCCTGTGGTGGCGCAGTGGATAAAGCGTCGACCTGGAAATACTGAGGTCGCCGGTTCGAAACCCTGGGCTTGCTTGGTCAAGGCACATATGGGAGTTGATGCTTCCAGCTCCTCCCCCTCTCCTCTCTCTCTCTCTCTCTCTCTCTTTCTCTCCCTCTCCTCTCTAAAATGAATAAATAAATAAATTAATTAAAAAAAAAAAAAGAAATAACTGCACACACAAAGGGACACTTGACTTTAATACATACTTGGGATAAAATAGATATAGAAGATTAAGAGTGTCTAACACAGACACTTGACATAGTTGGGGAGGTTAGTGATCCTTAAACTGAAGTTGAAGAATGAGTAGCAGTTAACCAGGTGAAGAAGGGAGAAGATTCCCCACAGAGGGAACAACATATGCAAAGGCCCTGGGGTAGAGGGAACAAGGTGAGTGTAAAGAAATGAAAATGGCAGTGTGGCTCCTGCTTAAGCCGTGAGGAGAAGCAGAGGAGCCAGGGCAGCTGTGGCACTGACGTGTGGTAGACGCTGGATAAGCAGGCACAGGTGTCTGTCAGAGCAGTGCTGATGCCCTCTGGCTGGTCCATCTGTCTCTGGGTCTCTAGACAACCCTGCAGTTTGACTGAGCAAGATGGTACTGTGGGGGATTTGACATTTTAAAGGGTTTGAGAAGAGACTTCAAACTGGGTAGTGTTAGTCCTTGTCTGCCTGTCCCTCACTTCCTCCCTTCCCTTTGAAATTCAAGAAACTCCCAATGGAATCTTTGCCTTCAGTATGCTGAACTCTGCTTGGAATTTCCTCTGATTAGGTTAGGGTGCCCAAACCTTCATTCGGATATCCCCCAGGGAAGAAGAAGGGAGAGGAGAAAGCATTGGGTGGGAGGTTATCTAGTTTTTAAAGTGAATTCACATTCATTCCTTCTTCTGAAGTTATCTCAGGATTAGAGGTGCCTAAGGTGTCACAGACCCAGGATGGACAGTCACCACAGTGTGTGTGTTTGTCAGAGGGCAGCAGGCAGAGGGAATGATACAAGACGGTCTGTACCCATCAAACAGAAACCGGACACGTAAGCAATAGGTCAGAGCTGGTGATCCTCTCTTCCCCACTCGCTCGCTTTCCACTGTGGAGACCGAGGTCGAGAGGTGACATGTGCAGGGTCTCATGAGACACAGAGCACAGCCCTGAGCCCAGTCTAGTTCCCCTAGACACCCTGTCTAGGACACCCCAGCTTCCAGAAAGACCTGAGCACATACCCTCCTTGTCCTGGGAGGGAAGACACGGAGTTTGGCGGAAGCCCAGGTCACATTTAGTGTGAAGGTCAGGGACAGCTGCTTTTCCCCTGGGGACCTGAGTTACCTGACAGATAGAACCTGGGGTCTGGTGCTGGAGCAGATCTGAAACTCATCCTCCTCCCAGAATTTTCCTGTCTCTTCTGTCCTCTTGGGACAGCAGTCTGGCTGGCTTCTCTGTCCAACATGGAGCTTCCCTGGGACAAGGTCATCGGGGGAGGAATGACCTAGGAGCTTCCCTGGGACAAGGTCATCGGGGGAGGGAGGGAGGGGGCAGCAGCTAAGTCAATCTAGAGACAGGAGGAGCAGGCGGCAGTACCCGAACCCTACAGCAATGTTCTGAGTCCCACCCACCACCTCCGCACAGACCACTGATCCCCTGTGGGTGGTTCCCGGTGGGACAAGGTGGGGTGGGGCACTGCGGAGGTTAACCCGGAATTCTCCAATTGGTTTTTGTGAAAGACACAGCAGTTCACTATGGAAGACAGGAAGAAGGAGAGAGCTGGTTCACTGAGGAACACTGGGGATCAAGCTGAACTGGCCACCTCATGTCAGAACCCTCCACGCCCCTTCCCAACCACGGGTCTGGCTGGGAGCTCCCTGGCTGCAGGTACTGCCCAGACGGTCCCTGCCTGGACCTTACCTGTCTCCTCAGGTCCTCTGTGTAGTGAGCACAAATCCACCTGCCTTCCTGCTCAGATCCTTGGCAACCTCCAGACCTATAATCCTGCCCTGTGTTGGCCCTTGCTCTCAGGACATCGTTTCTCCATCTCCCACTCCCCACATCTGGTTTTCTTTTGCAAATTAAACAACTTTAGTTATTACACATTAGAGCCAGCCTTCCTTGCTGGGCCATCCCCTTCCAAACACGTGCCCCACCATCTTTACAGCTGCCAGGCACCGAATGCCGTTTTGTGAGTGTGGCCTGATCTGCCCAGAGGACCAGGAGAAAGGACCGCCCCCCATTTGGGTTAACTGAAGCAGAAAATGCATTGTGAGAATGCAGAGGTCTGGGTTCTATTTCTACAGAGTCTGGCAGGGTGTCACGTATGTTGGCATCTCATGGCCCATGGAGCATACCGGCTCAGTTATACCCCCCCACCCCCCGGTCTCAGTGGAATACTATGCTTTTGAAAATGTGAATCACTATTTACAAAGCAAGTAAATATTTTTTTAGCTGACCCTCCCCCAATTTGGTAAATTAGGCTGCCATGATCCGGAGACACTACAGGGAGCCCGGTGTTTAGTGACACTATCTGTCGCTATTGTGGGTACTGTGGCTTCCAGCGGCATTCTCTCAGGCAACTGAACGTGCTAGATTTGAACCTGATTGACTGAAAGGTGCTGTGTTGCACAATGGTAGGTCAACAAAGCAGGGTACAAATGCCAGGCCATTACTGGAACCTACTGCCCAGCCTTTCACCATCAGAACATCCTCTTTCAGACTCTGCAGCAACTGCAAATCTATCCAAAGTACCATGAGCTAGAGAAGAGAGAAAACGTCTTTCTCGTAAGAACGTCTTTCATAGGTGACTTTTTCATCCAGATTCCAAAGCTCCATCCAAAGAAGACGTGGGACAGGGTAAGCAGGTTCTGTGCGTCTGGAAGACCAGGAGAGCTGGCTCCCACTGGGCATTTGCCCAAAGAATGAGAAGGCTCATGGTTTGTTCACTGATGATACCAACTTTTACCTTCCCCTCTGCTATAGAATGTTTGATGGTAGGCATTCCGGTCTCGCCAAAGAAATTGTTTGTGAGGTTCCCACTCTAATTTTAAGTGTCTGTATGAAGATTGCGCTCAGACGGGCACAGGACGTGCCTTGACATTCAGCCCAAGATTTGGGCTCCCAGGGTCCCATCCGAGCAAAGACTCCTGGCAGTTGGGTAGCAGCTCTGCCATATTTAATCGGATTCCATTCTGACGCTATAACTTTTCACTTGTATCACTGTTCAAAACTATTTTTAGTTAATCGAACAATAACTCAACAATTGTACCCTGTACTTATTTATCATTTTTGCCTGTCACTTGGGCATTTCAAAGAGCTCTTGTATAGTTTACCTCCCTTGGAATGAATGCTTTTCCTGCAACAACATCTCCTAACAGAAATATCTTAATAATAGATTTAGTAGACAACACCAAATTTCCATGCTTTGTAAGAAAAAAAAATAGATATGGTGATTCCCTCCTTCAACATTTCTTCAATTTGTTGGAATCCAGCGTTCCTTCTTGTTAGGTGGCTGTGAATTCGGAAATCAGGAAGGCAATGCGCCTTTGAGAAAGAGCCCGGGGCGTGCTGTGCTCCTAGTTGGATCGCCCCACCTCTGGCTGGGTTCTGTTCTGAATCTGGTGCTCTTCTCGAACCAGCTGTCTTACCCAGTCCTCGCTCACCTCCTCTCTCTGTGCTCTTCCTGAGCACCAGCCAGTGCTGACGTCATAATCGCAGTGGAGTGATCCGAGTCCTGCCGGCCAACAATGAGCACTGCCTGGGTCCTTTGCAGAGGGCCTGGAAGAGAGGGTGGTGGAGGGGAGAAGATGGGAGGGGAACAGGCTGGTTGACAGGCAAGATCAGTAGGTGAGAGAGAGAAGGGCAAGGCGGGGATGGGGTGGGGCAGCCAACCATGTCTATCCTAGCAATAGCCAGAAAGTGGGGGACCAGGCTGCTGAGAACTAGAAAACTAGGCAGAAGAGGAAAATCGACCGGAAGCCCAGAGTTCCCATGAGCAGGGAACTCCTACATGAAGCTAATGGAAGTTCAGTGTGATCCTGCCCATATGTCCTCCAAATGGAGGAGACCAGGCTTTCTTCCAGCAGCTAAGGTAAATAAAGGCTGGCAGGGAGGGCAGGGGTGCAGTTAGGCTCCAGTAGTTGCCCCACGTGCTGGCTTCTCAGGCACAGAGCTCGTTGGAGAATGGCATCAGACACTGACATTTGGGGGTGCTCTTGAAGTTCCGGCTCCACCCCCTGTTAACCGGTTTGCTCTGTTCGGCTATGAAGAGTAACTCCTGGCCTTCTCATGGAGTTCTTTTAAGAATGACAAACCATGGTCCATATTTGTAAAATGATCATTTGTACAAATACCTTTTCCCCCAATATCTTATTAGCATGGGGAGCACAAAGGCAACGCTATTTGGATGCATGTACCCACAGGTGAAACTTGAGTGTACTTTCAGGGAGTTCTCCAAGTTGGCACCTTGCCAGGAATCTGCAGCGTGAAAGTGCTTTTAGAAGGTCGCAAGGCAGGAGGGACGGGAACTCCTGTTCCCAAACCCGGACCCCGGGAGCCAGAGCACCTTGTGAACTGGGTGAGGCTTGCCTTTGGCTCCCCTCACCTCTCCTGGCCTTCTCCTTCCCCTCCGTATACTCCACAGATTAGAGGTATTTGTAACACTGAGAGCAATTCGTCAGGTAATGGTAATCAGCAAACAAGTATTTACAGTAAGTGCAATGTCATTGGGATTTTAAGATTGTATTTTTTTCCCCTTTTGCTTCTGAATTGGGAATGGGTATTGTTGGAGGCTTCTGAGGCTGGCTAGCATGAGGTCAGACACACATGCGGGGGCCCTGCCCGGGAACCTGTGGGCCGAGGTCCCTGGCACTTTTTCCTGATTGTGGAAACAAATGGGGAATCAGTTTTCCTCATTCTGAGAAGGGCTGAAAGGTGGAGAACTGACCAGGGCTCTCCGTTCTCAGTGCCAGGCTGCCCACAGGTGCTGCCTACGTCTCACCTGAGCCCGTGTGCTGATGGGTGGTGTCCCTGCTGGTGCGATCCGGTTATATTGACCTGAAAACGGGCAAATTTGTACCTGTGTCATCCCTCCATCAATTCTCCGTGGCTGTCGACTCCTGACTGGTGCTTGGCCCTGTAAGTGGCCCTCAAGACCTGCTCAGAGACCATTGACTTGGGCTGCTCTGGCTGCCCAGTCCCCTTGCCATCCTATAGGGTCTGCCCCCCATGGCCAGATGGCAGAGACGCAGACACATGCCCCTTGGCCACCAGGCCGTGCCGTGTGTGCTCTCAAGTTAAACGACAACAACCACCCCTCGGGTAAGAAGACTCGCAGCACCTATTGTCACATACAGTTCGTCCTGGTTCACCCGGTAGAGGGGTGGCCATCTGTGTCAGCTTGTTGCCTTTCTCCAAAGGAAAAGTGAGACTCCTGGCATCTTTATGACGGGGTAGTTTTGTACCTGGGAACAAGGTGCGGCACTGGCCCAGGCTCGCCGCCTTCCCTCCCAGAAACTAGGAGGCGGGACGCATCCTCCTTGATGCTTACCTCTTGCCCACGTGCCTTTCAGGGCCTCGAAACGTTTCTGAGTTGTGCAGGTGTCCCGAGGCTTATTTAGCTTTTGAAAAGATCTGCTTCCATCTCGGGAGGGGCAGAGAAAGAACTTAGAACGATAAGTGTTATGTAGTAGCTCTCGGGAAGGAGGAAAGGAGGGGCCGGGAGGTCTTTCGTTGCACCTGGGAAGGCTGCATTTCTTCTTGCTCTGCACTGCCCCTTACACCAGAGAGGGGCAGTTGGGCCACAGCTGTGCAGTTCCTGTCACAAGACCGCAGGAGGCTGGGTAGAGAGGGAGGCCAGAGGTCACCGAGAACATTTCCCCATGACCCCAAAGGAGGGGATGCTGCTGCTCTGTCACCTTTGATGCCCCTCGTAGGTGTGTGTCGTTGATATCAGTGGTCTGCTCTGCTTAAAGGAAGTTTAATTAAGCCCTCCGAAGTACAAAAGAGCATGTGTGTTTTAATCCAGGGGGTTGACTTGAACTCTCCTAAGTGGTTAATTCCTTCCTGTGCTAATGTAACTCAGCCAATCAAGTCATCAGTCGTGCAGTGACTCCTGCAACCTCCCTGTGGGCCCGGCGTACACGGGGCACGACGGGGGAGAGGAGGGGAAGATAGAACTGGGTGCATTCAAACCGGGAGTCAGCCCCGCATCCAAGCCCTGGCACTGAGTGCTTATCATCCCCTGGGGGCCTTTTCTGCACCCCTCCATGTGCTGGTCCTGCAGCCAGAAATGCCTCCTCCCACACATACTGTCTCTGTCCCGTATTCTCTATCTTGGGAGCTCAAACCTGATACTGTGTTTGTTGTCAGGCTCCTAAGTGTTCATAGTAAACAACAACAATAATAATAATTGTTATTATGGGACTTACCGGAGTGGATCGTGTATATTGTGCCAGGCATTGCACCGAGTGCTTTAAATCATTTATTCCCTCAAACTGCCCTGTGACACAGATATTTCCATTCCTGGTTAGTAGAAAAGGAAACTGAGGGTCAGAGTGGTCATGCATCCCTTCTCTTTAATCACATAACTAGCAAGAAGTGAAGCTGGGATCAAAGTGGCTCCATCTTGGAGCCACTCCCCGCGGCACCCCCACCAGGTCCGCGCTGTCTTCTGTGCTGCTCTTCCCTTTCATGTCAAGTCTGTCGGTGTTTGACAGATTAGGGAGGCCTCAAAGGGCGGGCCATGTTTAGCTCACGGCTCCCCTTCTGACGGTTAGTGCTGGGTCTGGGGTACCCCAGCTAAAGCAAGAGGGGCTGCCGGCAGAACTGGGAGGCGCTGGAGCAAGGATGGAGAGTGACTCGAAGGCAGCCATTCCTAGGATAGGTCAGTAACCTGTGACTTGTATATGGTAGGTTGAGAAGGTGACCTGGGTCAGTCTGTGAAGTCGAAGGTCATGTGAAGGTCACACGGAGGGGAGAGGTACATGATGATGAGTTGTGTGGTCAGGCAGGGGGAGAGGGTGAGTGAGAGAGAGAGCCTCCGGAGCCCAAGGCCTGTTTCTGGAATTCCTGGCTCCTTTGAATATACAGTGCAACACACACACACACACACACACACACACGCACACACTCACTTGATTTAAGCTGGCTTGTATGGGTTCCATTATGTAGACATTTAGAAGTAATTGAAATGATCTGGTGGCCCTTGGCTTGGGGGCGGGGAGAGGAGAGGCTGGGCTTTGAGAGGGAGAATGGCAGCTGTCCAGGGTCCAGCAGTGAAGGGAAGTGGACCCCTAGAGCACTGGTTCTTTTTTTTTTTGCATTCTTCTGAAGCTGGAAACGGGGAGAGACAGTCAGACAGACTCCTGCATGCACCCGACCGGGATCCACCCGGCACGCCCACCAGGGGCGACGCTCTGCCCATCTGGGGCGTCGCTCTGTCGCGACCAGAGCCACTCTAGCGCCTGGGGCAGAGGCCAAGGAGCCATCCCCAGCGCCCGGGCCATCTCCGCTCCAATGGAGCCTTGCTGCAGGAGGGGAAGAGAGAGACAGAGAGGAAGAAGAGGGGGAGGGGCAGAGATGCAGATGGGTGCCTCTCCCATGTGCCCCGTCTGGGAATCGAACCCGGGACCCCTGCATGCCAGGCTGACGCTCCACCTCTGAGCCAACTGGCCAGGGCCGAGTCACGTTCTTAAACATGACTCTACATCGGAACCTCACGGGTAATTCTGCAGTGTCCTGATGCCTGGGTCCCACCCCAAGGACCATGGTTAATTGATGCGGACATAACCTGGGCACTGAGAGTTTTGACAGTGTCCCAGGTAATTCTAACATGTGACAAGTTTTTGTGGGAAACACTGCTTTAGAAAGTGAGGGGGTGGGTGAGAATGTCCAATTCTAGAACAATTTCAATTATTCCAAGAACAAGGGATAATGAGATCACTGACTTGAAGTCTTGGACTGTAGAGTCACCCTCCTCCACCAACCCCAGGTCCTAAGTCAGTGATGAAGGAGGTTGTTGTAGACTCAGTTGTCAGTATGGGTGGCTTTGGGCAGGCAGCATTTAATTTTGGTAGTTAACACATATAATTGGTTGGCAAATCCAGTTCTTTCCAGATGTCCTGTTTGTTTTGAGCTGATGAATCTCAGATTTCACCTTAACTGGTGGGTAAAGTTCTATGACCTGACAAGCCTAGCAGCTGAACAACTACCCCAGGCTGGCCCTGAGCTCACAGCGCTGTAGTGGGTGGTGCAGTGTCTTCTTCATGTGAACCTGATTTTATTACGGAGGCAGATTCTCTCTCTGAGGTCAGAGACTGGGTTGCCATGCTTAGCTCTGTGGTCCAGGTTTCTGGTGGGTCTCCTGTTACTTTCAAGACCTTATCTAAGTCTGATTACCTCCCCATCTCCAAATGCCATCCTGTTGGGAAATTGGGGATTAGGGCTTCAACATGCAAATGTGGCCAGGGTGTTGGGGGTGGTGGTGGTGGGTGTAAACATCAAGTCCATAGTGGATGCATTTTTTCAGGTAAATACAAATACGTTTTCTTGTTGGGTAGATACATCTAGTATAAGCTCCTATGGCCTTACCAATGATAAAGGTATTAGCAAGTTTCCTTCCTGCCACCTCACCTCTCCTTTTCCCTTCTCTTCCCTTCCCAACCTGCTCTGCTGTGCCTGGCATGTATTCTGACTGGCCCATGCTCAGGCCACACCAGATAGTGCGCGTGCCCATCTTGAACTGGCAAAGAAGAGACAGATGGTGACCCTAAGGCAGGGCGGCGGTTTGGGAAGGATGGAGGCTGTAAAGCTGAACTCGGGCATGCTCATCTGATGCATACACCAAAAGGCCATAATTTCCAAGGCACATGGGGGATTTATAGAGATCGCCTCCTGTTGACCTGGAAGTGGACTAGCAGAGTGGGCTGGTAATAGTGTAGCAAAAATATTTTTTTGTCCTACCCTGGCTTGTTAGGAATCTTCCCCATGTGGTCAGAGGAAAAAGGGAGTCCTAGCTTCTCTTGATCACGAGGAACACTGGCGGGGCAGACATGGGGCTTGCTTCCCGACCATCCCATCAGGGGCTAGCCAGGGCCTTTCTCCAACCCTGTACTCCCCAGCTGCTCTGCATGTGTCCCTGCTCAGGACACTGAGTTTAGCTGAATCTTCTTTTTTGGGGTCAAGCGTGTGAGATCCCGCAGAGGAGTACAACCCTTTGGTTCACAGCGGTGCTGAACAGGATGACGGTTTGTGTGTGTTTGTGCGATTGACTGTGATTACCGCCCCAACTCTATACTCACTGAGGGTGGACGCTGTATCTGGCCAGCTCCCTCGAGGAGCCCCCTTGAGGAGCCCCCAGTGCTCTCCACACAGGACCTGGCACAGGGTGGGCACGCAACCAATGATGGGGGAATGGTGCAGACAAGTGACTGAGCCCGGGATGGGTGGTGGCTGCTCTCTGAGCGTGATAGGCATTGTGGGCTCCTGGGGGCAGAGCAGGCCCAGGGCACATTCTCTCTGCCCCAAGCCGGGGGGTTTCCTCCTTCTCTGCTGCGCTGTGTGTGCACTTCCTCTGAATCTTCAGCTCTGCTCAGCGTCTGTCCAAGTGCTGCTGGTACATGATGCTATCTGATTAATATCTCTGTTAAAGCGAATTGAGTGGTGTGGCCTCCAAGACCCAGTTGTGGCCAACTACCAACCTCTCCCCATTATCTCCCTGTGACTTCTTTCTGTCTTGGATGCCTCAGCCCTAATTTGGGGGTGGGCCCTTTGGGCTTTGGTTCCAGACAAGCCCTCCCTGCTTTGCCCTCCCACTCCCTGTGGAACCCAGTACTTGTCATACCTACCTCTTTCCCCATGGCACTTGCTTTGCTCAGCAGGCCCCTGGCCCCCAGGGGCCACTCCATCTCTGGGGGATTTCCAGGTTGTTCTCTCCCCTGCACACCGAGGAGGTGAGGTGATACCAGGGGCCCCTGTTTCCCACCTTATTCTTGAGGCCCCAGCAAGGGAGTGTCCCTGCTGAAGTCACCTCATCAGGGGACCAGAGGATAGCTGACTGTTCTTTCTCAGGCACATTTTCTGCCCTGGGCATTTTCGGAGCTGACCACTGATGCCGTCCCTGAGAACTGTCAGGAGACGGGCCCACTGTATACCTTCCTACAGTGTTTCATGGGTTTACCTTTCTCCCCCTGGCAGAACCCTGCCTATTGTGTACATAGTGAATCTGGAAAACTGCGGAACTCCCACGATAATCACGTTATTGTCTCTGGCTTAGAGTGGGGGTGGTTTCCAGCTAGAATAGGCGGCTTACATCACTCTGGTCACTTTCCTATGCAGAGGAGTTGTCACTTAGCTTTATACATCCTCAGCAATGCAGCGCTCTCTGGGTGTCCCTCCCAGGAGGGTGGCCAGCAGTCTGCTGTGCCCTGGAACCAGGCGAGGTGGGCTAGGGACTCCACCAATTCTCAAAGTACAGGGTTCTAGAATTTAAAAACCTCTCAAGGTCAGCAGCGGTGGTGCTGTATAATTTATATGAGGGCCTTTTCTGTCCTCCAAGTGGATCCGTGGACTGAGCATCTGCCCAGCCCCACTTTCCCGACTGTAGGACTGAGTGTGCCGAACCCAGGATGCCCACCAGGCTTTGCCCTGGCATTACCCCCCCCCCCTTCCTCCAGCCAGCAGGAGGAAGTTTTACTCATCAGTGTTCCTCCTCCTCTTTCGAGTTGGACTGAAGGCAGCAGGCCCTGGAATTGGCCAAGGGGATCACCTTAGCTACCCAGGCCGAGTCACAGTTGTCACCACCCAGGTGCCACAACACAGCAGGGGCCTTCCCAGGGGGACTCCGGAGAGGGCAAGATTGAAGTGCTGGGGCTTTGGTGAATTCAGTTCAGGCTTATAGTGAAATGTGATCTACTGAGTGTTTTCTCCTAATTTCTTGATTGGTTCCCCACCCCGAAGCCATCAGAATTCACTTGCTCAGGGTCCAGGTGGACCCTGCTAATCTGTGCTGTCTTTGGGTGAACCCTAACCCTACTCTGCCCCCTCCCCAGTTCATCATTTGTAGAATAAGTGCTGTGGACTGGATATTCTTTTTTTTTTTTTTTTTTTTTTTCATTTTTCTGAAGCTGGAAACAGGGAGAGACAGTCAGACAGACTCCCGCATGCGCCCGACCGGGATCCACCCGGCACGCCCACCAGGGGGCGACGCTTTGCCCACCAGGGGGCGATGCTCTGTCCATCCTGGGCGTCGCCATGTTGCGACCCTCCTGGGTGTCGCCATATTGCGACCAGAGCCACTCTAGCGCCTGGGGCAGAGGCCACAGAGCCATCCCCAGCGCCCGGGCCATCTTTTGCTCCAATGGAGCCTTGGCTGCGGGAGGGGAAGAGAGAGACAGAGAGGAAGGCGCGGCGGAGGGGTGGAGAAGCAAATGGGCGCTTCTCCTATGTGCCCTGGCCGGGAATCGAACCCGGGTCCTCCGCACGCTAGGCCGACGCTCTACCGCTGAGCCAACCGGCCAGGGCCGGACTGGATATTCTATTTTGAGATTTCCAGTCTCCAAATTTTAATAATTCAAGATTTTAAAGGCCATGGCCTCACTTAAGCAGCCCAACGTTGGATTTTGCTTCTAGAAAGCCTGTCCATGTAGGGTGGACTTGCTTGCCAACCCCAAGGTCAGACATTCCCTGGAGGAGGTAAGGGAGGGAAGAGCATAAGAAGGCTTCCCCTGGGGCCTGCATGTGCACTGTAAACTCTGGTCTCTGAGATGTGGGCTGTGGAAGAGTCTCACCTATAAATCCTGATCCCCTGGGTAGCCCCATCCTCTGAAATGCCAGCATGGGGAGGGGGTCGCCCGCTCTCCTGGGGACAGGGGCTGCCTAGATGGGAGTTACCCCAAGCCCGGCCAGAGGGCATCCACTCATGGCCAGGGGGACAGAGGACATCGCTTGGGCAAAGCTCCCGGGCACACGGCCCCTGCCTTCAGCCACCCGTCCTCGCCACCGAGCTCTGAGCTCTGGAGGCCTTCCTGATGTCCTCTCTGGTGTGGCTGAAAAGTGTCTCAAACTTAAAGCAGCCGAAAGGGCGCTCCTGCATCTGCTTCCAAGCCTGCCTCTTCCCTCTTCCCTCAGTCTGGAGCTCTGCAGTCCCTCGGGGTTCAAGCCCCACGTGCAGATCTTGCCCTTGGCTCTTCTTTCTCTCATAGTGTCCCCTTCCCCCCACCATGTGTCAGCCAGTCCGTGGGTGTTACCTCCAAAATATATCTGGAGTCTTTCCAGTTCTCACCACTTCCCTCTTCCCTCCCATCAGCCTGAGTCCCCATCCCCCGCCCCCCCCAACCTGTTCGTCACCAGGCTGCCCTGACCGCTGATCTGTACGCCCCCAGCAAGCCTGAGCTTCGGTTGGGGACCAGGAACTCAGAAACAGGGCCCGAGGCCCTGAACCCACAGGAAAGCTGAGGTAGGCGACAAGGGAGGGCTGGCAGGCCTCGCGCGGGGCGGGCCCTGAAAGCAGCCCAGTGGCGGGTGCCTCGCGCGTTCCCTCGCGCCAACCCGCTCGCAAGGCCCGGCCCTGCCTCCGCCCCGCCCCTCGCAGGCCCCTCCCCTAGTAGGCTCCGCCCCTGGGTCCGGGACGCGGTGACAGAAGCGCGCGGCGGCGGGGTGTTTGCATACAAAGGCGGCCACGCGCGCGGTCCCCGGCGGTGAGTAGCGCCCTCCGCGCGGTCCTGGGGCGCGCGGCGAGGCCGGGGCGGGCAGGGGTACCGGGGCCGACCTGATGCCCGAGCACCGGGCACTATCCCCGCGGCCCGTTCGGGGGAAGTGGTTCCGGGCTGCGGTGGGCGGGGGGAGGTGGAGAAAACAAGCCCGGGGCCCCGTGGCCTCGCGAGCATCCGTGGGCCTTCCCTTTCGAAACGCCCGCGGGGCTGACCTTGAGTGGCCGTCGGACCCGCGTAGGGTGCAGGGGCGGCCCCCGGGTCCCGGGACGGTGGGACCATCTGGATCTGGGGAACAGCGGTGGGTTCCGTCTGTGCAGCGCCCCTGCCGTTGGCCAGGGACTTGGATGAAAGTGTACCCCGGGGGTTAAGGTTCCTGCTGTGCAGTGTAGGAAACTGAGGCACGGGGAGATTGGCCTGCGTGGCCAAGGTCACACAGCTGCTGGGAGGCCTTGAACCGGGGTTGGAATCTGGGTTCTCAGATTGCAGTGGTCCCGCGATTGCCAGGCCTCTGCGCACCTTTCCTGCAGCCTCATGGGTGCTAGGCTGCCTTAGTTCCATCCGATGCCCTTGCAAGCAGTGTGATTTGGGGGAAAGCCGGGAACATGCAGGATGAGTAGTTGTGTTTTGGAAATAACTTTAAATGTCATAGGGCTGGAGTGCAGGTGACTGGAAGGTAATGCCAGAGAAAGCAGGTGACAGGATCCTGGGACTGGAACAATTAATTGGCAGTATTAATTTGCAGAGTTTTTAGAACCTGGTAGTTTCCTCCAGGATAATAGGAGTGTTTTGGAAAAGATGAGCTTGAAAAACTTTACTTTTTATTGGGTGGTCTGGCAGTGAAATGTACCGTTAACCTTGTGTTCTATAATTTGGGTCTTAGGAACTAAAGTACGCCACTGGAGAAAGTGTCTGGTAATTGAGAAATAAACACATTTTCCCCCCAGAAATGTGGGGGGGATCTCAGGGCTTGGTTTTCGGTTCTGTATTTTGATTAAGACTTTACATTTGCCAACGTTTGTTTGATTATCAAGCATTTTTGCGTGTGAGTGTTTTGGAGGTTTTATTTCCTGCTTGTTGGGCTGTGTGGTGTTGTGCAGCAGGCCCGGGCAGAGCCCTGGACTTGGCTCGGAGCCTGTGGGTCTGAGGCCTGGGCTCTGGTATTAGTTTTGCCTTAACTGGCTGTGGGACCCTGTATGGTACAGTCACTGTCCCAGGTTTCAGTTACCAAAAAAAAAAAAAAAAAAAAAAAAAAAAATCTCATCACTCTAAGAGAGGAGTAGGCTGTAGGGGCTAACTTGCTAGGTCTCAGTGCATGGGGAAGAAGTTGGGGGTTCAGGTGAGGGACAGAAGTATACCTTGGTTCTTCAGGTGCAGAGATGCCCATGGTCCAGCTGAGAAGTTGGGTGGCGGGGAATGGACAGGCTTGGTCTGGCACGGAGCAGGGAGCTTCCCCATACTGGGGTTCGTGGCCACATCCCTCAGCCCACTGACCAAATTTTGTGATTCTTGCAACAACTGAGAATGTTTTGCTGGTGCTAACTGCTGGGGGATTCCCAGAAAAAAAGTGACAAGCTGTTAGACCACCAGAGTCGTGGCTCTGTGTAGCCCGCCGGCTTCTGAGCGTGATGTCCCTCGCATTGCTCGCAGAGCTGATCACAGACCCTGGGATTGAGCCACACCTGTTTGCCAGCTGTTCTGGGACGCGCACTGTGTACCTTGTTTCCAGGAAGTCCCTCTCTCTCCTTGGGGACATGTGCTCTCTCTCTTTGTTGAAGTCTTTTTCTGCATTTATGAGTCTGACCAGGCACGCACCACTGGTGTACAAAAGACACAAACCACAAAGGTCATGGGGTAAAGGGACACCATGGCCCAACAACTTGCACTCCCCGGCCACTGCTTTGGCCAGAGACTTCCTGCCAGTGAACTCTGCGTAATGATAGGCTTTGGGCTCAGATTTTTTTTCCGGCAAATGGAAATGTGTTACCACCTTGTTGGAAAATAAACATATCCTAATATTTCTGTATTCATTTTAACTGATAGTATTCTTTGCCCCTGTCTTTTTTTAGAAAGTGCAGTTAAGTAGTTGCTCTGTGCAAAGCACTGTCAGGCAAGAGCCTTAATTCAAGGTCCAGCCTTTTCCTGGAGCTATTTGTGACTGCAGGATTAGCAGCTGGCTGTTATTTGGGGCATGGCTTTTGAAAAGTACTTTACAGTGTACATGTATTGCCTCAGAACAGTCCTGTGACTTTGGACATTGTGAACATCGTCCCATTTTATAGAATGGAAACTGAAGCACTAAGAGGTTAGCAACCTGGCTTATGGTTGCAGGGTAGTCGTTGCGGGAGCTGGGATCAGAACACCAGCCACCTGCGTTCTCACCCCCGAGCACTCTGGACTGCCCAGCTGGTATTACGTTCCATGATTGCTGGAGTGGAGTGTGTGTGTGTGTGTGTGTGTGTGTGGTATCATACGGGAGAAGTCACAAAAGCAGGGCATTCTTTTTGACCAAGACACAAACTTGGACAGAGGGCTCTTGCCAGTTTGTGAAGAGAGGAAGCAAAGTCCTGTGCTCAGTTAACGAGTTCAATAGTTAACAGCCCGAGGATAGGAACCTGGACCTGGCCACCCCGTCCTGTAGGCATCTCTCTGTCTCC
Source organism: Saccopteryx bilineata (assembly GCF_036850765.1). Classification (NCBI taxonomy): domain Eukaryota; kingdom Metazoa; phylum Chordata; class Mammalia; order Chiroptera; family Emballonuridae; genus Saccopteryx; species Saccopteryx bilineata. The sequence continues at coordinate 140,321,415 of NC_089495.1, forward strand.
CACTGTCCAGGCCCTTTGTGCTCTTTGGCAGGACCCCGAGAACACTCATCCCATGGGAGTGTAAGATCTGAGCATTTCACAACGCTGGGGGAGCTGAGCGTCACCCATCTGACCTTTCCGACCCAAGCTGGAGCCCTCTTGACCCCTCCTGTCTTAGCAGGGTCGTTGGCGGGGAGACGCTGCCACTGAGCGGGTCCAAGTTTTCTGTTCCTCACCCAGTTCCTATAAATTAATGTCAGAGTAATGCATGCACACGTAAAAAGTGACACTCAGACACCCGTGCTGCGAAAATACACATGATGAGAAGGGACGGTCTCCCATGCCCACGCCTGGTCCCAGGGTGAGCCTGTCGTGGACCTTGTCTGGCGTGGAAACCAGTCCAGAGCTTCCTGTGCCGTATAAGAATATGTGTAAGTGTAATTCTTAACGATAGGTTCAGGTTGTAAGTATATACTGTATATACTTCTGCACTTTTTTTCACTCAATGTACACCTTTCCGTGTTGCTTTGTGGAGCTGCCGCCCCCCTCCATTTCTCTGCTAACAGTCTCCTAACATCCTATCATGTGGTGTGGCTGGTCCGCAGTTTACTCAACCAGAGTCCTGTCGAGATTTACATAGTTTTTAATTTTCTCTGTTGTAATCAGTACCATACTACTGTTTGTACAGGGCTCTTCAAAATAGCAGAATTGCTGGGCTTGGCTAGTATGTGCAAAAAGTGACAGATACTGTCAAACGCCCCCCCCCCCCCCTTATTACCCCAGCGAACCCTGTCTTTCTATACTTTGCCCATTTGTTTTTTCGGTTGGGTTGGTCTGAGGCCGTCTCAAACTGACCTTAACATTCTCAAGGTGGATGGTGTCGGCAAAAACCTCTGGGTTATGAAAGCTGCAGCTGGAGTTTTGAATTTTGGCATTGGTTCCAAGAAACCAGTGTTCCATGACAATTAGTGCCCCCCCGGAGAAGGATCCTGCCAATTGTGGGATGAAATGCTGAACATTTTTGTGATGTAGCAACTAGGTGAGAAGTTATGAGACCTCCAGTACCCACTCCTGACAGAGGGTTGGCAGCGCCACCCTCCTGGAACCTTGCGAGATAGGGGAATTGTGCTTTGGCACCTCTGCTCTGTGCTGGCATTTGGACAAATCAGCTTTGGCGTGGGGCACGTCCCCTGTGTGGGGGCCCAGGCCTGCTTTGTCTGCTCCCTGCCTGTTTGGGCTCCCACTTTGTTACTGACTTCCGCCTGGTTGACAGTGCCCTCTACCCCGGGCACACTGCACACCCCCCGCCTGCCCTCTTTCCAGCAGGATCGCCTGGAGCCGGCTGTCCCCTCCTTCTGGGCCTGACGCTGAGCCGGGATGAGCAGGTGCTCCGGGTTAATCCAACCTGTTCAATTCGGAAAGAACTTTGGTTGGGGTTGGGGCACCCTAGGGCCAGCTGTGTTGGCGGCCTTGTCGCTTTCATCAGGAAGTATTAGTCTGAGTTGCAGGCTTTTAGAAAAAGCACCTCAAGCTTTTCTAGTGAAGTTTCTTATTTCGGACCGGAGTGTCTCCTCGAGAACCCTGGCTGGCCGAGAAAGTCCCTCGTCAAAAGGGTGTTGACGGCTGGTCTCTTTTGTTTAAGAAGCTTCTCCAAGCACTGTGGGCAGGATGGCTGAGCTCAGCGGGTGGGGCCGCTGGCAGCCCAGAAGGGCCAGGAGGGACGTGACCTGCCCAGGGTGTGCTGCCAGGTAGCTGCGGGGATGAGACCAGGGGTCTTGACTCTAGGTCTGTTCTTCACTCCGCCCACCCCCATCACCTGCCTCTAAGTCATACTTCCCTTTGTTGTTATGTAAACCTGATCTATCTTCCTGACTAGTTTATACATATTCACAGCAGTGCTCCGAAAACAGACTTCCTCTTTGCCATTCACATAAATCACAAGAGGAACATGCGTACTCTTTGTAAGCCGATTTCATTTTCATGAAGGGTTTATTAGTCATGATACCATTTTGGGGATTTCATAGAAATTGTTTTCTTCTCCTCCTTCTCCTTTCTTCTTTGCTTTGGATGAGAACCAATGCTTGTTTGTGACCTGTCAGGCGACTGTGACTGGACCAGCCCTAATAGCAGCACATGTTTATGTTTTTACTCAGACTTGATCAGACTCAGATTGGACCAAGGACAAGCAGGAGAAAGAACGAGCTATTTCTGGGCTTAAAGGACCTGTGGGGAGAGGCAGGTTTTTGTCATGTCCTTGGAAGAATCATTCTAGCTAAAAGCCAAAGGACTTGAATACTCCCTGTGACAGGGTACTCACTCTCCCAAAACAAGTTTTTCGGTTTCAGAAAGGTCCTAGCTGGACATCGCTATTCAGTTGTTCAGTAACTGAGCCAGTTGGGGTGAGCCTGGCAGCTTGTGGAGGGCAGGAATCAACCTTAGCAGGTGCCAGGTGCCAAGCCAGGCACAGCTCTGCTTGAAGCCCTGCTTTGAGTGTGGGGTGTGAGAAGGGGCCGCTCACCTGTCTCCAGAGACAATCTTTAGATATTTGAAGCTCTATAGAGCCTCAGTTAATTAATTAGAGATCAAGGTAAAAAGGAGGAGGCGAGAGCTTTTAGCCAGAGTATTTAGACTTGCCTAGTGTATGGCCAGCTTCGCCACTGTTGAGGCCATGCACATGCAGGTTCTCATTTGATTCGGACAGATGGTAAAGAAACAGTGGAGCCAAAAAGTGGTGGGTCATTCCTTTATTAAAGTCTCGCACCGGCCGACTAGCAAACACATAGGGAAAACACTTCCCTCTGGTTCTACAACCAGGAGAATCTTCTCCGGTTCCTTCTAGAATCAAAGGCCTCACCAGTCTTAGCAGAGCTTGCAAAGCCCCTCAGCTCTGGTTCCCCATCTGCACACCTTCTCTCTTCCTGCCAGTATGGTTTCTCCTTCTGCACTCTGCATTCTCTCTGCTCTCTCTGCTCTCTCTGCAAAACATGCCTCTTCCTTCTCTCTTTTCAAAATTTTCTGGCCTGAAAACGTCTTCTCCAGCAAACATTAGCAAAACAATGGCCCTTCCCAAGCAGGAAGGTAATTTGCAATTTCACAGACCACACATACCTGGCACTGCCCAGTCCCCCATACAAACTAGAAGAAGCTAGCAAACCTAAAAATCATATTTTACAAACTTATTTGACCAACACCTAGAATAATCTTTTTCTTCATTAGCCCCAAGAGACTCCTTGCAGCTCTGCGAGGTGCCTGGGGCACTCCCGGGCCCTGAGAGCCGGTGGCAGGGCTCAGCCCTGTCAGTGTGCCTAACCTGAACACTTCAGCCTCACCTGCGTGTGCCACCCGGAGAGGCCAGAGGGGGCGGCTGTCTGCTGCTCTCTGACCTGCTAGCAAGCACAGGCATACCTCTGGAGCTGGTGGACCCTTTGCCAAACCTGATACCAGCTTGGGGAAAGGAAAAGAAAACTATTAAAATGTACCAATGTAAAGCCAGTGGCCGCGGCTACCATCACAGCAGCCTTGCCCACGCAGGTTCGCATTGGATTCGGACACTCGGTAAACAACGGAGCCAAAAACTGATGGGCCATAATCTTTAATCCTAGCTTGCACCCGGTGGGCAAGTAAAAACACACACTGGGCTCCAAAACCCACTCACATTCAGTGCTCACAAAGCTACTGACTTATCCGAGTTTCCTAGAATCAAAGGTTTCTAGCTCACCAGACTTATTCACCTCTGTTCCCCATCTCCTTCCTTCTCTATGCACAAACTCTGCACAAACTGGCTTCTCACTCAACACTCCGCCATTTTGGCTGCTTCTCCTGGCCTCTTCCACGTGGCCTTTCTCTGCTCTCTGCTCTCTAATGCTAATCCCAGGAACTGAGAGCGTAAACTCCCTTTCTGCCCCCATTTTATAGTGTAGCTTCATAACCTTTAATCCAATATACAAAATAGGGAAGTCTCTAATACAAAGTCACTTCTCTGAGGCATGATTGGATTGTACCACCCCACATCAAAAACGGTGGGAAAGGCTTAATCCCAAAACCAAGCCCTAGGCTACAAGGATTCTTCTGCCTGCCCACAGCCAGCCCCCAACACACATTAATATCACCTGGGCAACCGTCATCTTTAACAAAGTGAGCATAATACATTTTATCTGCCCAACAATCGCAGTGGATAATTTTGGCCTGGCCATTGGAGAAGTAAGTATATTTTCATAGAATGTGTGTTCTGCCCTCCTGCACGACGTAACTCAGGGCCTGTGTGCGACCACATGTGCAGGCTGGACTGGGAAGTCACCCACAGTTGAATGCTGCTTCGCCTCTTCCCTGCTTCAGAGGGGACCCTGAGCAAGTTACATAAGCTGAAGCTCAGTTTCCTTCCTGCGAATGGGAAAAATTTGATCCCTTGCATCATTGTGATGTACGGTGAACAGTTTTGACTCATGATTATTATGCTCTGACCAGTATACCAACCTCATGGGCATGTGGAAATGGACCGCGGACTTAAACATTTGTATCACACTGGTTCTTCACTGCTGAAATGATCTTTGTCTGGTGTTGCTGGTACACTCAGTGGATTTTTAGAAGTCTCTCTGTGCTCACTTAACCATAGTCACCGTCAGGCAGGGACCTGACAAACAGATCAGTGTCTGCTGGTTCTGTGCCCAGAGGTGTGATCCTGGGGCTGGTAACAGGGACCCAAAGCAGGCCTCCTGGTGAGCAGACCTTGAGTTGGTTTTCCAACCCAGAAGCTCCCTGGATGTGTCATAAACCTAGATTCCACAGGTGTCCCTTAAGCACCTGTGTGAGGGTGGAGGTGACACACAGAATATGCATTTTCTCCGAGCACAAGCAGGGGATTAATGCAAAGCTCTCTCCAGGAACTGATGAGTCATAACTGAGGCTCTATAGAGCGCAGACAAACAAAGGAGGGCTTTTTGACCTTAGTCCTCTGGGAATGGTTTTTGAATTTATCTTCTAAGAGGCTCTGGCTGATGAGGGTGTGAATACTCCCCCAGAGCCACCCCTGAGCCAGACTTCCCCAGGCACTTGCTCAGCAAGGGAGGGGATGATGGCAATAAATCTCCCTAGCCCCTGGCTTGGCTTTCCCGGCAAAGACGATCAAAGTCTTCCTTTCCCCTAACCAGGGGTCCCCAAACTTTTTACACAGGGGGCCAGTTTACTGTCCCTCAGACCGTTGGAGGGCCGGCCTATAAAGAAAACTATGAACAAATCCCTATGCACACTGCACATATCTTATTTTAAAGTAAAAAAAAAAAAACAAACAGAACGGGAACAAATACAATATTTTAAATAAAGAACAAGTAAATTTAAATCAACAAACTGACCAGTATTTCAATGGGAACTATGTTCCTCTCACTGACCACCAATGAAAGAGGTGCCCCTTCTGGAAGTGCGGCGGGGGCCGGATAAATGGTCTCAGGGGGACGCATGTGGCCCGCGGGCCGTAGTTTGGGGACCCCTGCCCTAAACGCTGGTGCTGGTGGTGGCAGCTGGTGGCAGCTGGGGATCTGGGGAGGCTGTGTTCTTACCTGGCTCGTTCTTACCCTTTATCCCTTTATGTTCCATGACCTGTTGTTGGCAAAGGTGCTGTATGGGCCGTAATTTAAACTGTTTGTGGTGAATTTTGTTTGGAGCATCATCCTTACAAGTTTTAATGGAGAGAGCATTTCCTGTTTTCCTAAGTTCTTCTAATTTTTAAATTCCAGCACTTTTCCCTGATATCCAGACTTGCCTCACTAGTATACTAGTATACTTGGTACCTGCACATCCTTTTACTCCCTTCCCCTGTGCCCCCTCCCCCCCCCCAAAAAAAAAAAAAAGAAAACAGAAACAGCTGTCCCCTCTCCCCCTCCCGGTTCTTGTTTGGGTCGAAGACTTGACTTCTTGATGTTATGCCCAGGTCATAGAGTCCTACCTTAGAGCCCCACCACATTCTTGAACTCCCTGTGTACCCTCTGCCAGGTGGTGGTTTAGACTGAACAGAAGCTCGGTCTCCCAGACTGCTTCCCACCACTGCTCTGCAACGGCCCCCCGCATGCTCTCCTCACAACCTGTGACTGCTGATCCAGCCCTGGGTGCCCTGCAGACACGTGCTGAATGTTGCTTGTCATCGAGAACTTTGGAGGCTGCTAAAAAAGAAAAATGTGGGCATCTGATAAAATATCTTTGTTTTAGCATACTTGATCTTACTATGACTTTATAGTGGTTTTACTTCTGGAGAGTTCTGTTCACATTGGCATGAGTGGGAAAGAGCAGACTGATCTTAAAGGAAAGCGCACTTAGAATTTTCCAACTAGTAAAGTCAGAAGGTTTCCAGTTGTAATCTTAAGATGTCTTTTCATGATGTCTGGTTTTAGAAACACATTTTTGGTGGCCAGCTGCCACCATCTGTTTTGCTCCAGCTGCATGAGGGGTTTTCTTTACCGGGCCTTGCCCATCGATACCAGTTTTATCCAATGAGGTAAGGGGCAGCACTGTGCACAGGAGAACAGGGTGGGCTGGGGCGGCCCCCTGGGCTCCTGTCCCCACCCTGTCCCCTCCTGGTCGCGCTACTCTGAGCCAGCGCCACACAAACTTGACTCTGCGGTTCCTCGTCACAAATGGGGTGATGACGCCGGTCCTGACTACTGCTCAGGTGCTTCGATTTCATGTGCGGAGCTCACCTGTCCGAGGGAGCTCTGCGTATTATGAGGTGTTCTACATGTCTCAGGGAGTCCCCAGGGCTTGTGACAGGCTAAGGGTTTGGAGAAAGACAGGAGGGGCGCTGGGTCTGATGGCTTTGCACGCTGCTTTCTCTCCAAAGCTAGCAGAATCCTTTCATGGTTTTCAACGTCGACTTAGGTCTTTATGTGATCAGCTTTCTGTCGGTGTCGCCTGCAGTCATTACCCTGGGAGTTGTCGGTTGTGTTTAGGAGGCATGCTTGTCTGCGCTGGGTCTGCAGGCCCCCTGAGAGCCTCAGGAAAACCAGCTTCAGGCACAGACAACAACTGAACATCGTCCAGGCAACAGGAGCTGTTTTCTCCGGGAGCCTGGAGGTCTCTCTCGTTCAGGGCGTACTTTCAGGGATGAATCCAATGTCAGCCTCTGCCTAAACTCGGGTGCAGCTGGGAAAGTGGCTTTCAGAGTTCCACTCCACTCGCCTCTAGCACGTTTCCTTATTTCTCTCTCTGCACCGGCTCATTGCTCATTAAAGCTGAGAGAACTGTATTCACCTTGTGGCGTGTCCATGTCCTACAGAAGAGGGGCCCTCCACTACACAGGTCCACGTCCCCCGGCCCGCACGGCTCCTGTCCTGGTCCGCCACAGTGTCGCCAGAAGTGCGCACACTTCACCGAGCCCTGGGCAGTCCTTGACATTTGCTTTCATCCTGCATCTTCTTTTTCCGTTGTACTAACTGAAACGTGATCTAAACCAGCGATTTTCAACCGGTGTGCCGCGAGAAATGTTAAGACATGTGTAAGGCCAGGAGCCGCCATCGTGGCCATTCACATGCAAGTTCCCATTGGATTCGGGCAGACGATAAAGAAATGGCGGAGTCAGAGGATGGGGGGCCATCCTATTTATTGGTGTCTCACCAAGACAGGCAAACCACAAAAGAAGACAAGGGAAAAGCAGAAAACCAGCTTTTCCCATGAAGGGCAAGGGATCAGGGAAGCCCCTGCAATCGTGATAGCAGGAACTGAGTGAGCCAGCTCCTGGTCTGTCCCACTTTATAGTGTAGAAAACCAAAATCCCTTAATCCAATATACAAACAAGGAAGTCTGATACAAAGTCACTTATCCAAGGCATAATTGGATTCCTCATGAGAGTGCACCACCCAGATCATACAATCAGTCAAGGATGTGGGGAAAAGCTTAGTCCCAAAACCAAACCCTAGGCTACAACGACCTGGCCTGCTTATAGCCTGTCCCCCACACCCATTATAAGTCACAAGCGAGCAAACATATATATCATATTTACAAACTTATTTGACCAACATTCCACCCCTTTTGCTCGCTTTACAATCTAAACCACAGGCATCTTCCATGATGGTCACTGTGCAAGGAGTGGGATACATTGCATAAACAGAAATAGTACCAACTACAGCAATAGGATTAACAGATCAAAAACTATGGGCGAAATGAGAGAGCTGTCAGTGGCACCAAGAGAGGCAAATCCTTTCCCTCTGGCAGAATACAGGCCAGAGTTTTGTCTGCAGACAGCACTGTAGCTGGCACCAGAGGCCACCCTGAGCGGGTATACCAAACCTTATTGGCCAGTACACCAGCATCTGCTGGTTCTATGTGTAGTAAAATAGGAGAACTCATTATTGGCCATAAAGAAATTACAAAGGTGCCCTTCAAAATGCTGTCCCCTTGAGCGCTCAAGGGATAATACACTTCTACCTTAGGTGGCCAGGTGCTGGTTGCCCAAGGAGTTAACTGGAGGTCCACCTCTAGCCCCTTTCCCCATGGTGCCAACAAGGCCACCCATCTCAGATGGGGGGCCTGTACAGGCCAGGGCCAAGTCCATTGAAGCCGTTGTCCTTTAAGAAGGGCTGTTGGAGCAAGTAAGAGCACGTTGCCCTGCTGTCCGAAACCTGGCTTGAGTAAAATGTCCTTGGTGCGTATCTGCAACTGAATGGGGGCAGCTGTCCGATGCAGGAGGGCCTCTACTGGAGCTGGCCTCCCCCGTCGAGGTCGCTCATTCAAAATCTGGAGTACTGTCTATAAGCGGCGTGTCCATCCAGTAAGAGAGCCGGTGCCCCCCTCCTGTCGCAGTCCCTGCTTTAAGAGTCCATTATACCGCTCAATGATACCAGAGGCCTGGGGGTGGTAGGGAACATGGTACTTCCAGTCCACCCCCAGCTTTTGAGCCCATTGCCTCACCATTGAACCAGTGAAGTGGGTACCATTGTCACTTTCAAGGACCAGCGGTCGCCCATATGCAGCACTCAGGCGGTCCAGAGCCTGTATGATTGCCCTCTGGTCAGGGTTACGAGCAGGGTAAGCAGCAAGCAGCCCGGTGGCAGTATCTACACAAGTGACTGCATACTGGTACCCTTCTGACTTTGGTAAGGGTCCAATAATGTCTATCTGCCATCGTGTCAGTGGAACATGACCCCTCTGAATCTGTCCAGGCGACACCAGTGGTCTCCGAGGGTGTTCCTTGGAACATACTGCACATTGCTCACAGGCTGCAAGTACCTCTGCATAGGACACAGGCAAGTTCCCAGCCTTAACCGTAGCCCACATAGTTTTCTGTCCTGCATGGAGCAGGCACCGGTGGAGCCACTGTGCCACATCACCTGCAGGTGCAGTCTCCAACCATTGCACCCTTGCCAACGTATCTGCCTCATCATTCCCAGGATGGGCTAGAGGGTCATGCCCTGTGACATGATATACTGTCACCTGCTTCTGGTGTCCTATTTCCCGTAAGTCCTGCCACATAGCCTGAACCCATAGTGCACGGTACGTTACCATCCACTGGTTAATGTGCCAAGTAGCAATCCAAAGGGTAAGTCCACGATAGACGGCCCAGTTGTCAGTACAGATTACCAGAGGTGAAGGTTCATTATGGGCAACTAGCCAAACAGCTCTTAATTCTGCCCATTGGCTGCTTTGGCCTATACCTGTGTCCATCCAAATAGTCTCAGTGGCTGGATGGAAGGCTATAGCTGTCCATTTGGCAGGTTGGCCCCTGCTGGAACCATCAGTATACCAGGCATCCTTGGGGATGGGCACCCACCCCTCCTGGTAGGGACTGACTTCAGGTTCTGCCTCCTGAGCCCCAGTTGCACCTGGCTCTAAGGTCGCATAGGTGACTGGACCCAAGACTTCCTGCAGTTCTGCCCTCAATGGGCTGGTGCTAAGAGCACAGCGTTGCTGCAGGTAGGCACCCCACTTGGCCAGGGTGGACATTTGGGCCATACCACTGCGTGGTTTAGTTGCCCAATCTCTCACCCATCCAGCAATAGGGTATGTTGTCTTGACTGTAACTGGTGTTGTGGTTGTAATACTCTCAGTTGCCAGGAGGGCAGCATACACAGCTGCCAGCTGCTTCTCTACTAATGAGTAACGAACTTCAGCACCTTTCCACAATTGGGACCAAAACCCAATAGGTTGCCGTAGGCGCTCTGTCCGCAGCCACAAGCCCCATCCAAACCCCTCTGAGGTTACATGAACATCCAGCTCACAGGGCCTGGCAGGATCAAACACATTCAAGGCCTGTGCCACCTTAACAGCTCTCTTAGCAGCTTCAAATGAACCTTGCGCCTGCTCAGTCCAATCCCAGCCAACCCCCTTTCGAATAAGGTTGTACAAGGGGCGTAGTAACTGAGCCAAATGCGGTATAAATGCTCGCCAATACCCCAACAAACCTAAGAATTCCTGTAACTGTTTTACCGTAGTGGGCACGGGGTATGCTTGAATCTTATCTATAACTGCGTCAGGGATAACTTTTGTCTTACCCGACCAGACAACTCCCAAGAATTTAACAAATAACCCAGGTCCTTGTAATTTGTTCTCGTTAACTGCCCAGCCACATGCTTTCAAATGGGATAGCAGGGTAGGGACTGCTTGCTCTAATTCTGAAAGAGAATCACTAGTTAGCATAATATCATCAATATAATGATACATGCGGACTACCTCTGGCTGTTTCCATTTAGCCAGGTCAGCAGCTACCAGCCCATGGCACAAGGTGGGGTTATGCAAATAGCCCTGGGGTAACACTGTAAAGGTCCATTGTCTCCCTTCCCAACTGAAGGCAAATTGGTCTTGACTCTCTGCAGGTATATCAATAGAGAAAAAAGCATTGGCCAAGTCTGCCACAAAGTGGTATGTCCCCAACTCATGGCTTAGCCGATCCATCATGTTAGCTATTGAGGGAACAACAGCGTGCAAAGGGGGAACAACTTTATTAAGTTCCCTGTAATCTACTGTCATTCTCCAGGTTCCATCTGCTTTGCGCACAGGCCATACTGGGGAGTTGTAAGGACTGTGTGCTGGCCGGATGATCCCCACCTTTTCTAGTTCGAGGATTGTCCCTGTGACTTCTTCATAACCACCTGGCAGGCGGTACTGCTTGGTGTTAGTCACACGCCGAGTGACGGGTAATTGCAAAGGGGAATGTGATGTGTGTCCCCGTAATACTGCCTTCACAACCCTGATCCGCAGCATGAACTCCCCAGCTGTAGTTTCCAACCACAGTCCTTGCAAGACATCTACCTCCAAAATATATTCAGGAATAGGAGATACATACACCTTATATGGCTTAGGAGGCAGTCTCCCTATCCCCAATGGAATAGTTATTGGCTTCACTTGAACAGTTTGGCCCTCATAACCGTCAATGGCCACTGGGGTCCCAGCAAACCGCTCTGGGTTTCCATAGAGAAGGGAACATTCTGCACCTGTATCCACCAAGGCCAACACCCATTGTATTCAATACATTGGAAGGGGACCAATGGATAGCCAGTTCCACGTGTGGCCTCTGGTCCCCGCCCATCCCCGTTAGACGGGTTCCTTGGCCCTTTTCCTATTCAAACTGGTACAATGGGTCTTGGCAGTTCTCCTCTCCCTCGGCCGTCTCTATCATATAATCTTGTAACCAAGCTGTACGCGCACCAAACGTTTTATTGGTAGCTGCTGGGGCCTTTCGTCTCAGTGGCTGGAACTTCTGTTCCGGTTTAAGCTGCCGCCAAAGCTCCAAAAGAATTTTATTAGACTGGCCATCCAATTTCCCCTTATCTGCTCCAGCCGCAATCAAGTCTACCCACATCTGCGTTCGGGTAACCTTTACAGGCCCCTTTCCCTTGTTAGTTGAGGGGGAAACATAGGCAGCAGCCCTCACTGCTTTATGATACCGAGTGGCCTCCAGCTCTCCCAAATCTGTTACCATCTGTGTAACTGCATTGATGGGCTGCCCCACATAGGGGCCCAAGATAGCCACAAGTGACCCAAAAAGGGCTGATGGGGCGCTAGCAAGGACAAATTTTCTCATTTTTGCCGTAAACACTTCCTCGTCTGGCCCACAAGACCCAGGGTTGAAAACAGCATTCTTCATACCTAGTTCCCGAAGGACCTTTACTAACTCACTGTACATTGCCCCCAGCAATTCTCCAGCATTCTGCCAGACCATACGAATGGTGGCCATCACCCATTCTAATAGGGTATGGTCTCCTGGGTTGCCATGGCAGTTCTGAAGACGCTGCCTCAAGGAAGTGTGTGGTAATGGCGGCCAATTTCTCCATCTCTGTTCCGGAGAGCATGATGCCATCCACCCCTATATCCCATAATCGTAGTAACCAGGTTACCAGGGATTCAGTAGGTTTCTGCCTAAATTGTGCCCCCAACTCCATCAGCTTTGCCTGGGTATAGGGCCGGACCACAGAGTGTTCCATTACCTGGGCAGGAGGCTGTGGCTGCCCCTGAGGGACTCTTTGTTGCTGGGTTTTTACCTTCTTGGCGACAACTGGTCCGGGCTCTCAGTGTGCATATGGCAGCTTCAGCCTGAGCCTTCTCATCCTCAGAAGAGGAGTTGCAAGCGCCTGCTCCCGCTGACTCAAAGCCAATCCACCGGCACGGATGCTGCTGCTCCTTTGGTGACCATTTAGGCTCCTGTGGCTGCTGGCTTTTGGCCAGAAGCTGAGACTCGAGCTCTTGAATCCGCAGTTGTTTCTCCAACAACTGCCGGTGAAAACGTTCAGCTTCCAGGGTAAACTGCAACTCGCGAACCCGTAATTCCTTCTCCAGTGCTCGCTCCAATTCCAGCCTTTTCTGCCGTTCTATTTGCAATTCATACTGAAACTCTTGACCTCGGGCAGCTTCTCGCACAGAACTCTTGGTTTCCTCTTGAGTAAAAAACATGTAGCCCATGGCCCCTAAAAGGACAGCCATGGGGAGCCAGAGCAGCAACCAGTACTCTATCCCACCCATCAAGGGTGGTGGCCCCATACCAATCTTTGAATCCTGCCGACTACGCCAGTTGTAAGGCCAGGAGCCACCATCGTGGCCATTCACATGCAAGTTCCCATTGGATTCAGGCAGACGATAAAGAAATGGCGGAGTCAGAGGATGGGGGGCCATCCTATTTATTGGTGTCTCACCAAGACAGGCAAACCACAAAAGAAGACAAGGGAAAAGCAGAAAACCAGCTTTTCCCATGAAGGGCAAGGGATCAGGGAAGCCCCTACAATCGTGATAGCAGGAACTGAGTGAGCCAGCTCCTGGTCTGTCCCACTTTATAGTGTAGAAAACCAAAATCCCTTAATCCAATATACAAACAAGGAAGTCTCTGATACAAAGTCATTTATCCAAGGCATAATTGGATTCCTCATGAGAGTGCACCACCCAGATCATACAATCAGTCAAGGATGTGGGGAAAAGCTTAGTCCCAAAACCAAACCCTAGGCTACAACGACCTGGCCTGCTTATAGCCTGTCCCCCACACCCAATATAAGTCACAAGCGAGCAAACATATATATCATATTTACAAACTTATTTGACCAACAACATGCGATACCAGACTATTTAGTCATGGGCACTGACCCCTTTTCCCTTAGATTGTGAAATAAAAAAAGTAACAACAGCCAACACAACAATAACCATCCGGTGTGAATGTCCTGTCTTGAAGCTTAAATATACAAGTCATATAGTAGGGATGCATCTTATTGACCAGGTGGTATAATAAAGTTTCATATGACTGGTTAATTCATGAAACTAGAAATCCTTATACACTCCTGATGTAAATCAATCAAAATTATACCTATTTTTCTGGTCAGATTGACAAAAAAAAATAAATATATATATATATTTATTTATATATGTTTATATATATTTTTATTTATACATATTTATATATACATATATGGTTTATATATTTTATTTATATATATATTTTTTCTTTTTTTTTGGTGTGCTGCAGAGTTTGAGTGGTTAGTTTATATGTGTCCTGAGATAAAGAAGGCTGAAAATGGCTGTTTTAAACCAAGAAAGCACTTTCACTTTTGGAAGACAGTGACCAGATAGATTTAATTCAGTCATTCCCAGAGGTACCTAGCTTAACAGCCAAAAATAAAAGGTTAGACTCCTTTCAATTGTTGAAGGATTGAGTCAAAGAGTGTGGAAATAGTTGAAGAAAAATGTGACATGTGTGACCGCAGACATTTCCTGGGTCCCTGCCTCCTCCAATCCTGAGGAGAGCCGACCAGCTTGGTGAGCGAGGTCTCTGCAGCCACCTGACAGGTGACAGCCCATTTATCAAGCCACTGCCTGGGACTGGAGGGATGGGTGGTAGGCGAGGTCACAGGCTGGGCTGTGGGCTGAGGAGGGCATTGGACAGCAGGCGAGGAAGGGGATATGAGTGATGGAGGGACTGCCAAGCTCTTGCATTGTCTGGTCTTAAGGCCACATAAGTCTCAAAGAGAAGACCGTAGAACAAAAGGTGGAGGTGAGAAAGATTTAACAAAGCTGGTGATTCTGAGGGGTGCGTTTATCGAGAGGGGTCTGCGTTCATTATTGACCTTGGCTAAGGTGGGGTTTCTCACCCCCAGTCCTGGCCTGCAGCCTTCCCAGAGAAGGGGATGGCAGGTCACATGAGGGTGTCACACTGATTCACGTCCCAGGAGCAAACGCACAGTGTTAAAATGGAGAAGCTGCTCTTTCCTAGATAATGTGCCCTGCCCGCATAGCAGTATAGCTGAGAGAACTGGAAAGGGAATTGACATCACTTTTGGCTACTTGTGTAATCAGTGAGTGGGACCCATGGATTCCCGAACTGACTGTTAGGGGGCTCGGCCTAAAATAACTCAAATTCCCATATTTAGTTTTAATAATTGACTCTTTTCAAGTTGAACATGCGATTTCTTATTAAAGTGGTAAATGAAAGCCAGGTAGAGATACGTCTTTGGATTTTTTTATGTTCCTGGTGTGCTGTTTATTTGGGTCTAATGTAGCTACTGTAGTGGTTTTTTTTCTTCTTTTTCCAAGTGAGAGGAGGGGAGAGAGAGAGAGAGACAGACTCCTACATGAGCCGCAAATGGAATCCACCTGACAACCCCTGTCTGGGGCCAGTGCTCTGCCCATCTAGGGCCATGATCACAATTGAGCTATTTTTAGTGCCTGAGGTGGAGGATCAGTGGAGTCATCCTCAGTGCCTGGGGCCAATGCGCTCAAACCAATTGAGCCATGGCTGTGGGTTGGGGGTGGGGGTGAGGTGGGGTGGGGTGGGGTGGGGTGGGGGAAGTAAGGGGAGGGGGAGGGGTGGGGAAGCAGATGGTTGCTTCTCCTGTGTGCCCTGACTGGGCCAAAACTCTACTACTTGAGCCAACCAGCCAAGGCCAGTACTGTAGTAGTTTTAAATTTAGGGAAAACTTATTTGGAAAAGTGGTATTCCAGTGGGAGGTGATAGCCTCAGACAGTTATTACCATTCCAGAAGCTCAAGCTAGAAAACGCCACCTTAAGAAAATTTATTTACTTGTGTCTTTACCTCCGTGTTCCTCTGGAAGTCCACAGCACAGCTTAGGGAACCCCGGTTTGGCCAGTGGGTGTCAGGAGCTCTGGCTCCGCCCTTCTTGAAAGCTTTAGAAGCAGGGTTGGGGAACCCCGTTTCAATAGCTAAAGGAAGCCCTGTCAGGCAAGGCAGCTGTTTCTTGCCACATTCTGAGATGAAAACCAACCAATTTAAAGTGATTTCGGTGTGGGGCAAAGGATACCTCAGAGCTGCTCACCTGGAAACTGTTTTGTTCCTTACAGGTTGTACTTATGTTTGCTCTTGAGGCCTTTTAGATACTTGATTTTTCAGAACAAATGCTGCCCTGGTGGCTGGTCAGGGGTCTTAGTGAGAACAATGGCAGCCATGGGAATAACGGTGTAGTCTAGGGAGGTGAGTCTACTGGGTCCGCTCGCCTGCCTTCTTATCTTCAGGTGAATCAAATTAGCTTCTTTCTGGACACTTTTACTTCAAAGGGAGCAGGAGCCTTGGCACTTGGCACTTGTCCCTGTGCTCTTGAAATACTTGTGCAGCAGTCATTTAGAGGAGACCCTGGCAGAGGGGCTGATAATGAAGAGCGGGGTGCCCCAGTGGGCCACACCCCTCAGCCCATCGGCAGAGCCGATGTGTGTCCCCCCCTCCCCCCTGTGCCTCCTGGGCCCAGCAGTCTTCCAAAGATTTGTTTAACCAAAGAATATTCATCTCCCTGAGATGAGTTCTGGTTAGTACAGTATTCTTCCTCACCCCCTTAAATGGTTTTTATTTTTAATTGTGGTACAATATATATAACATAAAATTTAATATCCTAACCATTTTTAGGTGTCCAGTTCAGTAGCTTCATATTAAGTACCTCACATGGACACATTCCCTGCCACCACACAGCTGCGGAACCGTTCTTATCTGTTCAAGGAAAGAAGCCTTGAGTGCATTGCACACTAACACCCCTGCCCCTCCCCACGGCCCTGGTCACCCCCGTTCCACTTTCTGTTTCTGTGAGTTTGTCTGCTCCAGCTTCCTCATCTAAGTGAGATCACACAGCATTTGTTCTTTTGTGACTGGCTCATGTCACTTAGTGTAATGTCCTCAAGATCCTTCCATATTGTAGCATGTGCCAGAATTTCCTTCCTGAGGTCGAATAATATTCCACTGTGTGTATATATACCACATTGTATCCATTCCTTCCTTAGGTTGAATAATAGTTCACTGTGTGTATATATACCACATTATATCGATTCCTTCCTTAGGTTGAATAATATTCCACTGTGTGTATATACCACATTGTATCCATTCTTTCATCAGCAGACCCTTGGGTTCTGTCCACCTTGTGGCTAGGGGACTAATGCTGCTATGTGAACATGGGTGTGCAGATACTGCTTTGAGACCTGGCTGTCAATTCTTTTGGATAGATATCCAGAAGTGGAATTGCTAGATCTTATGGTAGCTCTGTTTTTAACTTTTTTTTAATAATTTTATTTTTTTAATGGGGCGACATCAATAAATCAGGATACATATATTCAAAGATAACAAGTCCAGGTTATCTTGTCTTTCAATTATGTTGCATACCCATCACCCAAAGTCAGATTGTCCTCTGTCATCTTCTATCTAGTTTTCTTTGTGCCCCTCCTCCCCCTTTCCCTCTCCCTCTCCCCCCTCCCCCCGTAACCACCACACTCTTACCAATGTCTCTTAGTTTCACTTTTATGTCCCACCTACGTATGGAATAATGCAGTTCCTGTTTTTTTTCTGATTTACTTATTTCACTTCGTATAATGTTATCAAGATCCCACCATTTTGCTGTAAATGATCCGATGTCATCATTTCTTATGGCTGAGTAGTATTCCATAGTGTATATGTGCCACATCTTCTTTATCCAGTCATCTATTGACGGGCTTTTTGGTTGTTTCCATGTCCTGGCCACTGTGAACAATGCTGCAATGAACATGGGGCTGCATGTGTCTTTACGTATCAATGTTTCTGAGTTTTTGGGGTATATACCCAGTAGAGGGATTGCTGGGTCATAAGGTAGTTCTATTTTCAGTTTTTTGAGGAACCACCATACTTTCTTCCATAATGGTTGTACTACTTTACATTCCCACCAACAGTGGATGAGGGTTCCTTTTTCTCCACAGCCTCTCCAACATTTGCTATTACCTGTCTTGTTGATAATAGCTAATCTAACAGGTGTGAGGTGGTATCTCATTGCAGTTTTGATTTGCATTTCTCTAATAACTAACAAAGATGAGCATCTTTTCATATATCTGTTGGCCATTTGTACTTCTTCCTGGGAGAAGTGTCTGTTCATGTCCTCTTCCCATTTTTTAATTGGATTGTTTGTTTGTTGTTGAGTTTTAAGAGTTCTTTGTATATTTTGGATATTAGGCCCTTATCTGAGCTGTTGTTTGAAAATATCATTTCCCATTTAGTTGGCTTTCTGTTTATTTTGTTACCAGTTTCTCTTGCTGAGCAAAAACTTCTTAGTCTGATGTAGTCCCATTCATTAATTTTTGCCTTCACTTCTCTTGCCTTTGGAGTCAAATTCATAAAATGCTCTTTAAAACCCAGGTCCATGAGTTTAGTACCTATGTTTTCTTCTATGTACTTTATTGTTTCAGGTCTATGTTTAGATCTTTGATCCATTTTGAGTTAATCTTAGTACAGGGGGAGAGACTATAGTCCAGTTTCATTCTTTTGCATGTGGCTGTTCAGTTTTCCCAGCACCATTTATTGAAGAGGCTTCTTTTCTCCATTGTGTGTTCTTGGCCCCTTTATCAAAAATTATTTGACTATATATATGTGGTTTTATTTCTGGACTTTCTATTCTGTTCCATTGGTCTGAGTGTCTATTTTTCTGCCAGTACCATGCTGTTTTGATTGTCGTGGCCCTATAATATAGTTTAAAGTCAGGTATTGTAATGCCCCCAGCTTCATTCTTTTTATTTCGGATAGCTTTGGCTATTCGGGGTTTTTTATAGTTCCATATAAATCTGATGATTTTTTGCTCTATTTCTTTAAAAAATGTCATTGGAATTTTGATGGGAATTGCTTTAAATTTGTATATTGCTTTGGGTAATATGGCCATCTTGATTATATTTATTCTTCCTAACCAAGAACAAGGAATATTCTTCCAGCTCATTATATCTTTTTCTATTTCTCTTAACAATGGTTTATAGTTTTCATTATATAAGTCCTGTACATTCTTTGTTATGTTTATTCCTAAGTATTTTATTTTATTTTTTGCAATTGTGAAGGGGATTATTCTTTTGAGTTCCTTCTCAGTTGTTTTATTGTTGGCATATAGAAAGGCTATTGACTTCTGTATGTTAATTTTGTATCCTGCGACCTTACTGTATTGGATTATTGTTTCTAGTAGTCTTTTTGTGGATTCTTTGGGGTTTTCGATGTATAGGATCATATCATCTGCAAAAAGTGATACCTTTACTTCTTCTTTTCCGATATGGATGCCTTTTATTTCTTTGTCTTGTCTGATTGCTGTGGCTAGAACCTCTAGTACCACATTAAATAAGAGTGGAGAGAGTGGACAACCCTGTCTTGTTCCTGATTTAAGGGGAAAAGCCTTCAGTTTAGTGCCATTTAATATGATGTTAGCTGATGGTTTATCATATATGGCCTTTATCATGTTGAGATATTTTCCTTCTATACCCATTTTGTTGAGAGTCTTAAACATAAAATTGTGTTGTATTTTATCGAAAGCCTTTTATGCATCTATTGATAAGATCATGTGGTTTTTGTTCTTTGTTTTGTTGATATGGTGTATTACGTTAACCGTTTTACGTATGTTGAACCATCCTTGAGATTCTGGGATGAATCCCACTTGATCATGATGTATTATTTTTTTAATATGTTGTTGTATTCGATTTGCTAGTATTTTGTTTAGTATTTTAGCATCTGTATTCATTAGAGATATTGGTCTGTAGTTTTCTTTTTTTGTGCCATCCTTGCCTGGTTTTGGTATGAGGGTTATGTTGGCCTCATAAAATGTGTTTGGAAGTATTGCTTCTTCTTCAATTTTTTGGAAGACTTTCAGTAGAATAAGAACCAAGTCTTCTTTGAATGTTTGATAAAATTTGCTGGTATAGCCGTCAGGGCCTGGACTTTTATTTTTGGGGAGGTTTTTAATGGTTTTTTCTATTTCTTCTCTACTAATAGGTCTGTTTAGGCTTTCTGCTTCTTGTTGACTCAGTCTAGGAAGGTTGTATTGTTCTAGGAATTTATCCATTTCTTCTAGATTGTTGAATTTAGTGGCATAAAGTTTTTCATAGTATTCTACAATAATTCTTTGTATATCTACGGTGTCCGTGGTGATTTCTCCTCCTTCATTTTGGATTTTGTTTATATGAGTTCTTTCTCTTTTTTCCTTGGTAAGTCTTGCCAAGAGTTTGTCAATTTTGTTGATCTTTTCAAAGAACCAGCTCTTTGTTCTATTAATTTTTTCTATAGTTTTACTGTTCTCTATTTCATTTATTTCTGCTCTGATTTTTATTATCTCCTTTCTTCGGCTGGTTTTGGGTTGTCTTTGTTCTTCTTTTTCTAGTTCCTTAAGGTGGGAAGTTAAGTGGTTCACTTGGGCTCTCTCTTGTTTGTTCATATAGGCCTGAAGTGATATGAACTTCCCTCTTATCACTGCTTTTGCTGCATCCCATAGATTCTGATATGTTGTATTGTCATTTTCATTTGTCTGTATATATCTTTTGATCTGTGCACTTATTTCTTCTTTGACCCATTCATTTTTTAAAAGTATGTTGTTTAGTTTCCACATTTTTGTGGGATATTTTTCCTTTTTTTTGCAGTTGAATTCTAGTTTCAAGGCTTTATGATCAGAAAATATGCTTGGTACAACTTCGATTTTTCTGAATTTTCTGATGTTGTTTTTGTGGCCCAACATATGGTCAATTCTTGAGAATGATCCATGTACACTGGAGAAAAAAGTATACTCTGTCACTTTGGGATGAAATGTCCTGTAGATGTCTATCATATCCCGGTGCTCTAGTGTTTTGTTTAAAGCCACTATATCTTTGTTGATTCTCTGTTTGGATGACCGATCTAGAGCCGTCAGCGGTGTATTGAGGTCTCCAAGTATGACTGTATTTTTGTCAGTTTTTGTTTTAAGGTCAATAAGTAGCTGTCTTATATATTTTGGTGCTCCTTGGTTTGGTGCATATATATTAAGAATTGTTATGTCTTCTTGATTTAGTGTCCCCTTAACCTTTATGAAATGGCCATTTTTGTCTCTGAGTACTTTTGTTGTCTTGTAGTCAGCATTATCAGATATGAGTATTGCTATGCCTGCTTTTTTTTGGATGTTATTTGCTTGGAGTATTATTTTCCAGCCTTTCACTTTGAATTTGTTTTTATCCTTGTTACTTAGATGAGTTTCCTGTAGGCAGCATACAATTGGATTTTCTTTTTTAATCCATTCTGCTACTCTGTGTCTTTTTATTGGTGAGTTTAATCCATTTACATTGAGTGTAATTATTGACACTTGTGAGTTCCCTATTGCCATTTTATAGATTGCTTTCTGTAAGTTTTGTGTCTTGTTTGATCCTTCTCTTTTGTTTTTCTATCTTTTGTTTTTATTTGGTTGTATTCCATACATCTTTCCTCTGTTGCTATCTTTTTTTATCCATGTGCTTCTGTGGTGGTTTTTTCAATGGTGGTTACCTTTAAGTAATGAAAAGGGTTCCTACCCTGTTCATTGTAGCGCACTATTTTGTGAGTACTTTTGCACTCCATCGTCCTTTGCTACTGTTAATCTCCATCCTCTCCTCCCCTTTCTTTTTGTTGTTGTCACAGTTTAAATTTGGTTTTATTGTGTTCTTTTTGGAGCTTTTACTTGTGGCTTTATTTTTTTTTGTTCTTTGTATCTGATTGGAGAACCCCCTTCAGTAATTCCTGGAGTGAGGGTTTTCTTTTTTTTTTTTTAATAAATTTTTATTAATGGTAATGGGATGACATTAATAAATCAGAGTACATATATTCAAAGAAAACATGTCTAGGTTATTTTGTCATCAAATTATGTTTCAAACCCCTCGCCCAAAGTCAGGTTGTCCTCTGTCACCCTCTATCTAGTTCTCTGTGCCCCTCCCCCTCCCCCTAACTCTCTCCCTCCCTCCCTCCCATGTCCTCCCTCCCCCCCCACCCATGGTAACCACCACACTCTTGTCCATGTCTCTTAGTCTCATTTTTATGTTCCACCAATGTATGGAATCATGTAATTCTTGTTTTTTTCTGATTTACTTATTTCACTCCTTATAATATTATCAAGATCCCACCATTTTGCTGTAAATGATCTGATGTCATCATTTCTTATGGCTGAGTAGTATTCCATAGTGTATATGTGCCACATCTTCTTAATCCAGTCTTCTATTGAAGGGCTTTTTGGCTGTTTCCATGTCTTGGCCACTGTGAACAGTGCTGCAATGAACATGGGGCTACATGTGTCTTCACGTATCAATGTTTCTGAGTTTTTGGGGTATATACCCAGTAGAGGGATTGCTGGGTCATAAGGTAGTTCTATTTGCAGTTTTTTGAGGAACCACCATACTTTCCTCCATAATGGTTGTACTACTTTACAGTCCCACCAACAGTGAATGAGGGTTCCTTTTTCTCCACAGCCTCTCCAACATTTGCTATTACCCGTCTTGTTGATAATAGCTAATCTAACAGGAGTGAGGTGGTAATCTCATTGTAGTTTTGATTTGCATTTCTCTAATAACTAATGAAGCTGAGCATCTTTTCATATATCTGTTGGCCATTTGTATCTCTTCCTGGGAGAAGTGTCTGTTCATGTGAGTGAGGGTTTTCTGATGATAAATTCCCTCATCTTTTCTGTATCTGTGAATGTTTTTATTTCTCCTTCATATTTGAAGGATAGCTTTGATGGGTATAGTATTAGTGGCTGAAAGTTCCTCTCTTTCAGGACTTTAAATATTGGGGTCACTCTCTTCTAGCTTGTACAGTTTCTGCTGAGAAATCTGATGATAATCTAAGGGGCCTTCCTTTATATGTTGTATTCTTCTTTTCTCTGGCTGCCTTGAGAATTTTTTCTTTGCCGTTGGTTTGTGCCAATTTCATTATGATGTGCCTTGGAGTAGGTTTGTTGGGGTTAAGAAAACTCGGAGTTCTGTTTGCTTCTTGAATTTGAGGCTTTAGTTCTTTCCACAGACTTGGGAAGTTCTCATCTATTATTTGTTTGAGTATGTTCTCCATTCCATTTTCTCTCTCTTCTCCCTCTGATATACCTATTATTCTTATGTTATTCTTTCTGATGGAGTCAGATAATTCTTGTAGGGCTATCTCATTTTTTTAAATTTTTGAGTCTCTTTCTTCTTCTCTCTTTTGTGCCTCAAGTTGCTTGTCTTCTATTTCACTAATCCTCTCTTCTATCTGGCCTGTTCTATTAGCTAAGCTTGTTACCTCGTTTTTCAGCTCGTGAATTGAGTTTTTCATCTCTGTTTGATTTGTTTTTATAGTTTCAATTTCCTTGGAAATGTATTCTTTGTGTTCATTGAGTTGTTTTCTGAGCTCCCTAAATTGCCTTTCTGTGTTTTCTTGTATATCTCTGAGTATTTTTAGGATTTCTATCTTGAATTCTCTGTCATTTAGCTCCAAGGTTTCCAATATATTAAATTTTTTCTCCATAGATTTTTCCTCATCTATCTGTGTTACCTCTCTTTCTTTTGTATCCATGATATTCGATTTTCTCTTCCTTAATGGCATCTGAGGGTGGTTTTGTTGATAGTATTAATGAGATTTAATAAAGAATAAAAAGTTAAAAAAATAAAAAATCGAAAAAAGTTGTTTTTTAAAAAAATTAATAATGAAATAAAGAAAAAGAATATAAAATAAAAATTTAAAAAAAGGAAATTATTCCCCCCTTCCTTTTTTCCTCTCCTTTCCTCTCCCTTCTTTCTTGAGAAAATCTTGTGGTGAACTGTGAATTATATTGTATTAAATAGAACAAACAATGCCTGTAATGGAGGGCCTGAATTGGGGAAAAGTAATAAAGGGGCAAAGAAAAAAAAGGGTGGGGTATGGACTCACAAAAAGCAAATAAGGAAAAAATTTGGATCAAGAATAAAATGATTTGCGTTTAGGTTTGGTTGACTAAGAGAGGAATAAGAGGGAAACAGGAAAATGGGGGACAAATTAAAACATTACTATTGTATTTAGTGGAACAAGAGCTAGATAAAATGGAGAGCCAGGGATGGGAGCACTGCTAGTGAGTTAAAAAGGTGAAGTAAAAACCCCCCAAAATGCCACAAACATAAGTTTGAGTCCCAGATAAGATAATTTGTTCGTTATTGAGGTTTGAATGAGAGGAGACATAGAGGAGAAAGGAAGAAACTAATATAGAGGGAGAAAAGAAAGAGAGAGAAAAAAAGAGGGAACCAATAAAAGAAGAAAAAACAAAAAAGAGGAGAGAGAGAGAGAGTTAAGGGTTTTGGAGTGCAACCCTCAGAGAGAAAGGAAGAGGAAAGAAAAGATAATGGAAGATGTAACACTTATGGGTAGTGTAGTTTAAGGAGAGGAGAGAGTAAGACTGGCAGAGAGTTAAACGACCAAATTGGAGGAGGAAAAAAAAATATATCAAGGATGAAGATAAGAGAAAGAAACGAACAAATATAATAAAATGGGATAGGTTATAAAGTCTGCGGATTATTCTTTATTTTGAGAGGTTATCTTCTTGCTTTTTCTTTTCTCTCCCTCTTCCTGGTCGGTGACTCTGTATCCCGGGTTCTGCCCCTTTGGCACGCTCAGGTAGAGGTTTGCAGTTGATAAGTCTCTATGGCGATGTCCTGTATTGTGCTTTAATCACGTTGGCAGTCGAGGCTCATTAGCATTTATAGGCTCCGACAGTGAGAGAGTCCGTGTTCCGGGAGCCTCTCTCCTAGTCTTTCCTTCCTCAATTAGTAGCCTGATAATCCAGCTATGGGGTTGCTGCTGCCTCTGTCTGGATAGTAAGCGGCTCAAAGAGCTGGCCACTCCCCACTCTATTCCCACTCAGCACAGGGCTCTGGGTAAAGCTCAGTCAGTCAGAGCTGCTAGCATAATCAGCCGGGGCTTCTGCCCACTCAAGACCTCTGGCTCTGCCACTCTGTCCGGTAACACGGGCGGGCACCCACTCCCGGGGCACTTGGAGGAAACTCTCGCTCACTATCTGTGCGTGCAGACCAGGATGTCAGGCCGGAAGTACCCCTGCCCGCTCTGAAAAGTTCCAGCGTTGGAATTGGCTCTCGCTCCGTCCCTGTGTGCGGCTTTTTCAAGGCGCTGGGGCGGCCTGAGATTCCGCTTTTGGCCCACTCAAAGGCCCCTGACTCTGCCCCTCTGTGGGATAACACGGGCTCCCACTCCTAAGGTGCTGGGAGGAGTCTCTTGCCCACTCTCCGTGCACGCCGACCAGGATATCAGGCCAGCCGACTCACCCTCTGAGTGAAACCCCTCCCACACGGACAAGTTCCAGTGTTGGAATTAGTTCTCTCCCTTCCCGTGCGCAGCTCCCTCAGGGCACTGGGGCGGCCTGAGGTTCTGCTTTTGGCCCACACAAAGGCCCCTGGCTCTGCCCCTCTGTGGGAAAAAACGGGTGGGCACTGCCGAGGCACTCGGAGGAATCTCTCACTCACTATCTGCACGCACAGACCAGGATATCAGACCAACGGCCTCACCCTCTGAGTAAAACCCCCTCCCGCACGGAAAAATTCCAGCGTTGGAATTAGTTCTCGCTCCCTCCCCGTGTGCAGCTCCCCCAGGGCACTGGGGCAGCCTGGAGATTTCGCTTTCGGCCCACACAAAGGCTCTGACTCTGCCTCTCTGTGGGACAACACGGGCGCACACTCCTGGGGCTTTGGAAGGAATCTCTCGCCCACTATCTGCGCACGCCAACCACGAGATCGGGTAAAATGGCTGCCCCGCTTGTCTTTCTTTGTCTGGGTTTGGCGCGAGTGTTAGCTGTATTGCCCGGGGTGTCACAGGAACAGTTTTTCCTCGGCTTGGATCTCCATGCCACAGCCTGGTTCGGCCGTTTGTGCCGCGGCCTGGATCTATTCACCCCCTTTGCCCGCCTTAGTTTCTATATTCTCAGTTCCCAGTGAAAACCGCTCTGTTTAGGTTAGTGAGGAAGGCGGAGCATTTCTTACTCCCTATTTCCTTCGGGGTTTGGTTATATATTTAGCCAATTTTTTGCTCGATCATACCTTTGGGTGTATTGCAAAACATCTGGAGGCTCCAAGGATAGGTTTTTCTGTTTCTGGTTGAAGATCTTGTTGAGTTTTGGGGGAGATTTATCGGTATCGCTTCCTACCCCGCCATTACTCTGACGTCATCCTGGTTTTAACTTTTTGAGGAACCAACACACCGTGGTTACATAATGGCTACACCATTTCCTGTTCCTGTCAACAGTGCACATGGGTTCCAGTTTCTCTGCATCCTCACCAATGCTTTCTTTTTTCTTCTGCTTTTTAGACAGTAGCCATCCTAATAGAGGGAAGGTGGTAGTACTGTACTCTCCCTTTGAAACAATTTTCAGTGCTCAGGAGCATATTGCTAGGTGGGACCATGCCCCTGTCATTTGTTAAGAATTACGGAACAGATTTTCTGCTTCTAAATGGATGTATTTTAAGATTTGCAGATGAGTTGTGCAATGGTAAAGATGTCAAAGCAATTTCTGATTATTTATGGTAGGAAAAATGATGCAGGCCAATCCCATGGCTGCACAAAGGGAAGGTCGCAAGAGTGGAAATCAGGAAATCTGAGTCCTGGCTCCGTCTGTCTCTGCTGTGGGGGATGTCTGCCTAAGTCACTTCTCATTTCTGGGCTTATTTCTTTAAAACAGGGGTGTCAGAACAACAACTCAGTCAGGATCCTGCCAGCTTCAAAGTTCTCAGATTCTTCTACATGATACCCTTGAATTAGCCCCTTGGCGAGGGGGGAGGGATGCTTTGTTCTTGAGGGCAAGAGAACAGAGCGACATTGGGTTTAAATTATTAAAGATGCCCTGTCAGTCGTTCAGAGTTAAGGAGTGCAGCCTTTATCTTCGGATGGCCGGGGCTGGAATTGTACCCTGCATGTCACCCAGGCCAAAGCCCTCGTTTCCCAGGTGAGAAGCTAGGGTGAGGGGATGTGGCAACGCCACCCAGTGATGTGCTTGCCCTTTCCTATGAAGGAAAACTGTCGGCCAGCAGGTCCCGGGGCCTTCTTGGGAGCTGTGTTGGCATCTGTAGTGGTGCTGGTGTGGGTTCAGGACATCGCTGCTGGGGAGGGGGTCCCCTGTCATGCAGGGGTGAGCACAACTCACGTATGAGGGGGATGATTGGGAGCAGCTGTGGGGGAGGTTTTTTTTTCAGGATCCAGAGCCCCAGATGCCAGGTCTGCTGGCCTGGCTGTGATCCTGGGCATTTGCTTCCTGGCACTTGGCTTGCCCTTCGGTTTTCTCCCCTGACAGCACTCCTACCAGCGGGGCTGCTGTGCGGACCCCATGACCGTGAGGTCATGTGTATGGAAGAAATTGTGCTGTCATGTCGGAGGTTTGCCGCTCAGTAAGCACGGTCCGGGTTGAGCGTGGTGGTGGTTTCCTTCATGAGTGGTTTCCTGTAAGAAGCATCAGGGTTACGAAGAATCCTGCCCTCCTCCTGTGGACAAGCCCCGCCAGGGGTGAGGACAACGGAGATGCAAAGACCCGACTCCGGGGACCAGGTTCAGTGATGCAGATCCACTTTATTCAGGAAGTAAATAAACTAGCTTATATACACAGGTTCAGCCTATAGGGTGTTACAGCGTGTTCCTCAAAGCCAATGGCTGAAAAGATCAGGGAGCTGCGTGCTTAGCGCTGAGTCACTTCCTTATAGCGGGCGAGCTCCTGGGAGCTGGAGTATTCTCACAGCATTGCATCAGCCATAGCTGCTAGGAATGTGCGCTGTGCTCCACCCACACCCTCCCTTGTTCCCACGAAGTTCGTTAACCTGCACTGCCAAGCATGCTTAGAAACCATGCGATTTCATATGTACGCATGGTGACCCTGTCTAAGGGAAGCAGGGTGGTGTGCACCTCTTGT
Organism: Saccopteryx bilineata; assembly: GCF_036850765.1. Taxonomy (NCBI): domain Eukaryota; kingdom Metazoa; phylum Chordata; class Mammalia; order Chiroptera; family Emballonuridae; genus Saccopteryx; species Saccopteryx bilineata. Next base: position 140,348,952 of record NC_089495.1, read on the forward strand.
GTGTTTACTGACTGTGTTACTCGATTCCTCCTCTGAGGGGGGAGGCAGTACCAATCCACAGGGCGTCATTATAAGCAGTGAGGGCTTTGCACTCTTTCTCCTGTAGCTTTTGTTCACTGCTTTTGCTCTCCGGCCAGTTCTAGGTTAGAACGGAACCCAAGCTCTTTTTGCTCAGTGCACGCAGGCCGTCTGACCCACCGCGTTTGGATATAGACCCGCTGTCCTCATTCATGAGTCGGAGATGCTACTGTCACTTGTGCTTGTGTTACAGTGATTGGGGCAAAGCTTCCAAAAGGTTTTTTTTTAACGTGGAAGGACAAAGCTTGATACTTGGCCTCCAGGAGAGTCTGGCTTCACCGAATGACAGGAAAACCACATGGCAAAATAGACAAAGCAGAGTGAGAAAGTTTGCAGAGCCAGGCTGTGCCTGGAGGTGGGTCAGGGACAGCTGTGCGTGAACTGTGGTGGCTGCTGGGCTCTGTGCAAGCGACCTGCGGTGGATGGGGCCAGTGTGTCCCATGTGCTGCCAGGTGGGTCAGCGCCTTGGGGAGCTGAAGCCCACGGGCTGGGAGGAAGGGCCAGGTTTGGGATTTGCTGGTTGGAAGTCGCACTGGCAGATCCTTCCTGCGCGGGTGGTATCTGACGCACAAGGCCTCACGAAGGCACCGATATGTTCCGTGCGCAGGGAAGACGGGAGCAGAGGGCTTGTCTGGCCAGGCCCCGGAGCTATGGGGAAGGGGCTCATGAGGGAAGGACCTGTTCGCACAGCCCCGTTCCTGGTGGTGGGGGGTGAGGACACAGAGACAGGCCGCAGGGTGAGGCCGCAGTGCCCTGGACTGGGCTGAGGTATCTGAGTCCCATTGGGGCAGGTGGCGGGGCACTGCCACGGGACAGGCGTGGGGCTGTGCGGAGGGGTTGTTCCGCGGCTGTGGGTCAACACCGGGGTGGTGTACAGAGCCAGAGCAGGGCCAGCTCAGATGCCTGCTCTGCACCAATGTCTCTCGCATGGTCCCTTGGCCTCCGTTTCTTCAGTCACGCACCTTTACAGGCCAGTGTCATCGTACACAGCTACCAGTTGGTTTCCCTGCCTTCTGTGTCTTGTCAGTCTTCTCTGCATTTTCACCATGGTGCTTTTCCCGAATTGTGGTCTGAATTGCCATTGTGTTGTTCCCGAATCTCCTGTGGCTTCACCTTGCTGCGTCTCACTGTCCGAATCTCCTGGCGTGGTCCCAGCTCTGTCCTCCGCTGCAGAGACAGCTCGTGTTTGCGTCTGTACACACACCTTCCCTCCTGCAGGGCCCTCGTCCACCTTCTGACCCGAAAGCCCTGGTGGCCGGCCTCTGAGACGCTCTCTCTGCTGTCCTTGGTCCTAACTCCCTTAGTGTTTTCTTAAATCAGGGGTTGGGAACCTATGGCTCGTGAGCCAGATGTGGCTCTTTTGATGGCTGCATCCGGCTTGCAGACAAATCTTTAATAAAAAAATAATAATAACATTAAAAATATAAAACATTTTCATGTATTACAATCCATTCATTTCCTACCGCTCATGTTCATGGTTGCGGGTGGCTGGAGCCAATCACAGCTGTCCTCCGGGACAGCACCAAATTTTTATTGGATAATGTGTAACGTACATGGGTCATTGTATGGATCTCACGGAATTACATTTTAAAATATGTGGCGTTCATGGCTTTCTCAGCCAAAAAGGCTCCCGACCCCTGTCTTAAAAGATAAAAACACGCACGACAACATGGCCATATATTTTAGTGACATGTAGATACTTTACTTTTCTCTCCTCCTGAGCCTGTGTGTCCTTGCAGTGGATTGGGTCTGTGGACAGAAACACCAAAGCCACACACAGATGTCCCCTGGAGCATGGGAGAGAGTCAGATGGACAGGCAAGGGCCAGGCTGGGACTGGTGAAAATAATCATTTCTTTCTTCTCAAGTAAACATAGTCATTGTTCCCCAACTAACTAAGTGCCTACTCTGTTTGGCACGTGGGGGACTAGTAAGAGGTATCAAATACAGTCTTTCCTCAAGAGTCTTAGGCTTTAGTCCGTAAGACCTGAGTCCGTTCCAGGGAACAAAATGATGTGGCAGGTGTCAGATTGAGTGCATCATCCATGTTTGGAAACACGTTCATTTTGACGGGCTCTAGGTAGATGGCCTTCCCGAATTAACTGTGTGTCTGTGTGCATTTGTGTCTCTGTGTTCTAGGCTCAAACCATGAACTACGTCGGGCAGTTGGCGGGCCAGGTGTTCGTCACCGTGAAGGAGCTGTACAAGGGGTTGAATCCTGCCACCTTGTCTGGATGTATCGACATCATCGTCGTCCGCCAACCCAATGGGAGCCTGCAGTGCTCCCCATTCCACGTCCGCTTCGGGAAGATGGGGGTCCTGCGCTCCCGTGAGAAAGTGGTGAGAGCACGGGCCCCGGTGACCCAGGCGTGGGCTCTCTCCTTCGAGAAAATCACCGTCTTGCCGTGGCTTCACCTATCCAGAGCTTGTTGTGGACCCAGATAAAAAAAATATTTTTTTTTCCATTGATTTGAGAGGCAGAGAGAGAAAGGGCAAAGAATAGGGCGGGGGAGGGGGGAGGAAGGGAGAGAGAAAGAGAAAGAGAGAGAGAGAAAGAGGCATCAACTCATTGTTCTGCTCAGTTCCATTTAGTTGTGCACTCACTGGTTCCTTCTCATGTGTGCCCTGACTAGCGATCGAACCCACAGCCTTGGCGTTCTGGGACAGTGCTCTGTGCATGGGGCCCCCAGCCAGGGCCTAGACCCAGATTTTTAGCTCTCTGTTGGGAAAGGTTCTTCACCAAATTGGTAATTAATTCAAATTGTTCTGGTTACTATGGCTGTGTAAACTACTCCAAAATTTAGTGGCATAAACTAACGGTTATTAAGCTCTTGGGCTCCGTGGTCAGGAGTTCAGACCAGGTGCAGCAGGACGGTCTGCCTCTGCTCTCACTGCGCCCGGGGCCTCAGCTGGAAGACCTAGGGCTGGGAGCTGGAGCCCTCTGAAGACGTTGTCACTCACATGGCAGGTGGCTCTTGGCTGACCTCTCAGGAAGCTGTTGGTTTCTCCATGTGGCCTGGGCGTCCTCACCACATGGTGGCTGGCCACAAGGGCAAGCGTCTCCGGAGAGGGCGGGAGCTCAGCGGATGCTGCATTTTCTCTGACCTAGCCTCTCTTAGTCCCTTAGTGTCACCTGTGTTCTGCTTGTTGAGGTCAATCACAGGCCTTCCGGGCTCAGGGTGACGGTGGTGTGGGGCGGGGGGTAAGCTCCATTTCCTGATGGGGCAGGAACAGACTGACCGGCTGAGAGTTGGAGGTGTGAGATATTTGCGGCACGTGTGCGACTTGGGTCTGTGTGTATGTGGAGCCGTGGCCATCCCTGTGATGGTTGCTTCCTGTGGTAGAGACGTGTGTTTTTGTTTTTTTTTCCTTTCAAGGTTGACATAGAAATCAATGGGGAATCTGTGGATTTGCACATGAAATTGGGAGATAATGGAGAAGCTTTTTTTGTTCAAGAGACTGATAATGATCAGGTAAGGCAGGCTGGGCGGTTAGGGTTACTTCCCAGCCTCGAACTCTGAGCAGTGCTTTTCCAGGGAGCAGCGGAAGTGTGGGTGGAGAATGGCCTGAGGCCTGGCTGCGACAGCGGTGAACGGTGACAGGGAGGGCAGGTGTTTGTCTGTGTGGGGGACGTGAGCAGGCAGGCTGTGTGCATCAGGTCCACACGGGCCTCCGCAGTCCTAGCTGCTTCCGTTTGCTCACTGCCCCCCAGGGAGACAGGACTCGAACCGCCTTGGCCTGAACTCTGGTCCAAAGCATAAAAATTATGCTGGTGTCAAATCTCAGATGGCTGAGTGTTTGAATTTTTGTGTTAATGAGTAACCAGATGACTTTTATTTCTATTATTTTAAAACTCCTCAGCGTTGATGAGATCATTCTCGTACCCTACAGTGGATCCATTTCAAGCGTACACCCGTCAATGGTTTTTAGTGTTTTCACAGATGTGTGCAGCTGTTAACCTCCCCACCCAGCCTCCCCCCACCTCCCTTTGCCCTAAGCAACCACTCACCCACTTTCTGTCTCAGCACACTTTCCCCCTCTGAGCCTCTGTATGAGTGGAAGCATATAGGGTGTGGTCCTTTATGCCGCCTTCTTTCTCCCACCATACCCCTTTCAAGGTCGCCCATGTTCTAGAATGTGTCAGTGTTTCATTCCCTTGTGTGGCAACCGGTACCCATTCCATCCAGGGACCACCTTGTGTTTCCCCCTTCGTGTGCTGATGGACACCTGGGTGGTTCCACCTGTGGGCTCTTGTGAGGCATGCTGCCTTGAGTGTTCGTGTACGAGTTTTCATGTGGACACATTTTCCCTGAGGGGCTGCTGGAGACCGGGCGCCTGTGCGGTACCCGTCCTCAGCAGGGTGCGCAGGACGCCCTCTGCGTCTGACCCAGCGCCCACACTCCGTGTGCCTCTGCTTTGGTGCAGCCCAGAGGCTGGCAAGACGGCCTCCCTGCTCCCTCCAGCCCCTCCCGCCCCGCTCCCTCTGACCTCTTCCACCCCCTGCGCCCTCCCCCCTCCTTCTAGCCTACAGCTGCGTCCCTCAGTTGTAGGTTTGTGTTTGTATCACGTGTGCTGGCGTCTAAGCCACTTCCCACTGTCGGCCTGTTCCTGTTTATCTGCTCTTTTATGTGTCTTCTTTCCTTCTTGTTAACCAGGTTTCTCATAGTAGGGAGTCACTGACAAAATGATTTTTAGAGTCTTTTAAAAAAACTGGCGAATCATTATCAACTACCTATTAAATTGATAGGCTGTGTATTTTTTCCTTTTCTTTTTTAAGAAAAAGGTCACTCGAATTCCTCGCTGTCCACATACCTGAACGTTCTCGGGCATGGGTGGGCACTGGGGGCACAACAGGGGGACTGTTCTTCTAAAAGTTATTGACCTCTTAATTCAGTGCATATTAAAATACACACACACACACACACACAGAAACAAAACTGAGTCTCGTTCCCAGGGTAATGCGATGACTTAAAGCCTAGCTTTTCATCTTTACTGTAGACAGTTCAGACAAAGCTGAATTTGGGTGGCCTGAAGTCACTGACAATTACCTCCCTTTGTGATAGTTGTGTAGAGGCGGGATTCAGTACCAAACGGCACTGAATGAATGAACTGTTGCCTCTGCGATCTTCTGTCAGACTCGGCAGCCACATCTCCAGGCCACTGTGACGTGCGCTCACGCGGCCCGCCTGTCCCTCCCGAGGAATGCTGGCACGCCTCTGCACTATCCTGCCCTTCAGCCCAGAGTAACGACACTCCTTTAAAAAATATGTGTTTTCTGCCCGTTAGGAAGTGGTCCCCATGCACCTGGCCACCTCCCCCATCCTGTCGGAAGGAGCCTCGCGCATGGAGTGCCAGCTGAAGAGGAGCTCCGTGGATCGGATGAGGAGCTTGGAGCCCGCGCCCACCCCCGCCCTGCCCCCGGGGGAGCCCGCGGCCAGTGTCTCCTCAGTGAAGAAGAGAAGGAAGAGGAGGAGGAAGTCCCAGCTGGACACCCTGAAGAGAGAGGACAACACCCACACGTCGGAGGATGAGGACATGTTCCCCATAGAGATGAGCTCCGATGAGGAGCCGGACCCGCCGGACAGCAGCAGGTAGACGTCAGCCCAGGGCAGGCTGCTGTCGGAACTGGGCGGTGGGCTTTTCTCAGATGATTCTCATCGTCCCCCGCCCCCGAATTCCTTCTTTTTCTGTCAGTGCATTTTAGACTGAATTTTGGAAGCCTGGGGACCCAGTCCTTACGTAGTGAAGGTCTGATAGGACTTTTAGCTAAGAGACGACGGGTCATGCTCGACCTCCTGGGCCACTCACTTCTGCACTCCAGAGCGGAAGCAAGAAACAGGAAGTGCGCAGACTGGTGCTCCATACATGGAACCGGTGTTTCCGAACCTCCTCATTTTCCTGTCTACAGGGCATTAGGCTGGTTTGTGGCCTGGGCTGATCCCTGAGAGGCTTAGGGTTCCGAGTCAGTGTAGATCACAGCCAGTTTCCTCTGCGTGTAAACTTCTTTTCAGTTTGATGAGGCCCGAGGTTCAGCAGACATCTGTTTTACTCTGCTTTGCTTTGAACAGCATGGTGAAATTCTGTTTCTGTTCATTATCATTTTGGTGAAAAAATGCCCTTTTTAAGACAAAACACATTTGTAAGGAATATTTGATGTTTCAGGATTTTTACATAATTTAGTGCACATTTTTGATGGTTGTTTTTGTACCTTGTGAACATAAAGAAGGGATAAGAAACATCATAAATTTCTTCCTGCCTCATTGTTCAGAAGGGAATATTTACCTCCCCCCCCCCCCCGCCTGAAAATAAAGGCCAATCAGCGGAAAATAAAGGCCATGATGCTCCTCCTCAGCACGGCCTCCGTCGGCTGTCGGTGCAGACATTGGTGCTCGGGGTTTGACTTGCAGAACTTTGTGAGAGAGAGTGTTTCAGGTCACGTCAGAAACACAGACAGGTGGCCTTTGCCCCAGTGCAATGGCGGAGTGTTTCATCTGCATCGCGGTAGATTTGCAATCATTTTGTAATGATAAGACACGCTCAGACTATATCATTTATTTATACTGCTCAATGAAACACTGTGTGTGGTCATTTACGTAGTTATTCAGCGGCCCTCACCCCTTCCCCCACTGTGCGTGGCAAGAGCTTTATAACCCCGGCGTCCAGTGTGAGGCCCGATCTGCCTCTCAGGCTTTTGTGAGATGACATTTGAAAGGTGACTGGGGAGGAGGGGGGAAGAAGTCAAGAGGGACAAATATACGGTGACAGAAAATGATTGGACATTGGGCGATGGGTCTACAATGTAATCCACAGTTCAAATGCCATAGAAACGTTCACCTGAAACCTATGGATTCTTATTGATCAATGTCACCCCATTAAATTGAATTTTCTTTTTTTTTAAATTGAATTTTCTAAATAAGATTTAAAAAAGAAAGAAAGGTGACCAGGTAAGGTATTAGGGTATAAACAGCAGGCGGCGTGGTCGTGTGCGTGTACATGTCCCAATACTTGAACAAAGTAACATTATGTTTATAGTTCAGCCAAAGCAGGTTTACACAAGGCACATTTGTATGTGTCTGTATCTCAGCTTTTCCACTCTGCTGCCTGGACTACAGCTGAGTGGCTCTCATCATGAGAAAATGGAAACTTGTCTTTGTTACCAATCTGTCCTTGGAAATCTTTGACTTTCATTTTTTTTTTTTTTTAACCAGGACTCCTAATGATACACCTCCATTCCAAGAAGACGACCCTAAGGAGGACCTTTCTCTGGTCGTGACTTATCCTCAGTCAGCATCCTACCCTAACTCTGATCGAGAGTGGTCGCCTAACACCAGGTGAGCAGCTGGTGTGTGTGTGTGTGTGTGTGTGTGTGTGTGTGTGTGTTCAGCTGTCCTGGTCTGGAGGCTCTGAAGGCAGTTCTAGGAAGCATGTGTAATAGAATAGAAACATAAGTAAAAAATGAAGTTAGTTTGGAGTAGGAGGTGCAGAAGAGGATTAGAAACACCATGAGCAGGTCATCAACGGCTAATGTCAGAGCTGAGCTGCAGAGGGAGCTCTGAGCTCCTCGAGGTAACTCAGAAAAGAGAGCTGCTTGTTACATTTTGTTTCGTTATGCTGATTGCCAAGGAGGCAACCACCTTTCTGATTCTTATCTCTAAAGTGAGATTCCAACATTGAGGTTGCTTCAGGGGCCACTGAGGTCATTGGGGCTGTTAGAATGGTGGCTCCTCCCTGAGTTTAATCTGTTCTGCTGAATTCAAGGATATTTATTTCCCTGAAATGAACTCCCAAGTTGGCCTTGACCTCGGGTATAGACCGGAGAGCCAGAGCTGCCCTGTGCTGATCGCCAGGCTGAGACTCCTGAGACTTAAGCCAGTGGAACCTGTGAGCATGTGTGAGCTCTGCTGGGTAGTTTCTAGAACAGGGGAGGGGCCGATCTAAATCACGCATTCTCAGTGGGAATGATAGCACCCCTTCTGGACGAAAACTGATTCTTGGGTGGCAAAAATAATCTTGGCTATTATGCTGGTCTGTGGCCTTAACTGAGCCAGCACATGTAAACACTCAGTCTGTCCATGGCATTCAAGTGTCATGGTAGAGGGAGGGCTGTTGGGGAAAGAATGTTGAGGTGTGGAGGTGGCGAGAGAGTGGTTGAGAAATGGTAATGTGAGCGACAGTGAATGGCGTCCTGGGTCACTCTTATTCTTAGGGTGTCGGATGTAGCTCTGGTTTCACATGGATGGCAGGAGCTCCCATGAGCGCTGGCACATGCTGATCTGGCTTCCTGCCCACAGCCCATCTCTGGCTAGTGCCAGTCTCGGCCCACTTCGACCAGAGTGACCTCCTTAACGATATGGCACACTGAGTGGACATGGACAGGTCACGTGCCTGGTTTCCAGCCAGGACTGTGACAATGACTACTAGTCAGCCAGGGAACCAGGGTGGGTGTGGGGCCCGCAGAGCCCCCTCCCTGAGGTCCGTCTGTCTGAAGACCAGCCCTGTCCACCAGAAACATCATGCTAACATATGTCTGTAAAGTAGAATTTTCTGGTAGCTATCTTTGAAAAGTAAAAAGAAACTGATGAAACTAACTTTGAGGATACATGCCATTGGCCCAGTAATAGTCATTTTGAGTAGTCGGTGTTTGAAAATATCTTAATGCTAACTCTTTGAAGTCGCTGTGTGATCACTGAGAGTGGTCCTCTGACTTATATGAAATTTCATTCCATTTAATTGACCTGTGACCCTTTTTTCCCTCTTAATGTGGATCACGTGGCATGCAGTAGCCCGATAGACTGCACCAGGACCCCCCACCAGCTGGCAGGCGCAGCCGAGGGAGGGCTTTCTAGTTCTTGCCCTCCACAGTCGTCCCTCCACGCTCCGGAAAGGTAGTGGGCCACTTCCCCCCCCGGGTGTTTTCAGTAACGACACGTTCATCTAACACAAGTCTGTTTCACCATTAACCAAAATTACTTATGCAGAAAATGCATATACATTCTACGAAGCAGAAAATTTGATCTAACTTTTACAAATCTGTCTTACTAACTAACCAAATTACTTACGATGAAAATGCATATGGATTCTTATTTTTGTCTCATTTTAGGCATTGGTAGATTGCTGGATTCCTTTTCATATCCTGCATTTGACTGTCTGGGAATTATGGTTGAGCATATAGTTCTTTCTAATTCTGTGGAGGGCTTTGAAAATAGAATAGTGAAATAAAAATTGGGAATATGATCTTTTGTTTGTGTCTAGGGTTGTTTAGCAAGTTTACAAGATTTTTTTTTAAGACATCATTTTAGTGTGATAGAAGTGATTGTAAATATTCACATAGCTTACTAGGCTTCCTGAATAATGGAATTTGGTGTTTTTATAGCATTTCTAGAATAGAGTTTTGGAGGCTAGGGTAGGATAGACCTGAGGTCCAGGGTCATAGGTGTGTCTTCTCATTTGGTGCCGTGGTCTCAGATTTCTGCCTTCTCCCCTCCGGTCGCCCACACTCTGACTGCCTGTCTTTCTCTGTGGACTTGCGGGGTTTGCTTAAAACTTTAGCAAATGAAGCTATGATTAATTTCTAGATGGGAAACTGTTTGTCTTTTTGCTTGAAGAACCAAATCTCAGGGTGTGCTTCTTTCAGAGGTGACATGTACAGAAGAAAGGCCATTTTAAAATGCGGTAAGCTGACTCGTGAGCGGTTATAACTGGTTTGCCTAATTGGGAACCAGCAGAAATACTGAAAACCGCTGTCTGGCTGATAGATGCCTTCGTTAAGGAAATCAGTCCATGACCTTGTCAGCTTTCTGGAGTGGCCCCGGCTTTGAGGACTAATACTTGATCGTGGAAAACTTTGGAATTGCCTTTCTCATAAGTCACATCCAGCATCGGGAGTCTTTGCCCCAGTTCACCATGAGTCGGTCGGAGTGCCTGCAGCAAGCAGTTGGAGCGCTCGGGTGCTGTGTACAGGTGCTGGCAAGAAGGGCCGCTGTGGTCTGAAAGGGCTCTGTCTGCTGGGGCTGGGTCAGAGTGTGGATGGTCCCGGGACACTCAGCCCTCACATTCTCCTAGTGCAGAGCCCGGCAGACTGCACGCAGCCCGTGGGCAAAACCGGGTGCTGTCGGCCTCCCGAAAGGCTGGCGGGGATCGCCAGTTTCTCTGCATCCTGTCCATGGATGATTTTGCGCCATGGCGGCAGAACTGAGTTGCTGCGACAAAGAGGGTATAGCCCGTAAAGCCTGAAATGTTTGCATTCTGGCCGTAATTTTACAGAGAAAGTTTGCTGGACCCTCCTCCCCGCCTCCCACTTTAGAGCAAGCTCAGACTAAAAGGCTTTACTTCATTTACTGACAGTGGGTGAGGCCATTCATGTTACAGAATTTGTAGCAAGTTATGGCTGGTGTGATGAGTGTAATGGTGGGAGGTTTTTAAACAAGCGGTCTGAGGTTTGGGTGCAGCTCCGCTGAGGGGAGGGTCATCTCCCGTGATGACCCTGGAGGAGGAGGAGACCCAGGTTACAGGGGTAGGTACAAAGACCCCTCCTGGAGGCCACGATACTCCCTGTTCACGTTTCACTGATACCGAACATTGAGGTATCATTGAGGACACTGCAGTGTCCCTTTGGAGACCCTTTGGAGGAAAGCATGATGACAGAACTAGGGGACACACCACTTTACTTCTCAGACAGGGGGAGGTCCCAGCATTCCTGCTCATGGGTTCCTTGCTTGAGTAATGCGATCCAGGATCCATTTAGCCATTAAGGGTCCCGATTGGATGCAAGTTATGAATCATCCATGAGTTCTCCTTGTCCTGACGGAAAGGCTGAATTTAACCTGGACACAGGGACCACACACGTCAGGGAGAGGGGCCTGAGAGGCTAAGGTCTGTGGAAGACAGTGCAAGGGAAAATTGTGGCAGCTTTATTTCTCGCTTTATTTGAAAACTGCCAACTTAACTCTAGAGGACATGCTGCAGGAGAATAAGGACAAGAAATAATAAAAGGGGGATATTTTCCCCCCATCTGTATGTTTAGAATGCTGTGAGAATTTTGTAGATCAGTTGATTGCTCTTGGCCGGTGACCTGGCTGAACAGAAGTTAAGACTGTTCGGGTCTCAGGAGTAAAAACGGAGAAGACACAGAGATGAGAACACAAGTCCCAACCATGTAGAAGCTGGCCTGTGAATTAGGCATTGTGATATGTGGTTACAGAGGGAGCCTTAGCGAGCAGAAGCCTGTGAAGTGTTCCTGGTGAGCGGTGCCCACCCCAACAGGAGGCTCCTGCCACATTAGCGAGCTTGTGGCATCTGGCGTTTGTGGTCAAGTTGGCCCATCATGCAACTTCCCTGTTTTCAAAGTCGGTGCGGGTCCTATTCTGTACTTTAATACAGACTGGAGTGGGTGCAGGTTAGAGATGGCCGGCCTTTTGGCACCTGTTGAGAGACGTGACTGGACATTGGGGCTGCAGGAGAGGTGCGCAGGGCGAGGCAAGGATGGATGGCTGCAGGGGAGGTGTGCACAGGGCGAGGCAAGGGTGGGTGGCTGCAGGGGAGGTGCGTACAGGGCGAGGCAAGGGTGGGTGGCTGCAGGGGAGGTGCGCACAGGGCGAGGCAAGGGTGGGTGGCTGCAGGGGAGGTGCGCACAGGGCGAGGCAAGGGTGGGTGGCTGCAGGGGAGGTGCGCACAGGGCGAGGCAAGGGTGGGTGGCTGCAGGGGAGGTGCGCACAGGGCGAGGCAAGGGTGGGTGGCTGCAGGGGAGGTGCACAGGGCGAGGCAAGGGTGGATGGCTGCAGGGGATGTGCGCACAGGGCGAGGCAAGGGTGAGTGGCTGCAGGGGAGGTGCGCAGGGCGAGGCAAGGGTGGGTGGCTGCAGGGGAGGTGCACACAGGGCGAGGCAAGGGTGGGTGGCTGCAGGGGAGGTGCGCAGGGCGAGGCAAGGGTGGGTGGCTGCAGGGGAGGTGCGCACAGGGCGAGGTAAGGGTGGGTGGCTGCAGGGGAGGTGCGCACAGGGCGAGGCAAGGGTGGGTGGCTGCAGGGGAGGTGCGCACAGGGCGAGGCAAGGGTGGGTGGCTGCAGGGGAGGTGCGCACAGGGCGAGGCAAGGGTGGGTGGCTGCAGGGGAGGTGCGCACAGGGCGAGGCAAGGGTGGGTGGCTGCAGGGGAGGTGCGCACAGGGCGAGGCAAGGGTGGGTGGCTGCAGGGGAGGTGCGCACAGGGCGAGGCAAGGGTGGGTGGCTGCAGGGGAGGTGCGCACAGGGCGAGGCAAGGGTGGGTGGCTGCAGGGGAGGTGCGCACAGGGCGAGGCAAGGGTGGGTGGCTGCAGGGGAGGTGCGCAGGGCGAGGCAAGGGTGGGTGGCTGCAGGGGAGGTGCACACAGGGCGAGGCAAGGGTGGGTGGCTGCAGGGGAGGTGCGCAGGGCGAGGCAAGGGTGGGTGGCTGCAGGGGAGGTGCGCACAGGGCGAGGCAAGGGTGGGTGGCTGCAGGGGAGGTGCGCACAGGGCGAGGTAAGGGTGGGTGGCTGCAGGGGAGGTGCGCACAGGGCGAGGCAAGGGTGGGTGGCTGCAGGGGAGGTGCGCAGGGCGAGGCAAGGGTGGGTGGCTGCAGGGGAAGTGCGCACAGGGCGAGGCAAGGGTGAGTGGCTGCAGGGGAGGTGTGCAGGGAGAGGCAAGGATGGATGGCTGCAGGGGAGGTGCGCACAGGGCAAGGCAAGGGTGAGTGGCTGCAGGGGAGGTGCGCACAGGGCGAGGCAAGGGTGGTTGGCTGCTTGTGAAGATGAGCTCTCTTTTTCTGTCTCTCTTTGTCTTTCTCTCTCTCTTTCCCTATTTCCCCTTTTTAATGCTACTTCTCATATCTTTTTGGAATTTGGTAGCAGGTCGGGATAGGGTTACCCATGTTGGGTTACCTTCCACCTGGACGGGTGTTCTCTGGACCGCTGGCAGCCACAGAAGGGACAGATTACGAAGCCATGTTCACAAGGCAGCGATTTTCAACCCGTGTGCTGCAAGAATATTTAAAATGTGTAATACCCGACTATTTATTTAGTAGGGCACAAACCTCTTTTCCCTTAGATTGTCAAATAAAAGAATGACAACAGCCAACACAACAATAATTGTCTGGTATGAACAAATCAAAATTACACCTATTTTTTGTCAGCTTGGACAAAAAAAAAATATATTTTATGTGTGCCACAGAATTTTAGTAATTCGTTTATGTGTGCCATGAGATGAAGAAGGTTGAAAATTGCTGTCATTAGGAGATGGTGGCCTGAGTGCCATTATCTGGGCTCTTGGACCATAGAATTCTGGGCCAAACACATTAAAAAACAGGTTTCTCTTCCCACTTTAATCACGGATTTGTGTTTCCTTAAGCCCTTCAGGCTCCCGACCGTCGACGCCTAAGAGTGATTCCGAGTTGGTCAGTAAGCCCGCAGACAGGACGGCGCAGAAGAGTAACCCTGAGATGCTCTGGCTGTGGGGAGAGCTACCGCAGGCGGCCAAAGTGAGTGTCCCACCGGCCCCTGCCACGCGCCAGGAAGGGGCCGTGCTTCCTTCTGAGAGAGTTGTGCTCTAAGAACCTTGAGCTATATCATTGTATTTCATACGTGCCTCCTTCTTCAAATGACCATAAGGCCCTTGGAAGGTGCCATGGCATCCCGCACCCCAGTGAGCGTCTGTGGTACGGGTCGTGAGTGGGCGGGTGGGGGAGTGCAGGCTGCAGGCATCCCGGTGGAGAGGCAGGCAGGCAGCTCTTTGGAGAGGAGGTCTCTTGAGTCTGGAGTGGCGGGCTCACGCCCTCTCTAGGCCATACTGAGTGTTCGGGGAGGATTCTGGCCTCTCTGCATTTGTGCTGCGGCACGGACCCAGCCTGCCATCCCCGCAGATCCATGGCCTGAACCCGCGACCCGGTCGCCTCCGGAAGCGGTGCCCACCCCAGGCCGGCCGCCACGCTGCGCCGCTCTCCTCTGAGCCAGGCACCGTGACCCTGGACATGGGGCTGAACGCCCGCTCCCTTTCTGATGCACAGATTGCGTGTTGGGTTTTGTTCAGATTCACCCCACTCCTTGGGGAGATAGAATTAGAAATGCTAATTTCCCAGTAACTAAATGTGAACCAGCCTCCAAATCTTCACTTGTCCACCCACATTTTGGGGATGAAATATACACACACCTATGTAGGTGCATAGGTCAGTAAATTTTCCCTCTGTGAACATTACCCTGTGCCTCGCATTCAGACCAAGAAGCAGGTGGGACCGCTAGGGGCCCCCACCTCTGCAGCTGCTGCTCCAGCCGACCCCCCATAGGGATGGAGATGATTTTGACTTGAGTGACAGAGATTAGTTTCGCATCATGTTTGACTTTACATGTCACAACTTGCTCATTCCCAGCACTGCAGCCCCCACTGTGTGACTACTTCCCCTGCTCCGATGGGCAGTTGGGTTCCTGGTCTCACCCGCTTCCTCCTAGATGGTTTATAGCAAAGTTCCTTTGCTTTGGCGGGGACGGAGGTCCCCAGGTGACTCCTGAGGCTATCTCCTGCTAAGCGTGGACAGTGCGGCCGGTCCTGAATGGGCTAATGGGGGGGGGGGGTCTTTGGTGAACTTGGCCTGTCTGTCTGTCTGTGCTCTGATTCCTCCCTCTCTCTGTCTCGCCCCACCCCTCGGGTCCAGTCCTCTCCGCACAAGATTAAAGACTCCAGCCCGCTGAGCAGCAGGAAACTCTGTGAGAAAACGCACTTTCAGGCCATTCACAGTGAACCTGCCGACGTGTTCAGTGACCAGTCGCCGACCCTGGCCGGGGCGCCTTCCATGCCGCCCCCGTTCCAGCAGCGCAACCATCAGACAGACTTGCAGCTCGTGAGTGAGGACGACGTCGAGGCCCTGGGTGCCGTGGCCCCCGCCCTGCCTGCCACCGAGGAGCCCAAAGTGCTGTCCACCTCGGCAGGCAAGATGGACTCGCCGTCTAGGAGGAAAGGTGCGATGGACCGGAGCTTCCCGGCGTCGTGCAGACACGGTGCTCTGCGCGTGACAGCCCTCTCTTCCGAAGTCTATGTTCAACCTGGGCCCTTCTGCTGAATACGTTAATTATGAGAATGTAGTCGCAGGAAATGAGACTGAAAGGAGGTCTTGGGGGTCCTGTAGAGAGAGACCTGCTCACTTACAGTTTGGGATGCTGGGGCCCAGAGAGATTACGCCCTTTTTGGCTCCCTCTGGGCCATTCGGCTCCTCGGGGCCCCCTCCCCTCGTGCCTGGTTTCTCTCTAGTGCACACCCTGTTTGATTTCTGCTAACCACATTTCAGGCGGTCGTTCATTTCCTTTGTGCCGTTCCCTGCCAGAACCTAAGTGCTCTGAGCTCTCCACTCCTGGTCTGGTTCCCGTTTCCTCGCTGCTTTCATAGCACTGGGCACACAGTAGGTGCTCCAGCTCGGAAACCCTCGTGGAACGCACACCTGGCCGCGTCAGCATGATGCTGTCTGACCTAATCTGGGAGCCACTCAGCTGTGTGCAGTGTTCTCGTTTTGCATGAACTGGTAGTGACATAATTCTCTGCCCGAAGTGAGCAGGAAGTCTGTGGTCAATGCGCCGTTTAGGGTGCTGTGCTCCACTGTGTTGTTAAGGAAGTGTTCGGTGAAAGTTTTATCGTTTAGTAATAATAATGATGATGATAATAATAATAATGGTAGTCACTTCAATGTAGTGGGTGCTCTGCACAGATGGGGCCTGAGGCTCAGCGGTTATGTAACTTGGTCAAGGCCACGTGGTCGGCAGTGATGGTGCCGTGTGCAGACCTGGGCGCCCGCCCTTGCGTCGATGCTGAGATACTGACCTCTGACCGTGGTCTTGGGGCCAGCGTGGACACGTGCGCGCGCATGTGCGCACTGTGCTTTCGTGTGCTGCCCGGAGACCCTCGGACGTCCGGGGGCTGTTTCCGGAGGAGCCGTGCTGACTCGGCCCTTTGCCCTTGCAGACAAACGAAGCAGACACCTCGGCGCCGACGGCGTCTACCTGGATGACCTCACAGATATGGATCCTGAAGTGGCTGCCCTGTATTTTCCCAAAAAGTAAAATTTCTCTTTATTCCTCGTGTCATTTTCGGTAATCTGAACAGTGAGGCAGAAGCTCACCCTTTCCTTCTATGAGATCGGAAGGTGGGAAAAGGCAGTGGGAGGCTCCCAGTTTATGGGACAAAGCAACCAGTAGAGACAGTGGATGCTCTCTGTAGACGGGAGCGTATGTGTGTGTCTCTATGCGGCCGGCGTTCTGTCTTCTGAACGGGGCACAGGCCTGAGGCTGGCCCCCGTGACACTGGATTATGCTGCAGTGGCCAGGGGCTCGCAACCCAAATCAGCGGCAGAAAGTGGGCTTCTGCGTGGCCCCCTCTCTCCCCAGGAGAGGGTCCCTCGTGGCCCAGGGCCCATCTTTAGTTCCCCGTGATCTGCGGGGAAGCTCGCTCCTCGGAGGCAGAAGCTTGGACCCTGGCCTCTGGGGAGGGTGGTTCTGTCTTTGTCTCTTCACCTGGCTCAGGAGGGGCTACAAGGTGTGTGGGCCAGAAATTACTGTGTTCTCTCCTAAGGACACCCGTTTAACGTGTCTTTGTCATGGTGCTTTAATGAAGAACCTGTCCTGGGACGAAGTCACTTGTTAGTCTGAGGGGCAGCAGATTGCGAGTCATTTGAGGTCTGAGATGTCACATCCTCAGGACAGCTTCCCCTCTTCCTCCTTCCAGCGGAGACCCCTCTGGGCTCCCCAAACATGCTGACAATGGGGCCCGGTCAGCCAACCAGTCCCCGCAGTCGGTGGGCAGCTCTGGCGCTGACAGTGGTGTGGAGAGCACCTCGGACGGCCTTAGGGACCTGCCATCTATCGCCATCTCCCTCTGCGGTGGCCTCGGGGACAACAGGGAGATAACCAAAGGTACTGCCCTGGGCCTGTGAGCTGTCTTCTAGCCGAGAGTGCCCCCTTGTGGCAGCTGGTCAGAATGTCCAGAAGCTTCGGGCTCTGGGCTTCATGTCCCAAGCTGCTTTCACTGGTCTGGGATGGACACAGCCCAGGTAACTCCCGAGCTGCTGGCTTGCACTTGGCTGACCTGGGGGTTCTGGTGACACCGGACTTCAGGCAACAGCAAGGCCGTTGGGGTCACTCACTGTCGGTGTGTTTGCTGAGCCTGGTGTGTGTCTCCCTGCCCCGTGCCAATCCTGCAGAGGCGTGGGGGCCACAGCTGGTGGGAGCAGCAGTGTCGTGGCAGCTTAGTGCACTGGGGGGGGGGGGAGTGTGTGTGTGCAGAAATCCTGTGGGTCCCGGAGGAGGGAGGGACCTCTGAGCAAGCCCAGGGACACATCCCAGCTGGATCTGAGGAGTGTTCTTGGGTTTGGCTTGGGGTGAGTGAATTCATAGCATCTGTCATATTTATAAGGTGATCTCCAGTGTCTCGTGGTGGTTACATGGTGGGGTGGCCCAAGACCCCCAGTCTGTGGAGCAGCCATTTCCAACTGCCAGGTCCCTGAGGAGACCTGGGTGTTGCTTTTCCACACCCCGTCCCCCCCATTCTGAGGTCCTTCCACGGCTTTGTGGATTGCTTCTCACGCAAAGACTGGGGCTTATTCTGGCACCTGAACCCCCTAATCAGTCACCCTGCTGATGAGCTGAAACAAGGTCACCTCTTGACCCTGGGGCCCTCCCCCCAGCTCTGAACGTGGTGGGGCTGGGTCAGCGGCCATGTCTCCTGCGGTTCTCTGCACTTTCTGCAGGCGACGGTGGTCGGAGCTCCACCCTCTAACACTGAGTGAGCGCTTGTTTTAGGCAGGACACTGTGCCTTCCATTCATGACACCATCCATCCGCAACCCCCAAGGGAGTAAGCCCACGTGACAGATGAGGGAACTGAGGCTTGGGGAGATCAGTCACTTGCCCAAGGTCACAACAGCAACTGTGACTAAAACCCAGGTCACCTGGTATCCGAGACTTGCTTACCAGTCACCTGCTTCTTCAGATGTGTAGGCAGACTGTTTTCCACATCTCTGCCCCGTTGAAGGGGGCGTTTCCCCGCATCCTCAGTCCGCCCACGCTGCCTCCACGCTGCCTCCATCTGCACAGACGCGGCCTCAAGCAAGCCGGGTTCCCTTCACAACACTGGAGCTGCCGCACAGCTGGAACGTGGAAACGCTTAGAAATCCTACCTGTGAGCCTGAGCCAGTGAAAAGAGGCCCATTTTTGGAACCAAAGTTTCCTTATTTTTTTCCCTTTCCCCCATGATGGCTTTCCCAGACGCATTTTTGGAGCAAGCCGTGTCATATCAGCAGTTTGTGGACAACCCTGGCCTCATCGATGACCCCAACCTTGTGGTGAAGATCGGGAACAAGTGAGTTTCTGCTGACAGTCACTTCAGCTGTGGAATGGTGTTTCAAATATAGACGCCTAGTCGATAAACTTTAGATATTATTTTATACATTTGTACTTTCTATGTACAGTGGTACCTTGAGATACAAACAGACCAACATACGAATGTTTTAAGATATGAGCTGCGACTCGGTCTGTACTTTGTTCGAGATCTGAGCAAAATTCTGAGATACGAGTTGTGATTCGGGAAGCTGCTGCTAGTTGGTGCGTTGACGTACAGGTCCAGTATTGGCAGTTTGATATACGAGTTGACTAACTTACGAGCTTGGTTACAGAACGAATTAAATTCTCAAGGTACCACTGTAAGTCTTTGTGAAAATGTCTTATTGCCAATTCGCTATTGGCAATAACTGTAGTTCTGTAGTTGGTGGGTTGAGGTAATCATTGAGCGTGGGGATTTTAATTTTTGTCTGTACTGGATTTTACAGTGGAACATTGAAAGTCACAGGCCAGTGGGACTTAGGCCCGAATAGCCCCAGGGGTAAGAGCAGACTGTTTGTCCACCCCTTGAAAGCTTCCCTGTTTGAGCTCAAGGGACCTGCAGGTGTTTTGTAGACTGTATGCAAACTTTCCTCCTAAGAGGAAGTCATAGATGTGGACATGTTAAGTTAGGGCACCTCGCGCCCTTGGAGCAAGGTGAAAAAACGCCACCAGCACGTTGGTGACTTGAGATACAGCGGGCCTTGGGCTGCAGGGTCTCCCACCACCTCTGCTTGACCGTACTGCCACCTGACAGCTGCTTGTCCCCTCTGTGTGGCCACTGGGAGTGGGGGGCATAAGGGAGAGGGCTGGCAGCATTGGCAACAGTTTGGGGCTCTTCACGGACCTAGCTGGAATTCTAGATCTTTCCACGACCACTTCTCATGACATTAGATTTTCAGTCCGTGCCTTGGTCTTTTGACGTTTATTTCATTGTTCCTGTTAGATATTATAACTGGACAACAGCGGCCCCTCTGCTCCTGGCAATGCAGGCTTTCCAGAAACCTCTGCCAAAGGTGAGCTTTAACATGAGAAAGAGGACTAAAAGTGATGGCCGGGCTAATCTGGGTGGGCGGAGTTTACATTTCATTTAAAATAAATCTCACAGCTAATGGCACTGTGTTCTTTAGAAGTCCATGAGTGTAAACGTCAGGGGTTCCTTCCCCTCTTCTTATCAAGGCAAACCTCCAGGGTGCCTTTCCCAACACCTGTTGTGCTAGGGACAGGGGTGGGGCAGAGCAGACGGATGCCTGGATATCAGCGCCCGGGGTTGACAAGGGGACGGTGTGGGGAGGCAGCACTCCACACCCCAGGGCTCAGTGCTGGCTCAGCCAGGCAGCAGCCTCAGGCCTGATTGGAGAGGGAAGGGCCCGTGCTGGGCACGGGAGAACGGGTGCCCCACAGCAGCCGGTGCCCTGCCATCCTACCCTGTCCCCATGAGTCACAGACACGGCCTGGCAGTGTTCATTTCTCCAATGCTGTGTCTTCCTCCTATCTTCCTACTAGGCCACACGGTCTTTTCCGCTGGCACCCTGTGCACACTGAGCGAGTACTTTGTGCTGCCTTAGATGTTGTCTGTCAGACTATTCTGATACCTCTGGTTCTGAAGGTCTAATCTGACTTTGAGGGGTGTATGCTTGCTCCTTCCTGGCGCACGTGCGTGTGTGTGTGAGTGTGATTTGGTGGTTGTGACCTCATCCTTGGTGGTACTTTATCTGAGGGTATTCTTTGTGCACTGGGTGGAGGGCATGCTTTTCTGGGTGGTTTTTGTCTTCTCTTGCCAGAGTCCTCACGGTATACATGGCCTGGGACAAATTTTTCTATTACAAGTTTCAGCTCTCACACTGCGTGAGAGAGAAGACGGTGCAATGGACAGGTTGTTGAAGGGTTCAGGTTCCAGGAAAGGAAACACGTGGCTTCTAAATGGAAAGCAATTGGTCTCTGTGCCGCACAGCCTAAATCTTTTTACAAGTGTGTCAGTAATTCTTCACCTCTTTATGGTGCTTGTCGGATACAGAATTACTTCTACGTGCAGAATTTGTCACCCTTTTCCAGCTGTTGGGTTCTGTATCACACTTGGAATGCCCAGTTTCCCCACTTCCAAAACTTGTGATAATGGGACTCATCTCTTCTTCTAGTACTTAAAAGGTTTTTATTGATTGATTTTAGAAAGAGAAGAGAAGAGAGCAAGAGAGAGAGAGAGAGAGAGAGAAGGAGAAAGGGGGTGAGGGGAGGAGCGGGAAATATCTACTCACAGTAGTTGCTTCCCATATGTGCCTTGACTGAGCAAGCCCAGGGTTTCGAACTGTTGATCTCAGCATGCCAGGTCTGTGTTTCATCCACTGCGCCACCACAGGTTAGGCTTTATTTTGGTACTTTCTTAAATCTTTCATCCATCTTGATTTTATTTTGAGAGTAATGGGTGAGGTACAAGGAACCAAATCATTTTTCCCCCTAGTGGTTATTAGATTAGGGTGCTCTGGTTGCCGGAAACAGTGACTACAAGGGGCTTAAGTACCAACCGTTTATTATTGTCCTAATAAGAATCTTCTTGGGGGCCGGTGGTTCCAGGCTGGGCGAGTTTGGGTTGGCTTCTCTGTGATCTTCTTGGTTAGCCTTTCTTGATCACAGGATGACTGGTTCCCACCTCACATCTGGAAATAGGAAAGATAGAGGCAGAATCCTCACATCCCATTGGCCACGGCTTGGTCACACGATCACCTCCCAGCCCCTTGCTGGCAAAGCAGGGGAACAACAATGGACAGTGTAGAGCAGTTTTGGTTCATTTTCCGGAGTTAAGGCTGCCTCCCCGGAACATATTGCAGCCTGATTCTTGAACAGAGTTTTGGATGTGTCGGCAAGAAAGTCAGGAAGGGGGTGACACCCCCAGGGAGGTGATGAACTGGGATTGCCCATTATCCCAGGACCTTTCATCAGATAACTCTTTCCCCTGACGGGCAGCTAATGATCTGTTACGTTTCTCTGTGAATTTAGATTTGTTTCCTGAACATTGTCCTTTGCTCCATTAATATGTTTACTCATCCACCAACTGCATTTTAAAAATCACTGTCATTTTAAATTGACTTTAATATTGAGTAGGGCTTGTTCCTTCGTATTACTCTTCTTAGAAGTTTCTATTTTTGTTCATTTGTGTTTCCGGTGAACTTTAGAATCAGTTTGTCTAGGTCTGACAAGAATCCTGTTAGGTTAAAAAAAATTTTTTGATTGGGGTTTTATACACTTATGGATGAATTAGGAAGCAGAGGGTAATTGACATCTTTGTGAATTGTCCTGTTTCGTGAAGGTGGCCTGTATAGTTTGCATTTTATGCATTTTAGTGTATTCAGGTTTTCCTTTGTAGCAGGGAAGGATGTTTTAAATGATGAAAAAGAAGCACACTTTAGGCAGTGTGAATTCTTTATCTTTCCACTTAACTGCAACATGTTTGGTTGAAAGACTAGATCGTTCTCTTTCGTTACTTGCTGATGAATCAGCTATCTGCTAGTTCCGTAAGCCAAGGAAGGGACATTAGATAGCTTTGACCTTGGGACTGGAGTTAGCCTCAAATTAGTTATTTTGTTCTTTCGAAGCACTTAGAGGAAATTATTAGTTGATATTGACTCTTCTCCCATCAAACTTCTATTTATTTAGGACAAGAATCTGAATTTTTTTAACACTTGTTATTTTAAATGCACCTATTAAATGTTCAGTTTGTCAAAATTTAGAAATTTACATTTATTAAAAATATCTTGCGCATTTTACCTTGTACCCCATATTAATCATTTCATTTTTTATTTTATAATTATCATATTGAGAATAACACTATTGTAACCAGTAAGCCACTTTAATTTGAGAACTTCTGGTCTTACTAATCACAACGCTTTCTTTTTCTTTTGTTGTTGTTGTGTTACATTTTTTTGTTTGTTGATTCTTTTAACTTCTTCTTAAGTCTTCATGTTTAAGTTACCTCAGTGTAATTTTGGACGCCATTAGGTTTTGCTTCTCGAAAATTTTTAATTCACAAATTGTATGTTGTGTTTTTTTATTGATTATTTATTTATTTTTTGTTTTAAATCTTAACTTTAATTTGCATGTGTGCATCTTTTGGTTTGAATGTGCTAAGTTGATGTTTTTTTGGTTCCATTATTTATGTTACCATCCGTTTAAAACAGGCCACTGTGGAATCTATCATGAGGGATAAGATGCCCAGAAAGGGAGGAAGATGGTGGTTTTCATGGCGGGGAAGGAATACCACAATCAAGGAGGTAAGCACGGGAAACAAGGGAGGGCTTATGCTTAGCCTAGTGCCTTCTGGGCTCGTGCAGTGGAGATCCTCAAGCTGTGATGTCAGAGAAGTGAGCACATGCCACAATCCCGCCCCGCCTGAGGAAGGGAAGGAGGGCATCCCAGAGTGTGTGTGTGTGTGTGGGGGGGGGGGCAGGGCCGGAAGTGAGCAGAGGGCTGGGCTTGGCTCCTCGCTTTGTTCCCTTCTTGCTCCAAGGCCGTGGCCAAGTCTCTCTTCCCCTGGAGAATTACTTCCTCTGTGAAAAGAAGGGCTTCAAACTGAAATTAGATATTTTCCTTTTGCTTGTGAGGTTAACTTCAATGAGCTATACTTAAGCTGTAGGCTAATTCTCATCAGTCACTTCACTTCAATGGTGTGTCTGAATACGCAAGGCTCTGGGTTCTGTTTCTCTAAGTGCCTACAGCTGTTTCGGATCTTTGCCCACCTCCCAACCCGTTTCTCAAGACATCTCTCGCTTCCATGCCTCTGAGTCCACCCGGCCTTGCTCCTGGTTTGGCCCCCAGCAGTGGTTCCCGAGGGTCATCTGGGTCTTCTCTCTGCTTTGACTGCCTACTCTTCCTTCGGCATCCTCACCCCCACCTGGGTGATGACCCCGGTCTTATTTATTTCCGGACCAGACATTCTTTTGTAGTCTCTGTCCATTTACCAGGCGGCCAGCCAGCTAGGTAGCCATCTCCTGGTGATTGCCCCAAGGTGCCTCCAGCTTGTCACTTCTGATATCGAACTCATGCCTTTCTTGTGAGTTCCTTCATTGGACCACAGTCAGAAAATGGTGCCATTGCCCACCCGCAGGCTGGACACTTCCTTCTTGCTCCCCCCTCCCATTCTGTCCGTCCCGGGTCCGATCAGGTTACCACCCTGAGTAGTTCTCAGCTCTTTCTCTCTCCCCTTCACTCCCACCCGTCTAGGCTACTACGCTGTCTCCCAGCAACACTTCCAAGTGAGCTGTTTGTGTGTCCTCTCTTCATTCTCTGTACCGTCATCACATTGTTTCGTTTAGGATGCTGGTCCAATTTGTGTTATTCCCTGCTTAAAACCCTTTAGTGGGTTCCCTGGGTTGTTAAAATCAAGACCAATATTCTTAACATGGTCACAGGACTTGGGTCCCCAATCCCCTCCTCCCTCTGTAGCCTCGTCTTTTGCCATTCTCTTCTGCCCTCTGTGCTTTAGCTTCACTGGCTGGAAATACGTTCTACCCCAGGACCTTTGCATATGGCCTTTTCTCCACCTATTGTCCATTCCTCTTCACTTAACCAGCATCTCAGCTGGCCCTCTGTTGGCAGATGAGGTGGGTCTGCTGTTCTCTGCTCTGAGCTCTGCCTGCGAACTTTTTCTTCACACATTTTTCAGGGTTGTGATCATACATATATTCGTGTGATTATTTGAGTGACATCCCTCTAGACCTCAAACTTCATGAAGGCCAAGACCATGTGTGGCTTTGGTCCCAGGTACCCCGGTGTCCACATTGGACTCAGAGCCAGGATTTGGCAAATACTCGTTGAGGGAGTGCTGATTACATTTGGAATGCGATATGAAGAAACCCCAGCGACAACAGTCTAGTTGGTTGTTATATAGTAAAGGAAACCCAGCAAGCTCGATTCATTTATTCCTAATCACAACGGGAAAGAGTTGCTGGAAGGATCTTTCTAAGATAACATTGTCCTTCGACACATTCTGTCAGCATGCCTGTGCTTTACTGGTTGTTGCATTATTTTTAAGGGGTTTAAACAAGTTAGAATGAACATACACTCTATTTTAGGAGACTTAAGCTTAAAGGGCCTTTCTAGTTCCCTTATTATGGAGCAGAATGTTCTAGAACTTAGGCAGAAGGCTACTGCAAAGACCTATTTATTGTAGAGTATCCAATTTCTTACCAGTTTGGATTGAGGGGAACACTAACATGAAATAAAGAATAGTTATAAAATAAAATATTTCTAAAAAAAGTATATTTATTTCAGATAGATGTGTACTTTGGATTAGTTTCACAAAGAATTACTAATAGTGGTAGCTAAGGTACCTGTCTCAATAGATAAAAAACTACCGGGCATTTTATCACATTAATTGTGCATTTATAAAAAGATAAAGCATATTTAAAAATACTTAGGACTCATCGTATGTCACAGTGGTTGCCCTGTTGTTATATATTTTTTATATCGCTTTTTTTAATTAACATTAAAAACATGACTCGACATCCTGAGTAAGTGACCACAAATAGTGAGATTTAATTGGCGATCCTCTGTCCTTGGACACTTCTGTCTGGCTTCTGATAGTCGACTTCCCGTGGTCCACAGGGCGCGCGCTGTCCTCCCCACCCCTGGGCCGCCAGGGGCCGGGCTCTGTGTGTCCGTGCAGCCTCTCGGTGGCCCTCACAGCAGCGTCAGGCGGTGGAGCTTCGCACCCCGTGTCACAGTGTCACAGGGGGAAGACAGGGCTCTGAGCGGTTTCGTCACTTGCCCCGCATCTAAGCGAGAGAAGCAGGGCGGGCCCAGGTCCCTCGGAGTCCCAGGGCGCTTTTCTGTACGCCAGAGGCGCGTTTGCTATGAAAGCGTGCCGTGTTGAGAAAGAGCACGAGTCCACATTTTTCCAAGCAGAATACGGTGTGAGAATGATTTCAGGCATACTATCTACCAGCAGTTAGAAGAAAACATTTTGAGAGCCCTCGGGTAGCCAGGCAGCCCTCGACGAAGCATCTGTGTAAAGCTACACGAATTATGAAGTTTGGTGTTGTGCTATGCACACTTGTGGAAAACGAGCTCGTTTCTGTCAGAGATACTTCTTGGCTTAAATGTGTAGCAGAGGGGTAACCGCGACCTGCCCTCCCGGGGGTGCTGTTAGGATAGGCGTTCAGGCCCTGCCCTGGCTCAGGGGCCCCCCGTGGTCCCCCGCTGTTGTCAGGGCTTCTCTTTGCCGCACACCTGACTCTCTCTCTTCTTCTCCAGGAGAGTAAGCCGGAGCAGTGCTTGGCTGGCAAGAGCCACAGCACGGGGGAGCAGCCGCCACAGCTCAGCATGGCCACCAGGTACAGTGCAGGCCAGCCTGGGGGGGCAGCGCCTCTCTGTCTGGGGTCATGGCACATGCCTGGTGGCTGCTGATGGTGTTCATTCACCAGACCCACAACAGGCCTTGGGCCTCCCACCCCCAGGTAGACCCAGGTGGACCCAGGTGGACCAGCCCTGGCTCTGTCATTTATTCAGCCACCTAGAACAATTTACTTAATTTGGTTTCCCAGCCAAATGGAGACAGTCATTTCTGTAGATGTCTGATTTTCAGAATAAATGTAAGGCATGAATGACATAATGTAACTGGAGAACTTGTCATGGTCCTAGCATGTGGTGGCCCTCAGTAGACATAAGATAGTAGCAGTAATGATAACGATGACGATTTGCAATGGTGTTGACACTGGCGTGGAAGCCCGTCTACCTTCTGAGGCACCTTGCCTTCCTCTCTAGTTCAGGTACTTCCAGGACTTACGCTGCTACCTTTCTTATGATTAATAGGGACGCCTGTGAACTTGGCCGAGGAGACATGAGATTTAGATCACGCTGATCAGCACGAGTGCTGTTTCGTCTTCGGGCTGGGCTATTAATGAGGGGTTGGGGGCAGCCACTCTGAGGGCAGGGCTGCCACCACCGATTTTGGGCATCCACGCTCCATACTGACACCGAGTGAGCGAGGCCACACCTGTCACACGTTACCTGGCCTTTGCCGTGTTCGTGTGCTCCCGGAACGTGGGTTTGCGTTTGTTACTCGGCAGACAGAAAATGCTAACAAGTTAATTGAAGGCAAGATGCACACCTTGACCATTTTTGTACCTTGGAGGCCAGGCCAGTGCCTGACCCATTGCAGGTGTCTTGTAAATGTCTGGCTAGGTTATTACTGAATTAATGAGATTGTCCCAATATATTGTGGATTTGTAGGAGAGGCAGGCTTTAGAGTTCAAGCCCTCAGACTCCTTCCTGGCCCAAGCTCTCTCTTAAACTATTGTATTTCTAGAAGTCGCTGTTGGAAATAGAAACCCAGGTCGGTGGCACGTAGGACACTCTGATTTCTCTGTCATTGTCCATGGAGAAGAGTGTGCAGGACCCAATCAAACTCTTGTTGATGGTGACTCTCATAAGTGGCCGGCCAGCTCCTGGCAGGATTGTGGTTGGGGACACGCTCTCTGCACCCTTCGGTAGCGCCCTGGCCCTGTGCTTTCCACTTGACCCCTCGCTGGACTGCGCGGCAGAAGGGAGTAGGCTTGTCAGAGGGAAGCATGGTCAGCAGAGCTGGGGTCTCTCCCCAGACACCCACCTGGGGCTCGTTCTCTGGGAAGGGCTTCCAAGCGTGATTGTTTGGCCGTTTTCCCAGCAAGGATTTTGAGTGTGGCTTTGCGAGTGCGTGGAAGGGGGATGGCAGGCGTGCTCCAGATGGACATCAGCTAAGACTGTGCAGTCCTTTGAAGGGACAGATAAAGCATGAGGTAGAGTGGCCAGCGACTCTGGAAGCGGTTGTTTCCTCCTAGTTGGGGGAAGCTGCCCGCTGCCCACGGCAGACTTTGGAGTCGGGCAGATCTGTCTGGTTTGGAATCCTGGCTTCGGACAGACTCCTGACCACGTCTCCACAAAGGAACAACGCGATGTTCACGCCCCTAGCAGCCAGGGGCTACTGCATAGGAGGCAGTGATGCCACGAGTGGGGACCCAGGCAAAGACGCAGCCCACCTGCCTGTCTGAAGCCACTTACACCAGCCCGTTAGCTGCCCTGGAAACGTCCTGCTGTCCTGGAATTGTTTTTAGGAGCCCTCTCTGTCCTGGCTGTAACTTCCAAATGCGAGAGACACACAAGCAGGGACTGGGTCAGCCTTTCGTGTGTGATCTCTGGTGACCTCCGCAGCCCCTCGGTGTCCCCTCCTTCCTCTGTGAAGTGGGGATAAGAGTGATACCAACCCTGCAGACAAGGGCTCACTGAATCCCCACACCAACCTGACCGGGCCCCCGGGGACATGCCTGCGGCAGCTGTGTGGCAATCATCGTGAGGGTGGCTCAGTGGTGACCTGGGGGACACGTGCTCATCCTGACCACGCAGTTTCAGATGTCTTATAATAAGCTCTGAGGTACGGTGCAACACGGGACATCCACTCAATTCCGCCTGGGACCGGCTGGTCTGAGACCTGGAGGAAGACGGGCCCGAGGCTCCAGTGGTTAATGTGGGACGGAGCAGAGCCCACACACAAGGGCCACGGTTCCCTCGTTTTATTCTTCCCGGAGGATGCCGAGGGCTGGGGCACAGCAGCGAGACACTGCAGCTCTTCCCGACTTGGGGCTCGGCCAGTGCGATTTATCGGAGCGTCGGGATTTTCTCCCTGCCCGATACAGTCCTAGTCAGTGTTGACAAATGTGCTGTCTTTATTAAACAGTTTGACCTCTCCCCATCCAGAATGAGTTGGGCCACACCTCTTTCTTAAACCTGACACATGGAAGATGACCCTTGGGAAGAGGAATTGAGATTTTGAGAAGTTAGCAAATGAAGTTCTCTCTCAGAAATGTAAATCTTTTTATTTTTACTGGCCTCTTAGTGAAAAGTAATAAGTACTAGACTCTTAGTCTCCCAATTAGGCTCATGCAGGTGACTAGCAAGGAAAAGGTGTGGGGATGCTTTCCTGATTGCCAGACTTGATCGGCAGAACTGTCCCCGAAGTCTCGGAACTGAGCACACAGCCTGTCACCGTACCCATCATCCGGAGACCGTGTGCGAGGTGCTCAGCGTGTGAGGGGCCTGCTCAGATGCTCTCGGCTGCACCCTTTCTGGCGAGATGAGCCCTTTGGTTTGGTCACTTCTTGCAGATGCTGTGACGTGAGCAGCATTACATTAATTGAGCTGTTGTGGGGGTGGGGTGGGGCCGGGCGGGAGCCTCGTTGTTCCGCGCAGGGCAGCAAGTGCACGAGGATGGGGAGCGTGCCCTCAGCCGGGACCACGGTCGTCCCCGGTGCGTGTTCTCGTGCCCGCGGTTCCCGTGTTGCCGTGCTCCCTGGAACATGGCATGCCGCACGCAGCTAAGAATTCCCCCCCGAAGCAGCAGATGGAAACGGCAGCGATTCCGCCTCGCTCCCGCGCCCAGCCAGCGCAGGCCACATCACTGCGTTGTCACCAGGGGCCTGGTGCACGCACGTCTGGATCTCATTTCACTCTAAACTATTCGGATGGAACAGACACATTTCCCGGCTCAGTGAGGGGCCTGTGGCCTCGTCGTCTTCTGGTTCCTGGCCAGGCCCTTGTCGGGCACATCGGCTCTGGGACGGTGTCTCCCCCGTCTGGGCTGTTGGTTCGGGAGGACTGGCGTTGTTTGTAGGGACTGCGGGAAAGGCCTCTCGTTTTGCAGATGAGCCACTGGGGCTGGGGAGGAATTCTTAAGTCTCGAGGCCTTGGCTGGGACTCTTGCCTCCAGCCCGGGTCTTTACAGGCTGCTCTCTGCCTGCATCCTGAATGTTTTTGGTGAGTAGGATGCAGTGTGTTTCTCTGAGTTATAAGATAAAGAAATCAGGGCTGGAAGCAAAGAAGAATTTGTGCAACGTAACAGCCTGGAGTCCCTGTGGGGCCCCAACCTGGCTTTTTCAGATTCTGGCTGCTGTCGTGCTGTCTCCATGGTGCGTGGAATCAGCCGCAATGCCAGTGTGGAATCAGTGTGGATTCATCCACATGTGGCTTAGCCCTGCTATGGACCAACCAGGACTCCAGCCCATGGCGCATTCACCGGGCTGTGTCCCGGTGGTGGCCTGTGTGTGATTCCAGCCAGATTGTTCTGTGCAGCTCCCCCTCCCCAGTCCAGCTGCTCTAGGGTGACCTCCACTTTTCTGTCATAGCACTGCGCCTGCCGGGTTGTGATTGTTCGGACGGAAAGCCCCGCGAGGGCAGGGGCCAGGTGCCTGCACGGACAGTGCCCCGCATGGGGCGAATGAGTCTTGGCTGAACGAGCTCCAGCCGGCCAGCCCGCGGCCCACAGGCTGCCTGTCTGGGTCCTGGGGCACAGGTGCTAGGGAGGTCAGCTCAGCCAGAGGTGGTGGGAGTAAGACAGAAGCGGTGTCTCCCTGAGGTTGGGGCACTGTTGGATCGTGGGGACTGCTTCTGGGGCTGGCCCATCTGGAGTAGAAGGCACTGCGCTGCGTGGGAGATGGCTGACAATTGTCCGGTCAGGGGTGGGGGGACAGGAGGCAGGGGCACAGGGGACATTAGTACTGAGGGTTGGAACTCATTGAGATGGAAAGATACAACGGCAGTTCCCCTCCCGTGGGATAAGCCTTGCCCGCAGGGCCACGTGGGAGGGAGCGTTGCAGGAAGGTGTGCACCCCGGCAGGTGGGACGTGCCTGCTTACGGCTGTTCGCTGTTTCTGTTTGGACTGGCAAACATTTATGAAGCACTCTGATCGCATTAAAACATTTTAAAAGATAATGGTCCCAGGAAGCAGAGCTAATACTGCTGGGCTGGGGATTAACATCCACAGCAGGGTTTGGATCTAGGGAACAGCTGATTTGCTTCATATGAGATATTTAAAGAAAGTGAACCTACTTCCCACCTGCCCCTGCCAGGGCCCACCTGATGGGAAGGTTGAGGGAGCTAGGAGCTTGGCCTGGGGGTTCTATGCAGCCCTGGGCTGGGGCAGCCCTCCCCCTGGAATTCTGGGGGAGGGTTGGCAAGTCCTCCTGGTCTTCCCTGGCACCTGCAAGCCCCAGAGCGCCCTCATTATGTGGACTTGTGGGCTTGGACAGGTGAACACAGGGAGCCGATCTGTTGGCCATGTGGATGTTTGGAGTCCTGCGCCTGTCCCCGCGGCCTCAGATGGGATGAGAAGGGAATGTGGGCATCCCTGTCAGGGAGGGGGACTCTGATCCTGCTTCTCAGGAAGAGGAGCCTCTGGTTTCTAACAGAGTGCTGGTAGCCCGTGACCAAGGAGATGACTGGGGAGGGTGGGCCAGCTGAACTGTGCCAGCCAGTGCCCGCGAATGGCTGTCTGGGAGACTCATGGATGTGCGGAGGTCCCCGAGGCCGGCGCTCAGGACGGGCCTGTCAGCTCCGTCATTGATTCTGGCCTCCTGCGTTCTTAATACATCCCCTAACTGGTGGTGATGTCACTGTGTTCTAGAATAAAGCACGAGTCGTCCTCCAGTGATGAGGAGCGCACAGCCGCCAGGCCCGCGAGCACTGGCCACCTCCCTCTGCTGTCCGGCATCAGCTACAAGAAGACCCTCCGGCTCACCTCGGAGCAGCTGGTGAGCATCTCGTCCCTCCCTCGCCTGTCTGTGGGCAATGGCCGAGACTCGCCACCCAGGCTGGGTGTCCCTCCGCGCTAGCTTCCCGCACCTTTGGGATCTTGAGTGCCTGCCGCCCCGGGGCGCCCCGAGTTCCTGCCCACTGTCAGCACTGCCCAGTGGGCCCCTCATTCTCGCTTCCCCCTGTCTTCTCTGATGCGGCCCCCAGGTGCCCATTATCAAGTGTCAGGGGTGCGACCAGACACAGAGGTTTATCCTGCAGTGTGAGTGAGTGGTCCATAGGCCGGAGTCGGGGTGTGTCCACCTCGAGCAGGGGTCGTTAATGAGATCACTCCTTGGTGGGGGAAGTCCAGCCCTCCTGATGGGATGTAGACTTGGGCAGCAGCCTGATGCAGGGCACACGCTTGTTTCCATCACCTCGCTTCCCGGGCAGCCAGAGAGCGAGGTCCTGGGGTAGTTGTGCTCACGGGTCATGGGAAAGATGACAGACAGGCCCTGACACCCGTGTGACATCCCACGTGGGACCCCAGAGCTCCATGCAGCTGCGGGGCGAGTGGCTTTGGTCCGAGACCTGGGGGAGACCTGGGGTCAGGCAGCGTTTGTGTGAGTGCTGGGTCTAGATCACCTGCTTGTGACGCTGCGATGTGCCTGGTCACGAATATGGTTTGCTTCCAGTTTGTGCCAGTATAAAAACCAAGACAGGCGTGGTCCTTCCGTTGTCTCCCCAGGCGTGGCCCTGTGCAGGCTGTCGGAGGAGTAAGCACCACCTGTTCCGGAGCTGGGGTTCATATTGCCGAGCCCGATAGCCTAGATTTAACCCCTGGTGATTCTGATCTAGAAATACTGGTCAGGTTAGCCGCACCTGTGGAAGTGGGAGGCCTGGGCGCGGAGTCTGTGAGCTGCGCTCTGAGCGGGTCTGCGAGGAGGGCCGGGGTCCGGTCGCCCACACTCTTCCCGGGACCTTCCTCACCTAGGGCGAGGTAGGCAGGAAGAACTGCTGAGTGGCCCAGGGCTGTGATTAAAAAAAATCCTTATCATATTTCTCATGGAGCAGAAGCCCAATAACCCTTCGTCTGGGCCTGCCCCTCAGAGGACATGTCATATTTTTCAGAAAAACTTAAAGTTGAAGAACGGCCCCAATGACGTCGTCTTCAGTGTTACCACCCAGTACCAGGGCACGTGTCGCTGTGAAGGCACCATCTACCTGTGGAACTGGGATGATAAAGTGATCATTTCTGACATCGACGGAACAATCACGAGGTAGGTCCGCGTCAGTCCTGCTGTGGCGTGGGGGCCCGTACAGCCCAGTCTCTGTGCCGCCCCCTGTGGGGCTCGCTGGCCGCTTCCTCCTGGGGCGTCAGCTCCTCGTCCTGTTCCCGTGGATGCCTTCCCGAGGGGCCTCTTCATGTTGATTTAGCTGGGGAAGGACTTGACACAGGGTCAGACAGAAGGCGCCCTTGTGTGTTAGCGTAACCCCCTCTTGTGAGCCTCTTGTGTGACTGCTTTAGTTGTGGGCCGTGTATCCAGAAAGTAAGTCGTGGGTCCTGTGAGCAGTTTTTTTTTTTTTTTTTTTTTTTTTTTAATGAGACATTTACAGTGCCAGGAATTGGAACAAAAGTTACTTTCCTCTTGCAATGCCCTATTCATGTTACTTTTCTCATTTCTCTCCTTATTTAGGTCGGATACTCTGGGCCACATTTTGCCCACCCTGGGGAAGGATTGGACCCACCAGGGCATCGCGAAGCTGTACCACAAAGTGAGCCAGTACGTATGGGGCCGCCCTGCACTGCCCGCGGGGTGCGGACTGGGGGCTGGCTCGCTGAGGAAGGGCCTCCACCCAGGGCGTCCGCAGGGTAGCTGTGGGGACCCTGAGCTCAGTAGCGAGAGGCAGAGGGCGTCCTTCCTGAATCTAAGCTGATGGAGAAAGAAGAAGGTGGCAGCCTCGAGGGAGGACTGGGGCTCAGGCCCTGCCAACGAGGGTCAGAGATAATCAGGTGACGAATCATCATCTGATCTGTGTGGAGAGGTTTACTTGACGCCCAAAGGGTGCAGGCTCCACGCAGGTGTTAGCTTCGGTGCTGGCCCTGTGGTCTGGGGAGTGCTCCGCTGAGGGGCCAAACCATAGGGTAGCTCCTGTGATGGGGCCCACACCCACCGCCCAGGTGGGAGAGTGGGTCTGAAATTGTCACCTTCCATCGGTCGGGCACACACGTCACTTCACTTAAATCTCATAGTAATTCTGAAAAGCAAGTAAGACCATTTCTGTTTTTAGGTGTGAACTGTAATAAGAGTTAAAGTGATCTGTCCAAATTCCCGTAGCTGCTGAGAGACAGAACTCATTCAACCCTGGTCTGCCCAGCTCCAAGGCCATTGCCTGTCTCCAGGTTCGGAGCCCATCAGGGTCCCCCTTCCCACCCCTTCCTGGCACTTAGTCCCGCTGTCTCCATATTTCTGTGGGTGGGAGGGAAGCGTGTCCCTCCAGCGCATCTGGTTCTCCAGCCGGTCAGAGCTGGGACGGCCCAAGGCGGACTCGAGATGGGCCACCTGTGCATGGGAGGGAGTTACACGGTGGGAGGTTTCAGGACGGAAGCTCAGGCCTGTGACTCCTGTGTCTGGGGGACGGGGGTGGGAGCGGGAGCTCAGCGCTATTGCAGAGCGCTGTGAGCCCAGAGGAGTGAAGTGTGCACCGTCCCGCTCCTCAGTCATTCATTGCCCCGCCCGGACTGCGTGCCTGCTGTGTGCCCAGGTGCGTGGGGTGACAGGACCGTAGGCACAGTCTCTGGCCTCCTGGGCCTTGTGCTCTTGTGGGGAATCATTATTACATAGTACGTCCTCATCTTCCATTACATGTCAGGTTTACCACTTAACCGCTGCACAGAGTTCTATGATATGAACATGCTATACTGTATTTAAAGTCTTCTATTGATGAACACAGTAGGTAGTTTCCAATCCTTCACTGTTCCAACAGGGATGCGATAAGCGTTGCCTACCCTGCTTATTGTGTGCAGTGAGCAGGTAAATAAGTCAGGAGGGCACACCCTTCAGGCAGGGGCTGCGGGGAAGCGGGTCCCCTGGAGCGGAACTGCTGGCTGAGAGCCAAGCACATTCAAGATCTGACCGAGGTTGCCATGTTGCCCGCTGTGTGCCCACCGAGCAATGCACAGTACCCCCAGCCGGCCACCTGTGCTCCCGCAGACTGGTGTGCCCGCCCCTCCCCCACAGCCTCGCCCCCGGCCGACCTTCTGTTTACAAGGATTCATTGGCTGCTTTTCCAGTGACTTGGGTGACTCTGATAATTGCATTTCTTTTGGGTGGAACGAAATCATCCTGGGTCAGGATACGGAGTAGTTCACAGTTCACAGCTTGATTCATCAGGGTTTTTGAAGCATGAATCTATTCCTGTCTTTACTGTAACATTAAAAAAAGAATAGCACAGTTGCATCTTTTAGGAGGGAGGGGGGATTTTTGATTTGTGTCATTTTTGTATTTTCCTGGAAAAGATACCATCTTGAAAAATAAGTTGTGTAGCTTAGCAACAAACAGCCAACCCCTCTTTTCCCTGATGGATGGGTTTAGAGTGAGGGGCTGTGTTGGGGAGGCTTTGAGAACCACACGGAAGGCTTCCCGCATGTTCGCTGTGGTGGAGAGGCAGGAGCTTGGCAATTGTCTAATCACTGGGCTGCATGGGTGTTCGCAGCGGCAGCCAGACACGTGGACCTGGGCGGCCAGGGGTCCCGGAGCAGCGGCTCCGACACAGCTCGGCCATGGCCTTTAGGGGCCCACACTGAGCCTCTGGGAGGACGTGCAGCTCTGTGGTGTGGCTTTGGAAACCCAGCAGTTCTGGGTCCCCCACCCTCTGCAAGGTCCTTCTTGCCTGCTGCTTCTTAGACCTTCCTGCTGTAATCTAGGCCGGTGGCGTCCCCACAGCGCCTCGTCTCTGAGTCCCGTCTTCCGCCTGTGCGCACCTGACAGTCTCTGCCTGGCATGCCTTGAGCTCTCATTTTGGCCTCTTCACAGTTTTTTTTTTTTTTTTTACAGGGACAGAGAGAGTCAGAGAGAGGGACAGACAGACAGGAATGGAGAGAGATGAGAAGCATCAATCATCAGTTTTTCATTGTGACACCTTAATTATTCGTTGATTGCTTTCTCATATGTGCCTTAACCGCAGGCCTTCAGCAGACCGAGTAACCCCTTGCTCAAGCCAGTGACCTTGGGTCCAAGCTGGTGAGCTTTTTCTTTTTCTGCTCAAGCCAGATGAGCCCACGTTCAAGTTGGCGACCTTGAGGTCTCAAACCTGGGTCCTCTGCATCCTAGTCCAATGCTTTATCCACTCTGCCACTGCCTGGTCAGGCCTCTTCACAGTTTTGTCAGCTTGTAATGTACAGTTCAGATCCACAGTCCTCACTAAGCGTTTCCAGGCCAGAATTGGTGACCCGGGAAGCTCTCATCTCTTCCTCCTCCTCCGGGTTTACTGACACCTTTGTTGACAGCCTTGGCTTGGTGGCCTGGGTCCCATCACAGAGTCCCAGCCCAGGCTGGACATGGTGGAAGGTTTTTGCAGCTAACCGCTGGTTAGCGTGAGCACCTGTGCCCTCCAAGTGGCTCATAGCTGTGTCCTTCAAGGTCTTAGGTGGCCACAGCTCAGAAGAGCCCAGGGACTGGGGACATAAAGGTTGTGGCTCAGTCTTCTAATGAGTCCAGGTCATTTCTTCTGATGTGATTGCCCAGAGACCTGCTTAGAGAAGGCCTTTGCGTGCCAGAGGACCTGGAGAAACTGCCATTTAATTGAGGATTTTATTGATTATCCCTTCCTGACACTGCTTCCTGGAGCTTGGGTCCCTCCTAACTTTATGCACTGCAGAATTTGTCTAATAGTAACACCACCCTTGCAGATAGCTACTTGCCTAGAAAACCACAGAAAACAAGGGCAGTTTCATTTATTTATTTATTTTTTTGAATGTAATTACTTGCCTGACTGTGGTCAGCCCATGAGAAATGATCTGTCAGGCTGATTATTACCTTGTTCATAGAGAGGGTGTAAAGCTTGCTTGGTTATTGATTTTAAAACTCACTCGGCTATTGATCAAAGGGAACTGTAGCAGGTACCAATGGGAGGTATATGAAACTCCCTCATACTCAGATAAGTTCGGTCAGAAGAAGGAAAGTTAAGGACATTTCCTAAAACATCGACCTCGCTGAGCCAGTGGGTCTTCTGGGAGCTACATTTGGACAGTAATGGCTCTGACTTTCCACCCGCCTTGATACGTATTTTTCTATTCTTATCACTGGAAACTGGTGTCTCTAAGACTTCACAAGAGCGAATGCGCCGTTTCCACAGACATGAGCGCATCTGTGCGCATCTGTGGCCTGAGGTGTGAACCCTTGGGGCTGGGACACTGGAAATGGGAAATAACCATTAGCAGGCTCATCGAGACCTTTTCCTTCTGCGCACCATGGTCATTCCTTTCTCACTGCGGTTCCTTGTGGGTCATTGCAGTCATTACTCTCTGCCAGCGAGGGAGGGTCATTTGCCAAACAGGAGGGAGTCTGGGTCCCTGGATTCTGGCGGGGGGCACCCGGACCTTGTTCCCCACTCCCAGCCTGGCTTCTCATCTCTAAAATGAGGACATTTGGTTGGGTGGTCCCTTAGGTCACGGCTATCCCCAATGCTCTGCTGCCAGGTTGTGTTGACATCACAGGTGCATATGTGGGTAGCTGGGCATGGCCTTCCCAGCCAGGTGTGGTAAGAACCCCCAGGATTTAGCCAACACCCGGAGCTGTCCTAGGTGCTGAGCGCCTCTCCCTTCAGGGAGCAGGCAGCTGTGCCCCGGGGCAGGCCAAGGGGGAGGTGGAATGAGAAGTACAGAGGTCAGAGACACACGAGAAGGAGAAGCTCAGATCAGAGGGATGAGCAGTCAAAGGAGTGTTCAGCGAGGTGCCCCTGAGCTGAGCCGTGTGGGGGGAGCAAGGTTTCGGGATCTCTGCCCATCCCAGGTGGGAGTAGGAGTGAGAGGAGGGCTGAGACAGGAGCAGGTGTGCAGTGGGGTCAGGAGAGGCAGGCTCCGGTGCAGAGGTGGGGCAGGCGTAGGTGAACTGGGAAGTCGCCTGGCACCAGGTGGCAGGGGGCTTGATGCAGGGTGAGGACCAGCCTGATTGGGACAGAGCTCGCTCTCCTTCCTGAGGCCGCGGGCCAATGCCCTTCTGCTAGGACTGCTGCTGGCGCTGCAGAGGCCCCTTTCTCTCCACTGTGGTTCTCAGCTGAGGACGTGTTTGCCCCTCACAGAATGGGCAGCGTCTGCAGACATTCTTGTCAGACGGTGTGCCACGGGCACCCAGTGGGTGGAGGCCAGTGATGCTGCTAAGTGCCCTGCAAGGCAGCATTGTCGAGAGTTAGTTCCCTTTCCTCCCAATAATTCTATGTGCGGTCTTTCAAAATGTCAGCTGAGAACCTCCAATCTAGAAGCTTGTCTTGGAAAATGTTCCCAAATATAATTTTTCCAAACTACTTTAATGTCTCTCTGGGCAAAGCACTTTGAGAGGGACATGGAGATTGGGACAGAGGGAGAAGCTGCCTGTCCCAAGCATGGACATGGACACCTTTTTCTCTGGTGTGTCCCCAGAGCCCCACTTTAGCTGCCGAGATGTCGAGAGTAGGGGGCACCAGCACCATCCATGTGGGTGCC
Source organism: Saccopteryx bilineata (assembly GCF_036850765.1). NCBI lineage: Eukaryota > Metazoa > Chordata > Mammalia > Chiroptera > Emballonuridae > Saccopteryx > Saccopteryx bilineata. Next base: position 140,386,620 of record NC_089495.1, read on the forward strand.
GCACGGTGTTCACTGGTTCTGCTCAGGTGGGTGTTCCGTCTCTGTCACGTGTCCTGTTTCCACCATCATTAGTTTTCCCTGGGCACTCTCTGCCCCTTGCTGGCCCCTGTGCACCACAGCCCAGCCTGGTGCCTGGCGCAGGAGTGCCCAGTGGGTGTGCATTGCTGGGAGGAGTATGTCCTGTAGGCCGTCCTTCTGGGCCCTCAAGGGGTCTTACTCTGAGGGCCACCATGGAGATCCAGCAGCAGTGACGTGGTGCCACCTGAGCACTGATGGGAGCACTTGGTATTTATGATGTTTTTTTCATGGGGGTGGAGGCTCTGGAAAGGTACCCCTGCTGCCACCAGCAAGCATGCCCCCTCGAGCTGGTGTCCCGCGGTGCTCAGTAATGGCCTTGGGAGCCGAGCACTGGGGTGGCGGGAACAATGCAGGGGCACGTGCAAACCCCGAAATGTATTTGAACAGCAAGTTCTGAATAAAATTAGTGTTTCAGACCCCTGCAAGTGGCAGCTTTTAGGACTTGAATGTGAAGAGCTCGGTACAGAAATAGTGATTTTTGTTTTTGAAGATTGCATTAATTAGACAGCTGAAATACAAAGATGTTTAGTTAAAAAGATTGCTTGATGTTCAGATACATCCCTTTATTCCAGTCAAGCTGGTATTTCTAGATTCTTTGTCTTGAAACGTTTCTGTTTCCTGTTTGAGAGCACATATTATTAGACTGGTCTAGAGACGAATCCTCTGGCCAGCATATGGTGCTCGTGGGGGAACAGGAAGTTGGACGGGAAGTGGGTGCTTTGTACTTGCTCATTCAGCAAATATTTACTGAGTGTCTCCTACATGCCAAGCGAACACTGTTTCGGGCAGAGGTGACATGGTCCCTACCCTCAAGGACTGTGGATTAATGAGAGGTATAGCAAACAAGAGACCGGACCGCAATATAATACCAGTGACATGTGACAGTGTCCTAGCTGTCAAGTGGGGAAGGCTACCTACCACACGATGTTCCCTGCGGCTTCAATGAAGTGGGGTTTGTGAACGCGCTTAGTAAACAATGGCGAAACACGTTCATAGTCAGATTTCACAGTGTGTGGCCTTTCACGCGTGAGGGAAGCTGCCGCAGGGCCGTTGCCCCGGAAACAGCGGCAGACCAGGGTTTGGGGGTGCAGAACAGCCCCACTGTGCAGTGCCATTGAGCGTGAACGTTTTGTCTCTTTCAGAAACGGGTACAAGTTTCTCTACTGCTCTGCGCGCGCCATCGGGATGGCGGACATGACGAGGGGCTACCTGCACTGGGTCAACGAGCGGGGCACTGTGCTGCCCCAGGGGCCCCTGCTGCTGAGTCCGAGCAGTCTCTTCTCCGCCCTGCACAGGTAGGGCCCCGCTCTGTCCACTCTGCCCCCTTCTGCCCCAGGCCGGTGCTTGGCTCCTACAAGTGGTGCTTCCTGTGTGTCCTTGGGGGACCCACGTGCAGTAGTTGGTACAGGATCCACACTCAGGAGTGGAGTTGCTGGGCCATGGAGTATACACGCGTCTGGCTTCCTCGGGTGTTCACACCATTTTCCATTTGCTCCACAGGGTCCTGCCAGCCACTCAGCTTTTCACATTGTTGCTAGTCTGTGGTAGGGGGGTGTCTTAGTTCCTATGTGTGCCGGCCATGTGGGCTTCGTCTGCCGTGAACCGGCTGCTCAGTCTTTCCTTTGTCTTTGTTCTGACTTGTAGGAGTGTGTCCCGGATTCCATATGCCTGGCTTGTGTTACGTTTGCTGCAAACGTCTTTCCCTAGTGATGGTTTCATGCAGTTGAGCGTTTCATTTCTACTTGAGTTTGTGCTTTTTTTTGTGTGTGTATTAAAAAAGCCTTCCCCTGACCAGTGAGCATAAAGTGAGTCTCTTGTATGTTATCAAAGGTATTGCCTCTCATAAAGGTGTTGCCTGTAAGTGACCAGGAATTGGTTTTTGTATGTAGGGGCCCATAGTCTTTCTTTCTAACGTTCTTATTGGAAGTCTGTTGTCCCAGCACTGTTTCCTGAAAAGATAGCCTTTTACTCCTGCTTTGAATTGTCACTGTGGCCCTGGCCAGTTGGTTCAGTGGTAGAGTGTTGGCCTGGTATGTGGATGTCTTGGGTTTGATTCCTGGTGAGGCACACAGGAGAAGCACTCATCTGCTTCTGTTCAGTATTGAATCAATAAAAAGTTTAGGGATCCAGTAATGTTCCGGATATATGTTAATGCCACTAGTAGTGGTATCTGCTTCTCCACTCCTCCTTTTGCTTTTCTTTCTCTCTTTCCCTCCTGTAGTCATGGCTCTATTGTAGCGAGTTGGCCCTGGGTGCTGAGGATGACTCCATGGCCTCTACCTCAGGCACTAAGAAGAGCTTGGTTGCTGAGCAATGGAGCAAGTCCCAGAAGGGCAGACCATTGCCCCCTAGTGGGCTTGCTCGGTGGATTCTGGTTGGGATGCATGTGGGAGTCTGTCTCTGCCTCCCCTACTCTCACTGAAAAAAAAATTGTCATTGTGGTCATACATCACATGTCTGTTAGGGTGTGTTTCTGCTTCTAGCCTTGGCTCTTCTGTGTAGCCATTAGAGTTAAGTTCTGTGAAAACAGACAGACAAAAACCTATTGAGAGTTTGATCCAAATCACAGTGAATCGATAGATAGATCAACTTAGGGAGAATTATTGTCTCCTTACAATGACTCCTCCAGTTCAGTCATGCAGTACATTTCTTCATTAATTTAGATCTTCCCTAATAGATTACAATGATGTTTCTAAATCATTTACATTTTTTGCATGGGCATTCACAGATGAGATCAGCTCATACTTTGCTCGTACTATTCTTCCTTAGATGTTGTTTTTGAGGTTGAGCTAGTCTCACAAAGTGAGTTGGAAGATGTTTTCTTTCCTTCTGTGCTCTAGGTTTTCTGTTTCTTGGCTGATGGGCAGAGGTCTTCAGTGACATCACGTGTCCTTTGTGGGAGACTTGAAAGGAGGGACTCCCTTTCTGTCTAGTGCTTTTCTGGGAGAGCCGAACTGCCTTACACACATTTAACCTCTGAAGACAGGTGGTCTTGGTGTCCTGGTATCTTTGACAGTTGTAATGGCCTGATGCTCATGAAGCTTGTCCTCTCATGCTGACCCATTATTTATCTGTTTGTTTTAACAGGGAAGTGATTGAAAAGAAGCCAGAAAAGTTTAAAGTCCAGTGTTTGACAGACATCAAAAATCTCTTTTTTCCAAATACAGAACCCTTCTATGCTGCTTTTGGAAACCGACCAGCTGTAAGTATAGACGGGGAGTGAGGTGTACAATGCTCTGGGGATCCCGTCTCTCCTGACAGCTGCCCCTGGGTGCTGGCCTGGGTGGTGTGAAGCCAGGCTCTCATCCCACTAGAGAGAGCCGGCAGAGCCGCACGCCTGTCTCTGGGGGCAGGGAGACAAGTTAGCTCATGGCTTCTCATTTTGTTTGAAGGTTGGCTGGTGAGTTTCAGGGTGAGATGTGGAATGTGGGACTAGACACATTAAATTCCAAGTTACTTGCTAAATTAGTAGAACAAGAACGCTGGATAGGATTGGATGCTTCCTACCTGACAAGAACCACAAAACCAGTTCTTAGCACAGTGTTGAATTCAGCGTCGCAAGTTCTGAGTACAGTAGCCCCCACCCCCCAATTTATCCATGATTTCTGTTACTTGTGACCAACTGCAGTCTGAAAATGTGAAATGAAAAGTCCAGAAATAACAGTCCATAAGTTTTAACTTGCTCATGCTTCTGAGGAGCAGGATAAAAATCTCGTGTGTCCTGCTCCGTCCGGGCTGGAGGCGTTGTCCCCTTGTCCAGTGTGTCCACTGTAGATGTCCCTGCCTTGAGGTTAGTCACATAGCAGCCATCTGGGTTATCAGAGCGACGCGTGGTCTGGCAGTGCTTATGCTCAGGTCGCCCTTATTTTGCTTAGTAATGCCACACACACACCGTATTTTTGTATTTTTCTGAAGTTAGAAGTGAGGAGGCAGGTAGACTCCGCATGTGCCCGACCGGGATCCACCTGGCATGCCCACCAGGGGGCGATGCTCTGCCCATCTGGGGTGTTGCTCCATTGTAACCAGAGCCATTCTAGCACCTGGGGCAGAGGCCATGGAGCTATCCTCAGTGCCCGGGCCAACTTTGCTCCAATGGAGCCTTGGCTGCAGGAGGGGAAGATAGAGAGACAGAGAGGAAGGAGAGGGGGAGGGGTGGAGAAGCAGATGGGTGCTTCTCCTGTGTGCCCTGACTGGGAATTGAACCCGGGACTTCCACATGCTGGGCCAAGGCTCTACTGCTGCGCACACTATTTTTATTGTGGTATATTGTTAAAATTCTATCTTATTATTGGTTATTGTTATTGATCTCTTGCGGGGCCTAATTTATAAATGAAACTTCACCAACAGTATGTAAGTCTAGGAAGAAAGCACGGTATATATGGGGTTCGGAACCATGCGCAGTTTCAGGCGTCCACTGGGGGGCTTGGAATGTATTCCCTGTGGATAAGGGGACCACTGTGCTGTTTCATACGGCGAAAGAGAGGCCCGGATTTTGTGTCGACAGCCCCAGTTTGCTGGGAAGTTCGGCATTCTGGAGAACAGATTTGGGTAATCACTTCCCAGTGAGAAAATTCCACTTTTGAAGCTCATGCCCAAGTAAATGGGTTAGAAAATAACTTTAAGGAACGTTGGGGTTGCTGGGTCATGCTGGGTGGTCCACTCTCTAACTCCCTTCCCGAATAGCCCAGCAAAGTGGGCCAGAGGGGAAAATGGCTTCAAAAGTTTCACGTCCACAGAACATCTTCCTCCACACTAGATGGAAGTATAGGTCTGGTTAATGAAAATGTCATAATTTCACATCAAACCTGAAATATCCCGTGTTTGCATTTACAACGAACTCCTTTGTTTTCTAACACTTTCCCAAACGTAGGACGTGTATTCATACAAGCAAGTAGGAGTGTCTCTGAACAGAATATTCACGGTCAATCCCAAAGGAGAGCTCGTGCAGGAGCATGCCAAGACCAACATCTCCTCGTGAGTGTCCTCCGCGTCGGCCTCTGCTGTGTCTGCACTGCCCTCCTTACCGTCTTCATTTTGGAGTGGTCTTTTATTGTTTACGGTATACCTTCTGGTCCTTTGTTGCCTGTATTTTAATCTTTAAAGGAAAATATATTTTAACAACTTGTAGCCTGACCTGTGGTGGTGCAGTGGATAAAGCGTCGACCTGGAAATGCTGAGGTTGCCGGTTCAAAACCCTGGGCTTGCCTGGTCAAGGCACATATGGGAGTTGATGCTTCCTGCTCCTCCCCCTTCTCTCTCTCTGTCTCCTCTCTCTCTCTCTCTCCTTTCTGAAATTAATAAATAAAATAAAAATTAATTTAAAAAATTAAAAAAAAAACAACAAAAAAAACCAACTTGTATTTTGTCCAAAACTTAATGTTTGGACCATCTGGATTAAATCAGACCCCTCTGGTCGGACACTCACACTAGTGGTTACATTCTGCTCCCGAGTGGAACTGAGTGTATTTGAAGAGTAGTGGTTTTGATTTGCCAAGTTAGGTTTAAAAGCCTAGAATGCGAATTAAAAAGGTCACCAGACTGAAATACCACAGGACACTGTATTTAGAGACGAGGGACTGTGCACCCTGTCGCCCTCGCCCGCTCTGGTCCTCTCACCAGGAACACCTGGAGGGCTGTGGCGATCCTCCTGGGGTTGGTCACGGCCGGTTCCCCAGAGGCAGAGGGCTGGACTGGGTGGCTGTCACCAGGCCTTCTGGCTGGCTGCAGACTCTCCGTTGACTTTGACGTGTCTCACTTTGGGTTCCTAACTTCTTAGACCGGAGAGCATTTCCTCATCCCCTGTTGGGAGCTTTGCCCCTGGGTGACATCAGGCAGGCAGGTGTCATCCTGCCGCATCCCTTTCAGAGGCTGCTCCTCTTTCTTCTGGCCAGGCCTGCATAGACCCGGAGAATAGCCCTCTACCAGCTGAGGTCCAGCCTGCTTCACACAGCTGCCCACGGCCAGCCCTTTCCCAGCTGTCCCCGCCTGCGTTCTAAGTGGCCACCCCTGATGACAACACAGGTCCCTCCTTACCTCTCTCCCTAACCTGTCACATTCTCACATGACAGGCCTTCCTCAATTTGAAGAAGATCTAGTGGGTTTTTATTTTGGGTCAAAAAGAACTCTGAACTGATTGGACACTACCCAGAAATGACAAATGTTTCTGCCCGGGTGGCAGGTCTGGTTAGAGGGAGCTTCAGGGAGAGATTCCAGCATGTACGAGGGTTTGCCCAGGAGGCCCGGGAGGTCACCCTGCTCACTGAGGCCCGGGCTGAGCAGACATTTTGCCTGGGCCTTGCCCGACAGTGGCTCTGCGCAAGGAAGAAAGTTGTCGTGGAATGTCTAGACCAGGGATGTAGCTTTTCCTGTGAGGGTGACTTTTCCCAGAAGGCCCACTTTCCATATCTGGTGCTGAACTTGGAACAACTGTTTCAAAGCCAAGTGGGTGCCTGCCTCCGGGACCCTAGGACACTGTCTCTCAGAAGTCATCTGAAATGTCCTTGGGGGGTTAGGGGCCACCGCCGGACGTGTGGTCGCTGCGTTCTCCCTTTGCAGCTGTGCCGGAGGAGCCCTGGGCGGGGACGGCTGCCTCAAGCTGAGCCCACCACTCAGCACAGGACAGTGGGTTTGGGTCTGGGACCCCCCACCCTGCTGAGCAGCGAGCTGCTCCCTGCGGGTGTAATGGCCCCCTGAGCCACAGAACTCAAACAAATCCGTCTTAAAGCCAGGAAGCATTGTAAACATTTGTTTTAATCCCCAGGAAAGACATAATTCTGGCTTGTTAAGAGATTTTTTTTTTTTCATTTTATGCAAGTACAATCTTTCTCAGAAGCCCTTTGGAGATCCTTTATTAAATACACACACCCACCCTTACTTAATAAGTTACTCTGTGCAGGAGAATGTGCTAATTCCTAGAGGCTGGGCTTCTGGAAAGCCCCTTTGGTCCTCAGCAAATTGGAAATGGAGGGACCCAGAGACTTGTGAGAGAGGACTCGGGTGTGCAGAGAGGGACCGGGGTGTGTGCAGAGGGAGGACTGGGGGTATGCAGAGGGGAGGACTCTGGGGGTGTGTAGAGGGGGGGCTGGGGTGTGCAGAGGGGGAGCTGGGGGGTGTGCAGAGAGATGAGTTGGGGTGTGCAGAGGGGGGGCTGGGGGTGTGCAGAGGGAGGAGTCGGGGTGTGTAAAGGGGAGGACTGGGGGTGTGCAGAGGAGAGGACTGGGGGTGTGCAGAGGGAGGAGTCGGGGTGTGCAGAGGGGAGGACTCTGGGAGTGTGCAGAGGGGGGCTGGGGGTGTGCAGAGGGTAGGACTGGTGGTGTGCAGAGGGGGGCTGGGGATATACAGAGGGGAGGACTGGGGTGTGCAGAGGGAGGACTGGGGTGTGCAGAGGGAGGGCTGGGGTGTGCAGAGGGGGGGCTGGGGGTGTGCAGAGGGAGGACTGGGGTGTGCAGAGGGGAGGACTGGGGGTGTGCAGAGGGAGGACTGGGGGTGTACAGAGGGGGACTGGGGATATACAGAGGGGAGGACTGGGGGTGTGCAGAGGGGGGGCTGGGGGTATGCAGAGGGAGGAATCAGGGTGTGTAGAGGGGAGGACTGGGGGTGTGCAGAGGGGGGCTGGGGATATACAAAGGGGAAGACTGGGGGTGTGCAGAGGGGGGCTGGGGGTATACAGAGAGGAGGACTGAGGGTGTGCAGAGGGAGGACTGGGAGTGTGCAGAGGAGAAACTTGGGGGTGTGCAGGGGGAGGACTGGGGGTGTGCAGAGGGAGGACTGGGGCTGTGCAGAGGGGAGGACTGGGGGTGTGCAGAGGGGAGGACTGGGGGTGTGCAGAGGGAGGACTAAAGGTGTGCAGAGGGAGGACTGGGGTGTACAGAAGGGAGGACTGGGGGTGTGCAGAGGGGAGGACTGGGGGTGTGCAGAGGGAGGACTGGGGGTTTGCAGAGGGGGGGCTGGGGTATACAGAGAGGAGGACTGAGGGTGTGCAGAGGGAGGACTGGGGGTGTGCAGAGGGGAAGACTGGGGGTGTGCAGAGGGGAGGACTGGGGGTGTGCAGAGGGAGGACTGGGGGTGTGCAGGGGGGACTGGGGGTGTGCAGAGGGAAGACTGGGGGTGTGCAGGGGGAGGACTGGGGGTGTGCAGAGGGAGGACTGGGGGTGTGCAGGGGGGGACTGGGGGTGTGCAGTGGGAGGACTGGGGGTATGCAGAGGGAGGACTGGGGGTGTGCAGGGGGAGAACTGGGGGTGTGCAGAGGGGGGACTGGGGGTGTGCAGGGGGAGGACTGGGGGTGTGCAGAGGGAGGACTGGGTTTGTGCAGGGGGAGGACTGGGGGTGTGCAGTGGGGGACTGGGGGTGTGCAGAGGGAGGACTGGGGGTGTGCAGGGGGGGACTGGGGGTGTGCAGGGGGAGGACTGGGGGTGTGCAGTGGGGGACTGGGGGTGTGCAGAGGGAGGACTGGGTTTGTGCAGGGGGAGGACTGGTGGTGTGCAGTGGGGGACTGGGTGTGTGCAGAGGGAGGACTGAGGGTGTGCAGGGGGGTACTGGGGGTGTGCAGTGGGGGACTGGGGGTGTGCAGAGGGAGGACTGGGGTGTGCAGGGGGGACTGGGGGTGTGCAGGGGGAGGACTGGGTTTGTGCAGGGGGAGGACTGGGGGTGTGCAGGGGGAGGACTGGGGGTGTCCAGGGGGGGACTGGGGTTGTGCAGGGGGAGGATTAGGGGTGTGCAGGGGGGCTGGGGATATACAAAGGGGAGGACTGGGGGTTTGCAGAGGGGGGGCTGGGGGTATACAGAGAGGAGGACTGAGGGTGTGCAGAGGGAGGACTGGGGATGTGCAGAGGGGAAGACTGGAGGTGTGCAGAGGGAGGACTGGGGTTGTGCAGAGGGGAAGACTGGGGGTGTGCAGAGGGGAGGACTGGGGATATACAGAGGGAGGACTGGGGTGTACAGAAGGGAGGACTGGGGGTGTGCAGGGGAGGACTGGGGGTGTGCAGAGGGAGGCCTGGGGGTGTGCAGGGGGAGGACTGGGGGTATGCAGTGGGGGACTGGGGGTGTGCAGAGGGAGGACTGGGGGTGTGCAGGGGGGGACTGGGGGTGTGCAGGGGGAGGACTGAGGATGTGCAGGGGAGGACTGGGAGTGTGCAGAGGGGGGACTGGGGGTGTGCAGGGGGAGGACTGGGGGTGTGCAGAGGGAGGACTGGTGGTGTGCAGGGGGGGACTGGGGGTGTGCAGAGGGAGGACTGGGGGTGTGCAGGGGGAGGACTGGGGGTGTGCAGGGGGAGGACTGGGAGTGTGCAGAGGGAGGACTGGGTGTGCAGAGGGGAGGACTGGGGGTGTGCAGAGGGAGGACTGGGGGTGTGCAGAGTGGAGGACTGGGGGTGTGCAGAGGGGAGGACTGGGGGTGTGCAGAGGGGAGGACTCTGGCTGTACAGAGGCCTGGGCTTGGCAGTTTCTGGTTGGAGGTGCCCGGAGGTCTGAAAATTGCATATTCAGTACAATGCCTTTCTTTTCTTTCTTTCTTTCTTTTTTTTTTTTTTTCTCTAGTATAGGCCACAGATGTTAACATACAGCTTCTTGGGAACAGACAGAAAACAGAGTGAGGGAATTGTGGGGAAGGTTGAGAAACATGGGCCTCCTAAGGATAAGAATTAGCCAGGGCTAATTGTCTCCTAATAATAATCTGTTTTGGAGGAGATGTGTTGACCATCCAGGATGCACTATGTTATTGTTGCCTGTATGATTTAATTTGATCCTCCTATGGACAGTGTGGCACAGGGTTCAATTCCTTCCCTTTCCAATTGAGGACACGGTGGCTTAGACAGACATAGCCATTTTCCCAAGATTTCACTGCCAGTAAATGGCAGAGCTGAAGGCCAAATCCATGTCCCCTGAGCCTGGGGCCAGTGTCTCTCCAGTGTGCAGAGGAGCCGTCTCACGAAGTTCTAAAGACCTGAGATTCTTTCCTGTGATGCCTACGTGTTGTGAGCTTCGTGATGGTGGCTGTCCCGCTGCCACACTGACATCTCTTGTCCTCCCCTGCTTCTGCTCTCTCTCTCTCTCTCCTTCCTGCCACGTCAGACCTCATCGCCTAGCCGGGGGCGGCGGCTTCTGCTTGGCGTGCCTTTCTATGTCCTGTTCATTAGCGAGGAATCGTTCTATAACGCCCTCCGTTGTGTTCACCTGCAAAGCCCATTCCTCAGGGCCATAGACTTCCCCTGGTTTCTGAATGCAGCGCAGGGAGCGTGGCAGGTGTTCCCCTTGGCCAGGTGTACCTCGGAGTTGATGACGTTGTCCATTTCCTCCCAGGTACGTGCGACTCTGCGAAGTGGTTGACCACGTTTTCCCATTGCTGAAAAGAAGCCACTCTTCAGACTTCCCCTGCTCGGACACGTTCAGCAATTTCACCTTCTGGAGAGAGCCGTTGCCCCCATTTGAGAACCAGGACGTTCATTCCGCCTCGGCGTGAACCGTTCCAGGCCGCCTCCTGCTTCCGGCGAAGACCGGGCCCTCATTAAAGGACAGGTTTTGGTAGCCGAGGAGCTGCGCTCGGGAGCCTGACATGCAGTTGTTTGCTTAAGAGCGGAGAAAGTGGAGGCTCCCTCTCCCCGCCTGCTGCCCCAGGGCTGGCCTTCCTAAGCCGCTGCGGAGGGTGCACATTCATGGGCGCGGCTTCGGGTGCATCACGGCGGAAGGCATTCCTCGGTTGTGCTGTGAAGCCAGGGACACGGCTGTTCTCCCCATGCAGTACGTTCTCGGTTAATGTGCAGTGGGTGCCTGTGAGCAGAGGTGACCGCCCGGGTCCCTGCCGGTGACAGTCTGTACTGAGGAACGCCAGATGCACACAACTGCAGAGTAGGGGCGCACATCCCTGGTGGCCATGTGCACCCCTTTAATGCACCCGGCGGACAGATATGCGGGGCCATGGGACCCGAATCTGGGGTTTCTGAACGGACTTGGCCTCACTGTTCTGGGCCTTGGCCTTATGGCTGTTCCCTTGTAGTGTTTGCTGACTGGTCTAATTTTTAGGCGATAAGTTCTTTTTTTTTAATTCCCTTGGTTAAAGATAACATCTATGTCATTGGCATACTCCCTACCGCCACCCCCTTTTTGTGGCTCGAGGCTGAAATATTTACGCCTTAATGCATCTGTGGCTGGCATTTCACTTAAGAATGTGCTTTGTCCAGCTCTTTGTAACCATGCTATGCCCCCAGGTCAGATCACGGCAGATACTCGAGGGTGGCGTTCTGGATCAGTCCACGTCCCGCCAACGGCCCCTTGTCCTGCAGGGTGGCGACGAGGAGGCGGACGTGGAGGTGGAGGCGGACGCAGAGGCGGACGCAGAGGTGGACGTGGACCGAGCAGGCCTGGTGCCACATGGGAGATGTCTGTTTCTATTGGGTACTCTCAAAAGAAACTGCTTGGTTTTTAAGAAAATAGTTTCAAGAAGTTAAGTTATAGCCTTTGTAGATATTATTTATTCCTTTACTCTAATTGGGTTATTGTTCTAAGCATTTAGCCATATTCTTTCTATTATAACTGTCGTCGATGCATTAAAAACATAGACATTAGACTATCCAAAGAGCCTTACTCCAAATATCTCCCCACACTGACCTTCCTTGGGGATTTATGAGTAATACTTTTTATTTTCCTTAGCTTTTTTCCACTCTAAGGGCGAGTGGCTAAGTAAGGATTCGAGTGACATTCTTGAAGCTGTTAGGGGATGGCTCTCTCACTTGTTTATTAAACTGCCTTGTGGAGAGAATGTGAGAAGTCAAAGAATTATTTTGGTAAAAATTTAGCTTTATTTTTTGAAGTATTATTTTTCTAAAGAGCATTTTCCTCCAATGATTGAAATGCTTTCCTATTTAAATTGCATTGAGAGAGTTATAGGAGGCAGCACATTGGAACGGTCAAGTGGGATTTTACTCTTTCTGTGAAAGAAAACGCAGAGATGTAGCCTTGGTGCGGTTGGTGGGCTCCCTGGTGAAGGAGGACTTCCTGAACAGTCCGCGCGGACCCACAGACAAACACGCATGTGCAGAGTCCCTTTGGGAGGCTTTTCAAATAATTAAACAGAGTCCTGCCTTAACTACTCTGGGCGTGTCCACTAGTGACTTTTAGAGGCTGCGTCCTTCCTTTCTGTCAGGAGGATGTTTCGGGGTGAATTTTAACTGTCGTGAACTAAGCACAAACTCAGGGACCTGCGGAGGCTTGCATTGCCCTGCTTCACTGCAGGAACATGGCTGTGAGAGTGGGTAATGTACCGTCCATGCCATCTGCCCTTTGCCAGGACGCGCAGCCTCGGTCCCCTCCACGTGCAGGCGTGAGCCTGTCATCTGGACCTCCCACACCAGGCACTCTGAACCAGAGCAGGCCTTCCAGAAAGTGAAACTCTTGGATCTGTGTCAAGTTCAACCCCCAGAGGCTGAAACATTCACACCTGCCTCTGAAGAACGAGACTTGTACATGGGAGACACTCATGCGTGTGCATGTCAGTTTATGTGTTTGTGCAAACGCACCCCAGTACCCAAACCCACAGTCACGTGCTGAGTGCTGCATGTGCACCGCACACGAATCACTCCAGAGTGAAAAGCCATCAGATGCTCATCACCTGTTGTGGGGAACAATTTATATACCTGGTACATCGGAGCAATGGTTGCATCTTTAAAGAGAATGCCCCTTTCGATTTGAGCTGTGGCTCACGACTTTACATCTACTTTATTCACAGTCCCTGATCTGTGTATGCATAGGCTGGTACAGTGATACATATCATTGTAATTCTTCACTGTGTTGTGCTGAATACAAAGCTAGACACTGGTAATAAAGGAGGCCCATGAACAACTTCTGACGATCGAGTGCGTGAATTTTAAATGGCTTTTGGTAAGTGATTAGGTTGCTGACTTTCCCGTGTGTGGTATCAAACATTTTATTCTCAAGGGAAAAGGAAAGGAAAGGCTATGAACTGTTCAAAATCTGGAATAGAGGAGCTAGCCTTTTCTGACGCCTTTGGTAAATCCGCCCTTCTGTACGGGGGAGGTGGGCGGCCGCCAACGGAGAGGACAGGACTGCCCCCTGGGTGTGTCCGCCTGATGGGAACTGCTGGGGGGGGGTCTCACCTACATGTACGTGTCCTGCTGCCCAGGGCCTGGCCTGTCATGGGTGTTTCCCACATGGCTGTTCCCTAAGCGGGTTCTGTTCTGTGTTCTTCATGTGATGGCCAGCCAGGTGCAGCCACAGAGAGGACATGGGAGAGGCTTTCTGCACAGGAAAAGCGAGTGTGTTATACTCAGGAGTCTGAGGAACGGGAGGCAGGGCCACCACGCAGGGCCACAGGGTGGTCAGGAGGCAGATGGCAGGGGCGAGGGGAGAGTATAGGCTCTTCTGGGATTTCTGCGGGAAATGCGGGGCAGGGCCGTGGTCAATGATTTAGGGTTGGCTGGGTTGATGAATTTCAATGGGCTCTAAGGCTGAAGGGCTGGTCCCTGGCTGCCTGGATCTGGTGTTGGGATGGTTGAAGCAGAGGACTGTTGCCTCCTGGGGTGTATGGAGCAGCAGGCTATATATCGCACACATCACCAGTTGGCTCCACCCGGGCCCTTTGCTGTCCCTGGGAGATGGCTACCCACTCTCCCCAGCCCGAAAGGTCTGTACGATGTCAAGACCCTACAGGACTAGAGAAGAAAAGCACAAGCAGCACCGGTTCCCTTGCCTCGCATTCCCGTCCTCGGCTGTGCACCCTTCTCTGTGGGTACCCGGTTCATCTCTCATTTTGAACAAATCAGTCAAAACCCTTGACTGGTTCACCTAGATCACTTGAAAACTGTCATAATTCCTATTCATTTTGTGCATCTTTGACATGCCCGAGACATCCTATTGATTTACCTGCGCTAGTAGCCTAAGGATTTCTGGAATAAATGTAAGAGCAGTGGTCCCTAAATGCTTAAGAGATGGCCACATAGGGTGCCAGGCTGAATTGCTTGTGAAGCCCGGGCCCACAGATTTCGTCTCTGGATGTCTGCAGAATCAGTGCTCGTGCCTATAGAAGACAAAGCAAACCTCGTCTGGTTGAACAGCGCAGATTTATTCCAACACGATTTCCGACTGTCAGCTCTTTTGTCTGTAAAGCAACAATGAACATTCACTGTAGTCTTGGGCCAGGAGACCCCCGGCCCATACCCTCCCCCACAGTCTCCCAGTGACACCACCAGGCTCCGCTGTTCCACTCCTGTGGTCCATCTGTGATTCTCTGTTTTAAGTGATTAATGTCGTTGATACGTTACAGCAGCTGTCACATGGGCAGGGAAACTGTTTCTGTAGCTTGAACATCTCCATGTCTTCGCTGCAAACACCTGTGTGTTTAAAATACAGTGTGTCCGTAAAGTCATGGTGCACTTTTGACCGGTCACAGGAAAGCAACAAAAGATGATAGAAATGTGAAATCTGCACCAAATAAAAGGAAAACCCAGTTTCTGTAGGATGATGTGGCAGCATCTGCACATGCGCAGATGATGATGTAACACCGTGTATATAGCGGAGCAGCCCACAGCCATGCCAATCGAGATGTGGACGGTACAGAGGAAAGTTTAGTGTGTTCTGTGGCTCGCTAAATTCGAATCCGTGACCAAAGTGCAACGTGAATATCGGCGTGTTTATAACAAAGCGCCGCCACATAGGAATAACATTACTTGGTGGGATAAGCAGTTGAAGGAAACCGGCAGTTTGGTGGAGAAACCCCGTTCTGGTAGGCCATCAGTCAGTGACGAGTCTGTAGAGGCTATACGGGATAGCTACCTAAGGAGCCCTAAAAAATCTGCATGCGTGTGCTTGACAGTTACACCTAAGCAAGACTATAGTTCATAAGGTGTTTAAGAAACGTCTCTGTTTTACGGGGTACAAATTGTGGCTGTTGCACGCTATCAAACAGGCTGACAGACTCACGCGATGCGCGTTTGCTACAGATATGCTTCATGAGATCGACAATGATGCAAGATTTTTGCAGAAGATTGTGTTTAGTGATGAGGCGACCTTCCATATCTGTGGATATGTTCATCGCCATAATGTCCGAATATGGGCTGCTGAACATCCTCATGCCTACATTGAGTATGAACGTAACACCCCTAAAGTGAACGTGTGGTGTGGCCTGATGCATGATCAGGTGATAGGTACATTTTTTTTTCGCAGAGCAGTCTGTGACAGCAAAGTCCTATCTTGACATGTTGGAATTGTATGCAGTGCCACAATTTCCAGGTGTCATATTTCAACAGGACGGCGCTCCTCCACATTACGCCACCATTGTTTATGAGTTTCTGGATAGAACATTCCCCCGGCGGTGGATAGGCAGAGATTCTGTCAAGCCATGGGTACCACGATCCCCGGATCTGATGTCCTTAGACTTTTACTTTTGGGGTTATGTGAAGCAACATGTGTACAATGAACGTATCAACGACATTAATCACTTAAAACAGAGAATCACAGATGTTATTTACTCTCTTACACCAGACATCATTACCCGTGTGTGGCAAGAACTTCACTATCGTTTGGATGTGTGTAGGGCAACAAATGGAGCCCACATCGAACTGCACTGAATAGTATGAAACTGGGAGAGTTTTCATTTTATTTGGTGTAGATTTCACATTTCTATCGTCTTTTGTTGCTTTCCTGTGACCGGTCAAAAGTGCACCATGACTTTACGGACACACGGTATGGTACTTCTTTTCTTGGTTTTCAAATTCGACACCCTGCACCCCACCTGACTTGCTAGCCTTTGCATCGGAAGCCAAGGAACATTGACAACGGGGTCGGGACCATTGGCTTGGGTCCTTAAAGCGCCCTTCCCTACAAAAGGTAATGCACGAGGCCTTGGTGTCGTCCTGGGACAGAGAACCCTCGCGGAGGGAATTTAGGCTGGCTTCATTAAAAAAACAACAACAACAAACAGCCAAAAAACAAACAACAAACTCCTTCTGGAATCTGAATTTGCTTGTTCTAGCAAGCAGCTGATCTGGGACAGCCCTGTCACTCAGCCATCATGTAGTCACACGCCAACCCCTGGACCACTGGTTTCTCCCCAGGCCGGAGGGGCTACACGAGAGCAGCGCTGCCCTGTTTCCATGGGCTCTGGCTGGCGGAGGGCATCCCATCTCTGTCCAAAATGGACAGAAAGTGGTGAAGATGCCGCCAGGGTCTCCCTCCTGCTCCCGCCCCCTTCTCCAGCGCCCGCTGCAGTCGAGGGGCCACTACCATTTCCGGAAGGCTTGCTACCTGGAGGAAACCCGAGTGTGACCAGACAGAAGTTGGCCCTGGAAGTCAATGGCCCCAACTGGCCACCTGGGGGCACAATCCATTCTGGTTTGGAGGCACAGCCGTTGAAAATACAGGTCTGGGCTTGACAAAGGCCCCTCTCCAGAGCTCGTGCCTTGGAGAGCAGCCACGTGTGTTGTGGGCTCATGGGGACCGGGAGGAGGTCCTTACAGGACTGTCCGAGTACCAGAGGGCCTCCAGTGGGCACAGCTCAAGGTCAGATGTCACTGACTTGCTTGGAGGAGGGAGGTGTTTGCAGCTGTTTGTAGTTCAGGTCTAAGGACCATTTAAGATGTGTAGTTCTCGGAGTGTAGTCTTGGGGCCTGCAGCTCCAGCATCTGGTGGCTTGTTAGAAATGCAAGTTCTCGGGCCCTACCCTTGACCTTTTGAATTGAACTGGGTGTGGGGCCCACATGTGTTCATGAATCCTCCCAGATTCTAATGCACACACCCCTGAGCCTGGGCTCTAGTCCCCAGGAGCTGCTGGGGTGCCGTGGCAGCTGACGGCCAGCTTGAATCCGGCCTGGCCAGGGTGACAGAAAGGATCTGCTGAGGAGGGAGCCCTGGAAACCCAATATAGGGGCTTGATCGAGTCACAGGTGTCCTGAGTTTTTGATGCACGGCTGCTGGCCCTGGCCCTCTTCCTGGGCATCTTAGCCTGAGCTGGTCCTGGCTGGGAGCACGCACACGCACGCGTGCGCGCGTGTGTGTAATTCTGTCTTTGACCAGGCCTGGCAGCCAAGTGTTTGTGAACCAGCAGACCCAGGCTGTGCCCAGATTTCTAATGGCCCCCTTCCTTCCCCAAATCGGTGGGGCCTGGAGGTGCTATCCTGATGCCAGAGATCTTTTCACTGGTGCAGGAAGTCCATTCAGCCCTACATTGCTTTTAATGAGTTTTGCAAGCAAGTGGCCTCTTCCGGTGACTCATTCCGCCTTTTGTGCACCGGAGATTGTGGTTTTAAGTTTCACTTTGGAAAGTAACCACTGCTTTTGGTGCTTTCTCCGCAGCTGGAACCCGAACAAGTTCCATTCATTGTGCAACAAAGAAATGTAAACGCGGGCGGCCAGTCCTCTTTCTGCTCTGATTGCAAAAACATCCTTTTCCGCGCTGGGTGACAGAGCCAAGCTAAGAAGAAATGGTCTTGTATTTTCAAGGCACACATTCATTTAGGAACTTTATATTTTTTCCTTGCCGAATGGCTGGACAGTTTCACTTTTGTTCTTTGTCTTCTTGATTCATTTTTTGAGACAACTCTTAAAGTAGAGTTACATGTGTGGGTAGAGAGAGGCAACTCACCTCTGGTTTATGGGGAACTTAGTTCTGGACCTCAGTTTGTGTCCTTAAGGTACAGACAGCGCACACAAGGTAATGGCGACGGAGATGCGCTGTGCATGGTGAAGTTGTCGTCATTGGGCTTTGCACAGAGCTCAGCGCATGGCACCCAGATAGGTGAACGTCTGAGGATTAGACAGCACGTGTCAAAGTGGACAAACAATGTGACATTTTTCTTCAATTCAAGCAATATAGTTGTCTGCAAAATGTTGGGGCTGACCTAAAATATTCTGCTATAAATTTTACTGAACTAGATACAAGCATAAAACAACGGCCCCTTCTTCAATCATCAAACCCAAAATGCACTTAAAGTTTAGTGCAGATGTTTAACTCTGGCAGGGATGCAATGCATAAGGACACGAGTGCTGTGTGTTGTAAGATGTGGATGCTCGTGAGATAATGTGGGTGTGGGTGTGTATTTTTAAATGTAAAACATTTAAAAATAAATGTTTTACATTTTATTTGTCAACTGGAGTCTTTTGGTTCCTGAGAGTGGTGGACCCGTTTTCATCGTTAGCATTCACTTCTGCACAATGAAAACTTAGAATGCATTTCTATCTGCACTGCCAGCGCCGATTCTGACAGCAGGGCGGGTCCCCAGATGAACTGTCCATGGGGTCCACATGCTTGCCCAGGAGCAAACAGTGGCGTAAACTGACGGGCATGTTGGTGCTCTGGATGCAGGGAGATGTGGCCCAGCTGGAGTTCTATTACTGCTACAGTGGCAGACCACTTTGCACAGCTGTTCCTTCTGTTTTCAGTGAGAAAAATGGAAGTGGGATGATTGTGATTGGTTGAGGCCCTCTGAGGAGCGGACGGCAGGGCTGGCCTCTAAATCCAGCACGTTTTCTAGTGTCTCCAGGCTCTGTCCCATTGCATGCCCCGGGACTAGCAGTCGGAGGGGTGGCGGGGACAGCGAGGAACAGTGAGCAAGGGTGAGAGCAATTGCCACACTGTTGGCCCATTGCCCAAGCCATCCTCCTGAACCCTGTATGTCGGATGGAGTGGCGACAAGAGGACACAGAGCAGGGGACAGGCTGTGAGGTGGACACGGGGCAGCTCCTGCATCTTCCCTGGGGTTGACTCATGTACACCATAGCACCTTGGCTTTTTTAAAGAGCTAGTGCACTTCCTGTTTTCACTAGAAACAGCTGCAAACAGGACACCTGGTTTGTCTCCCCAAGCAGAGCTCGACTTTTCAAGCCAGAAATATCTGCACAACCCAGTTACGCTAGGGCAGGGGCATGGAGCGTGTGGGGAACAGAGAGCGTGGGGAATGGAGCGAGACCTGGCTGGAACCTTTGCCAGGCTGCCACGAGACCTACCAGAGCAGGAGCTGCTGAGATAGCTTCTGGGGCAGGCGGTTTAGGGTGATCATACCCCCTGTCTGCCTTCTGCCCTTTGCCTGCCAGGTCACTACTGCACCATCCATGGCAAAGCACCACACCCCGGGGAGACACCCCTGTTTGGTCGCCGCGCTTCCTGGTGTGAAGTGTCCTGGTGGATACGTTGACTAGCTTGGGGCTTCCTGTGAAAATGGGACGTGGACAGAGAGGAGAGAGTTTGGAGACCCTGAGCCTTGGGGTGGGGTGTGGGGGTGTGGCGGAAGGGATTAGCTGTCCTGGAAGAGTCCCGCTTTCCTGTAGAGCAGCTGCTGAAACGTGGAGCCTTCCAGGGGCTGTTCCCCGGCCCCCGGCCCCCGGCCCCCAGCCCCCGGCCCCGCGCCGAGGTGGAGCCTTGTCACTGGGTCATGGCATCGGGAGCATGAGCAGCAGGGACGGACCACCTTTGGGCCAACGCAGCCAGAACACAGGTGTGCCTTTTCCGCATTCCCTGTGTTTCCCCATCGACCAGAAACAGACCAAAGGTAGAGCCACAGGAGGGGAGGGGAGGAGCCTGGGTCCCTGGGTCACTATGTGGCAGGCGACTTACTGGATACTAAAATGGACTGCGTGGAGTGAGACATGTTTCCATGGTGATGGCCCCTGAGAGGCTGAGGTTCGTTGTGACAGCAGTTGCTGTCCTTAACGGGTACCAATACCAGAGGTGGGAAGTTCCAGGTGGGAGTGGAGTGGGCCATGGAGCAGCCTCCGGAAAGTGGCCACCCGGCCTCCTGGGACGTCCAGGGTCAGAACTGCTCTTTCATCCTCAGTTTCATGTTTTCTTTTCCTGTTTGTCAGAGGAGAAAAGAAAAAAGAGGATATATATTTTTTAATAATTTTATTTTTTTAATGGGGTGACATCAATAAATCAGGATACATATATTCAAAGATAAGAAGTCCAGGTTATCTTGTTGTTCAATTATGTTGCATACCCATCATCCAAAGTCAGATTGTCCTCTGTCACCTTCTATCTTGTTTAAAAGAGGGTATATTTGATCATGTGGGCAACGCTACCAAGAAGCTTTTTTTCCTCCCATTGTATTTTTTTGGGGGGTGGGAGAAGTAATCAATACATTAAAAAATGATGAATACTAAGGAGTATCAACCCTCAAAAAAGCCAGAAGTTGTAGAAAAAAAAAATAAAACATGTTAAACTAGGGGGTGGGAAAAGTGGGTATAAGGAAGATGAAACCTTCATCTGTCATAATGTCACTACGTGGTCTCTAAGTTCAGTTAATCAGAATGTGATAGCACATCTGTGTTATTTAGAAATGCGAAGTAAGGTCCAGGAGAAAGAGCTGGCGGAGTTGAAACGCGTTGTCTCCAAGGAGCTGGGGCTCTGAATGTGTGGAGGGGCTGGCGAGGTGGTGGGGCTAGGCTCTGACTTTTAGAATGATGTGAATTTATGAATTTGGTCTCAGGAAACTAGTAGGATGAAAATGATAGCATGTCAACAAATAAAGTAAGGCGGGACAAAGGTACAACAAGGAGGAGAAAGAAGGAAAGGTGGAGAAGAAAGAGGGGATAGCTGATCTCACCTCTCCCCTCTTCCCCATTTCATATTCTGAGGAGCAAGTCTTCACTAGTCAAACTCTCCAAGGACAATCTCTTCTATTCCATCCAGCGGCCAGATTGGAGGGGACCAGTCAGTGTATTCAATGCGGCGTTGTGGCGAGAAGGAGTCTGTCCATCTGTCCAAATGGTGCCCTGTATCTTAGGTCTGGCCTTGGCAGTGACGAAAGCATTTGGACGAAGAAGCACATTGGGGGTCCCCTGTGTGCCCAGCACACTGCCAAGTGTTGGGGTGTTCGAGGAGCTTGTGGCCAGTCAGAGAAGGAGGTTTTAAAAAGATATTGTGCATTGAAGTTGGGCAGGTATGAGGACAGACATGTCAGTGTCCTGGAGGAGCACCAGAAAGGGTGTGTCTGGGGGTCGGGTGGTGGGTGTCATCAGGCCAGGACCCTCCGGGGGGGGGTGCCTGGACTCGGTCTGGAATGAGGGCTGGGCACCCTCCAGCCGGGATTGGGGGAGGCCCAGGGTGTGGCAATGTGGTCAGCGGGAAGCAGAGACGATGAGTTCCACGTGGTGACAGGAGGGGTCGGATGCGAGGTCATGACATGGCTGAGAGGTGGTTGCATCAGGTGCGGCCAGGCCAGAGGGTCTGCTCCCACCTGAATTGCCATTGGAGGCCACTCATGTGAAGGGCAGGGGGCCTGACCAGTGATGGTGTAGAGAGGTCCCACAGACCGTGGCCTGCACAGACCAGGGAGACAGGGGACTACTGGGGCAGCTCAGGTGGGAGAGGCTGGGGCCCAAATCTGGGCCGTAAAATGCAGGTGGAGGAGAGCCCAGAACAGCCAGAGTAACTCCTGAGCGTCTGACATGGACCGACACTTCTGTGAGAAATATTAGGAGCAGAGAACCTTTGTTGTGTTAGAACAGCGAGATAAGACATCTTGCCACACAATCAATCAATCAGCCAAATCAGGAAATTAGGAGTCTTTAATTGGCTGGCTACGCGGACCGCATGGAAACCTACGTTGTTCAAATCAATGTGGCCCTGAATACAGTATGGGGTTAGGTTTTGTAGGGAGAATTACATACTGATTAAAGAATGGGGAGGGGAGAAAGCATAACAGTAAAACAGAGCAATGAGACAAGCTTTCTTACAATGTTTATCTATAGGGTTAATTCAGGGAGAAACACTCTGAGAACACCTGCTACTTCAAAGCTAGTCCGAGGCCACAGTCTGGGAGACCAGCCTCAAGAACAATAGGGAATAACTTACTTTCAGATAAAGTAAGTTCTGCTAAAAGTCCCTTTGTTTTAGAGAAAGTAAGTTTGCCAAAAATTATTCATGTTTAAGAGCCATTCTTTTCTACACTTCACCTTTTAGGTTAGTAACAGGGATTCTCCTCCACCTGCACTTTGTTTGTACATTAGAG
Source organism: Saccopteryx bilineata (assembly GCF_036850765.1). NCBI lineage: Eukaryota > Metazoa > Chordata > Mammalia > Chiroptera > Emballonuridae > Saccopteryx > Saccopteryx bilineata. The sequence goes on from NC_089495.1 coordinate 140,408,648, forward strand.
TTATTGGGACAGAGGGATTTAAAAAACTCAATGTCTAAGTCCCACCCCAGACCAACTGAACCTGAGTGTCCCAGTCTCCAGCCGCCCGTGGGCTCAGCGGGGCTTGGCAGTGCTTACATCACACACGCTGACTGTCGGAGATGTGGAAGACCAGACTGTGGGTTCGGCCACAGCAGTGCGGTGGTGGATTTTATCTATAAACAGATAAAGACCTTCTGAGCCGGGGGAAGGAGTTGTTTTACGAGAGGTATTCTATCTTCTTGAGTAACACAGAGAAGAAACCAAAATGGAATGATCAGGAAACAAAAAGCTAAAAATAACTGGCGCACCCTGGTGACAGGAGGGAGCGGAGCCAGATGCAGCCCGTGGCTCAGTGTTGGGGTGCCAGGAGCACCCGGAGAGATAAATGAGGGGCCGAAGGGAGCCCCAAGAAGACGCAGAGACTTCCAGTCCCAGGAAGACTGCAGCGTTTCAAATGTCACTGTCCAAGGGAGCCGTCGATTTGCAATTATCACTGTGAACCTTCTCAAAGATGAAGCCTGCCTGCTGGATTTATGTTTATTAAAAAATAAATAGAAAAAAAAAACACACGCCCAACAACTGGCCAGACTCCCTGGTATTCTGGTGAGGCTGCAACCAAGACTTTTTCATCTATTTTCCATTTCTTCTTCTCCCAGAAGAAATCCCCAAAGACTCTGTTATGGGTTTGGCTCAGATCGGAACTGCTGAGTGATCTGGTCCTGTCACCATAATTTTCAAAGGGTGTGGAATTTGCTTGGATTTTCTAACTTTCGTGGGGGTGGGGATGGTGTTGAGGTAATCGTGTGGTTCTTAATGGCTCTTAGGGGAAAATGGGACAAGCAAGGGACGTGGCCTTGGAGTCCTGCTCCTTCGCAGGTGTGGACGGAATCCCACCCTTCCATTGGAGGGAGCTTGGGAAGCAGCAGCTTTGGGAGAAATCCATCCTAACTCTCTTCCCTCTCGCCAACCCTGAGTGGGATTGAGAAACTGGAAAGAATTATTTTAGATGTCAGTTTCTTTTGCCTTCAATGCCTACATGGGAATTTAAAAATGGGAAAGAATTTATGGTGTCCATATTGGGGATATTCTTCAATGTATATTTGGGGGGTCCCTGCCCTGGATAATCCTCCTGGGGCTACATGAGACAGCATGGCTGGGCTTGTTTACAATGCAGAAGAGAATGGGATGAGTTTCCAGCGCAGGGGGAAATGGAGATAATTTGCTTAATATTCTGTTCTTTCCCATTTCAGAGCCTTTGGTGACACACAGACTAGCAGTCGGAGTTGGGGAGGGATGTCCCCACCGAGGAGGACAGCTGTTCTCATAGACCCACGTGCACAATTGAATTGAGCCCAGTGGATACATCCTAGATCGGATGTCAGCAGACACCCTCTTAGTTTTGGTGTGCATTTGATCAGATGGGCACCTATGGGTGCCATGAAACATCCAAATGCTATTCCAACAACCTGCTCATTAACCAACCTTTCTGAGGTTGGTAAGGTCTTCCTCGAAAATATTGACTTTCAGTAAATCATCTTAAATTTTTTTTTTAGTTGTACCACACTGCAGGTGGCTTACGGATTTGACATCCCTCACCCCATGTAAATATCCACTCTACAGTTAGATTATGTCTTCTCTTTGGTCAAAGGTGCAGACAGCTTCCTCCTGGGAGTGAGTGAGGGCACTATTCTGAGCAGAGAGCGAAGATGCATTGGAATGTGTTATCCTCTAGCCCGTTACTTACCAGCAGGACACTAGTCAGAGGACATAGGCTCTCCTTGGGTCTACCAAAGTAAATTTCTCATGGTTCCACAACATGCCAGAAATCCCAGTACTACAGTTCACCCCTGGACTGTCACTGAATACTCTTCTATCTGGGGAGCAACAGTTGGAGAAAGAGAGAGGAAGGAATTGATTTGCACCGTTGTGGGGCTGTAAGTCTGAAATTTGCAGGGAGGTCTGGCAGGCTGGAGACCTGATGTTGCCTCTCAAGTCCAGTGTATGCACTGGACATGTGTGGAAGCCTGGGTCCTTCCTTAGTGGACCTCAGTCTCTTTAGTTTAAGGTCTTCAATTGATTGGATGAGGACCACATATCTTATGGAGGGTCATCTGCTTTCCTCAAAGTCTACTGATTTAAATGTTAACCACATCTGAAAAATACCTTCATAGCAACATCTGGATGCATGTGTGACCAACCATCTGGGCACCAGTTTAGCTAAGTTGATGCCCAGAATCCACCATTACAAATGATAAAGCCCAAACTCAGGGAGGTATTGCAGGAGGTAGCCAGGACTTGGGTTGAGAGCTGTCTGACTCCAGAATTTGTTCCGTGAAACCACACTCTCTCATTGAGTGTGCATGTGCATGTGCATGTGTGTGTCCATGTAGGGGCCACTGGGACTATTAGCTCAGGGTCTGCTGATGGCAGCAGCCATTCTTCCTGTCTTGAAGAGCTTCTGGTCATCGTATAGGGAAAAAACCTGGTATGTTCCTGGATTTTCCATATAGCTTCTCTGGACAATGGTTTTCCAGGACTCGGCATTGTGGGAAGGCAAGGAATCCTGGAGGGACATAGGAGGTCCAGCTCAGCTTAATTGGATGCAATCTACCCTGCAGCCCTCAGCCCTGACCACGGGCCCGTTTGCCCTGGGCCACAGTACAGTCTAAGACAAATGTCCCGGGGGTCTGGAGGAGACAGAGGCAGACATGCACAGAGACCGAGAGGACGGGGACACATGCTTCAGAAGAAACCCAGGCTGCCCTGAGGATGACCCGCCCTATGGCTCAAGTAAAATATAACTCATTTAGTCCTTAATAGACAACATTGAAAAATACAACTCTTAAAAGACCTATTTAAATTTATGTTGCTTTTACATTTCAACCAAGTTTAGTTTGCCTTTGGCAGAGAGCTGAATGGTAAAGAACTTGTGATCAGCAGTAATGTGTGTGTGTGTGTGTGTGTGTGTGTGTTAGAGTGTATAGTTAATTGGAAAAAACCAACAAACTTGGATTTGAATACTAATTGGTGCTGAAATTGAAATAAAGGTAAAATCATGAATCTCAAGGAAATACTTGATGAATACATGTTAAGAATTTTATTGATCTCATTAATGAGGAAACTGGTAAAATGGAAAATTCAGAGGACAAATATAGGTAGTCAAGAATGGGAAATGGGTTCTCAAGTAGATGCAGAACAATTCAGTGTCCACTGGCAATAATCAGTTGCATCTCCAAGGACCCAAATGCATTTGCGTTTTCATGGACAAGAATAATTTGCATGACTATTAGTTTTCTACCATGTACAGATTGGCAAAATAGCACAAAGATGTGCAGAAGATGCAGAGATCTTGGAAGAATGTTCTAGAAGAAAAATTGAGTAATCTGCATTTTCCCAGTTCAAAGACTTCCACAATTTTTCTTCTGACCCCAGAGAATACTAAGATAATGGCTTTGGGCATGCTGTTTGTCCTCTGAGTCTCGGTTTCCGCTTCCGGAAAGTAGGGCTGATATTTCTTCAATGGATTGTTCTGTATATTAAAAATACTAATATATATAAATTATCTGACACAGAGGAGGTATTCAATAAGTATTAGATTTTTCTCACACTGTATTTTTTTCCACACTGGTATGTGGATTTGTTCCTTCCCCCAGTCCCAATTTCTTCCTTCATGTTCCACATTCATTTATCCATTGTTTGCCAAAGGCCTGTTAAACCAGGCATATATGCTACCGTCCAGGGAGCAGAAGTCATAGTTATATGTAGTGAGTCAGGATTCAGACTGCTCGACACTGTGTCCTTGGGCAAGTCAGTCAACTTCTTCATGCCTCAGCTTTCTCATCTTGGAAATGGGCTGGAGGTGGTTGTGCAGATTAAATGAGTTGATGTTTCTGAACATTTAGAGCCTGGCACCAGGTATAGAATATGCTAAGTCTTTGCAATTATGTATTATGTAACTATAATGTGTACAGGTTGAACAAGGGTAGTCTCTCTATAAAAACCCATTAGGGAAAGACAAAATCATGAAGCAAAACATGTCCTTGTGCTAACTTAATCTGTGAAACCGCCCTCATGTGAAGAGGTGACGTTAAGGTGTCCTGTCCCGCTGATTGCCTTCAGCTCCCACACGTCTCCTGCCCAGGGTGCCCCCCCTGGATGTCTGAGACTCATGGGGCCTCTCCCCCCATCTCCTAGGTCTCACGTTTTAACTCTACTCTTCCTGGACGACAGAAATGATTTCTGGCTCCTTCAGGGGAAAGTCTCTCTGTCCACCAAGTTCAATGTTCTTCACTCATACTTACTAGGTGCCAGGTTCTAAATATTCATAAACATTAACTCACTTAATCTGCACAACAACCTCCAGGGACCAGCTCCTTTTAAAGAAGAGGAGGCTGGGGCACGAAGAGGTTAAGGAACCGGCCTAAGGACCCAAGTTCAACGTTTGAGGCTCTGAGACTCGGCGAGGTCCCCATTCCTCTGTGGCTTCCCCATCTTGGCCCTGGTCATGAGGGCAGACGGACTGGGTGGCCCACTGGCCTCGGTGGCACAGTTCTGAGTGCAGTGGACACGTGGTCTATGCTGAAACGGACTTGACCTCAGAGTTCCCTGCAAACGCTCAGCTCCTACAGGAAGAGTTAAGGTGCCAGGCTGCCCTTTCTCGCCCCCGAAGGGCCTGTGCCCCTCCGAGCAGCAGAGCCACCTCAGAAGGCCCTGCTGGAGTTTAACCTGGTCAGGGAAGGCAGACTGGGATTCCCTGCTGGTTTCGTGTTTGTGGTGCGGTCTGCAGCTTACAGAGTGAGTCTGCTGAGGCAGCACCTGCCCAGGATTAGGTCTTCAAGGGGGAAAACACTGTCCTCAGGCTGGGCAAAGTCATGGGTTAAGTGATTACAGTTTATTGAGCATCTATTCTGCATCAGGCATCATGCTTATAACAATCTAAAGCTCAAAACCACCTTCGATGGAGGGAGAATAAAGGCTGTGCGTGTAATGGGCTGGGACTCGAACCCAAGGCTAGTGCCAAAGCCAGCTACTTCTCTGCACTGGGGTTGTGAGGATCTCTTCACGGGCTCTGACCTGCTGCTGGGCTGGCATCCTGATACTTGCTGTTCCGTGGCATAAGGAGGGACAGATGAAAGGCATGGCACAGCTTTCTCAACAGGCTTGGATGTCACCCGTCACCTCTCAGCCCCCTGGGGTGGGCTTCTAATGCAACCTAATGTTTGAGAACCACTGGTTTAGGTGAAGTCTAAGTGTCTGTCTGGCTCGAATGATCTGTGAGTCTCTGCTCTTATCTACGGAGAGGACAGGTTGCACCTATTACTTCGGCATCTGGGAATGTGAGGTGCGAGGGATCGATTGGCCTCTCATAAAACTGGAGCTTGAATAGGTGGCTATGTACACTCCTCTTGGGGCATCACCAGTGACTGCTCCCGCGTGTCTCCGAGTTGTTAGTTTAGGGCAGCGAAAGGGGAATGGAGACCTGTGGGAAGGCTCCGACACCCTGCAGCAAGTGCGCGAAGAACAGCGCTTGCCAGCTGTCCCTGACCGGCCCCTGGAAAGGTCCCCTGTGGGCAGCATGCAGAAAGGGAGGTGACTGCAGCTCTGAGCGTCTCAGAGAGGATGCTGTTTCTCCCGCTGGTCCCTGACACAATGGGCGAGTGTGCACGGGCTGGCCAGCCTCCGGCGGCAGCTGTGTGCCCAGCACTCCCTGGTCGTGGGCCTGCAGCCCGAGAAGGGTCAATCTGTTTCCACGGGAGGCATCCCCAGCTCCTGCTGACAGGTGTGTTGGTCACTCATGCAAAATTCTGCTTTCTGGAGTTGGCCTGGGACCAGCCAGGGAGCGGCTATCCCACCTAGCACACAGTAGGTGTGATAAATGTCACATGATGGGTTAAAATTGCAGTGGGACTCAAATGGGCCATGAGTCAATTTTGGGCAGCTCTTTGGCTTCCTGGTGCCAGAGGGAGGGACATATTATATCAGACTCCTGCTCTCCCAAGTTCCTGTCCCCTAGCCGAGCAGCCGAAGGAAATGACATTTCGCCACATGGCATGCTTGATGGTTTCCCGTCTGCGACATTGCGTTGTTCTCTCCACTGGGATTGCTAGGTAGGAGCTGTTTCTCCTTTCCAGACAAAGACTCTAGGGCCCAGAAGATGAATATCCCGATGAAAGTTACACAAAAAGTAAGTCTAGAGTCAAGACACTAAGTTTAGTTTGAGGCACTGAGTATTTATTCTGCAGCCAAACCATAATAAACAAATTCTGTAATGGGTTTCTGTTTCTAATTATTCCGTTTGTCTAGTCATTGCATTTGCTTATACTATTTTATCCAATAGATCTATTTAATTACCCTAATGCTCACAGTAACATTTCAAACAGGTATTACTGCCACCCTTTTACAGATGAGGAAACCAAGGTTCAAGGAGGTCAATGAACTTAACCTTGATCACAACACTAGCAAGTGGCTGGGCTGGGATGAGCTGGGTGCCCTTGGGCACGTGCCTTTGTGCTTTGGACTTCTGTTCTCATCGGTGAGAAAAGCCTGATGCCATTGTCCCTGCAGCTGCTGTACAGGTCAGCGGCTGCCTCACTGCATGTGGTGTCCTTCTCCCTTCCTGGAGGGACCATTGCAATCTAGGACGTAGGGTCTTGGGACAGAGATAAAAACTCTTCGATGAGTGAATTTACCATTGTTCTTGGTCATGTTATTCTTACATTTTTAAACCGTCCATTTAGCAAACAGTTCTGGCCCCATCCTCCTGGGCAGGCACCCTGGAAGTCACCTTTCTAGGTAAATATTAAGAAAGAGCAGAGCCTCATGCTGAGAGATGAGTGCCCAGTGCTGGACCAGTTCAGTGTGGGGGCTCTGCTGGGGGTTGAGGCTTCAGGATCTCAGTCCCCTGACGTGCTGCTGTCTGAGGCCATTTTTCTTTGACTAGTTGTGGTTGTTCCTCCAGAACTTAGGGACCTCCCCGTTCCTCACCCCCTCCAGAAGGGCAGTCCCACTGGCTGAGGGCCTCCAGGCCGGACCCAAGAGTAGGGAGCTGCCTGTGCCTGGTTCTGGGATTCTCGCGGTCCTTTGAAGTTGGCTTCTACTCCTCTTCTCCAGTCCTTTATCGCTCAATGCATATTCACTTATGTCTAGGGCACAGGCCCATGAAGACAGTACTTTCCATGCTGTAGTGAAACAGAAGCAAACTCGCTGGGGAGTCGGAGAAGGGGACAGCTGAGGAGTGATGAGGGCTGGTGGGGAGCTGTCACAGGCGGTGATGTGGAGGTGGAGTCGTGAAGGTTGAGTAGGAGGCGGCCTGAAGAGGACAGTCATCCCAGCCAGAGAAGACAAGAGGAATCAAAGTCTTGCAAAGGTTCAAAGATGTGACAGGTGCCCGAGTGTTTGGGGATGTGGAGGTTTTCTGTGCTGGAGTCCCTGACTGGTGCAGGGACTTTTGCCTGTGTGCAGGGCTAAGGGTTGTAGGCGTGTTTTTGTGTTTAGGGTAATGGCGTGCGGGGGGAGGAGAGGAGATGGGGGAGGGGTAGGCAAGGCCCTGCATGAAGAGGCTCGATGCACCTAACTCTAACCCGCCATTTGAGTGAAAGCAGGGTCCTCGCTTGGGGACAGGAGCAAGGGGGTGGCTGAAAGAAAGCTGTCCCATTTGGATTTTCTGAACCCTCAAGGGTAGCTCGTGACCTGTCCCCATGGTCGGGTTCCAGTCTCCCCGAAATCGGTGCCTTCCTGTGTTGGCTTCATCTCCCTTCTTCCTTGTGTGGCCCCTCCAGGCCAGCTCACGGCTGAGAAGAGGTCAAAGGGGAATACAGCCTCTCCGAGCCCAAGAAGTCATTTATAACCTTGGAGGACGAAGGGAAGGAATGCCCTGGTCACTGTCTGAGCACCATTGGCAAACACAACATCATCCTCATTTTCGTATCCACCCTTTTCCTATTTAGATGTGTTCATAGGGACCAACCACAAAAAAGATGAGATACTGGACCCCTGGTCAGTCACTCACTCAGCACACGTTCATGCTCCAGGAACCAGCCCGGCCCCTCTGAGTTCACAAAGGAGGGATTCCGCAGTGACAATAAATTTGTCATTGCTCGCCCTGGGTGACATCAGTCATCTCCCTGGACCTCAGCTTCCCAGGGGTAAATCGAGTACAGCAATTCTCACTCAACAGGAATGTGGCTTTCAAAGGAGGTGAGAGGTAGGTGGGAGCATCTGTCTCATCCTAGGTGGAAGTGTGTTTTGTTCCTCTCTCCCCACGCGTACCTTCTCTGAGACACATTGTTGTACTGTACTTTGGTCAGGATATGGGTGTGGTTCCCCGCGCCACCAGCAGAGGGGGCCCAAGAATGCCATGCTGGGATCAAGCCCTCCCCCACCCCCGGGGACCTCCCCCTTCCACTCTCTGACACACTCCAGCCCCTCCCCTGCCTCCCTCCCCTTCACAGTCATTCCAGGTCCCAGGCAGAAAGTCACACAAAACACTTTGTGTCTGTCAGCAGATTCCTGGAAGGTCACGCTGAATGATGAATGCTCCTGGGTAGGACTGGAGGTTTTTTTTTCTTATTTTCTTTTTCTTTTTCTTTTCTTCTTCTTCTTCTTTTTTTTTTTTTTTTTGTCTCCCATGAATGACATCACTGGGCAGCCTCTTGACTTTATTCACCAGACTCCTGTGGTTTTTAGACCTTTCCAAATTCTTCTGCATCTGCTTCCTTCTCAGGCCCGTCCCGGCCCGGGTAGGATGTTCCCGGCTGGCTGCGGCCAGGGTGCTGGTCCCTGTCCACCATGCCCACCACGGGGCATGCCCTGGGCCCCGTGTACCCCCTACTCCCAGAGTGCACACAGACGGTGATCCTGGACGAGACCTGACACTCTCCCACGTGACTCTCTCAGCCCTGACTCCCACACAAGGGGAGCCATGCCTGCTGGGGAAATAGGTCTCCTCTTCCAAGTCTGATTATCACCACGGCCAGTGCCCCTGGAAACTGGGCCTGTGGCACCCCCACCCCCAGCCCCCCGCTCCTTCTGACCACACATATTCTGCTGCTGGTGGTTTCTCCTTTACTAGCTTTAAATTTTTTTTTTCTGAAATGAGAAGTGAAGAGGCAGAGAGACAGACTCCTGCATGCGCCTGACTGGGATTCACCCGGCATGCCCACCAGGGGGCAGTGCTCTGCCCATCTGGGCCATTGCTCTGTTGTGGCTGGAGCCATTCTAGCACCTGAGGTGAGGACATGGAGCCATCCTCAGTGCCCAGGCCAACTTTGCTCCAATGGAGCCTTGGCTGTGGGAGGGGAAGAGAGAGACAGAGAGGAAGGAGTGGGGGAAGGGTGGAGAAGTAGATGGGCACTTCTCTTGTGTACCCTGGCCGGGAATCGAACCTGGGACTTCCACATGTAGGGCTGACACTTTACCACTGAGCCAACTGGCCAGGGCCTCCTTTGCCAGCTCTTTCAGGAACTACCCCAAGCTGGGCCGCTGTTTGTTTCTGCAGGTATCCTGGGACAGCCCCAGATTAACATGTGGACCTTGTTGTCCTTGTATCAAGACCACAGCCTTGATGTTTCATTAGAAATAGACTTCGTCTGCAAGAAGCCCTGGGGCAGGGGGACCCTAGAAGAGAGACGTGAGTCTGGTGGCTGGAGTGAGTCACGCTGAAGAATAGATGGAACCCCTGGGTCAGTGCTGAGAGAGGGAAGCAGGAGTGGCTGCTCACCATCGCCCCTAGTGTCCCAGGTGGGGAATTTGTGCTTCCTCTCATTTCTGCGGCTTCAGGTGAGGGTCTCCAGGTCTTGGCTCCCATAGTGGAGATGTTTCCACAAGAACTCACTAAACTTAAAGCTACAGACGCCGCTGGTCATTTTGGGCTCCTTGGGCCAACAATCATCAAAGGAAGGTGTTCTCTCTCGGTATGGGTAATGGCTCTGATCACAGTGAGGATATGGGCTGCCACCTTGTAACAAGGACAGGGAAAAGCAGGTTGCCCATCTCTTGGCATGCCCATGCCCAATTCCAGCAGTAAACAGGCAAGTTCCACCACTGTGACCTAGTAAGGGCATGGTAACCAGGGCTCAGACCCCCTCTGCTGAAGAGCTGGTGGTCCTGCCCCCTCAGGAAAATCCCATAGATCACCCCACTGGCTAATGGGGAGGGACATTCACGAGGGTGGTGGAGGAGGGGATGAGTGTCAGATGTGACCTGAGGACCCTCTCTCATAAGCTTCCCAGGTCCTGGGACCAGTCAGGACCCCGCAGGAGCTGTGCCTAAGTGGAGTGAACCTCCCGGGAGAGCTAGGGCCTCTGAGTGGCGCACAGCTTGGACTGCGGTACACACCGTTGCTTTCCTTCGGGTCCCTTGGTTTGATAGTCCATTCTTGGCTGCGACTGGTCCTTTCCTTTGAGAATATCCTTGGATAATGGAAGCTGCCCTGGAAAGGCTGGGAATTTGATGCTCTTCCCGGGAGGATGGCTTCCAGCCCATGGTTGGCAGATAGGAGGAAACAGAAGACCAGACAGACCCCTTGCCTCAAGGTGGGGCAACCTATGTGGTCTCATTTGTAGCCCACATCGACTTCACCTGAGCCCACATCTGTGCTTAGCCTTCCCCACTTCCCTATCCTGCTTCTCTCTCCTTGAGGATGCTCCCGAGAGCTGTCCCTTCACAACCCACATGCATGGGGACCCCTAGCTTGGCCTCTGCTTCTGGAGAACCCGGCCTAAGATCAATAGCTGTGGGAACACAAGGTAACAGCTCAGGAGAGTCTTCCAGGGGAGGTTCTGAAGGCTGGGCAGGAGTTGGATTATAGGAAAGGACATTTCAAGCAGAGGAACAGCATGAGCAAGTTGCAACAGTCACGTACTCTGTCTTGAGACTCTGAAGCTGTTTTACGTGGCTGCAGGGCTCGGCATATGGGGTTGGTTGGGCTGTGAGCGGCAGGAGACGTTGAGACCAGGTAGTAAAGGTCCAGGCAAGGAGACTGGACTTCGAGTGTTAAAGCTGAAATAACCTTGCCTAGAGCTAGCATTTTCCTTGCTCTGGAGAGACCTGAGGAACTAGCACTTAGGAATTAATTGTGCTGTGAAAAGCATCCTACGTCATATTCCAAGTCCATGGAAAAGTTAGGATATAAAACTCAAGACTTTGTCCATTGCTCATAATAGTAAAACCCTTTAGTACTAAAATAATATTTTAAACCCACTCCTAAACTGTGGAAGTAGATATAACCCAATTCATCTGTTTCTCATGTTTCTAAGTGTTTTCTTCTTAAATTTCTTTATTTAGAAATTAAATTTAATGGGGTGACATTGATCAATAGGAGTACATAGGTTTCAGGTGAACATCTTTATAGTATTTGAACTGTTGATTGTGTTGTGTGCCCATTACCCAGAGTCAAATCATTTTCCATCACCATATATTTGTTCCTCTTTACTCTCCCACCACCATCCCTCCCTTTGCTAATTTCTAATAATTAATAATATTTAAGATTTATCTCATATATTTTTAGCCTTACTATATGCCAACTGTTTTTGTATACATTAACTTGCTCCATGCTCACAACTACCAGTGAGCATGTGGTATTATTCCCGTTATAGACAACAAAATAGAATCACAGAGGTCCAATACTGTACCCACCGGAGAAACCCAGAATTTTTACTTTATGACCAGACCACATATTTCTCTATGTCATTAGTTTTTGTGTTGCATAATAAACTACCCCAAATCTTAATGGATTAAAAGTACAATCTATTGGTTGATGATTCCATGGGTAGGCAATTTGGGCTGGGCTCAGCTGGGGTTTTTTTAGCTGGTGCTGGCTGGGCTCGCACATGTATCTATGGTCAGCTGCTGGTTGGCTAGGCAGCTCTGTGTCTGGAGGTCATAGCAGGCTTGTGGCTGGGGCAAGGGGGACAGTTGGGTCATGTGTCTCTCATCCTCCAACAGACTGAACAGACTCAGGCTCTGTCACACTGTGGTGGTCCTGGGATTCCACGAGCAGTGAGTTAGAACAAGCTCCAGTGTGTGGGTGCCTTGGAGGCCTCTGTTTGCATCCCAGTGACTGACAACCCGTTACAAGTAACTAAGCCCAGATTCAGTCTGGCAGGTCGGGACCCAAGTGCATGGATACAGGAAGTGAGATAATTTGTGGCAATTAAAAAGAACCCTATCATATTCTGTCTTCAGAAGACTTCTTTATTATAAATATGTATATATTATGTTAATTTGGAAAATCTGAGAAATATGGAAAAGTCTAGAGAAACAAACACCTGTTAGATACTGTTCAGACAAAAATCACTATCAACATTTTAGTGTGTGTCCTCCTGGCTCATGAGCACGTGAGTCAGTGTGTGATTCTGTGAATGTTTCTTTAATATTGTCTTTAAAAAAAGAAAAAGAATAATATCAGAGCCTGCCGTTTTCAGTGACAGTATGAATACTTCCCTATGTCGGGAAATACTTCTTGAAGATCGGATACTTTTTCATATGTTATCCTATCTCCCCATCGTATTTTATTTAACCTAATTCTGTCATTTATTTATTTAATTTTGGCTGTTTTATTGGCTCCCATTTCTTTTCCTTTTTTTTTGTTTTTGTTCTTATAAATGATATTTTATTGAAAATCCCAGAGTGCAAACCTTTCCCCACCTTTCCGGTGATTTCCTAGGACAGTGGGCCACGGGGTCAGAGAGGAGGTGTACAGGGCTTTCCATACATGTTGTTAGGTTGCTCTCCTGCAGTTATTCCCCCACCCCAGCCCCCGCTGAGGCCCTGGGGAAGGGCCTCGCTGTGCAATTCTCAGGAACACTAACATTATCTCCAAAAGAGAAAAATAAAGAAGATCAATGAGGCAAAACATGATGTGTTATTTTCATTTGCAGTCCTGGTTACCAGCAAGAGCCACCGTTTTAGAAATGCTTATTGATCATCTACAGTTCTTCAATAAATATCCACTTTCTTTAAAAAAATATGCTTTTTGTGTCAATTTGTATGCTTTACCATGCATTACTGTTATTGACATGTTAGTCATCGAAGCTACAAGCATTTTTCCTTTAGGTT